>NC_140443.1:36459807-37112307 GCF_963576455.1 Neolamprologus multifasciatus | reverse complement strand
AGTGCTGATAGTTTCTCTTTGTGGCGTCTGCAAGAAAAGCTTTTCCCAAAGCAATCCAAGCTGTTTCCCAACTTTCCCTCAAATGGGTGAAAAATGTATCTTTGATCAGGTCTAATGAACCATGTTTGGGTACATTTAGAGTTAGTGACTAAAACGCAGACATATTTGAGCTCTGCACTGACTGAGCTCTTTCCACGTCCCATTCAGTGCCCAGTCTGTGGGCCACCACGGCGTGTCAGTCTAATACCAGGGTTAGATTATGAAAGTGTAATCCTCACCGTCAGGAAGACACTGGGAATCAGTCTCTATGTGTAAGAAGTTATCAGTAAAACAGTTTCACATTTCAGTCTCATTCTGTTAAAAATGACATAAAATTACATTAAAAAGATATACAATACATATACATTCTAATAAATACCAATTCATTAGAATAGCGATTTATATTACAAATAAATACCAACAGGTTCAAGATGATTACAGTGAAAAAATAGCATATAAGCATTATTTATCTGATTTATTATTAATTTATCTGAGTCGATGACACACGAGGATCACAGGGAGGAACAAGACCGAAGAACTAGAAAGACTACTCCATTAGAAACCCTGAATGAAAGCGCATAAACACTGGGTCAGCAGTCCCACGTAGCCTCACACTTTGGACGAAACACGATACGAGACAACATTTGTCCTGATGACAGAAGAATAACGTGCATGGATCCTTGGAACGAGATGAAATGAGGACTGTGATCTTTCAGGGAATTCCTCGAGTGTTTCTGCTCAGGGATTCTTTGACTTCTCATGCGTGTGCATGCGTGTGCGTGTGTGTGTGCGTGTGTGTGTGTGTGTGCGTGTGCATGCGTGTGCGAGTGCATGCGTGTGCGAGTGCATGCGTGTGCGAGTAAGCATGCGTGTGCATGCGTGTGCATGTGTGTGCGTCATTGTTCATCGTTGTGTTTGACGTTACCTTGTCTTTAACCCTCTGCTCTCTCCTCTTTTGTAGTCGAGCTTACCGACTCCTTTGTGGCTTCTGGTCTCACTCCTACTCCTACTCCTTTTGGTTTTCCTTCTCCTACTACCATTGCTCCTACAACCATTAGTACCTCAGCTACTCCCACTCCTACAACTACGACTTCAACCACTACTATTGCCACCACTTCTACTACTGAGGCAACCACTACCATCCTTCCAATGCTGTTCCCCACCAAGCGTATTGACCAGAATGTGTTGGGTACTTGCTGTTGTCCGTTCTAGTTTTACTGTCTACCATCTGAATTGAACTGTCTTCTCCTACCTGAACAACTACATCAGGGTTTCCGTCGATACGCTGCGCTGTACCTGCTGCACAAAAAGTGGGGAGTTGCTACAAAATCCTGTGTTGTAGCCAACAAATCTGCTCCTGGTCCAGGAGTGAGAACGTTTATCTCACAGAACATGATGGCTTTGAGTTTCAGTCGTTTGATTAGTACTTGCACACTGGCAGTGTTAGGACTGAAGTAACCGCTAACTCAGAAGTAAACATTACAATTCATGAACTTAAAAAACTATGCTGATATATTTGGGTGGGGGGGGGTGAGTATAGTTTAATGCTGTTAGTTTGATTTTGAGCAGAGCATGGAGTCTATGTTGTTGTAGGAAGACTTGTGCAAGGCTGCACGGGTCCCTGTGTGTGGTTGTTGTAACTGTGCCCTCTCTGCCTCTTGAACCCTTTGTCCCTTACCCCACCCCCACCTACCCTACCTTGTGTAGTGGCGTCTGGGCGAGAGATCTGGAATTTGACGGTGGAGCCTAACAGTAACTACGCTAAAGTCAGCTGGACGCACAACTTCCCGGCCAGCAGCAGCGATTTTGTACTAGAGTTCACTCTGGACAGTAAGAAATCAGCTCAAACTGAGATATAAACTGTGAACTAAATGTTCTGACTGCAGAGTAGATCTACAAGGATAGTGAAGTAAAGCTGGAGCTTCAAGGTGCAGAGTGTAGGTGGAGCTGAACAGGTAAAACCAAACTTTATCACAGCATTTGTACGGGAATACAGGACACAGCCTGGTGGCAAAGAGGAGGATCCAGATTTGTCCTCAGAGCATCTTCAAACCGAACATTAGAATAAATAGATGTAGTCAACATAAACATCTGTGTGTGCAAGCTTGAGGTCACATGGTTCAAATTGACTTCCTTTTTGCTTTTTATACGTGCACTAACAGTTCACACACAATCAGCTTGAAAAGACCTAACAATATATCTTTAGCTGCAGTAACACAATCTATAGTTTTAATGTGAGGAAAACATCTGGATGTGCCGTAGCAGTTTTATGCTGATCCAGATCAGCATAATATTGATTTTAGTCACAATCCTAATGTAACTATATTCAGATGAAAGACGTTTTGTTCCACATACTTGGCAGTTACACATTAACTGAGCATCTGCAAAATTACGAAGCAAGTCATGAAAGTAATGAAACAATCAGAGAAAATGGAAAAGCTTTGTGTGTCAATATAATAAACAACAATAATAAGTGTTATTAAGAAAAAAGCTTCAACAGCAGCAATGCTGTTTTATTATCTCCCTTTAACTAAGGAGTCGATATTTGTACCCTCAGGCTGACGTGTTGTTTGTGCTTTCAGAAAAGAAACGCGTCACGCTCTGTTTCCCTCTCACGCTTTGGTTCTGCCTGTTCGAGTGCACCATGTGCATGGATCTATGACTTCTGTTGCCCTTCTTTGAGTTGCTTTTGCTGGGATGCGCTGCTTTCTTTGAACTGCTGCTTCACTGTGTCTGTGCTGCCATACTCACCTGCTTGGTATGAAGTGCTGTGTACTCTGGCTTTCAATCATCCCGCCTTCTCACAGAGCTTGGATAGCAGAATTAGCTCAGACATCTCAGTTACTGCTGTTTGCTTCAGTCTGTAAACTCTGCAGCAGAGAAAGGATGTGTTTGTGTACTTGTGCTGAGACTTTAATTCTTAATGTCTGAGTGTGAGGAAAGGAAGTGATGTGATTGGTCTGATGCTATCCACTTCTCTCACCCATCCCTGGGAAAAAAAATGGGCCCGGGCATTTTGACTAGAGACCGGCCCCCCAGGTATTATAGGAAAAACCATGAAGCCTTTGAATGAAAACAGACGCTGTGGTGACAGTGATGTACAGTCTTGTTGGTATATTTATGATTTCTATGCATTTGACATCAGATAAAAACGTTGGTTGTAAGATTCAGATAATTATTTATTAAAAGCGAGACATTTGAAATTTTAAATGAGAATAAGAAAGAAAAGTATTTCTTTGTGCCCCCCTCTCCCTGTTAATGCCCTACCTGCCCCCCTGGCAACACTTTGCTAGATCCGCCCCTGCACAGTTACCAGCTGTCAGCTACTTAGAAAAGGATCCTGGTGTTATTTGTCTCTCAGAAACAGTTCATAACTTCAACTCATCCATGTCAACCCTCTGCTGGTTTCCTCTTTCTGGCGCAAAGTGGGCGATAAACAAACAAGAGAGAAAAGCCGATCAGCTGATCATTGATCAGATTCATGAGAGAAGAAGAGGCAGCTGTGCAGCAAAGACAGAATAACTCCAGCTTTGTGTCTTTTTCATTGTAGCTGAAGTCTGGGACAAACGGTTCCTTTTCACCTCAATATGAAACGCGTAATATTTCCTCTGACTGTAAAAAGTCAGCACAACAAAAATAAAACTCCACCTAAACTTGGTTTATATCTGACCAACATAGACTGCAGCTCATAAGTCATCTGAAGTTCAGATCACCTGACGCTCCGATCGGCGGCCGCCTCACGTCTCTGCTGTTCTGCTGCTGTACTCTAACCAAAGAAAACAAGAAAACAAATCCCAACAGGGTTTTACATTCATTGAAGAAATTGTATTGATGCTATCTCTGCTCAATACAGAATGCATGTAGGTCAGGGCTGTGCATAGACTTTACGACAGGAATGCGTTATTGATGCTGGCGGGGTAGGGCTACGAGAAGGCCCCGCTACATGTCGCTGTAGGTCACGAACACGTCCCAACACACTGCCTGAACAGGTTACTAACCCTGGCCAACCTGTCCCCAGAGTTAAGGGACGTGTCCGGCGGAGCTAGCCACAAAAACCTTTTATGTTTGATTGTTGTACTTATTTAAAAAAAGAATGTGGAGAATATTCTGTGTAGGAAAAGGATTGGGTTACACTTAGATTGTTTACACCTGCTTGAAAACAATAAACTAGCATGAAACATAAACACAGCTTAAATACAGTTTTCAAACATAGCTGACTGTCATGAGGATAATTATTGAGCCACAGACACAAAGACATGGCAGATGGATTTACCAATGACACAAAGCCTTTCTCATTGCACTTCACTGACTGTTGTCCAACAGCATGATCTTTGTGTGTCTGTGTAGACTGGTGTAGCATGGCCTGGTCATCACCCATGTTGATGACTTTGTGTGGCTAACAGCACGGTGCATGATGTCATGCTGCCCTCAGCCTTCACTGCCTCTCCAGAGTCACAGGTTGGGCAGACGTGTTTCTGCTGGAAACATGCCGGCTGTCGTCACTGCTCTCCTGACCTCACAGATGGGGGGGGGGGGGGGGGGGGGGGGGGGGTCTGGTGTCTAACTGAGACCAGCAATGTTTTGCCACCTGACATAGATTTAACTCAAAGTGCTTAAAATCATGTTTAGCAGCATCTTCTCTCAGTGTGGAGCTTTATGTCACTGGGTTGGTTGTTTGGTTGCCGTCAGTAGACTTGCTGTTAGCTGAGCAGTAACAGAAGCAATAACCTGGGAAAACAGGGACAATAAAAGCAGTTTAAGGGTCACTTTTGTTCTGCACCTAGCTGCAACAACGGGTTTTAAATCCAGCCTATACTGTCCACTTCCACTTTATCACTTTAGCAGTCAGCGGCTCTTTGTTGTTTGGCTAGCTGCACTGACATGGGAACATCTGCCTGCATTGTTCGGCCTACAAAGTACTTTATAAATGAAGGTGTTTGGATGAGAGACCAACTAGCTGGAGCCAATACTGCAGCCTTCCCTCGACAGGCCGGGTGCAACGAGCCGCACAATTAGCTTGCAAATAAAGCGTTCGCAAATTATGACATAATATATGCGCTATTTATATAATAAAACATTCCTTTTTTCCCAAGCACAAGCAAACAGTTCACTGTGTTTCTTATTAAAACACGATCCAAAATCCCGACCTGAGCACGGTCGAAGGAGAAAAAGCCTCCGTGTTAAAGTCTCCTTTGCCCAAATGTAGGTGAAGGAGTAACCCAGTCTCCAGAAGTCTCGGGGAAATATGCCGACGCGAGAAGAGAACTGCTACATAATGTACCTGGACATACAACACCTTGTGGTTTCTAGTTTAGATGTTATTCTTTTTTGTTGAGGTACCTTAAGAAGTTAATAGAGACAATACAGTTCATCATTTCATTATAAATATAAGTAGTCAGTATACCGATCCACACTCGCTTCCAGTGATCACTGGCTAAAAAGTGATTTCCAGAATCTTTCAAAAGGATGATTTGTGGAAATTAAACTTTTATGAAAGAATAAAGTCCTTTACAGCCAAAAAGAACTTTGCCATTATAAAGTAGCTGCTGCAAAGTGACTCTTATCCAGGTAAAAAGTGTTGTTGACATTAAAAATGTCTTCAAGAGAGATCGCGGGTATCAGAAACTGAAACAAATGTAATATCGCAGTTGTATAAACTTACCTGATAATCCTGATATTTTCCTGTGAAAGAGCGATGCAGACAAAAGTCTGCTTATGTCCCACAGAGTTATTGGGTTTGTTGCTAGTTTGTGAACATAAGCTAATGCAGAGTAAATCTATTGATGGTAACCAACGCTCTGTACTGACAGAAGACGTGCTGAGCATGTTTTAAAACATGCTTTTTAGCCGATTGTATTCCAGAAGTGGTTTTGCTTGACAGACAGTGGTCCTTGTGCCTCACTCCACGACTAGCAATGATCAGGTTTCTGCAGGGAAACAAAGTCACGAGGCCATAAAACAGTCAGAACAATCAGAACATATTGTCTGAACTGAGAATTTCATAAAGCATTGTGGCCAGGCACACATCACTGTACTGTTTAATCCACATGTTTTACTCATTAAAGAGATGAATCTTTATGGCCACTGTGGTGCAGCATTGCTATCAGCCTCAGTTCAGCGCCGCCGCCCTGCTATCAGACAACAGCAGGCTCCCTGTGAAGCATCGTGGTGCCCGGTTTTAGAGTGGAGCGAAGGCCACACCCCTGGAGTGTGATTGGCCTCTTTATTGTGTTTCCAAGGTAACAAGACGAAGAAAGATGTAAAGAGTCAACAGCCCCCCATTAATGTGGTGGATCTCGTCCCAGGCGTCGTGTATCACCTGAGAGTTTACTCCCATCTATTCAACAGTGTCAGCAGCAAATCTGTCACCTTTAAGACCAAAGCAGGTGAGACCACACCTGGCCGTGTGGAGCGAGGAGCCAGCTGGGCTCCTCTGGGTATTTCACACAAGTAATATCTACACTGACTAAGTGGATGCAGGCTGTCACGGTTTGTTTAATATCTGTCCTGTTTGTTCCCAGCAGTAAACCTTCTACATTTGAAATGCCTCAGATTAGATTAGTCTTTAGACATGGAGTCTACAAGAAGCACAAGTTAGTTTAGATGTGCTTACTTCTGATCACGCCCTGTGTTTTTAACCAACTAAAAAGTTCCACTTTAAAGAGAAATATTTATTGCTTCTGTCTTGTGTGTGTGTGTAATAACTAGTGATGGCACGATACCACTTTTTTATGCCCGATACCGATATCATAAATCTGGATATCTGCCGATACCGATATGAATCCGATATAGTGTGTTTTTAATCAATAAAACTGTTTTTTTTAATATCTTGCTGCATTTTGTATAAGTTCATACTCAAGTTTAAATAAATAACAACACTAAAGCTATTCTGTTATACCTGTATGTAAAAAATACACTGCAGCCAAAATATTTAATAGTTCAGCAAAACTGATCAATCTAATAAACTTAAACCTGCTCCATCCTCCCTATTCTGGTATTTTAAAGAGTACTTAGCAGAAATATTAAGCAACCTAACTAATAGGGTTGCAAACTCCCAGCAAAAAACAATAGGGAACCAACCCCCCCCCCCCCCCCCCCTCCACCTCATGATGCTTAATCGACATAATCAACTTTAATTTGATGCAGTGTGAAAAAAATTCATAGAAATAAATTATTTTTCAAGAATAATTAAATAGATTCAACATCTTTCTTCAACAGAACTGCAGACTGCACAGATGGTACCTTCCCAAAGGAAAAAGTACTATAGCTTACTAGGGTATATTAGACTTAACAGTTACTATATACAGTAATGGACTTCTATATATTTTACATCAGATTAAAACTTTGGGTGTAAGAGTCAGATAATTATTTATTAAAAGCTAGATATTTTAAATGAGAATAAGAAAGAAAAGTATGTCTTTGTGCCCCCTTTTCCCTGTTCATGCCCTATCGGCCCCCCTGGCTACACTTTGCTAGATCCGCCCCTGCACAGTTACGTCAGCTGTAGAAAAAGATCCTGGTGTAGAAGTAATATTAAATAAATTCTAACAACAGCTGATCAAGCTTAAACGTGCTGCTGTTGTTCAGCCGCTGGTTTCCTCTTTCTGGTGCAAAGTGGGCCAAAAACAAAGAAGAGAGACGATCAGCTGATTATTGATCAGTTTCATGATTGAAGTAGCAGCAGGAGAGAGAGAGAGAGAGAGGCAGTTGCTCCATATATCTGTAGTTAAGCTTAACGTGGGAATGCTTTACAAACATTCAGAGATGAACTTACACACTTGCTTTACTTCTCTCTGGGAAAACTTCCTCGGAGATGAAATGCTGGTTTGCTAGCGAGGCTACAAACACACACAGCCGCTATATCACGTGATGCACACTGCTGCAACGAGCTACGGTTATGAGCCGAGTTACGCCGTGTAGCAAGTTTTGTGAGGTGCTTTTTTGATATTTAATGGATCGATTACATTTTTTTATTTCTCTCTGATATCCGATCCAGTAATTTACGTCAGTATCAGACTGATACCGGATATCGGATCGGTCCATCTGTAGTACATATATCTGTATATATATACACAGATATATGTTACTGGTCCAAAGTTTTAGAGCACCACTATTTTAAAGCCTCATTGCACTCTGAAAAAAACACTTATGTTTTGGTTGATGGGACTGCAGAGTGCTGTGGCTGTTTTGGTTCAGGGGGCCTCTCACTGTGTACAAGTCACCGACCCTGGATCCACCAAAACAGCCCTTCAGTAGTCCAGTGTCGGTGTTTCATGGCCCAGACAAACCTCTGTCTTAGTCTGACGTCTTCTTTCTTTCTGCAACTCGTCCTGTCAAACCTGCAGCTCGAAGTTTCTCCTCACAGCTGAAACGGAGACTTTCTCACTGCGACCATGAAGCTGCTTGAAGCTGTTGTCCTGTGACATCACACAGCTGTTAACTCTCAGAAACTCGTCCTCTGGTTCAGTCTCTGGGTCTGCAGACCTCCTCCTGTCACAGTTTCTGAGCCTTTGGCTGAAGGAAGCTGGACTCACAGTTTCTCTGTAGGACAGAGCTGCATTTATAAGTGTTATGATGGTCTGTGTCTCTTCCACTGTTAATTGTGTTTTTCTCACCATTTTTGTAGCAACACTTTCTGGAGTTCAGCTGATGCTCACATCAGTCCCAGCACTGCTTTGTGCAGACAGAGGGGGGAGTAATCCAGAAACGTTGGAACAGCTGTAGGAAGTACCAGCAGCAGCTTTCAAGGCTGATCAGCCTCCATCACTGCGGAGCAGATTAACCTGTTAACCCATGTTGTCCCTGAAAAAGGCCTTTTCGTATGTGTACATTAGTTTCCAGTTTGGGGTAACCTTTGTTTTTCGATCTATTCATTGGACTTGGATGAACTGCAATAAATTACTGGAAAAATCAGGGTGTTCCCAAACCTTTGACCAGTATCCTTCTGGTCATTTGAATTAAGTGTGAGTTCAGACTGACTAAAACAAACAGCTCAAATATGGGACATGAAGCTGGGATAAATCAAGCTGCAAACACCTGTAAACATGCTGATCTCGGTGGGCTGTTGGTAGTTTGTCAACGAGCAGAGGAATCCCTCGTGCACACTTACACAGTGACTGTGGAACAAAGTGTGATCTGTTGGGGAAAAGTACATTTTTCAGATGAAATCACACGTGTGTGAACTTTTAGGCAATCACCTTGACATGGACAGGATCATGTTCACTGCGTCATCCTCGTTGTTTTTGGGGAAAACGATGACATGTTGGTCCTGAGCTGTTGACGCCTGCTGAGCGCTCTGGGATGGGTTAGGGGGCTGACCCTAACCCTCTGCAGATAAATACTAACTCTCTCTTTCTTCTTCCTTCTTGTCCACTGTCTTGTGTGTTTGTCTGACATGACTCCAGCCTACATAGACCAGGTCGACATAGCCACGCAGGGCTGGTTCATCGGATTGATGTGCGCCATCGCCCTTATCATCCTCATCCTCCTCATCGTCTGTTTCATCAAGCGCAGTCGTGGAGGGAAGTACCCAGGTGAGCTTCCCACAGCCTTCTTATGCAAGTCTGTTCTTTTGAGTGAAATCATGCAGACGGTGAATTGAATTTGTGGCCACACAGAGACTGAATATTCTTTAATGCCGAGAGGAAGAATGTGTCAGTAATGTCCCAGTTCATCCAGGTCGTTTCCTTTTAGAAGATCAGTGGTCTTAATGGTCTTGAGAGTAGTGGGTATTGTAGCCAGAGCTGTTAGATGTGGCTACTTAGCTCGAGGACAGAGTTAGAGCTAGTTACTGATCTGCCACGCCTCACGCCATTACACGTCTGGGTGGAAGGATGTTGTTGAGGTTTCATCAGCAGAGTCTTTTCTGCGTCTGGGTTCAAGAAGCAGCTCTGTGTGTTGCAGTGAAAGGAAACCTTCAAAAAACAACAAGCAGGAGCCTGAAAGGCATCTTTGCTTTGAGCGAACGTAAGCTAGTCTTACTTTGCCGTGTTTGCACCGTAGCAGAGGTCTGTTCTTGTAGCTCCTCTGGTGACCAGGCGACGATGCATCTCATGCAAACGTTCAGCGTGTTTCCTGAAGGCCACTCAACTACCACCTCGACTTTTTCCGTCTGTCCACTGAATTCAAGGACTGGCAGTGTGAAGCTGTCTGCTTCCACATACAGTCTGTTTCCCAGGACTGTGGCTGGGCTTGTGTTTCTGTGCTGGTGCACTAACACAAAGGGATTTCTGAGCAACACAAACAGACTCGTGTGTGTAGAAGGAAACAATACCTGATCGATCTTTTTTTGCTGTGGATTGTAAATATGTGCTCTTCATTGGCTTAAAGTCTAAATAAATATTGTTTGATTGAAGCAGCTATGACGAGAGGAAGAACAGACTGCTGTTATCAGAGGGCGAGGGGCACCAGGCGCTGTGAACTCATGTGTTTACCTGTGACAACAATATTGTCATGCACTTTTTTAAAGAAAGGGAAGCACACTCGCCTTTTTTATTTAAATATTTCTTGTGATAAGTGAAAATGGGCAGTCATGGTGGTTTCAGACGGGGTCTCTGGACCAGATAACACGAGGTGACTGAAGTCGTCTTCTTGGATCTCTTTCAGCACAGAAGAGCGGTCAGTGAGCGTTAAAGCCAGTTTTCCATTTGTTCCTCACTCTGAGATGATGATAAAGATGATTCCTTACATCTACTTTTGCCCCGCCGAGAGGTTCAATACTGAGCTTTACAGAACTTATTTGTTTTAAGCAGTTTATGAAGGAACAACAAACCTTTGGAAACAGGAGGAAATGAAGAGGGGTGAATATCTGCTGTGAGGGGTTTGTGGATTTCTCTGTGCAGCCTGTAAGAGCGTCGCAGCCTGACTCCAGCTGATCAGTCAGGGAGCAGCCAGCTGCTGTGTGCATGAACACGATGGAAACAGACATGACAAATATGATGAACTCAGAATTTAAAATCAGGGTTTAGAAGTTTTACAGCATTTAGCTGGATTGCTGTGTTGTGTGTATAACGTACTGGTCATGAATGACTTAAATTAGAGTATTGTTAATGTTTTACAGTTTTTGTAATGTCCAGGTGGTGGCTACACGAGCTGTTTCACAAAGGCTCTGGGTAGGTGCTGACTCAGTGATGAACTAATATAACAGACCAGTGACCAATAAAGAGACTGACAAGCCTTCAGTCAGCATGTGGAACTAAAACTAAACGTTTTTAACAAATCTGACAAACTCACAAAGCTGCTGAAGAGGATCAGGGCCACTGGGAAAAGAAAGAAACCTTTTCCCAGCGGCTCTGATCCTCTCTCTATAAACCCAACATAATGCAACTGCTACTAAAACAGGCTTGACTGTCCCTTCACATAAATGTGTCCCAAATGCATGTTTCACTCGGCCTGAAGAAATGTCACTAAATGACTTGAACACATCTTTTTTAATTGGCAGCAACTGAACGAAGCCTTTGAGTGAGCAGACAGGACACAGCCCACACTCGTTATTCATACACTCTATACACAGTACACAGTGTCAACTTAGTATGTGACAACTGAAAACAACTAAATCAGCAGATGGGACTAACTAAATGATTGTATTTTCAACATAAAGCCCTGAATCTGTCTGGTTTCTGTTGAATCGAACAGCCTAACACCTTTGTTCTCTTCCTCTGCAGTGAGAGATAAAAAAGATCTCCCGTTGGACGCGGTGGATCAAAAAGACCAGGATGGATCCTTTGATTACCAGTAAGTATAAATAGCTTGTTCTGCATTACTATTGCTGTTATACGCTCATGTAAAGGTCGTCAGCAGTTATCAGTCACGGTGGTCTGCAGCCCCTTCAGTAATGAACCTGTATATGTACCAACGTTACATAGCCTGAGTTTAAAATGTAAGCAATAAAGAACTGAACCAGAAACACTGCACTATAAGACCACGAAGCACTACTGTGTAGAGCCAAATGAAACGTTTTTCAACATTTGAATTGAAATGGCAGCTGTGTCCAGCTTCTTTAATTATTATTACTTCTGTAAAAGAATCAGCCCAGTGTTGGTGCCAGTTTTCTAAAGGAAGTGTTCAGTGTGAGTACACCTGCAGCTGAGCTCTGTGGGGAACAGCATGCACAGGGGTTAGCGCCGTGTTAGCGCTTTCTCTTGAGGCCAGGGTTAGGGTGAGGCTCCTCCTACTCTGTGACTGATTGATCTTTAAGACTAGAGTGTTTAAAGTGAAACGTGATGTGTGCGTAAAGCTGGTCACTATTCTCACAACATACATGTGAATAACTTGTAAACACAAGTTGGTGTTCAGACCACGTCTGGCACATTTTTCTTGTACATTCTCCTTGCTGGTAGTTGGTTAGAATAGAATAGAATAGAATAAAACAGAATAGAATAAAATAAAATAGAATAAAATAAAATAGAATAAAATAGAATATAATAAAATAAAATAGAATAGAATAAAATAGAATAAAATAAAATAGAATAGAATAAAATAGAATAGAATAGAATAAAATAGAATAGAATAAAATAAAATAAAATAGAATAGAATAGAATAGAATAGAATAAAATAAAATAGAATAGAATAGAATAGAATAGAATAGAATAGAATAGAATAATCCTTTAATTGTCCCACAAGAGGAAATTTGGTTGTAAGTGTAGCTAGTTATGAGTAAAACTTCTGGAACAGCAATAACACAAGTGCAGTAAAGCCATCCCACACACAGTGTGTTGGAGTGTGTGCACCGTGCACATTCAGACTGGTCTGCGTGACTCTTTGTAGGAGCAGAGTTAGATGATCTCCTGACCCCGCTAAACCTTTCATCTAGTTTTGAACACGTCCGTGATTCTCTCTGAAGTGCGTACACAAACATATTCAAACTCGACACCATGTACTGTGTAAAGGCTTCTGTGTGATGTCAAGGATATGTGGTAAGTTGCATCTTTTGCTCCTTCCAGGTTCCACTGAGCTCTGTGGCCTCATTCTTCTTCATGACCAATGAACCTGTCTCTTAATTTGCCAACAGTCCCTTTAGACTAAAGACGTTTTAAGTTTAACCTGCTTTCTAAATCTGAAGTGGACGTGTTCTAACTGAGCTGTGCGAGAGGGCATCTTAACTTCCATCACCACAACTTTAACATCAGAATTTCATTTGTGACCCGGGTCCTAAATGGGTCCATTAAATCACACAAATGGTCCCACATAACGTTCCTAACTGGGCTTTTGCTTAAAACTGTACTTAGAATGACAGCTGCTGTGTTTGACTCACACTGTGTGTTCAGGGTAACTTCGAGAGGTGCAATGAGCGTCTGACCCCAGCATGCTGTGCTTAATAATGTGTGTTTCACCCTCCTCCAGAACCTGTTTTCTGTCAATGAACAACTCAGCCCATTCAGCTGTGTGTGTTTTTACACTAACCCATGCATGCACAATGTGGAACTTGTCTTCTTTCCTTCCTTCCTTCCTTCCTGCCGTCTTATGTGGTTCCTCACATCTTGTCCCTCTCTCTCCCCAATGCTGAAATGGGTCATCTGTCCCTGACAGGAACGAGAACGAGAACAGGTACTTTGGTTTTCAGCAAAGTCTTTTGGCCTGAGCATGTAGGGGTAAGCGGTGTGAGGGTGGGGGTAAGAACAGGATGAGGTGTAGCATGTTTGGAGACTTGACAACATGCCTGCATTGTTGGCTTTTGGGTCAGCCTGCAAAGAGGGTGCAGTTTGAGTCCACGATGTGAGCAGGAACACTCCATCTGGATTGCTTTTCATTTAATGTAATATTTAGGAAAAAATGGAAACAGAATCTGTATTTGCTCAGTTATGACCAGCTGTTCTTGCCCAAAACACAACAAAGCTCTGATTCTAGCGCTATCTCGTTTGTAGTAGAAATAAAGTAGAAAATAATGGAATGCAGATTTTCCTCTCTGCAAGAAGAACCTGTCCTTTGTCCCAAACGTGTCCTGGTGTTGTCCCCACAGTTTTTAAAAAGAACAGTGCTGCCTGTTAGCAGCAGTAGCTGGAGAGCAGCTGCTGCTGCCTGTTAGCGAGGCCGTTAATGCTACGAGGGCTTCTTTGTGACAGTCCACGTGGTCACACGCTCTTGGAGTGTGTACTTTGTTGGTTGTGTTGCTGTGCCACACAGGAAGTGGTTCACAGCTTTCTAACTCCCCATATGGAAAAGAAATAGTAAAAACTTCTATGATTTACTCATGAAAGTGGCCACTTTCTTACTACTTTCATATATTGTTTTAGTATCCAAAACATACAAGTTTCATTATATCATTTTTTAATGGATCTTATATCTGTTTTCACTCTTGTGTGATTTTCTTACAAGTTTCACACAAGACAGAATCAAACTTTATAAGATTGATAAATATCTTTTCCATGTGGGCAGAGACCAGAGTCAGAGTCAAGCTGCTGTTTGTTCCTAAACGTTTCTCCGCTCCATGGTGACCGATTGAGAAGGTTACCTAGGCAACAAGAACTAAGCGTCCACTACAAAGCGAGGCACAACAAACGACTTTTGATTTTGTACACGGCGTATCTGCCTGTGGATTTGGTTTCTTATCTTTGCCCAGCATGATGATCAGGGAAACTCGCCACACTGAACTACACTCATTCATTTTATCTGCCGTACATTCATGACTGATTTAGAATCGCCAGCTAACCTAAGATGTGTTTTTCTGGACTGTGGGAACAAGCCAGGAATGCAGGCACAAGGAGAACACGCAGTTTGATATCCTTCTTGGTATAAGGCAACTTAATTCATGTCTTTATCATGCAAAGAGCAACATTTAAAACAGCCTTCTCTTTAAATAAGATGCCAACTCACAGCTAAGTAAATAAAACTTTAAATTTACTGCTAATCTACAAGGTTTGTACACTTTCAGCCCTCACAGAGCAGATCTCAATGTTCACTGAGAAAACATTTATATCAAATATAAAGAATTTGGTTTAATTTGGTTGTATGTATTTATATTTCAGGATGTATGTGAGTATAAAAGGTTACGATGGCCCATTTTAAACAAACAATCGTCTTTTTGGTGAATTGAACCAGATGGTTTCAGTGCCTCAACCTAACCAGTGGGTGAAGTAGCTACATGATGTTTCATTTGATTAAAAACTAATGCTGAACTGGACAATGTGGCGCCCACTTTACACTCGAAAAATCAGTAAAGTTCCCATTAACAGGAATCGAGACCAAAACCATTTGTGAAGCTGGAAGCATGTTGGTTTGTGCTGTCGTTAAGTTGGGCTTGCTTTGGGAGTGGCGCTTCTCACAGAGGTGGGAAGTACCGAAGTACAAACACTTCCTTAGAATACTCAAGTAACTGTGGTTTACTTGAATATTTGTTTTTCTGCCTTTTTGTTTAACACAAATCGCTGCACTTTGTAGTCATTTTGTCAAATAGGCTGTGTGAGCATTAAAGTTTTCCTTCCATCTCTGTGTGCCTTTAAACATCAAACTACTCTCAGCACAAATGGACGCACAGATAGTCGTATTGGTTTGTCCATTACCAGCACTCATCACACGCAGAGAGAGAAAAGACACCAAAACATGATCGAGGCATACTTTTCACTCTTCTGTTTCGGCGTGGAGGGAACATCAAAGAACGATGCTGTTACTTTTTCCTTCTGTTCTACACTTTGAGTACATTCATTCCTTTGTTCCTCTGAAGAGGCTTCCTAATCAACCACTGACACCTTCAGCCAACAAATGTTACTGTCGTGTCATTATTTAGTTTGAAGGTCTGTCTTCACCAGAAACTGTGCCAGTTTAGTGTGGATGACACAACTGTCACTGTGCCATTGGATACTCAGTATACATTCATGTTTGATCTGTTCAGCAGGTCACAATTACTTGTCAGAATAAAAGATACTTATATAATCATCTTCTACCATCTTTTCCTTCTCAGCTCAGAAACTGTTGCTTTTTTCCTTCCTGCTTCTTCATTTTTTATTTTTGGCCTTGAATTTGCTTTGGTCATGTTTTTCTTTCATGTTTTTGCTTGTTTTTGTTTGCTAAAATGTATCCACACATATATACATATATACATATATATTGCAAATGTCCTTTGGCATGAAGCGTGGCAGTTCTGAGAGTGTAGATTGTGTCCTCTGGGGTGAGCGTCTGAACACACACAAAAGAAGAACATGTTACCTTTGCATCCTTCAAATGCACTCTTTTTCCTTTTGTCATGCTACTGGTTTAATAACAAGGTTAATGCTAGCATACAGCTGTGTAGAACTCTGCATGAAATTCTCCTGCCTGTTAGAATCTGTTAGGAGACGTCAGAGATGAAATCAAGCATGCAATACAGACAGCTGCCCAGATTTCATTTATGGCTACTTTAGCATGCACAGTGTCAGAGTTAAAGAACAAGTTTGTTTGTTTGGGTTTTCAAATGATTTCTGAGAAGATGCTGCCTGGATTAGTGTGTGTGTGTGTGTGTGTGTGTGTGTGTGTGTGTGTGTGTGTGTGTGTGTGTGTGTGTGACCAGAGCTCATTATCTGAGACCTGCACGACGAAGCTTGTTTGGGGTTTATCTTCAGGGTTACATCAGCAGTCTGCTACTCCCTGCTCTGTATCACACAGCCTGCTGCAGAGATGCTACTGATGAAGACATTCTCCTGAGCACTGTGCCACCGTGCCTGCAGATTCCCTCACACAGCAGATAATCTTACAAAACTGTTATTGTTGTATAAGCATCAATAGGCTGTGTGATCCTACAGGAGGCCTACTGCAGGATCACACATCTCCAACCAGCCCTCATTTCTTTACATGTTGCTTCCACTAGATTTTTTTCCACTGGTCTTAAGTTTTAAAACATCACCTAGTTGACAACCAGTGTTCTGTACATGTAAGAGATAAAGAACCAATATGAAACCCTGTCTTTATTTTAAAGTAAAGTTTAATATATGTATTTATTTATTTAGATAAAAAATACATCAGAGAGCACCCTGGGGTTGGTATGTTGCCACGATTTGACATGCAGACTGGAGCAGCAGGGATTAAACCACTAAGCCTCCCCATTAGTTGATGACCTGCTCTCCCTTGAGCCACAACCAGGAGGAAACTTTTCTGATAAACCATTGTTAAGGAAAGGAAAGGCTGAGATATGCCAGATTACATAAGACCTGGATTGAAAATCAGTAGCAGCAGGTTTCTGAGCCTATTGTTTGTCTGAAACTTTCATTAATATTTATGAACGAAGTCAAGAGAGATGTGCAGCAGTGAGCGTCTGCAGGTGTCTGTAAAACATGTAAGAGGCTCTGGCACAGTGTATTTCAGCCAGTGGTGATGGGGCTCTTCCCAGAAATGATGAACACAGAAAAGTACTTTCAGATTTTAATCAACAGTAACATCTGGAATCTGATGGGCAACAGCTTCATTTCTCAGCACAATGAGCCAAAGACACGACCACTGCAGTAAAAGCACAGCTGGATAGAAGACGCTGTGGAAGAGTAGCAGTGATGGACTGGTCTCTCCTGGACTCCAGCATGAATTGTGTAGAGTGGGATCATCTCGACAGGACCAAAGGCAGATAAAGGAGCACTGAAACACATCCCTGAGGACGAGTAAACACTACAAGACTAACAGCTGAACAACAAAGGACTACAGGAGGCTTAGGCAACAGAGTGCAGGCTGGACAGTGGAAGCGGTCATTGACTCGTGTTTGTTTGGACCAACTCTGTTCCCCTGTAATTGTGTACTTCAGTCCTCTTTCCATGTTTCAATAAACTGCTATTTCCCATTTTTCCCAGCAAGTGTAAAGAAATGGGGGCAGCTCAGGACCCAGCACAGTCCTGTGTTTGTACTTGCTGAGCTTCTTTAAACTCTGCTCCTACATTTGAGTTTTGTTCTTTCTTCTTCACTTGTTCTTAGACTGTGAAACAGCATTGCAGCTGAAAGAACAATTCAGTTTTATTGATGTAGCACCAAATCACAACAGTCAAGTCAAGGCCCTTTAGGTGCTCAGACCGTGCAGTATAACAGCGCCCCCCTGTGACGACTGTGGGAAGGAAAAACTATTTTAACAGGAAGAAACTTCAAGCAGAGCCTCAGGGAGGGGTGAGGACAGGGGGACAGGACGAAAGACACAAGAGACCAAGAGATTAATAATAACTAATGATTAAATGCAGTAGATGTGTATAAACACATACTGCAGCCTAACTAAGGCAGGATTCAGGGTCACCTGGTCCAGCCCTAACTATATGCTTTAGCAAAAAGGAAGGTTTTAAGCCTAATCTTAAAAGTAGAGATAGTGTCTGTCTCCTGAATCCAAACTGGAAGCTGGTTCCACAGAAGAGGGGCCTGAAAACTGAAGGCTCTCCCTCCCATTCTACTTTTAAATACTCTAGGAACAACAAGTAGGCCTGCAGAGCGAGAGCGAAGTGCTCTAATAGGGTGATATGGTACTACAAGGTCATTAAGATAAGATGGGGCCTGATTATTTAAGATGTGAAGAGAAGATGTCCTCAAAGCTCTCACACATGGATGTGGTGTATGCTGGCTTAGCAAAAGATATTCAGCCAACTTATCTGCCAAAAATAAAGAGAAACATCAAAAAACATTAATCTTACAAAAAACATGTTTTTTCCAAATCATTTGACAAAGAGAAGCTTCTGTACCTGTAATCCCTACACCTTTACTTTCCCTTATAGTGTGTCACAGGGCCCTGAAGCTAAACAGGTCCACCTGATGCTGTAGTGAGAGTTTGAGCTTCTAACATTGCTGTTTCATTGCAGCAGCGACGAGGACAACAAGCCTCTGCAGGGCAGCCAGACTTCCCTGGATGGCAACGTAAAGGAAAGCGACGACAGCCTGGTGGACTACGGCGAGGGAGGAGACGGGCAGTTCAACGAAGACGGCTCGTTCATCGGCCAATACACAGTGAAGAAGGACAAGGACGAGACGGAGGGCAACGAGAGCTCCGAGGCCACCTCGCCTGTGAATGCCATCTACTCGCTGGCATAGCGGCTCAACAGCGGCGAACTTGGACGCACCCTCTGATTTGTTATGATAGAACCACACATGATTCTACGAGTATATGAAACATATTACACACAGTGACAGCAGCAGTCTGGAGACTGTCTAGGCTCTCCTCTGCAGGTGGAAAAAGATGCGACCACAAGCCTTTAATTTATTTTTCCAGTTCTAACAATACGGACACATCTGGAGGAAGTGGACAATGCTCGTTTCCTTTGCGCTCTGCCTGCCCTTTACCCACACAGACTTGGAGTGTGCCTTCGGGAGGCATCAAACGTTCTTTAGAGATTTTTTGGTTTGTGACTCAGCTCTGCTTCCCGATAACCTCCCCGTGCCCGGCATACCTCTGCGTAACCAAGTAAAGTAGTCACAGAGGTTAAGTATACATACACACTCTGGCCACATCCTGTAACATATCAGCTTCTAACCATAGGATGCCGGCAGATATGTTTATCATATTGATATTTAGGCAATGAAAGATTTTAGTTTTTCCACAGCTGATAGAGGAGTCCGTGAAACTCAACGAATGCTGTATAAAGTCCTGGCACACATTTTAGTGCCCTGCAAATCTATGCACTATCACCTCCTTCACACCATTTTTGTTCCATCTGGTTAGTAAAAGTACACATTGTGGGCTTTTTAGCAGATTCAGTCCAAGGTGGTTGGCCTTGAACTTCGTTGCAGGCATGCATCTGTTCCCTCTTATCCTGTGTTGCAGTTGTTCAAAATGCTTTTCCTGGGAAAAGCTGTTTCATGCTTTGTGCTCAGTTACAGTATGTGGTTCATTAAACCCAACGTTGTTCTGAAGCATGGTGATAAACTTAGTGCGAGAGAGATGTGACAGGTTTGCTCGAGAGACACCAGCGCACTAAAAAACAGTGAAGTCCCTAATTAGCATGTGGGCTTGTGCTACATTCATGTCTAGCTGACAGCGTTCGAAGGCAATGATTCCCACACTAATATGGGAATCATTGCCACCATGTTGCTGGAATGTGGGAAAAACTGCAAAAGGAAGAAGTTTGAATTCAGTGTCTCCTGCCGTGAACGTAATCGTCTGCTATCCAAAGACAGCCCAGTCTGTGAGCTCGAGGAGGGTCAAACTGCCAACCTCGCAGTTATAGGATGACCTCATCAAAGCACAAGATGACTGGTCAGTCAGTCCTGGATCAATATTCTTCTAATATTGCAGGACAACAGACAAACCTTCTTTGCATCTGTGAGGCTCCTTAATTCTGCTGACTTTGTTAAAGAGTTACATCCAATCAGGTAAACTGGCAGTTTTGTGTTTTATAGCCAGGCCAAATGTACGGTGGTCACACAGGGACATATTTCAACTGAAAGAAAATATTCTTCTGCCCCAAGTGTCAGGTTAGCATCTTCGTTCTGTCTCCTGGCTCATGAATGTAGCACCAGAAGTCATGATCCATAAGCCGCGTCCACACTAAACTCTGTGTGTTCAGCTTCACTGCGGCTGTGCAGACATCAGCACCACACACTGTCTACAACGACCTCCAGTACTCACTGTTATTGGAACACACGTGTTGATCTGAACGAGTCCACATAGATTCAATTATCTTACTTTTTTGCCTTGAGGTGCTTTATATTGCAAGGTACAACATGGGCGAGCGAAGGCCAACAATCACATGATGTAGAGAAGGTGCATCCTAATCAGTGAGGTAAGTGCACTCTGTGTAGCCCGACCCCGCCTGCACAGAGGGACTCTTTGGTTCTTTATGAACTTGATCCGTTTCTTATCGCTCCAAAAAGACATAATTACAAAACACTGTTAGGTGATACGAATGATTTAAAGAATGAAAAGTACACTTCACAGCCACAAATGAAAGTTATCATTTGACATTTCTGAGGTTCACTCGTGCTGAAGCTACTGAAGCTACTATTAACCCGAGTGCTACATCGAACAGGCTGATATTTATTTGGTATTTATTACATGATGTGGATAGCATTAATATATTAGTTCTTAACTTAATTCACTTCATTTTTATGTACAACTGAGCCGAACTACCGATGGCTACAGAATAAAATTATTGTTCCTCAACACACAACTGTATGTTCAACATGTTTTTCTGCTGTAGCCGACGTCTCATCCTTATACTCATGTTGTATTACTGTTACTCTGTGTTGTTGTTCAGACTTAAGTAGCATAACCTTTCCATCATTCTGAGAATGAAGTGATGTGTACTCATTATTGCAGATTATTTGGTATTTATTTTGTACATCAGAGTCCTGAAAGAAAATCCTACCTGTGTAAATATTGAAGACTTGACCCCACCCGCCCAATGAGTCACAAATCTGCATCCACCAAGCAGCTGTAGTGGTGCAGTCTGTCGTGCACCTTTGTTATGTAGCTTTGATTCATCTTTGCACTCTGAGGAAGAGTCATCCCTTTGCATTGACATATACGGACTGTGGCCTTGGTTTGTGTGTTGTGACAGAGAAATATGTTCGATTGTGTACGTGTAACAGCTGCTGCAGCGTACTACCTGAGTTACACAAACGACTACAAGACCTGAGAACAGGGATTTCCTGAGGTCCCCTCCTTGTCTCAGATGGAGGCTGGACACAGGCATGACATGTGTGTCATCACAGGGGTCAACAGCTTTGACCCCTGTGATGTATTCCACTTTGTTGGTCTTTGTTCCCCATTACAGCTCTTCTCAGGTGCTCTTTGTCAACTTGTAAATCCACAAAAACCTTGGTAAGAAGTCTTAAACTCGGGAAAATCATTCATTTTCTGAACTTCCTCTTTCTTAATGTGTCCTAGTGTGAGACGGCCAATAAACTGTAGCCCCAAACCTGACATGTGTTTCAAACAATCCACAGCAACCAGGTGCAATGTGATATCAGACCTCATCATCCTCAGCTGACACACTGCAGAATGAAAAGGTTTGACTAGGTTTGATCTCTGTAACAAAGACAAAGGGACATTTTCTTTGATGATATATCATCAACACTAAGCGTTCGCTAAAACTAACATTTAAATGGCGAGTTCTCTTCTGTCTAGAATTTGTTGGCAGCTCTCTCTCGAGCACTGTACAGATGAACCTTGGCAGTGTTAACACAATGGCATTAGTAGCAGGTAAACACAGGTGAGCACAGGTGAGCTGCTCTATAGAGTCACTGCAGGACTTTAACCGTCCTAAAGTGAAAACATGTTCCCTTCTGTTCAGAGCTGGACGAGCTTATTTCCTCCCAACTTCACCTGCTAATGGTTGTTCTTTATAAGAGGCAAGCCTTTGTAATTCAGTCAGTTTGATTTGTTAAAGCAAACTCAATACTTCATGTGCTCACTACAGGACACGTGAAGGACACTACAGGAGTAAAACTCCTCAATCATTTCATGCAATGGGAAACCCTTTAATCTTCTTGTGAGATGTTTGCCTGCATACTGTCTGCAAAACACTGAATGAGACTAGACAACCACAAAGCGAGGCAGATCAGCATCCACATCTATTGGAGATAAAGTATCTGAATTTGGGGACCATGCCTCCAAACATGCTCCTCCTGGTTTCTACACATGACTCCCCCATTTCTATAAGCTGTTCCCTGGTTTTCATGCCCCACCCTCACTCCTCTCTTTATTTCTTCACTTCTCGTCAGCACACAGGGATCTGCCATGAAAACAGGGAAACAGGGCGTGCATTTTTGGACTTTGATGGGAATATTTTTATTCTTTTAATAATTTGCCTTGAGTGTTTTTGCCAGGCTGTCTCTATCCCCATCTGTGCTACATCCAAGTGTTATAATGCTACAGTTATCCTTCTTGGGATGCAACACAATGCCACTTGAAATTGATTGAAGGTACCTGCTTAGCAGGGCGCCAGGTTGAAAACAATTGTAGAGGATTTTCATGAAACACATGCTTATTTGCTTCCTACAGTGGGTTTAGAAGTTGACCCAGACCACCTGCTAAAGTCTGCAGAGGAGAAGACCTCTTTATATATGATACCCTTGTGACGCCAAAGTGAAATCTGAGTTTGAGCATCTCTAAAACAGAGCGCAGTAGTTTCCTTGTCATTGATGATCTCATATTTCTCCTTTCAAGACAAACCTCTTGCTTGACAGTACGTCCCAGTCCTCTCTCCTGAATGTTAAAGCAGTGTCCTCTGAGTTCATCAGCAGGATGATTCATCCCATGCTTTCACTAGCAGGACGCTGCTTGTGAAACTGACACAGACAGTGAGACAGAGCACTGCAAGAGCAATATTTGGTTGAAGAACAGGTCTGAATTTTAAACTGGAACTAAAAACCATCACACACACCACTCCTTACTCGCTCTGCTGCTGCCCATCCACCAGCCTCCACTGGTGGACCACAGCAGGGATGCTGGCAACATAAAGAAACAAAGGTATACAAAGCTTTGTGTGTGTCTACACACAGTTTATGGTGCACAAAGACCAAGCTTCTTTTTCGTCACGTTATCTTAGCTCACCTTTAATTGGAGATGAAAATAGTCAATGTGTATTTTTACAGCCGTTGCTTTTCCTTCAGTTTAAAATGCTGCAAAGTGTCAGAAGTTACTGGTGCACATTCCCAACTGGATTTTTCACTGCGTCATATTGGCATCTTCTTGTTTTTGTGTATCAGAGCAGCGTGCTAACACCTTGCTTCTACATGCAGCATAACAGCTTTTGTAAGGTACATCTACTCTACAGGAAATGGCTTAAATATATTCACCATGTATGCGTGTATGATGACATGTTGCAACTTCTGCTAGTGCGCCTTCTTTATAGTAAAGCTATCTCCTTTTCTCTACCTCCTGACTTGGTTGTCATCCTTGTTTCTGTACTTATGTGCAGCACAGATTTAAAGCAGACTTTCCTATGGAAGAATCGATTATTTCATCCTAATTCATTATATTAATAGTAGAAAACACCACATGTTTCTACTGATAACCCAAAATCTTTGTCTTCATTTACAGGCTCCCTCTCAGAGAGCTGGTGATGACCAAGCTGCTCTAGTGGCCTCTTAAGGCTGGCTCTAAAACAAAGTCTCAAGTTAAACTGACCAATAAAAGTGCATCCTTACAAACTGTTACAAAACCAAAACTATTTTTACTGCTTTTATGTTTAGTTCTCCCTTTAAAAAAGCTGAAAAAGGCTTAAAGTTGGGAACATTTCTACGTGTGCAGTAACAGCCCTGTTCCACTAGTACCGACTCGGTTTCCATCAGGTGGTCATAACTTTTCTAGGATCTACTCGGCCGGGCTCCGAGTCACTGACAATGTGACATCAGCAGACTGCATGCTATCGAATGGTTGGTCAGTGGCGTCACTCAGTGAGTCATGAGAGCACCTCCTTCACCAAAATCAAAATCTTCAAAAAAATAAAACATTTTTGAAAGCAGACGATGACAGAAATAAAAACACACTGTCACAAAGACATTCACCATACATCAGGTACCATTGCATTGACGTCCTCCATTGTTGTGGTGTTGCTGTCACATGACTTTCAGCTGCGGTCGCCACAATGACCCCACACACATCAGTTGTTGCTAGATTGTAATGGAAAATAACCAACACGTTCTCACTCCCAAAGCGTAACATTTTACGCTAGGTGACAAATCGTCAACATATTACGTTTTCGGCTACCCACCACGTTCCTAAATGACGACCTCGGAAAAATTAGGAAATATGAGAACCGTATGGACTCAATCTACACATGTTCGCTCTTTTTCTTCAAATCGCTTAGAAACACGCTATTTAACATCATTAAAGTCCTGGTTAAGCTCAGGAAAAAGGTTATGGTTAGGGCTAGGGATAAGGTTAGGTTTAGAGCTGGAACGTCTATTACCGCGGGAGCGTCATTGCACTGGATTTCGGCCATAACCCGCCGCGTACCCTAAGAACGCCGAAGGTCTCCTTTCACGTTCCTCAGGAACGCCGCGGGACGTGACAAAACGTCGGCATGTTACGCCTCGGGAGTGAGAACGGGCTCAAAATGTCTGAAACAGAACTCGAGCAGTGTGTTGGTGGGTACCAGTGGAAAAGGGCTGTAAGTGACGGTGGTCTTTTAGGCCTGACGTCTACCAAATGTTTACTTTCTGAACCAGGCCTCTCTTTGGCTTTAATAGTATCATTTAGAGTAAAGACCATTTTAGATTTTTGTGCTTCAGTTTTCACGAGTGATTTTTTATTATTAGTCTGTTAGGTGATGCATACAGTCTATGGAAGGAACTTGGCAGACTGGTTTTCTACCGTCATTTCTTAACACTGCACCATCTCACCAGTTATGGTCATTGTAGGGTCTAAAAGAGATGATACTGGACACAATTTCAAAGATGAAACTTCCTGAAACCAGGTGACATCATGGTGACAACCATATATTCCACTAATTTACAACAGTCATCTCAAGATGCTTTATGCTGTAAGGTTAAAACCCTGCAACATTAGTGAGAAACTTGAGCAATCACACGGCACTTGGATATAGGAGAATCTCCAAAAGTTGATTCTGTTCATCTGGATGTTTTCAGTGGGAGAAACGTTTCGTCATCATCAGGTGACGTCTTCAGTCTCAGCTGACTGCAGGTTTCAATCTTAT
Source organism: Neolamprologus multifasciatus (assembly GCF_963576455.1). Lineage (NCBI taxonomy): Eukaryota > Metazoa > Chordata > Actinopteri > Cichliformes > Cichlidae > Neolamprologus > Neolamprologus multifasciatus. The sequence goes on along the minus strand of NC_140443.1, from coordinate 37,086,742 downwards.
AAACAGGACATTTGCATAATGACTGAAACCAGCCCACTGAAGGAACAATGGGCTGGGAGGTCAGTTCAACTTTTGGAGATTTACTTAATAATAATAATGGATTGGATTTATATAGCACTTCTCAAGGCACCCAAAGCGCTTTACAATGCCACTATTCATTCACTCTCGCATTCGCACACTGGTGGAGGCAGTTACGGTTGTAGCCACAGCTGCCCTGGGACAGACTGACAGAAGCTGCCATATCGCGCCATTGGCCCCTCTGGCCATCACCAGTAGGCGGTAGGTGGAGTGTCTTGCCCAAGGACACAACGACCAGGACAGAGAGCCCAGGGATCAAACCGGCGACCTTCCGGTTACAGATACGCTTCCCAACCCCCTGAACCACGGTCGCACCTTACCTGGATGATTGAGCATGCATCAAGACATGATAGGAGAATATGCCCTTTTAACGGGAAGAAACCTCCAGCAGATCCAGACTCACGGAGGGGCAGCCAGCAGGTGCCAGCTGGGGGTGAGGAGAAAAGAGAGGAGACCAAGGGCAAACTACACCTTCGATTTCATGAAAGAGGCCCTTTTATACTGTGAAAACAATGTTGAAATTCTAGCTCGGGGTTGCACATTGTTCAGAAACGGTTTTATTGAAGGGACAGGAATCGATCCTTTTAGCAGTAATACCTTAGCCAGTGCGATTCTTTAGCAATACCATGCCCTGCAAATGATCGTAATCAGGTCAAATCATTTTCCTCATCCTCAGTTCAGTGGCTCAAGTATGGCTCTTACACACAAGGCGTTTTTATCAGACATGTGTTACGTGTTTTTCAAATCAGGCAAATCTCAACCCCCTGCGAGGTGCTTCTTTTTAACACGGCCACTCAAGACAGGCTCGCTAGATTGAGAGGCGAGCATAATGTGCAGCTTGTGATAATTTGGGAGCATAAATGGATGGAGTTAAAACGTACTGATGAGAGTGTAATCAGCTTTCTCAAATGTTACGATCCACCCTTTAAATCTCGCTACACTCTCTTCGGTGGTTGCACAATGCAATGCTGGGCCTGGTGAAAACAATTGTTACGTGGATGTTACCTCCTTGTATCCGTTTGTAAATAGCACCTGTAGGCACCCCTTAGGTCATCCTCAAATAATTTTTTCAAAATTTTCAGGACACAAAAAACTACTTTGGGTTTATCAAGGCAATTGTATACCCACCCAGGGGTCTTTATTTTCCTGTTTTACCGTATAAAACCCAATCAGGCAAGCTTGTGTTTACGCTCTGTCACACTTGAACTGAAATGAACAACCAGGAGCAGGGTGTAACCATAGCAATGAGCAGAGAGCTCTCAGAGGCGCGTGGACCATTCCTGAATTTAACCTTGGGTTAGAAAAAGGTTATAGAATAGCTAAAATCATCGAGGTATGGCACTTTGAGAGACAGAGTAACACAATATTCACACAATATGTACATCATTTCCAACGCAAAAAACAAGAAGCTTCAGGCTATCCATCGGACTTTGTAAGTGAAGAGGATAAGATGCTTTACATCAATGACTACCAGGCTAAACAAGGCATCACTTTAGACCCTTACAGTTAATTATCTCCTGTTTCTGTTCAATTAAAAATAACAAAAATAACAAAACGCATTTACATTTAACATAAGTGACAATCATTAAAAGCTTTCAGAGAGCATGAAGTTTGGTTAAAATTGCTAGCTTTACATGATCAAATGCCTATAAACCGTTTTACAACACATGGACCATGGCATCATTTTACATCATCATAAGTCTTTCCACGCCATCTCTGGGCTAAATAAATATACAGTGCTGACTGTAAGCGTGGCTCCCAGCTGCCTTTGATGGAAAGATACTCGATCAGCATGCTTTTTCAAAAACGTTACAATGCTTTTGGGGTAAAATGGATAATCCGGTGGGAATCCGAACGAATCATAAAAACTGGCACCTCCATCTTCATCTAATGAAATCGCCAGCCAGTGAGTTCCAGCTTTGTTCCTTGGCTCTGTATTTATGATCAGATATGCCGTTTAAATGAACGTTTGAGCAGCAGCAGCAACTCGTCTGAGGCCCAAACCCCACAGAATCTGTCACCGACCAGCAGCCTCATGATACTCTCCAATTGATGATTGTTCATGATTGGAGAAAACAGAAACCTCAGTAATAATCAACCAAAACTTGTCTTGTTGAATTGATCTCGAGACTTGAATCGTAATAAGAATAAACGATCAGCATTGTTGTGTGAGGCAGCGGGACTCTGAAGCGCATTTCAAGTCTCAAGGAACTATTTATTATCGGTGATAACACTTGGCTGTCATCTGAAGGACTCATATTGAACACGAACAGAGTATATCCTTCCTGAAACTCCTATCTGTCAATGCACAAGGACAGATCTTTCAGGTTTCTTCCAGTAGCTGTGTACAGGCTGTAAAACTCTCTCACAGACTGATTGTCAGCGAGATTGGGTTGAAAAGCTTTGGCTGGTATCTGTTTACTCTCATGACAAAGCCAAAAACTCTAAATTGTTATGCTGGAAATTGAAAGGGCATAAATCATATCTCCCTGTAAAAGCTTTGTGGTTTACCATGCCTATGACTAGATATCTGGGCAGTGAACCCAGAAACGGTCACAAAACGGCCGGAGGCCGAGCACCAAAAATCAAACCCACGTGCAGGAAACCCAAGGCGGAGGCAGAGTAAAGGGTTTAACAAAGGTTTATTAACTAACACCAAAATGACGTTCACGTTAGTACTTGATTTAAGGCTTGATATATGGGGCGTGAGGGTCTTGGCCAGGGGAGAGGGACAAGCAAGGGGACAGGTCCAAGAAAGCAACGGCAGCTGCTGGTGATTAGGTAAGTACTGGAAGAGAGGAGAGCAGTGTTAGAGCGGTAGCCAATGAGGAGTTCTGGAGAGAGTGGAAGCTGTGAAAATCTTCGTCTTACTGTGCAGGTGGGAGATGGACGCGTTGAGGGAGAGGTGGTGCGGTCCAGGTGGGTTAGGTGGTGTGTGGCAGCTGTCCTGAGTGGTGAAGGTCCCGAGGTGGTGTAAGGGCAGGAGGGCAGGTGAGGCAAGGAGATAATTCTGAGAGCTGGCGGGTTAACCAGATTTCCAAGATGAGTGGTTCAGTATGATGGAGTTTTCCTGGAGTAACTAGAACATGAGATTACAAGGTTAGTAGAGCACTTGAGCTTCATGAACATGAAGCGTGAGGCCTGGTTACCAACATAGGGTAGTTGACGAACTGGCGAGGAAGCAGCGTCAGCAAGCAGCTTAAATCTCCAACCTGACTGCCTCAATCAGCTTCAGGTGAGGGGGGCTGTAGGCCCTGCCCATGGATGGATACCAGAGGTCCAGACCTTCAATGGAGTTTTACAGCCACACACCCAGACCATGACAGAAACAGGTTCTCATGATGTGATATCCGGGAATTCTCCTGTATGGAAAATGTTTTTACATTAATCCGCGAGATCGGATATAAGGCATTGACATGCATGAGAGCCGCTGCGTGACCTACACGCACTGCGGGGGATACCGTGACTTTTCTAATAAACATTGAAGCTCCCAGAATATTCAGATGGTAAATGGGTTTTTGAGGCGCCATGAGGCTAAATGTATCGCTGGCTCTCGTGAGCTTAACTCTTAAATCCACATTATTGAGCAAAAATCTTTCACACAAAAAAAATTTGTCAGAGTGCAAAGGACCCAAAACTCAAAACTCGCTATATGCAGCTCTTCTGACTAACCCTCTGTTAGGCCCGTTATTGACAACATGAGAGTCATGGATGCCTTTGAAAAAAGAGACCAGCACTCCATTGAGTTTTCAGACTTTCTTCCAGGTAATTTAAATATGTCTCAATGATGGCCCTATACGGGTAAGGAGAACTGGCTTAAGAAATCAAGCTGTCACCCAGAGTAACATCACATTGTGAGAAAATGGTATTTAAAGGGTAATTTATAATTCCGACATGAGGGTCGGCAGTGATATCAGTGCCATCTGTGTTTGTTATTTTCAGCCTTAAACTCAGCAATGTGTCATTTAAATCCAGGTAATGCAACCCGTTTCCAGGCACGTAAAAATCCAGAAGTCGCCCATCTGTCGTTGCTGATACATTTCTGAATAACATTTGTCTTCAATTGAAAACTGAGTTAGCGGTGCTGTAAAGAGATCCAATTTGCGTACACTCGCTCGATCGTTCGTGAACTATAGACATGCTTGGTTTTTCTTAGTTAGAAAATATCTTGGTTAGACTTGCGTCCTATACGTCTCGCAGTTTTAACTGTTTGTCTCTCTTATTGACACTTTCTTTCATCTTTTTAAACTCTGTCACTCTTTGACCAGGCGGGTGTTTTAAGGGCCTACGCGAGATCATGCTTAACCCTGACAGCTGTGGTCAGCACGTCTGAGGCTATGTTCAGCGGTCTTCAAATGAGGTTTTGAACCGCTCACACCCCGCTTTATGAATGAAGTGACAAATCTGAACAATTTTGAGAAAATAGATGCTATGCCGCGTCTGTAAATTACGGGTGCACCTGAAAACCTGGGGAGACCGTTACCAGCTAGGGATTTGTAATACTTTATAAATCTATTATTATCATGTTCTTATGAATTATGACAAATCCTTGACAGGCCGGAAATGTAGCTTGACTATCGTTTTACCGTAGGTAAAGTTCACGGTTTCATTCTGATCCCTTTTGATTTCAACATGAATATTTTCGATATGGTTCGGAGCAAGGGGTATGTAATCTGGTTGGATACAGGGCAAACTTGCGCTCTGATCTTAACCAGACCCCTGGTGTGACACCAACCATATATGCAAGCCACAACTCAAGTTGGGAGTTCGCCTTGTAATCAGAAGGTTGCCGGTTCGAGCTCCGGCTCCGACAGTCTCGGTCGTTGTGTCCTTGGACAAGACACTTCACCCGTTGCCTACTGGTGGTGGTCAGAGGGCCCGGTGGCGCCAGTGTCCGGCAGCCTCGCCTCTGTCAGTGCGCCCCAGGGTGGCTGTGGATACAATGTAGCTGCCATCACCAGTGTGTGAATGTGTGTGTGAATGTGTGGATGACTGGATGTGTAAAGCGCTTTGGGGCCCTTAGAGACTAGTAAAGCTCTATACAAATACAGGCCATTTACCATAATATACCCCACCAGATATGTATTCAAAGTTTTTCAGAATTGGGTTATATTTCAGATAAGTATTGGACTCGCCTAAGGCAGGCCTCAAGCTCTGATCTCAAGATGTTAGGATCTTGATAAAAACCAGCACATATTTTTGTCTCAACGCCGTCATCGGGCATCTGCTCTGCAATCAGTCTTTTTATTCAAAATAAGCCTTATCATTCGGAAGATTGAACCATGTATAGGGAAAGGAAATTTCAGTGAGAATAAATAACAAGTAGGCCTGCAGAGCGAGAGCGAAGTGCTCCAACAGGGTGATATGGTACTACAAGGTCATTAAGATAAGATGGGGCCTGATTATTTAAGACCTTGTATGTGAGGAGCAGGATTTTGAATTCTGGATTTAACAGGAAGCCAAAACAGGAGAAATCTGCTCTCTCTTTCTAGTCCCTGTCAGGACTCTTGCTGCAGCATTTTGGATTAGCTGAAGGCTTTTCAGGGAGTTTTTAGGACATCCTGATAATAATGAATTACAGTCGTCCAGCCTGGAAGTAATAAATGCATGAACTAGTTTTTCAGCGTCACTCTGAGACAGGATATTTCTAACTTTAGAGATGTTGCACAAATGGAAGAAAGCAGTCTTACATATTTGTTTAATGTGTGCGTTGAAGGACATGTCGTGGTCAAAAATGACTCCAAGGTTCCTCACAGTGTTACTGGAGGCCAAGGTAATGCCATCCAGAGTAAGAATCTGGTTAGATACCATATTTCTAAGCTTTTCAGGGCCGAGTACAATAACCTCAGTTTGATTTGAATTAAGAAGCAGAAAGTTAGCGGCCATCCAGGTCTTTATGTCTTTAAGACATTCCTGCAGTTTAACTCATTGGTGTGTGTTATCTGGCTTCATGGACAGATAGAGCTGGGTGTCATCTGCATAGCAGTGTAAATGTATGCTATGTCTTCTAATGATGCTGCCTAAGGGAAGCATGTATAATGTAAACAGAATTGGTCCTAGCACTGAACCCTGTGGAACTCCATAATTAACCTCAGTGTATGAAGAGGACTCTCCATTTACATGCACAAACTGGAGTCTATTAGATAGATATGATACAAACCACTGCAGTGCAATACCTGTAATACCTACAGCATGTTCTAATCGCTCTAATAGGATATTATGGTCGACAGTATCGAACGCTGCACTGAGGTCTAGCAGGACAAGCACAGAGATGAGTCCACTGTCAGAGGCCATAAGAAGATCATTTGTAACCTTCACTAAAGCTGTTTCTGTGCTGTGATGTGCTCTGAAACCTGACTGAAACTCTTCAAATAAACCATTCCTCTGCAGATGATCTGTTAGCTGTTTGACAACTACTCTTTCAAGGATGTTTGATATAAAGGAAGGTTGGAGATTGGCCTATAATTAGCTAAGACTGCTGGGTCTAGAGATGCTTTTTGAGTAAAGGTTTAACCCTTTAAGACCTACCATAGAACCAAGTCCGCCAGACTTATATTATATTTTTACATGCTGTGGAGCCATTTTTGGGAGCATTTCAAGTTGCTATACATCAATACAACCATTACAGCCCAAATTTTAATAATATGTCTGCATTAAGTGCATAGTAATTACATAAATTGCAAAAAAGTGCAATAAACTACAAAAAAATTGAAAATCGTTTTTGTTTTTTTAACATATATTTCTAGTTAGAGAAATTTAAGAGGCTTATCCCTCAAAACTGTAAATACAAAAAAGTTGCACAAAATAGTTTCCCACCACAGGAAATTTATTTTGAGTGTCTTCATAGTTTTATTTTTGAAATACACCAATTTTTATACACTGCAGGAAAAACGAAAATAAATATTATAGTGCAAATTTGCAAAAAAGCAGCATATGCATCAAAATAAACTATTTTCAGCAGTGCAATATGAGTCCTAAGCATCCCAGAAACCACACAGAAAGTCATAAAGTCAAACATAACTTTTAAAAACACCAGTATAGGCTCATTGAGGCCCGGGCGGTAAAAAACTACATTTCCGCGAAAATGACGCCACTTCCGGTTTCGGGCAGGTCACGGTGGACATGCGATAGTTCGTGCTGACGTCTACTCCAACTAGGAAGTGTTTCAAACAGCTGATCGGATCGGCAAAGTGTGTTTCTGGAATATTATGTTTTTGTTGCTGCAAGTGCTTTTTAAGCAGTTTTTGCAAAGCTATATGTGGAAGGAAACTGTGACCGAGGACAAGCTGATGGCATAAGATGTAAGTATAACTCCTCCGGTTTCATATGCAAAAAAAATGATTCCGCTAGCTTACGTGGTTGCAGAGCTACCGGGATTTAAAAATAATTATGCAAAACAGAGCGTGCTGCTCAGACCGGTTTTAAAGGTTTAACTGCAGCCACCTTGAAGGCCTGTGGTACATAGCCGATTATTAGAGATAGGTTGATCATATTTAAGATCGAAGAATTAATTAATGGCAGGACTTCTTTGAGCAGTTTTGTAGGAATGGGGTCTAAAAGACACGTTGATGGTTTGGAGGAAGTAATTATTGAAGTTAACTCAGAAAGATCGATTGGAGAAAAAGAGTCTAACTTAACATCAATGGTACTAAGAGTAGCTGTAGATAATATTACATCTGTGGGATGATTATTGGTCATTTTTTCTCTAATGATAAAAATGTTATTTGTGAAGAAGTTCATGAAGTCATCACTAGTTAACGTTAAAGGGATGTTTGGCTCAAAAGAGCTCTGACTTTTTGTCAGCCTGGCTACAGTGCTGAAGAGAAACCTGGGGTTGTTCTTATTTTCTTCAATCAGTGATGAGTAGTAAGCTGTTCTGGCTTTGCGGAGGGCTTTCTTATAAAGCAACAAACTATTTCTCCAGGCTAAATGATGATCCTCTAAATTTGTGACACGCCATTTCCTCTCCAGATTACGAGTCATCTGCTTTAGGGTACGTGTTTGAGAATTATACCACGGAGTCAGGTACTTCTGATTAGACACCTTAGTTTTCACTGGAGCTACAGTATCCAGAGTCGTACGTAGTGAGGAGGTGAAAGGTGACTAGCGACAAATCTGGCGACTTTTTCTGGTGTTATTGGAGACGTATTTATGACGTATTTATGACGTATTTATGACGTATTTATGACGACTTTTTGACGTGAAAGCGGGTATCGCTTTTATTCTCAACAGGCAGCGGTGCTGCCGGGGGCGCCTCGCCCGTTCCAAAGCGCTCACGGGTGGAGGATAGTCCTCCCCCAGCTACTATCAGGGCAGGAGATGTTCACTGTTCACACCTATGCGTCCGAACTGCAAATGAATCGCACATGAGCGAAGCCGCTGCTCCCGCACTGACTGTAACGCAGTCAGTTCTTCTTTTACTGTTATGCTGTTTTGTGGATCACGAGGTTTAAAACTACTTATAAACACACACACGCACACAAAGTAACTCCATAACTCCACCAGAGTGCCTATTTCGGTCACTTTTGCCAGTCCAAGCCTGGATAAAGCAGCAGGGTTGGAATTGTGACATTAAAAAAAACAATAATTGCTAAAATAAATTTATTTTGTAGTTCTTAATAAATTCTAAATGCATTTAGGACGTTTTTTACTCACTTTATGTCTCTTCCACGATGTTATTACATTAGCATGACCAATTATGCAAATGACGTCATTTAGCGACTTCTAGCGACTTTTAGGACAGCCAATAGCGATTTTCCTTACTGAGGAGTTGGCAACACTGGTTGGAGCAGCATTCAGATAGATAAATGTTCAGTTTCTATGCCATATGTTAAAACAAGATCTAGAGTGTGATTAAAGTGGTGGGTGGGTTCTTTTACATTTTGAGAGAAACCAATTGAGTCTAATAACAGATTAAATGCCATGTTGAGGCTGTCATTTTTAGCATCTACATGGATGTTAAAATCACCCACAATAATTATTTTATCTGAGCTGAGCACTAAATCAGATAAAAAGTCTGAGAAATCAGACAGAAACTCTGTGTAAGGCCCAGGTGGACGATAGATGATAACAAGTAAGACTGATTTCTGAGTTTCACAGCTGGGCTGGACAATGTTAAGCATCAGGCTTTCAAATGAATTAAAAGTCTGTCTGGGTCTTTGGTTGATTAATAGGCTGGTTTGAAAAATTGCTGCCACAGCGCCCGCAAACATGAATATATTCGACAGAAGATCCATGAAGTTGGAAGACTTCTACTGATCCTACGCAAGAAATATGTAATATACAACCTTGAGGATGCCATTAGACCTGCACATTTTCATAAACTTATCCAAGCTGTCAAGGAGGTGTCTGGGTTTGATGAAGACAGACTCTCCTATAAAACTCCAAGTCTTGCTCTAAAGCTAGGTCACTCGTTGCACAAGATATGTGACTTCATACAGTGTGGGGCTCTGATGGCAGAAGACAATGAGCTGGAAAAGTCAACCCAAACTTTCAAAAAAGTGTACATATCAAAATGGTCTGAGCTTATCTCTCACAGAGCTTTAACAACATTGAGTGACAAGCACTTTAACAAGCCATCCACACTCCCTTTCACTGAGGACGTGCAGCATCTTCACCAATATCCTGAAAAGACGGGAAATTCAGCATCAGAAGTTGAAAAATAATCCATCACCACAAGCCTTTGGAGAACTTTGGAGAATAACTCTGTCAAAAATGATTGCGTTCAATTGAAAAAGAGGAGGAGAGGCTTCAAAGATGCAGCTGGAAGTCTTTCTTCAGAGGGACACAGCTGCACTACATAAAGATGTTGCAGTCGGTCTCTAAGTTTAAGCAAAAACTGTGTGCACATTTCAGTCGTGTTGAAATGAAGGGTAAAAGAGGCTGAAAGGTTGCTGTACTGTTATGACCATGGTTGAAGCCCTAACACGGCTCATAAGCAGAAGACCCCTTCCTCTTTGCAAGAACTGTTTGAGTCCTTACAGAGGAAAGGACTGTCTCGGGATTTATGCAAATGACTGTGGTGCACAAAGCCCTGAACTCCTTAGGTCAACACAGCTACGCAAACATGTTGCAACTTTGTCACAGGTCCTGAACCTAAAAAATCGAGGTGCTGACTTTCTGGGCCACAATATCCGTGTCCACAGTGAATATTACAGACTTCCAGAGGCTACAACCCAGCTGGCAAAATTACCAAAACTACTACATGCCATGGAGAAAGGGACCCTTGGAGATCTTCAAGGCAAAACATTGGAAGAGATTAAATTTGAAGGTATTTCCAAGTAGTAGTAAGAGGAGGGATATTGAACCCCTTATGTCAAACAAATGATTTATGATCTAGGAGGTAATAAAAGTTTATGGTAGTCATAAAAATATGTTATTAATAAAATTACCTTAAACTGCCTTAATTGAGAATTGCCTTAACATGGGTTTACTTTGCTGTTTTGAGCCTCATTGCAACAGTGAAGTGCAGAATAGCCTGCGGGAAACGAGCTCGCACAAGGGATCAACACACCCAGACGTATCTATCCTTCAAATAAGAAGAGCAACAGCAGCCTTTAAATCTGGTGAAAAAAAAATCATCGCATACAGCCAGTGGGAGACACGGAGCACGCCATTCTCCCGCTGGTACTGTAGAGCGAACCGTCAGATTACCCAAGAGGCTTTTACCGATGAATTTGTTTTGGACTTTTCCAACAGCCACTCTGGTGTTTTCACCCACCCAGGACTGGTTGAAAATGGTGGGTGAGAAGGTGCAAAACTCCTAGAAGTTAAACTGATCCAGAATTCAAAAATCGCTCAGTTTTCTCCAGACCATTCAACAGTGTTTGCAGAGGACAGCTTCGGAGCCCCTGCTGCTGCTGCTCACGCGTGGTTCAAGCCTTCCACTGAGACTACTCCACCACAGAGCCCGCCGGCACATGTGGTCTCCCGCGACCCCACCACCAGATCCAGCTGCCTCGCCTCCAGCGACCCCGCCACTGTTATCCCCTCAAGGCTGGAACTCATCCAGCTCTCTCTCGGTTGGCAAACTCCAGACCCCCAGCGAGTCCGACGCCTTGCTTAAACCCAAGGAGCTCTGGGCTTTAGGGGATCCCGTCCTCCCCTCTTTTCCGTGATCCTGGAGAGAATCATCAGCCGACTTTGACTGAGGAGCACGAGGCGAAAAGTCTACTCCCGACGGCTGTTTTGGAACTCACTAAACTAACGATAAAATACCTAATTGATGTTCGAGGCTGCGAGGTGTACCATCCTTCGCACAGACGACATTCTTGTATTTTCCCATTAGATAAATATTACCTTTTCCCGCTACTATGATGTACTCTGTAATAGATTCTGGGATGGACATTTCACCAACACGTTATTACAAATTCTCAGACTAGAAGGGTTCACACTAGTGATGGTGATTCTTTTTACTGAGACTCCCACAACATCGGGAGGTGGAAGAAATAGAGGCCAGCGAGGTCACCAAAAACAAACATACATAAAGTCCTGGAGGAAAAATACAACTTGTGGCTAGGGAAAAAAAAAATTTTTTGGAAACTCGTTACATGAAATAAAAACTTTCTTGGAAAACTGTCCAATGTCATGATTTGTTTAACCCAAAATGTCTTGGTTTCATTATATGAAATAAATATTTTTAGAAACTCATTACAAGAATAAATGTAATGTAAGTAAGTATGTATATAGGTAGGTAGGGTAAAGTAAGTAACTACATGAATAAGTAACCAGGTTCATCCTGAAATAAAACCATAGTTAAACATAACTTTGATGATCACACATGGGTGAGCAACTTTTAATGAAACAAGCTTATTATAACCCATCTCATCCTGTTCGTTTTGGCGGCATGGAAAAATTGGTTAGAAGCGTGCAAGATGAAACTGGTACAAAGATTAACATGCGAACAGCTCGAGACTTCCTGTCAGGGGAAGATGCTTATACCTTATACCACAGACCGGCCCTGTGGCAGGAATAAGGCACGGCGGGTACAGGGATCAACGTTTTCAGACATTTTATTTACACACCTCACACACCACACACTACACACACCTGAGTCCCTGTGTTTTAACGTGGCGGGCGTGATTGCGGATGCCGTGCAGGTGCGTCAGCCCTCCCTGCACGCCACCGCAGACCACGCCCCACCACACACCCCCATCGCCCGATTGAGGCCGGGGAGTCATCCGGCCGAACCTACTCCCCACCGGTTCCCAACCTAGGAACAGAGCAAAAGTCCGTTGCGGAGGCCGCCCACGCCTCCAATGGCGGCGAGCCTTGTCCGGGGGTTGGCCACGCCTCCAGCAGCAGCGGCGAAACCGGTCCGGAGGCCGGCTACCCGGCAAGCCGGCACGACCCCGCCGGCCCCGGGAGGGGCTCACTGCCCGGCGCATCTGACGCTCCGGGGCAGCTCGATCCTCGACCTCGGGCACAGGTCGAGCAGGCTCCCCTGGCACGGGGACCGCCATCTCCCCTCCCGGTTTCTCCACCTCTTCCGGCTGGAGTGGCTCGTCCGCCGCTGGCTGGGGCGCTGGCGGGAGCGCTGGCGGGAGCGGCTCGTCCGCCGCTGGCTGGGGCGCTGGCGGGAGCGGCTCGTCCGCCGCTGGCTGGGGCGCTGCTCAGGTGCCCCACGCGGCTCCTCCACCGCTTCACTGTCCTTGGTACACACCTGTGGGGGTGGCGCCCAGGCCCAGAGCAGCGCCGCCAGCTCCCCGATCCGTTGCAGGTGGCGCTCGGACTGGTCCTGTAGCTCTGCCTGCTGGCGACGCACCTCCGCCGCCTGCTCCCGCTGGGCGGCCGCCATTTCGGCCACCCTCTGGGCCAGCTCCTCCACTCCCTGGCTCCGATAAGAACCCGCCGTGCCGCCTCCCGGGTTTCGGCACCACTGTGGCAGGAATAAGGCACGGCGGGTCCAGGGATCAACGTTTTCAGACATTCTATTTACACACCTCACACACCACACACACCTGAGTCCCTGTGTTTTAACGTGGCGGGGGTGATTGCGGATGCCGTGCAGGTGCGTCCGCCCTCCCTGCACGCCACCGCAGACCACGCCCCACCACAGGCCCGATTACGCTTTCAGAGAAATCAAACAAAACAGGTGTTGAAGTCGCTAAGGGTTTGGACTCTGTTTTAAAACATGTATGGTATAAATCATTTTGCTACAGGCAGCGATCAAAAAGCCTCAGCCTGTGAAAGGTTTAAGAGAACTCCAGAAAGTAAAATGTACAGTGGGGCAAAAAAGTATTTAGTCAGCCACCGATTGTGCAAGTTCCCCCACTTAAAATGATGACAGAGGTCAGTAATTTGCACCAGAGGTACACTTCAACTGTGAGAGACAGAATGTGAAAAAAAATATCCATGAATTCACATGGTAGGATTTGTAAAGAATTTATTCGTAAATCAGGGTGGAAAATAAGTATTTGGTCAATAACAAAAATACAACTCAATACTTTGTAACATAACCTTTGTTGGCAATAACAGAGGTCAAACGTTTACTATAGGTCTTTACCAGGTTTGCACACACAGTAGCTGGTATTTTGGCCCATTCCTCCATGCAGATCTTCTCAAGAGCAGTGATGTTTTGGGGTTGTCGCCAAGCAACACGGACTTTCAACTCCCGCCACAGATTTTCTATGGGGTTGAGGTCTGGAGACTGGCTAGGCCACTCCAGGACTTTCAAATGCTTCTTACGGAGCCACTCCTTTGTTGCCCGGGCGGTGTGTTTTGGATCATTGTCATGTTGGAAGACCCAGCCTCGTTTCATCTTCAAAGTTCTCACTGATGGAAGGAGGTTTTGGCTCAAAATCTCACGATACTTGGCCCCATTCATTCTGTCCTTAACACGGATCAGTCGTCCTGTCCCCTTGGCAGAAAAACAGCCCCATAGCATGATGTTTCCACCCCCATGCTTCACAGTAGGTATGGTGTTCTTGGGATGCAACTCAGTATTCTTCTTCCTCCAAACACGACGAGTTGAGTTTATACTAAAAAGTTCTACTTTGGTTTCCACATGACATTCTCCCAATCCTCTGCTGTATCATCCATGTGCTCTCTGGCAAACTTCAGACGGGCCTGGACATGCACTGGCTTCAGCAGCGGAACACGTCTGGCACTGCGGGATTTGATTCCCTGCCGTTGTAGTGTGTTACTGATGGTGACCTTTGTTACTTTGGTCCCAGCTCTCTGCAGGGTGGGGGACAGAAAAGCTTCTTACAGAAGACGTTACAGGTCTGTGAGAGCCAGGGATTTTCCTTGTTTGAGGTGACCAAATACTTATTTTCCACCCTGATTTACGAATAAATTCTTTACAAATCCTACCATGTGAATTCATGGATTTTTTTTTCACATTCTGTCTCTCACAGTTGAAGTGTACCTCTGGTGCAAATTACTGACCTCTGTCATCATTTTAAGTGGGGGAACTTGCACAATCGGTGGCTGACTAAATACTTTTTTGCCCCACTGTATATGGATATTTCACCGCTGTAATGGATTTAAATGACACATTGCTGCGTTTAAGGCTGAAAATAACAAACACAGATGGCACTGATATCACTGCCAACCCTCATGTCAATTATAAATTACCCTTTAAATACCAATTTCTCACAATGTGATGTGACTCTGGGTGACAGCTTGATTTCTTAAGCCAGTCCTCCTTACCTGTATAGGGCCATCATCGAGACATATATAGAGTTTATGAAGGGACCCTTTTAAGGAGACCAAACAAGAGGGAATTGTGTTACACCCCTGAAACGGGGAAAAGAATCACGAGAGTGATTATGACTTGCATCTCTCATGCAGTCGTTTATTGCAGTGAGGAGAACGCGCGAAAGCCCCCTAGTGGAGAATAGAGACAGTACTAATCGATCCCAGAAAAGGCTTACTAGCCGATCAGTGATGTATAGATTGCAGTTCTCTTAAATGAAAGCCATTAATATAACATGAAAAATAATAACCTCTTAAACAATCAATGTCAATGGAAAAACTGTGGGATTTGGTTAAGATAGAGGCTGTACCAACAAGTAAAACGTACGTTTTATTACTGTTAAGTTTAAGAAAACTGGAGGAGAACCAGGATCTAATCTCGATAAGACGGTTTGAGAAGGAGGAAGGTGGGAGGGATGAATTGTGTTAATGTAGAGCCGGGTGTCGTCGGCATAACAGGGAAAATTTATATTATATTTTCGGAATATATGACCAAGAGGGAGCATGTAGATAACGAATAAAAGAGGCTCTAATACTGAACCCTGGGGCACACCAGCAGAAACAGGACAGCAACTTGAAGACTGATATTTTCCGGTCTGAGAGATATGAGGTAAACCAGGCGAGGTGGGTGTGACTGATGCCAATGGATGCTAACCGGTTCAGGAGGATATTGTGAGATAGAAACTTCATTAGTTTAAAAATGCTAAGGTCCTGTAGGATTTATTTTTTCTTTTGTTTCTGTGTTGGGTATTCCTTTTACTGTATTTTAATGTATTTGATTAAGCCTTAATTTATCTTTCCTCCTCCTCCTCGCTTCCTTTATCCAGTGTCATCCTCATTGAGGTTTTCTCACAAATGCCACCAAACCTCGGCCTCCTCCTGCTATGTCCCCCACAGACGACCACTTTAAAACAGCTCCCAAATTTCGGCTCAGTTTTCTTTAGGGAAGCATTTGTTTCAGAGCTTAAGTCCTGTTTGCTGCTCTGTGTCTGACTCAAAGTGCAGAGGAGTGTGATTAATTGATCCTGATGGCCTTACAGTTGGAGTAAATAAATGATAATTAATCTGAAGGTGGTCAGTCCTCCAGGTCCTGGCAGTCTAATCTCCTTATTGGAGGAGCTGGTACTGGTGCAAGGAATGGCTGGACCTCAGCAGCCTGTTGAGCACATTAATCGGCCATGCAGCATCAACATTTCCAAGCTGGCAAACCGATTCCGTCCTTGAGTCACAACTCTTAGTCCCCAAAACAGTCTTGGAACAGGCAGTCACAAAACACTATGAACACAAAGTGCTGGGTCGGGTCACCCAGAACCATCGTCGAGTTCTCCATTTGGTCTGGCTTTGTGGTAATTAAGTGCAAACAAAACTCCCAGCCCCTTCCCCCGATTACCAGTTCATTAAGACATTGACTTTAGCACAGAGGACATTCATGAAATAAATTGAATCTTTAATAAAAAGCAACATGCCAACTCCAAACCAATTTAGTTCCACAAAGATGGTATTGTGGTCACACACCCCTTTACATTGAAGAAAGACTGCACTTTAGAGATTTATTTTCTGTTTTTCACTCAACATAAAACATGTCAGGAATGAATCCACTGTCACAGTGAACCTTTAGAGTCCACTGAGAGTCAAACAACAAGTTCAGAGTACCAAAGAATGCCTTTGACCCTGAGAGTAGTGATGGCCCGCTTGAAGCTGACGCTTTGGTGCGTGTGTCAATAAAAATGAACACACTGCTTCAGAAGCACTGTGTCGAAGCTTGATTCGTTTGGCCAGAGTCACGTGATCAGTGACGTCCGAAGCTTCATTTAGAGCCTAACTGCTTCGGTGTCTGATTCAATGGTTTATAAGGAAGTGAATCATTCGTGGGATTTGTGGAGCGTTTTGATGGTGACAGATAGCGAACCACTGATATTTCTACTGAGAGATTTGGAGCCAGCGAGGAATAGAGGAGGTTCTGTTGTGTGGGAGTATTTTGAGTTGGTTTTGGTCAAACGGGAGGGTTTTCCAGCTTTGTGTTCTCGTTGTTTTGTGCGTGTTTATTTGATCTTATAATGGGAAAAAACTTAAAATGTCAAAAAATCTGCTTTCATGATATAAATATCATTAAATAACTTTAGAAAAACTTCCACTTGACCCTTTACATGTAATGTTATAAAAATATATATTTTATTGTTTAATTAATCTGAAAATATTAGTCTGCCAAATGTGCAGCAATTGAATCTATTTATTCTCTTTAGCTGATAGTTTGTGGGGCCCAGGTAGACTGTGGATCAGCAGCTCCTGTGGAAGACTGTACTTCTGTCATGGCTGGGGCAGCAGTCGTGTGGTGTTTGGAAAAGGAGGACCCAAACTGCAGACACGTCTGTGATGTGAGTGATCTTTATTGCTGATGGGTGACTGTAACACAAGCGATGGTGAGAATTACAAAATAAACTAAACTGGGAAAGCTAGTGAGCAGACCTATAGTTTTTGGGGTTTTTTACATATATTTCTACTTGGAGAAATTTAAGAGGCTTATCTCTCAAAACTTTAAATACAAAAAAGTTGCAAAAAATACTTTACAACAACAGGAAATTTATTTTGAGTGTCTTCATAGTTTTATTTTTGAGATACACCAATTTTTATATACTGCAGGAAAAACGAAAAACAATCCTGTGATGCAAATTTGCAAAGAAAACAGCATGTGCATCAAAATAAACTATTTCCAGCAGTGCAATTCGAGTTCTAAGCATCCCAGAAACGTCACAGAAAAGGATAAAGTCAAACATGACTTATAAAAACACCAGTACAGGCTTTTAGGGCCTACAAATAAAAAAACGACATTTTCTGCGAAAATGACATCACTTCCTGTTTCTGGCAGGTAATGGCGGACATGCAATCGTTTGCGCTGACATCTATTCCAACGTAGGAAGTGTTATGAACAGCTGATCGGATCGGCAAAGCGTGTTTCTGAAATATTATGTTTTTGTTGCTGCAAGCACTTTTTATGCAGTTTTTGCAAAGCTATATGTGGAAGGAAACTGTGACCGAGGACAAGCTGATGGCATAAGATGTAAGTACAACTCCTCCGGTTTCATATGCAAAAAATTTATTGCGCTAGCTTATGTGGTTCCGGTTCTACAGGGATTTAAAAATAGTTACTCAAAAACAGAGCGTGCCCGCTCCGACCGGCTTTAATGGGTTAACCATACAGATGGGCAGTTTTTGGCCTACTCGGGGAATTTTCTTTATGCTTTGGATCATTTTTAGTGTTTCAATGCCTGTTAAAACGTGTGTTAAGGACGACATTTGTCCACATGTACAGACCTGGCAACATAATTGCCATATAAGTGTTTTAACCATGCTTTCAGTTTAATTTAATAAATGTTTTATGTATTTCCAGCCATTTATTGGATTTTTACAAATATAAACACTTGAATGTATAACTGGGAAAGCACTTGAAAGTATAACTTTTAAATATGGTTTAAATATATGAACATAACGTGTGATTAAAAATTTTAAATACCTATTAAAAAAATTAAATTCATTTTTTATAACATGTGTGTGTGTGTGTACATATATAATATTCGTTTCCCTTTGATTTTCACATTGACACTGACTGTGGCGTACTCCAGGTCCTCGTCAAAGGGCTTCCACATGTCAGCATCAGTAAAGAGTAGTGATGGGATTTCCGGCTCTTTTTAGAGATCCGGCTCTTTCGGTTCAGCTCACTAAAAAGAGTCGGCTCTTTCGGCTCCGAACCGGCTCTTCAGGTTGTTGCTTTAATTAATTTATTTATAACAATAATATAAAATTATGCACAAAAGGAATTTCTAACGTAAAAAAAGTGGTTTTATTTATATATGTTTATATATAAATATATGCGGTGGCCCCTAGAGACAAAGCATGTACAAACTCCAAAACACATTTCTAGCATGAACTGAACTTCCAAAGAAGAGCTACTAAATCACTTAAATTACACAAATGAAAGCATGTGTGTATTGTTTGTGTATTTATACACAGGCACTCATAAATATTCAAATAATTTAAAAAAAAAAGTTCATTTACCTGTTACTACCACACACCAAATCCGGTCGTTGGTACTTGCTGGCTTGTGTAGCCTCTAGGTAACAAAAGCTCAACACTGCGCCCTAGCATCCTGGAGCACTTCTGTTGTCTTTTGTACGTGTTTTGAGTTTTTATGTGCTTCTGAGTTTGTACGTGTTTTTACGTGTTTTGGAGTTTTTACGTGTTTTGGAGTTTTTACGTGTTTTGGAGTTTTTACGTGATTTGAAGTTTGTACATGCTTTGTCTGTAGGGGCCACCGTAAATATACTTTTATTTATTCACTCCACATAAAATGTAATAAATAAATCATATAATACAAAAACCAAATATTCACATTTCAGCTTTTAATTATTTAAATTTTCAGCTTTTTCCTTTTAAACAAATTTAAAGTGAAACAACACAAAACACTGCAAACCACAATACAATTAAATATAAATTAAAATATGAAAACAAAAAGAAGATGCATATTCTCTGTCATATGGACCTGCATGAATAAACTTTCTGAATCCTTTATCATCTGCAACTGAAAATAGTTGTGGATGATTACTACACCTTTCTAATGTTGTTGTCCCTGGCTCTCTCTCTCTCTCCCTCTGGCTCTGTTCCTGTGCTACTGAGTGTAACTACCGCCCCTCCCCCCTCTGCCCAGCACAAAGCACAAGGCTGGCGTGCGGAGTGAAGCGGGAAAAAAGTGCGAGAGAGAGAGAGAGAGAGAAAGAAAAAAAAAAACCCACATGACGGCTCGCGATAAGGAGCCGGCTCGCGTCGTTCACGTCAAAGACCCAGCTCTAAGAGCCATTTCGTTCGCGAACAACCCATCACTACTAAAGAGGATTTCTCCACTTTCCAGGAGTAGCTGGTTGGAGTTGTCTGTGGTGGCCACACTGATTATATGGACCTGGGCTCTGTCCTCATCTTTTGTCTGTAGATACATTATCAGGAAATATTTAACATTGCAAGCTTTACCTTTTTTTTTCATCCAAAAACAACAAAAATATGGTAATCGCATGTCTTGATGCATGCTCAATCATCCTGGTATGTAAATCCCAGAAGGTTGATTCTGTTCATCCGGACATTCTCAGAGGAAGAAAAGCTTCGTCACTCACCCAGGTGACTTCTTCAGTCTCAGCTGACTGCAGGTTTCCAACCTTATAACCAGTACATTTACACAACGACTGTGAGGTCAGTTCCTCATTAATATGCAAGTTGTCATGACTATTGATCAACAACCACTGATTGAAGACAACTGATCAATAACCATTGACCATATTAATTATTCATATCCTAATATAGATAGATCTCTCTCTCTCTAGTTATGTGTGTCAGTGATGGGATTTACGTCTCTTTTCAGAGAACCGGCTCTTCAGGTTGTTTTGTTGCTTCAATTAAGTTATTATTAACAATAATATAAAATTATGCACAAAAGGAATTACTAATGTAAAAAAAAAGTGGTTTTATTTATATATGTTTATATATAAATATATACGGTGGCCCCTAGAGACAAAACACGTACAAACTCCAAAACACATTTCTAGCATGAACTGAACTTCCAAAACAGCTACCTAGATCACTTAAATTACACAATTGAAAGCATGAAAGCATATGTGTATTGTTTGTGTATTTATACACAAGCAATCATATATATTCAAATAATTTAAAAAAAGAGTTCATTTCACACACCAAATCCGGTCGTTGGTACTTGCTGGCTTGTCACGAGGTGACAAAAGCTCAACACTGCCCCCTAGCATCCTGGAGCACTTCTGTTGTCTTTTGTACGTGTTTTGAGTTTTTATGTGCTTCTGAGTTTTTACGTGTTTTGGAGTTTGTACGTGTTTTTTATGTGCTTCTGAGTTTTTACATGCTTTGGAGTTTGTACGTGTTTTTACGTGCTTCGGAGTTTTTACGTGCTTCGGAATTTGTACGTGTTTTTACTTGTTTTGGCGTTTTTACGTGTTTTGGAGTTTGTATGTGCTTTGTCTCTAGGGGCCACCGTAAATGTACTTTTATTTATTCACTCCACATGAAATGTAATAAATAAATCATATAATACAAAAACCAAATATTCACATTTCAACTTTTAACTATTTAAATTTTCAGCTTTTTCCTTTTACAAATTTAAAGTGAAACAACACAAAACACTGCAAACCACAACACAATAAAATATAAATTAAAATATGAAAACAAAAAGAAGATGCACATTCTCTGTCATATGGACCTGCATGAATAAACTTTCTGAATCCTTTATCATCTGCAACTGAAAATAGTTGTGGATGATTACTATACCTTTCTAATGTGATGTTGTTGTCCCTGGCTCTCTCTCTCTCTCTCCCTCCCACTCTGTTCCTGTGCTACTGAGTGTAACTACCGCCCCTCCCCCCTCTGCCCAGCGTAAAGCACAGGGCTCGCATGCGGAGTGAAGCGGGAAAAAAGAGAGAGAGAGGGTGAGAGAAAGAAAAAAAACCCCACGGTTCGCGATAAGGAGCCGGCTCGCATCGTTCACGTTATTTTTTTTATTTATTTATTTATTTTTTTTTTGCCTGTCCCATTTGGTTCTTTAGCCGTCAGAATTGTTGTCTGAAGACCAACAAGGATACCCAATGGATTTATTTTGCCAAATGGATCATCATGGCATTGCCGTATTGGTCCATTTGATCGACCTTTGTTTTTATTATTTATTTTATTTTCAGTTGTTACAGACGGGACAGACATGAGTGAGGGATAGGAAAGGGAGAAAGAAAGAGGAAGGAAAAGAAAAACAGAAGGGGAGAGGGACAGTGAGAAAGGGGGGGAAAAAAAAATATCTCCGGGATCACTTGTTGAGAGAAAAAGAATAGAAAACAAGCAAAAAAAACAAAACAAAGCAACATACTATACACAACACCATCGCATTAATCTAGCTAAGTGTAAACAGCAGTAAATACTAAATATTGAATGTTGTTGTGCAGCACGCAGGACAGACAGCGCACAATGTGCTTTGAAGTAGCAGCCAAGAAAGGTGTAATTTAAGTCTACGAACAGTGAACACCCGTGTGCACACCTGTGTGGATCGGCGCGCTTGTATTCAAATGGTTTCCCCATGTAATGGTCTGCAAGAGGATGTAGAGAGCCATAGCCCTGTCCCCCAGGGCATTATCAAAAATCCTTGAAAGAGTAGTTGTCAAACAGCTAACAGATCATCTGCAGAGGAATGGTTTATTTGAAGAGTTTCAGTCAGGTTTCAGAGTTCATCACAGCACAGAAACAGCTTTATTGAAGGTTACAAATGATCTTCTTATGGCCTCTGACAGTGGACTCATCTCTGTGCTTGTCCTTCTTGACCTTAGTGCAGCATTCGATACTGTTGACCATAATATCCTATTAGAGCGATTAGAACATGCTGTAGGTATTACAGGTATTGCACTGCAGTGGTTTGTATCATATCTATCTAATAGACTCCAATTTGTGCATGTAAATGGAGAGTCCTCTTCACACACTGAGGTTAATTATGGAGTTCCACAGGGTTCGGTGCTAGGACCAATTCTGTTTACATTATACATGCTTCCCCTAGGCAGCATCATTAGAAGACATAGCATACATTTTCACTGCTATGCAGATGACACCCAGCTCTATCTGTCCATGAAGCCAGATAACACACACCAATTAGTTAAACTGCAGGAATGTCTTAAAGACATAAAGACTTGGATGGCCACTAACTTTCTGCTTCTTAACTCAGATAAAACTGAGGTCATTGTACTCGGCGCTGAAAAGCTTAGAAATATGGTATCTAACCAGATTCTTACTCTGGATGGCATTACCTTGGCCTCCAGTAACACTGTGAGGAACCTTGGAGTCATTTTTGACCAGGATATGTCCTTCAACGCACATATTAAACAAATATGTAAGACTGCGTTCTTCCATTTGCGCAACATCTCTAAAATTAGAAATATCCTGTCTCAGAGTGACGCTGAAAAACTAGTTCATGCATTTATTACTTCCAGGCTAGACTACTGCAATTCATTATTATCAGGATGTCCAAAAAACTCACTGAAAAGCCTTCAGTTAATCCAAAATGCTGCAGCAAGAGTACTAACAGGGACTAGAAGGAGAGAGCATATTTCTCCTGTTTTGGCTTCCCTTCATTGGCTTCCTGTTAAATCCAGAATTGAATTCAAAATCCTGCTCCTCACATACAAGGTCTTAAATAATCAGGCCCCATCTTATCTTAATGACCTTGTAGTACCATATCACCCTATTAGAGCACTTCGCTCTCGCTCTGCAGGCCTACTTGTTGTTCCTAGAGTATTTAAAAGTAGAATGGGAGGGAGAGCCTTCAGTTTTCAGGCCCCTCTTCTGTGGAACCAGCTTCCAGTTTGGATTCAGGAGACAGACACTATCTCTACTTTTAAGATTAGGCTTAAAACCTTCCTTTTTGCTAAAGCATATAGTTAGGGCTGGACCAGGTGACCCTGAATCCTCCCTTAGTTATGCTGCAATAGATGTAGGCTGCCGGGGGATTCCCATGATGCATTGAGTTTTTCCTTTCCAGTCACCTTTCTCACTCACTATGTATTAACTGACCTCTCTGTATTGAATCGTATCTGTTATTAATCTCTGTCTCTCTTCCACAGCATGTCTTTATCCTGTCTTCCTTCTCTCACCCCAACCGGTCGCAGCAGATGGCCGCCCCTCCCTGAGCCTGGTTCTGCCGGAGGTTTCTTCCTGTTAAAAGGGAGTTTTTCCTTTCCACTGTCGCCAAAGTGCTTGCTCATAGGGGGTCATATGATTGTTGGGCTTTTCTCTGTATCTATGAAGCGCCTTGAGGCGACATTTGTTGTGATTTGGCGCTATATAAATAAAATTGAATTGAATTGAATTGAAGCAGGCATGGAGGAGATCCAGGCCCCAGACATCCAGAGGCCCCAGAGTGCAAGAGCCCAAGGAGGACCACCGGAGGGGCATCCGTGCCACCTTCATGGGAAGGGCTGAGGATCCCCAGACGAGGGGTCACCCAGTAGCCACCGGGCAGAAGCTAGAGGGGGCTGCACCGGCGTGCCCGCCAGCTCCGCCGGCAGCCAGCTGTGCCAGAGTGAACCGAGCCGCAGGCACAGAAGCCCTCCGCGCCCCGGAAGAGGCCTGACCGAGCAGCAGGCGCCAGGCCCCGCCAAGTAGCCACCGGGAGTGAGCTGGCACATGACCTGAGCGCCCAGCCCCGGACACCAAGAACCAACAATGCACCGACCCCTGAGGGCATCAGTCACCGGCAGGGAGTGTGGTGAGGGGAGATAGGCCTCCACACTTGGAGGGCCTGGGAGTTCCCAGAGAGGTGGAGTCTAAGACCCGACCTGACATATAGACACAGACAAACAGGCACACACAGACACAGACATGCATTCCCACCCTCATGCACACATATACAAACACTCAGCACTCACCTAACGTAGGAATAAATGTAAATGGACATGTACACACAATCACACTCCCCAAACATACTCTATACCCCGGGTCCAGGTATCCTCGCCCCCAGAGGGGGAAACGGTACCCAGACCCAAGAGATGTTACCCTTCCCTCCGGGGTGGAGGCAAGCAGACCGCCCCAGGCTCCGCAGCAGCAGGGAGGCCAATCGGACAGCCAGCATCTCTTTCCAGCCCCCCCGCCCCGATGGCTAGCAGAGAACGGGGGTGTGTTAAGACCCCATACCTCCCTCCTCCCGCTCAAGTGTAGTGTTGCTGCGTGTTGCTCTAAAGTGTATTTAAAACAAGGGAGAGCATGGTGCTGCTGCCAGAGAGCAGCAGGTGTTAGCACGGCCCCTCCCGAGAACCCTCAATGTCTACATGGATTTAAAATTGAGAGGTGGGCACCGGCGCCAGAGGTAGGTTTGAATACACAGACCGTCTACTGGACACCGTTAACGTGCCCACCCTCAAGGCCCTATATATATATATGTGTGTGTTATGAGAGTGTAAGTAATGTGGATGTCTAAGTTGTGAGATAAAATTGAGGCACAGGTGGCCAGAAGAGGACAGGGGGGGGGAATGTCTCCCCTGCACCCTGGTGACACACCCGCACCCCAAAGCCCTACCTGTGTGGGTGGGTGTGGTGGAGCGGGAAGAGGGAGGCAGCCGGGGATGGGGAGGAAAAGAAGGGAGGGGAGGGTGTCCCTCCCTAGGGCCAGCTCCCCCGCTGACCCCAATAGGCACCCCCATCCTCCGGTATCCACCAAGGCAAGGGAGCCCAGGCCCATCCAGACCGGGGCCTACGGCAGCAGCACCGCCAAGCCCCACAGGACCCGGGGCAGCCCACCCTACCCCACCGCAGAGGAAACTGTACCCACCCCAACATTCAATCATCTCCCAGACTACACAAGACACAGACACCCAGGTTAAGTTTATTCTCCACCTCTCCTATGTCTCTCCCCCACCTGCAGAGTGGACTCCTGCAAGGATGGAACAACCTCCCTGCCAGTTCAAGAGCCCCTCGGTTAGGCCGATGCACAAGAGCCCCCCGCGCCAGGGCTGAGCCCCCGTGCACCCACCCGCCCACAACCTCGGCGACACACCGACGAGGACCGAAGCCCCCAAGGCCCAGCCAGAGCCCCAGCACGGAGGCGAAGCACCCCCAAACCCGAAACCCCCACACCCGCCCCGGATCCACTCAGGGGCAGCCAGGCCACCAGGCCAGTAACCTACGTCCGCCAGCACAGACCATCCTCCAGCCCCGCTGCACGCGGCCACGAGGAGAACAACCTCTGAGAGCGACCAGAGCCACTAACCAGGTTATGAACACAACCCCGGGGTTAAGCCCTCCAGGGATAATGTCTCTAGGGGTCCTCCAGGTGCCCTAAGCCCATCCCAACCTCCACATCAACCACAATAGCCAAGGCGGGACCAAACCACGACCCCCTACCCCCGCTAGGTGATGGAGCCGATCAAAGGAGCCCAGAGGGATTGATCTAATGTGGTGGCAGAGGCTATATCGAGACTAATGTGATCTATTAGATAGTTTCTATATTGGCTAGAATTAAGATTATTTTTATTTTTCCAGTTCATGAGGACCGTTTTCTTGGCGATGCATAGGGCAGTAAAAACCATGTGGACTGTATTAGTTTCTGTAGTGACATCATCCAAATTTCCCAACAAGCATACTAAAGGGGAGGTTGGAATTTTACATTTCAGACACTTTGATAAGTCCTCACATATCTCGTGCCAAAACTTCTGCACTGGTGGACAGAACCAAAGAGCGTGGATGTAACTGTCTGGTGTATTGCCTTGACAGTGTGAGCAGTTGTTGGCGGATGTAAAGCCCATCTTGAACATTCAATGACCTGTATAGTTCAATTCAATTCAATTCAATTTTATTTATATAGCGCCAAATCACAACAAATGTCGCCTCAAGGCGCTTCATAGATACAGAGAAAAGCCCAACAATCATATGACCCCCTATGAGCAAGCACTTTGGCGACAGTGGGAAGGAAAAACTCCCTTTTAACAGGAAGAAACCTCCGGCAGAACCAGGCTCAGGGAGGGGCGGCCATCTGCTGCGACCGGTTGGGGTGAGAGAAGGAAGACAGGATAAAGACATGCTGTGGAAGAGAGACAGAGATTAATAACAGATACGATTCAATACAGAGAGGTCTGTTAATACATAGTAAGTGAGAAAGGTGACTGGAAAGGAAAAACTCAATGCATCATGGGAATCCCCCGGCAGCCTACATCTATTGCAGCATAACTAAGGGAGGATTCAGGGTCACCTGGTCCAGCCCTTAACTATATGCTTTAGCAAAAAGGAAGGTTTTAAGCCTAATCTTAAAAGTAGAGATAGTGTCTGTCTCCTGAATCCAAACTGGAAGCTGGTTCCACAGAAGAGGGGCCTGAAAACTGAAGGCTCTGCCTCCCATTCTACTTTTAAATACTCTAGGAACAACAAGTAGGCCTGCAGAGCGAGAGCGAAGTGCTCTAATAGGGTGATATGGTACTACAAGGTCATTAAGATAAGATGGGGCCTGATTATTTAAGACCTTGTATGTGAGGAGCAGGATTTTGAATTCAATTCTGGATTTAACAGGAAGCCAATGAAGGGAAGCCAAAACAGGAGAAATATGCTCTCTCTTTCTAGTCCCTGTCAGTACTCTTGCTGCAGCATTTTGGATTAACTGAAGGCTTTTCAGTGAGTTTTTTGGACATCCTGATAATAATGAATTGCAGTAGTCTAGCCTGGAAGTAATAAATGCATGAACTAGTTTTTCAGCGTCACTCTGAGACAGGATATTTCTAATTTTAGAGATGTTGCGCAAATGGAAGAACGCAGTCTTACATATTTGTTTAATATGTGCGTTGAAGGACATATCCTGGTCAAAAATGACTCCAAGGTTCCTCACAGTGTTACTGGAGGCCAAGGTAATGCCATCCAGAGTAAGAATCTGGTTAGATACCATATTTCTAAGCTTTTCAGCGCCGAGTACAATGACCTCAGTTTTATCTGAGTTAAGAAGCAGATTTTTATAGTAAGTGCACTCTATGCAGTATTTTGTATTGTATTAATTGCAGATTGGGATTTTTAATCAATTTAAAGGTTTTTAAGCAAATCTGAGACCAGACGTTTTGGTCTAAGCTGACTGATAAATCTGCTTCCCACTTTGCAATAGGAAGGGATATTGATTCATCTATTTTAGAAAGTGTTCTGTATATTTTAGATAATAGTTTGGGGGATTTAAGAGTAAGAAATTGAACCACACTTGGTGGTGTTTGTAATTCAACTTGACTGAGGTTAAATTTCTTTTTTACTATGGATTTAATTTGTTGATATTCTAAAAATCTTTTCTTGTTGATCCCATATTGTGTAACTAGTCTGTCAAATGGAATAAATTCTGTTCCCTCTAATATATGTTCTAAGTATTTAATTCCTTTACAACTCCATTCTGGGAAATTAATCATATTATTGTTTTGTAATATGTCAGGGTTATTCCAGATAGGTGTACGTTTGCATGGGATTAATGAAGACTCCGTTATTTTTAGAAACTCCCACCATGCTGTCAGAGAAAAGCTGATGTTGATGCTTTTAAAGCATTCATGTCTTTTGATGTTTGAGCTAATAAATGGTAGGTCTGAAATTTCTAGATCATTGCATAGTGCCTGTTCAACATCTAGCCAGGGCTCATCTAAGAGGGTACATTTTAACCATTCGGAGATGAACTGAAGCCTGTTGGCTAAGAAGTATTGGTGAAAATTAGGCAGATCTAATCCTCCTCTATCCTTGGTTCTTTGTAGCGTTTTTTAAGCTGATGCGCGGGGGTTTATCTTACCAAAGGAATTTAGAAATATGTGAATCTAGAGATCTGAACCAATCTTGTGATGGTTTGTTAGGGATCATTAAAAATAAGTAATTTATTTTTGGCAAGATCATCATTTTTATAGTGGCGACCCTTCCCATGACTGATATGGGTAGAGATTTCCATCTAGTCAGATCGCCTTCTACTTTCTTTAGAAGTGGGATGTGGTTTAATTTAATTAAGTCTGAAAGCTTAGGAGAAACATTAATACCTAAATATTTAATATTTCCAGATTGTAGTGGGGCAGAAGATGAATTATGGAAGGAGCAGTTAATGGGAAGAACTGTAGATTTTGGCCAGTTAATTGAATAATCTGAAACTCTTGAAAACCAGTTTATTAGAGTAATTACCTCAGAGAGGTTGATTTGTGAGTTTTGCAGAAAAAGCAACACATTATCCGCATAGAGACTGATTTTATGTTCTACGTTCTTACATTTTATGCCCTTAATTGTTGTAGCCTGTCTAAATGCTGCTGCTAGAGGTTCGATAAAAATTGCAAAAAGTGAAGGGGAGAGTGGGCATCCCTGTCTGGTGCCCCTCAGGAGACAAAAGCTGGAGGATGTCTGGTCATTTGTTCTGATACGAGCTGTTGGGGAATTGTATAATATTCTTATCCAATTTATGAAAGAGTTTCCAAAACCAAATTTGTGTAAAGTTGCAAATAAAAATTTCCAGTTAACTCTGTCAAATGCTTTTTCTGTATCTAGAGATAATATTATGGTTTCAATGTTTTTATTGTATGAGTAGTCTATTAAATTAAGTAATCTACGAGTGTTTGTTGAGGAGTGCCGACCTTTTATGAAACCAGTTTGGTCAGGATGAATTAAGAGGGGGGTTATTTTCTCTAATCTCTTTGAGAGAGCTTTGCAGATTATTTTAAGGTCTACATTTATAAGGGATATTGGACGATAACTTGAGGGAAATAAAGGGTCTTTTCCTGGTTTTAGCAGGAGACTAATGTTAGCAGAATTCATATTTGGTGGTAGTCTGCCATTTTTCTTGATTTCCTGCAACATTCCATGGAATACTGGTGCCAAAATTGTCCAGAATTCTTTGTAGAATTCTGCAGGAAAGCCGTCTGGACCTGGAGCCTTATTATTGGGCATACTTATCAGGGCTTCCTGGAGTTCACCTGGCGTCAGTGGCGAATCCAGTGCCATTGCTTGACTGTCTAGTAATTTTGGAAGAGTTACGTTGTCAAGAAACAAATCAATTTCATTTTTAGACGGGTTTATTTGTGGTGAATATAAAGTTTCATAGAAATCCCTAAAAATGTTGTTTATTCTTCCAGGGTCATATATTGTGTTCCCCGATAAATCTTTAGTAGCACATATAGTTGTTTTTTCTTTATTTATTTTTAACTGGTTTGCTAGAAATCGACCTGATTTGTTACTGTGTTCAAAATTCTGCAAGCGAAGTCTTTGTACAAGGAATTGTGTTTTTCTATTAATAATTTCATTTAATTCTAGTTTTGTTTTGCATATTTTGTTCATTATTTCTTGATCTTGGTGGAACGCGTAGGCTTCTTCTAAGGATTTGATGGTTTTTTCTAATTCCTGAATATTTTTGTTTTCTTCTTTCTTTTTGTGTGATGAGAAAGAAATTATTTTACCTCTCATCACAGCTTTTCCTGCTTCCCATAGAACAGAAGCAGATGTTCCGGGAGTGTCATTAAAGTCTAAATATGAAATCCATTCCTTTTTAAAATATTTAATAAAGTCTTCATCTTTAAGTAGTGATGTGTTAAATCTCCAGTTTTTACTTGGCGTAGTATTATTCTTGTGCATTAGTGTTAAAGATACAGGAGCATGATCGCTGACAGCTATATAGGGTGAATCTCAGTGTCTGAAATGTCACTCAGCAGTGAGCTGCTGACCAAAAAATAATCCAGACGAGAGTAGGAGTGATGAACATGTGAGAAGAAAGTATATTCCTTACTGGTGGGGTGAAGGGAGCGCCATGCATCGCAAAGGCCATAGTCGCTCATATACTGTTTGATTATATTTGTGGATTGCCAATTGCGCTGAGTTCCTGTTGTGTTGAGCCTATCCATTTCTTCATTTAGTCCAAGGTTGAGGTCGCCTCCAAGAATGAGTGTGCAATCAAGGTGTTCAGAGAGTGCACTAAAAAATCCGTGGAAGAATGAGGGTTCATCAACATTTGGACCATATATACTTACAATACATAGTTTTTTGTTCAATATTGATAGTTTAATAATTAGAAATCTACCCTCTGGATCTATAACTGTATCGAGTACTGTAAAATTAACATTTTTATGTATTAAAATTGCTACTCCTCTTTGTCTAGAATTATAACAAGCTGCAAACACATTAGGAAACTCAGGTGTTTTAAGTTCGTTTAAACCTGTAACAGGTCTGTGAGTTTCTTGTAATAAAACAACATCTGCCTGTAGTTTTTTAAGCTGGTTAAATATCTTTAACCTCTTTCCTCTGGTGCCAGCCCCATTTACATTCCATGTGACAAACCTCAGCATGCCCATAATTGTGTGTGTATGTCTAATGATGTAAGCTGGGTGTTTCGTTTAGACGGGTGGAGAAAATGTGGAAACATCACTTGTTTGTAAATAGAAAGAGAAAAAAGTGTGGTGATAGGCTCCATAAGTCTGACTATGTGTGTGACTATTCACTAATATGAACAAGCGTGGCTTGCGTATGTGTCCTGTAAGTCTGTGCTTGCTGTGAGGCTGTTGTAAATGTGCTGCCGTTGAGCGTGTGTGTTTGCGTGATCGTGGTGTGAAAATATGGAGAAATAGAGGGTGTTGTTTGTAGGTGAGTGGGGAAGTAGGTGATCACAGCAGTGAAAGACAAGAGAAAGAAAGAAACCACATAAACTGTGAGCGACAACAAAAAAAAAGAAAAGAAACGGAAACATTCCAATTAAAGTAATGACGGAGGGTGACGGTGTTATATCTGCTATGACATCATACTGATATTACTAGGTTAAACCCATGTTAAAGGAGAAAGTGTGAATGAATAAGAAAAGAGTGTAGCGGGTTCTTATCTGGAGTGCAGTCAATATAACCACGGTGTGGTGCCGGGGTCGCATCGTTCACGTTAAAGACCCGGCTCTAAGAGCCATTTCGTTCGCGACTGACACATCACTACTTGTTACCTGCAGCACAGTGAAGTAGCAGCGCCACACGTGGAGATGTTCGAGCTCCATTTACATCTAAACCAACCATAAATATACAAGGAGAGATTAGGAGAATTTGCTTTTAGTTCTTAGCTTATTCATTTGATATTGACAAAAAGTTGGTCAATTTTATGTCTGTTCTCCTGTAAAACTTACTGTAAACTAAGATTTATTTTTAGAATCTTTTTTGTTTTTAAATGGAAAAAGCAACTGAGTGATCTGCTGTTTGTTGTCTTTTGAAACTGGACATCTTTATCCCTGACTTTTTATTTAGTTTTTAACATGTACCTTTTCTTAGTTATCTGAAACGGATGTAATATGTTAATACATCCGTCTGTCTGAACTTATGACAGGAAATAAATATTTAAATCAAAACAAGCTTCTGAGGATTTCACATCTTACTTATGAGCAACGGCACATTTAATTTGTACAAATATAGCCGTTTATATCGTGATGTATATCAATATCCCCTGAAATTAAAAAAAAAATGTGTGACATGAAAAAATGTTGTATTGCCCAAGTCTAATGTGTAGCAGAACAAGCTCTGAAATAACTCCTTCTCTGCATGTTTATCATTAGGATACTCTGGTCTTGTGGTTTGAAAACCTAAGACAGGGGTGTCAAACTCCAGGCCTCGAGGGCCGGTGTCCTGCAGGGTTTAGATCTCACCCTGGGTCAATACACCTGAATCTAATGATGAGTTCATTACCAGGCCTCTGGAACTTCAAGACATGTTGAGGAGGTCATTTAGCCATTTAAATCAGCTCTGTTGGATCAAGGACACATCTAAAACCTGCAGGACACCAGCCCTCGAGGCCTGGAGTTCGACACCTGTGACCTAAGATGAAAAATATGCACTTTTCAAAGCTTTTACCAACTTTGTATGGCATTTAGATAGTTCATCAATAGTTTAAAAAAAAAACCTCATTGTTTTTTTAAAGAACATACAATCACACAATGAAAACAATCCACCCATGGATGTTACAGAATTATGAATATTATAGAGAAAAACATAGAGCACTCAGAGGACATGCACCTCTGCCAGGGCCACTCACAGGCCTCTGGCATGGTGGAGGGAAAAAGTACACACCAATGTGTCTGCCTGGTTGAACTCAGCTGTGCTTCTTGATGTAATCACCATGTCAGGGTCTGAGGTACCATCCTCTGCAATCAGAGCTGAGAAAATAAACACATTATTAGTTGTTGTATATGTAAACACATCAAAATATAAAATTAACAAACCTCGTTTGAAGTGGCTCTCTGGGCAAATGAAAAGAGAAATTCAGTGTGTGAATGTGAGAGTGAATGAATAGTGGCATTGTAAAGCGCTTTGGGTGCCTTGAAAAGCGCTATATAAATCCAATCCATTATTAATCCTGTTGAAGTTCTTTCCTATTTCCTCTTTGTAGTCTGCCAATCGGAATGGCCTTTCTGTCCCAGGCACGTTTATCACCTCTGTGCAGTCGGGATACAACAGGACATATGGTCCCTCCACCGGCCTGCTTCAGGAGGTCAGGGGCTGTAATTTCGGGGCTAATAAATAAGGGCAGTGTTTTCCCTCTTAGCGGTTTTAAGTCCGTTTGTTGTGACACCATAAATCAAAAAATAAAAGCCAGATCACTTTAAAAATAATTTCCAAATCCTCGTTTATAAAGTTACCTGTGATGGTTTACCTGGACAGCTCTGTTGCTTGAGTTTTAATTTTGCTCCCCAGCTGAAGGCCTGACGCGCTTTGAATGGTTGAATGAAAAACGTTTAACATCAAAACAGGGTTATAAGCACTCTCCATTACTAAACGTAGACGAGAATACAGGATAAGCAAACAAAAAGAAACCGGAGCCAACATGGTAAATAAACGTGCTATTTAACTGAAATAGCATAGACTGTATGAAGAGAACAAAAGGTGAGTAATATATCAAAATTACTTTGTTCTGAATTTTCTGTCTGTTTTGATGTCCCTGAGGAGTCTGACCCTTCAGCCTGGTCTGTGTCCCGCAAAAGCTCCAGAGCCCGTCCACAGGAAGCACAAAAAGGAGTGAAGAGGCTAACGGTGTGTTCACACCAAACGCGATAGACGCGACCAAAGCGTCAGATTTACATGTAGAGTCAATGGAAAAGCGCGATGACGCGCGATTGTGGGTCCCGCGTCAAAGTAGCGACACTGGCGCGTTTGACGCGCGAATAAAAATACGTGCATCAGTTTTTGTGTTGCATTTTGTGCATTCGCGCGTATCGCATCTACTGCTCAAGTTGGAAAAATCTGAACTCCAGCGTCAATTCGCGCTGCGACAACCAATCAGGAGCCTGGTGACGTGGCTCTGACCTAGGTCAAAGGGGCAGGTCCAGCCAAAGCCCTTCATACTTCATTCAATATGGTGGAAAAAACACAAAAGGTGACCCGTAGCGGCACACATAAGGTAACAAC
The DNA here is from genome assembly GCF_963576455.1 of Neolamprologus multifasciatus. Taxonomy (NCBI): domain Eukaryota; kingdom Metazoa; phylum Chordata; class Actinopteri; order Cichliformes; family Cichlidae; genus Neolamprologus; species Neolamprologus multifasciatus. Next base: position 37,053,032 of record NC_140443.1, on the reverse strand, counting down.
ACAAAAATGGGTCCCACAGTGCTGCTCCACCATCTCACACCACTGTTTCACTTGCCAAGCTCCGGCAGCCACAGATCATGTTACTGTTCCCTCAAGTATGAACTACCGTAATCCATGTTCAAAGCATTTTGCTCCTAGTTGTAGAACTAAAGTTAACATTCACACATTCTAGCCTTGTCTTTAAATTTACCTTTTGCATCACATACACATACTTGTCTGGATTTTGCTATTTTATTACTATATTTATATTTGTATTGTACAGCACTTTGGTGTACCAGGTGTGTTTTTAAAGTGCTATATAAATAAATGATGATGATGTTGTAAAGAACGTTTTCTGTTAACTTCACTCTGAGCCTGTGCTCGAATCTGCTCTGAGTACACTTCATGTTTCTCGTTGTTTAAGGAAGAGAGTTCGATTATAGTCTTAGTCATTCACAGTGATACGATAGTTGTAGGACATCAATCAATCAATCATACACAACACAGACACCACATGGGGTTACAGGTCGGAGATCGGTAGCGTTACAGAAAAACACTGAATTATACACTACAATGGGAAAGTACAAGAGGAAAAAAAAAAAGAGCTCTACTCATGCTGGGCTCCTGGGAGGACAGCATGAGAACAGGAAACAAAAAAACTCCTCTGCACAAAAAGAAGCACATGAATGTCCACAGCACATTATGGAACACGTGACAAGCCACAGGGTCGGGTAGGGGGTGAGGAATAGTTCGAAACAACACAGCAGCCATCCTGCCCAGCGCTACAATTCCAGCGCGGGCTTTGACCCGCCGTGTTCCCCAAGAGGAAGCAAGCATCGAAGGCGTTTGGAAAGGGAGGGGGGATGAGTGTGTGCATATCAGTGTGTATGTGTGTGTGCGTGTCTATAGTTCAGCTGAGACAGTGTCCTTCGCCCTGCCAGGCTAAGTAAACAGTCTTCCAGCCAACCCAGGTGTCCTTGCATAGAATGGGAAGGAACAGACTCAACACAGTCGTTATCAGGGTGTTTTGTTCAGCTCCAGCCTTGAGCCCACAGCTGGCGCCGAAGGGGTAGCCGGATTATGATGGTGATTTTTCTTTTACAAACAACTCATGAGAATTTCAAGCTGTTTTTAACACTCCAACACTGGCCTCTCAATCTCCCGTTGGATAGCTGCCACATACCCTGCCTGCTGGTGTTTTTTCATAGACAAACTTGGACTGTATTAGAAATCTATACATCACTGTGATCCTACAAAGACAAAATTTTCAATTATTACTTTCAACATGTTTATATTAAATCAAAAATTCCATGTTAGTCTTCTGAAAATTGTAACTGAGCACTTTTGGAAACACTCTGTCATCACTGTAAGTATTGGGACTGTGAACAGTTACAGAATACATCTGAAATAAATGTCAGATTCTAACAGGTTATAGTTCTGTTAATAGAGTTTTTGAATCTACTCTTCATACATATTCCTATCTATAATAACAGTATGTTAACGATGTCAACCAATATTTGCATATTTCAAACACACACCCAAGTTAAAAATTTGAATCTCCACATAATCTTCTACTCTGCATATCTGAAAAATCAGTTTTGATAATGTTACAATTCCATTGTCAAATGTTCCCATCTATGTTTTTCATCTTTTTATGCCGTTATTAGTTGTTGTTTTTTTCAAACTTATTACCAAAATGAACATGGTTTACATTGTTTTCTTCACTTGAATAAAACGACATTTTTGTGTCGTACTCTGGGTTCTTGAAGACCACGCTGTCTTTTAACTTTATTCTTTATTTTCTGCATATACTGTTCTTTATTCATTTGTTTATTTTTTGAGGCTGTTCTCCTGCCATTCTGTGTTCCTAGTGCCAAGTCTGCATTTCTGTGTCCTATCTTTAGTTGGTTACTGCTTTATATTGTTGACCTCTAGTCTTTTGTGCACTTGCTTTTGCTTCCACTGGTCATACTTGTTTGATTCAATTCACCTGTGTCTTGTTTCTCCCAGCTGCGTCCTCTCTCCTATTAAACTTGCACAAGTATTTAAGCCCTCAGCTTTCCTCAGCTCTTTACTCTGTTGTTCTGTTTCAAGTTGTACACTTTGTTTGTCTACCTTGTGGCTTCCTGTGCGTTAGTTTTGGAGCTTTTTTAAATAATCAATATTATTAGTGATGGGCAGATGAAGCTTCATGAAACACTGAAGCTTTTCATCCAATTGGTTCACCCCAGCGCAAAGCTTCTCGAAGCTTCATTTGCTCTAGTAGGACACCTACTGGACGTAAAAATATTAGTTGGCATGAATTTGAAGAGTGTGGCCTTTTGCACACAGCCTGTAAACGTCAACAACAAAAGGAGTGTGTAAAACATCTATATTGTAGTGATGGCAGCATACTGTGTATATTTATACTGGCAGTATGGAAAATGATCATTTACTGTGAGGTGAGGTGTGGTTGGGGTGTGGACAGTGGTTGTGCTTTTGTAACGTTGAGGTATGGACAGCTACACACTGAGGCCTCAGTCCTGCCTGTTCACATTTTATTCAGTAAAAACTAAATTTTCACTGCTTTTATGACCTTTTAGTGGGGAGAACATAGCTAGGATTTAATGATTCAACAAATCTTTTAAATCCTTCGTCCTCCACAATGCTAAATGGCTGGGAGTCCTCAATCACCATGCTAACCAGGTCTTCATCTATTTGAGATTGTTCTCCTGAGGAAAGACAATAAAGACAAAGCACAAATATAAATATCACACATGTAACTTATATGTATAATATAAGTATAATATTGTTATATCATTTAGTAACATTACAGCATGCTATATTATCATGGCATTTGATGGCTCACCTGGTCTTCCTCCACAATCGGTGTTCCCCTTATTCTCATGCCACTAACTTTCTGCTTCTTAATTCAGATCAAACTGAGGTCATTGTACTCGGCGCTGAAAATCTTAGAAATATGGTATCTAACCAGATTCTTCCTCTGGATGGCATTACCTTGGCCTCCAGTAACACTGTGAGGAACCTTGGAGTCATTTTTGACCAGGACATGTCCTTCAACGCACATATTAAACAAATATGTAAGACTGCTTTCTTCCATTTGTGCAACATCTCTAAAATGAGAAATATCCTGTCTCAGAGTGACGCTGAAAAACTAGTTCATGCATTTATTACTTCCAGGCTGGACGACTGCAATTCATTATTATCAGGATGTCCAAAAAACTCACTGAAAAGCCTTCAGCTAATCCAAAATGCTGCAGCAAGAGTCCTGACAGGGACTAGAAAGAGAGAGCAGATTTCTCCTGTTTTGGCTTCCCTTCATTGGCTTCCTGTTAAATCCAGAATTGAATTCAAAATCCTGCTCCTCACATACAAGGTCTTAAATAATCAGGCCCCATCTTATCTTAATGACCTTGTAGTACCATATCACCCTATTAGAGCACTTCGCTCTCGCTCTGCAGGCCTACTTGTTGTTCCTAGAGTATTTAAAAGTAGAATGGGAGGCAGAGCCTTCAGTTTTCAGGCCCCTCTTCTGTGGAACCAGCTTCCAGTTTGGATTCAGGAGACAGACACTATCTCTACTTTCAAGATTAGGCTTCAAACTTTCCTTTTTGCTAAAGCATATAGTTAGGGCTGGACCAGGTGACCCTGAATCCTCCCTTAGTTATGCTGCAATAGACGTAGGCTGCCGGGGATTCCCATGATGCATTGAGTTTTTCCTTTCCAGTCACCTTTCTCACTCACTATGTGTTAACAGACCTCTCTGACCACCTGAACCACCTGTCTGCTGACATACTGGTTAACTTCTACCGCTGTGTGATAGAGAGCATCCTGACCAACTGTGTCACAGTGTGGTGTGGGAACTGCAGCGGGTGGTGAAAGCCGCCCAACGCATCACAGGGACTCCACTTCCTGCCATTGAGGATGTCCACAAGAAGAGATGTCTATGCCGAGCACGCATCATTCTCAGGGACTCCTCTCATCCTGCCTCCAGCTCCTCCCCTCCAGAAGGCACTACAGGAGCCTTCAGACTAAAACCAGCAGGTTTAGGAACAGCTCCTCCCCCACAGCTGTCACCCTACACTGTTCACTATTGTAGTCTGTTCAGAGAGCTACGCTTCCACTGCTGTAGATATATTCATAGCACTCTGTAGATCTGTTTACCTCACACCGATACATCTGTATATTTGCTCTTATTGCACTTACTGATAAGATGCAAACTGTATTTTGTTACCCTGTATTTAGACATGTATGACAGTAAAGTTGAATTCTAAATGCTAAACATTTAAACAAAAGCAGCTACAGGAAAGGTTTTTAGAAGTGATTTTTAGAAGGCCAGTAAAGAGAGCATGGAGACAGATGGAGGACGCCAAATCCACTGAATCTACACGCTTCCTGTTTCCACCTCATCCTTCCAGTGCTCTACTATACTCCCTGCTCTCTCTACCACAACTGCCTTTGAACTTGCCTGGGCCAGGTCTGAGTCCAGCTTTGCAACTCCAGCCAGGTCACATGACACAGGGGTGTGGTCTGATGTCAGCAGGCAGGTCAGTGGAGCCCTCTGGTGATGGATTTATGCCAGTGCAACAGGAGGAGGCCTGAGAACAGACAGCAGGCTTAACAGGACAAAGTAGCATTTAGTACTTGAAGGAGTCATCACAGCCAATCAGCTCTCAGGAAAATGGAACATCACATACATTTTCTCTTCTTTGATTTTCATCAATGTATTTTTCTGTCAATATTTCTGCCTGATTAGAAGCTCGTAGGCACTTCCTGTCACTCTACAATAAAACAATGTAAAGGCTGCCCTTTCTGCCCTCCCACTAGCTGACCTAGCTGACACAAGTAAACTGTGCTAAGATGCCCTACAAGGTTCTTGGCCACATACATATAGATATACTTGGCTGTAGAAATCCTGCCATGAAGCTCCCAGCACACATTTTTGATGCTTCTGTCTGTGGCAGAGGAGGTTTGGAGCTCTGCAGAGTCTTGGTGGCTTTTACTGACTATACACTAGGGGTGGGTTTTTATAATCGATTTATTGATTAAAATCGATTCTGGCTTGGATAACGTAAAATCGATTCATTAAAATCTTGAATCGATTTTTTCAAAATTTATTTTGCCCGAAATGCCAGAATCTCTGGTAAAATCTCACAAAATTTCAACAACCACCAAACAGCTAAGACAGTAAATGAGAGCAGGAACACGGATTCTGCACAAAGACCTAAACACACAGCGCGACCCGCGGATCAGAATCAGTGAGATGTTGCCTTTCTCACAGTCGGGGCTGAAAGCCGACAGCTCGCTGATTCTGATCTGTCGGCAGGTCCGCGCTTTGTGTTCACGCCCTTTTTGCACTGATTCTAAAGCTGTTAGTTTTATCTCTCTCCAAACAATATCTCCAAACTACCCTTCACATAAACATCGTCATGAATTCCCTCTGACTTTTACTGTTTTGCTTCCACCACGATGCACAGCTCTCTCTCTCTCTCTCTCTCTCTCTCTCTCTCTCTCTCTCTCTCTCTGTACTTCAAGAACAGTTTCCCGTCTAAAGATCTTTTTTCTTCAATATTCGCTTGCTTGTTACGCACAAGTCTACCGTTGTTTACAGCGCTGTCGGCCACTGTTTTTTTCCCTTTTACATTCTTCCGAAAAGAAAACCTCATTTCTGCTGTTCAATACTGAACCAATTTAAACTTTTTAAAATTATGCAAAATGCAAAACGCTTAACCTTGTCTCTAATAAAACCGCTGTAACGTCAGATGTAATGTTCATGTGTTGATTAATGGTTTTCTTTCTTTTTTTGATGTACTGCAGAATATTTTTTATAAAATCCCAGGCCAGTAAAATCACCTTCATGTTTTTCTGTGTTTTATCTTCAGTTGCTTTGACACAAAGGCATCTGCTGTGACGCTCACACCTTTGATAAAGTCTTGCGTGTGTCAGCTTCCTTTTTATAGATACAAAAATATGTAAATGTACTGATCTGAATTATAATATTTCTGACTGTCAAAATTTCCCAGATTCAAATCGAATTGAATCGAATCGAATTAAATCGAATCGTGGATCGAATCAATTCGGGACCCTGTGAATCGGAATTGAATCGATTCTAGAAATCAGTGACGATACCCAGCCCTACTATACACCCCTACCCATTTATTATGAACTAACATTTTTTCTTTTGCTTACTATGTAAACAAAAATTCCCACCAAGGCTTTTCAGTGTGAAATTTAGTGTGTAGAGAAAACACCTGTGCCAGGTTGTCTCCATCTAGTGGTGAATAACGCATTACCACTACATCAGGTGAGTTTTTCTCTGTGCACAGTGACACAAAACTCATTTAACAACATAAACTATTTAAAAAATGATGTAGGCAGATCAAGGCAATGTTACAGATTCAGTAAGAACAGAAGTTTATTCCTTCAAATCTGCAGGGCGTCACACTAACACAGCTGCTTATGTCCAGCATCGCTCTGTTATTATCAATTTGATTCAAACGTGTCCAGTTTATTGTCTTAAACTGGCATTAAAGCTTCAATGAACTAAAGTGGTCCCTCTGAGTCAGCACCCAGAAAGCTCGTCTCTTTGAAAAATGTGGCCATAAATACGAGCGCTGCTGGGATCTTAAAACACTGGGGCTAAATCCACACCTGAAATCTTTGTTTCACTCAGTAACAGCAGCTTTTTAATAGTATTGACTATATGTTACAGTCACATTTATATAAAATGTCAAACATTATACGTTAGCTAAAGGTTGAAGTCACAGAATTATACTGAACAACAAAGCAGTTTGAGTTCTTCTTGTTTGTATATATTTGATTTATTGTAAGCAGCGGGAGTAAAAGCTAAAGAAGAAATAGTAAAGATATGAATGAATCTCTGCTCTTACAGCTTTTATTGTGCCGTGATGTCTCCTTTGAAACTGTCCTCTTGCTCGTCTTTTGGATGCTCTCCTCTTCTTCACCTTTCCTGTTCCTTTCACCAAACTGCTGCACTCTTGTTCTCTGCTCTCGCCTCCTGTTCTGGTTACAATTAGAATGCAGTCAGCATGTGCCAAACAAACTCCCCCCAAATCGATCATGTTTGATATGATGATGACGTTTTTAACATCTTATTTATCAACTTATTTGATGCACTGTATCGATCAATTATTAAACAAATATCAGACTGTAGAAAAGCCAATAATAATGCACTGAGCACGTTCATGCCATAAGAGCTAAATGTTCATCAAAGAAAACCCTGAATGTCTAATACAGGACAGGCCAACAGTTAATGCAGCCACAGATGGACATCAGTCAGCTTTCTGCACTTTCCACCTGATCACATCTGTCCTCAAAGTCACGTCACTTCCTCTGTGGTTCATTTATGTTTACTTTTACATTTGCAGTGACAATAACTTTAGTGACATAGTGCACACATTGTTTCCTATGGACTGCTGGGTTATCTTGGTTTATTTAAGTTAGTATTTTTAAAGGTGCAGTCAGTCATTTTTAGGTTATTTGATAGAAAAAAGCACCCACCCAGCTGAATAGAAACTCCATCATGCTAGCTAGCACGCAGTACGAGTTATTGTAACTGACTGTAAAAAGTCAGCACAACAAAAATAAAACTCCACCTAAACTTGGTTTATATCTGACCAACATAGACTGCAGCTCATAACTTCTTACCTGAAGTTCAGTTCACCTGACACTCAGACCGGCGGCCGCCTCGGGTCTCTCCTCTTGCCTCCCCTTTCTCTCATCCACCTGCTGGCCTCCACCACTTGCTAATGTTACTGAGTCTGTGGAAGCTCCACCATAGCCACCAACAAACAACTGAGTTATTTTTACACACCGACCAGCATCTGGCCAATCCTCCACCTTTCAGTGTTTATAACGTTACAAAAAAAAAAAAAAATCATCGGCCCACCGCGCAAATGCCCGGTATGCCCGATGGCCAGTCCAGCTATGGTCGTGCCAGCAGTTAACCCTTCGCCTAGGGTTGCCGACCCCTGATCTATATATACACTGTCAAAGATACTTGTCTTTGAGTGAAGATTTAAGGTGATAGGAAATATAAATAACTTCAACTTGAATCTTTGACACAGAGTTCAAGCTCACTGCTGTAATATCTCATAATAATCTGACAATAAATATAATATTGGCCATATTATATTTACATTACCAAAGTGAGATGACTTTAGTCTCATGAACAACATTAGCTAATTGTTATTTACTAACTAATCTTAAAATGACTGTTCAGTACAGAAATGAAGCCCAACAATCATGTTTTTACAGTCCCGTGGTCTCAGCCTCAGCTAATCAAAGTGATGTCATAAAATAATGAATGAACAACAAAACATTTTTCTCATTTCTGTCAAACAAAGCTGTATGAAACGTTTCTCGCGGTTAGTATCATGGTTGCTAGGCAACCTGAGCAGCGCGACGACGGCCAGACCGTCCCATTTCACAAGCCTCTCATTTCCGCACTTCTCGTACTTCCTAGTACGCGCCGTACGTAGCACGCGAACTGCGCGTACTCCGAAGCGTGCGGTCGCTGGATTGGGTCACAGCCCATGTGTGCTCATAGTGCAGTCTGCTAGTTCAAATGCACAACATAAATTACAACTTACTGTACAATGAACACACATCGCTCACTGAGTTAGGTCATTATTGCACCTTTTTTAAAACACACCCCTTTAGCTTACATCTTGAAAGTAGTGCCAGCCATATGGGTTTATATTCCAAACAGTGACACGAACTTGATCACCGAAATCCGCTTAACATGGCTGCTAATTTTCAAACTTACTATCTTATTCACGATTAGCACACTAATAATCATCATTAACCACACATCATAACATAACCAAACGATAACATGTAGAAAGAAACAATGTACGTATAAAACACACATTCTTACCTAGCAGGAGAATAAATAATCAGTATTTTAAGGCTACTGCATGTACAGATGTCACTGCTGGCTCACATGAGCTACCTCTGAGAACCCCACAGTTTACTCCCCAGCTGACTGGCGCGAAAGAGTCGGAAATCACCGGCATTGTAAAACTTTAAATTATTCCAGGGCATGTTAAAAACAAAACACCAAACAGATGGACTGGATATTAAACGGTATCAAACGACTAAATGAACACAGGGTTACAATTACATTCTACCATCGTCACATCGAGAGTTTATTCATTAATCATCAGAGTTCAACAATGTGACATCCAGTTGAAAACAGCTTCACTAACGCCAGCAAAACAGGCTAACAGTAAATAAGAGCACAAAAACAGCCGTGCTTATCGACAGCTCGACATATCCTCAACAACTCACCTCAGCATGGCTGCCATCGGTCACATTTTAACTGTCCGTTTTACAGCCTCTTCCAGAAAACGAACGCTTACGCGGTACATTATACACATATACAGTATATAGATTTTATTTGGTTTTAGAGTTTAATCTGAAATCTTTTGCTGCTGAGCAGCATAGCTCCAAAGCGTCCCCTGTAACCATGGTTACGCAGAGGCGTAACAGTGTTAAACTGTGATGTCACGGAGGAGAACCTATGTCAGACTGATACCTGGATCAGCCTGCAACTTTTATTGGCACTTTTCTGCTGAGATCCGGAGCTCGACGCCCTGGCACCCCGGGATAAGATGAGCTGCTGTGTTTTTCACGGAGAAAAAATAATTAACATGGAATAACGTCAGTCTCAGATGGAAAAAACAAAGATGCAAGCAAAACAGGACAGCAGATTGAGAAGAGATTTCTTCAAACGGTAAGGAGCTTCTACCAAGTGATATTTGATAAGGTTAAAACTTCAAGCTTAAATCTAATGTCCAGATTCATGCAAAACTTTTCTGATTACTCAGTGAATCTGTTCATATGTTGCCGTTTTAAGCTATTAATTTCATGGTGACAAATATCTTTGACAAAAAATGCAGGATTAATTAAAGGCTATATATGACTGCTAGGTTAGGACGTGGTTAGGAGCAAATACTTAAGAGAGAGAGAGAGAGATTTTTGCTCTGATAGAAATCTTTATTAATATTTATGGGAAATGGGCCTCTATTAGATTGTTTGTGGCCAATACAATAAATTGTCTCCTGGCTTTCAGGTCCCCCTGAGCCAAATTTGCAAAAATACCAGATTTTACAATCAAGGAACAAACTAGAGTAAAGAACAAATTGCCTATTAAACAGTAATTTGGAGCAGAGGGGCAACTTCCTCAGAAGCCATTAAAATGATTTGAGAGTAAAGATCATGCATCATCGTGGTAAGAAAAATTATATCCAATGTGTAGCAAAGATACAAGAGGGAGTCATTGAAGTGACAGAACACTGAAGTGACACAAAAGATCATTCAAATTTTACAGTTTTTGCAATTAAGAAAAAAACAAAAAACAGATTTAAAGTGAAACAAATATTTTACACATTTTGTCACCTTACAACCACAAACAAAATGTGTTTTTTTTATTGACCTTTTCTATGATAGATTAACACAAAGTAGCACATAATTCTGAAGTGGTATGAAAATAATACATGGTTGTCAAAATTCTAAGCAAATAAATTTGGAAAAGTGTGGCATGCATTTCTATTCAAACCCCTGCTCTTCATAGAGCCACCTTTTGCTACAGTTACACCTGCAAGTCTTTTGGAGTATGTCTCTACCAGCTTTGCACATCTAGAGACTGAAATATTTGCCCATTCTTCATTGTAAAACAGCTCAAGCTCAGACAGATTGGACAGAAAGCGTGTCTGAACAGCAATGTTCAACTCTTGCCACAGATGCTCAATGGGATTTAGGTCTGAACTTTGACTGACCCTTCTAACACATGGATATTCTTTGATCTAAAGCATTCCATTGAAGCTCTAACTGTATATTTAGGGTCATTGTCTTCCTGGAAGGTAAATCTACATCCCAAGCTCAAGTCCTTTGCAGCCTCCAACAGGTTTTCTTCCAGAATTCCCATCTATTTAGCTCCATCCATCTTTCCCATCATCTCTGACCAGTTTCTCTGTCCCTGTAGAAGGAAAACATCCCCACAGCATGATGTTGCCACCACCATGTTTCACAGTGGGGATGGTACGTTCAGGGTGATGAGCAGTGTTATTTTTCTGCCACATGTAGCGCTTTTCATATAGGCCAAAAAGTTTAACTTTGGTCTCGTCTGATCAGAGCACCTTCTTCCACATGTTTGCTGTGTCCCCTACATGGTTCCTGGCAAACTGCAGATGGAACTTTTTATGACTTTCGGTCAACATTGGCTTTCTTCTTGCCACTCTTCCATGTAAGCCAGATTTGTGGAGTACACAACTTACAGTTGTCCTGTGGACAGATTCTCCCACCTGAGCTGTGGAATTCTGCAGCTCCTCCAGAGTGACCATGTGCCTCTTGGAAGCTTCTCTGACCAGTGCTCTTCTTGCTCAGTCTGTCAGTTTAGGTGGACGGTCATATCTTGGTAGGTTTGCAGTTGTAGGAAACCTTTTCTATTTTTGGATGATGGATTGAACAGTGCTCCTTGAGATGTTCAAAGCTCAGGATATTTTTTTATAACCTATCCCTGCTTTAAACTTATCTACAACTTTATCACTGACCTGCCTGGTGAGTTCCTTGGTTTTCATGAAGCTGTTTGTTCATTAATGTTCTTTGACAAACTACTGAGGCCGTCACAGAGCAGTTGTATTTATAATGAGACTAAATTACACACAGGTAAACTTGTCTAATTTGGTTGACTTCTAAAGGCAATTGGATTTTGGCACTGGATTTTGTTTAGGGGTATCAGAGTACAGGGAACTGAATGCTAATCAACATGACACTTTTCAGATTTTATTTGCTTGATATTCTGAAAACCATGTATCATTTTGTCTGTGAAGGTTCTCAGTCATCCAGGTCATCGTAGTTACCACACAAGTTACCGCATAACTGTAAAGTGGTATGAAAATGATACATGTCAAAGGAGCTTGCAAAGAAAAGCGTCTGGACTTCTTTAAGTTACTTGAAGACGTTTCACCTCTCATCCGAGAAGCTTCTTCAGTTCTAAGGTCAAATGGTGGGGAGTCCCAGATTTAAACCTAGTTGGAGTTTCCCCCCACAGAGGGACAAAAGGACCCCCTGATGATCCTCTAATCGCCTGAGCCAAGTCTGGGAAATCTGGGACTCCCCACCATTTGACCTTAGAACTGAAGAAGCTTCACAACCTATATATGTGATGTCATTATGGGATAATGACATCACATATATTTAGAATCTTACCACCAGTTTGATCCTTTGATCCTTAAATCCATAAATAGGGGTGAAAAGTGACGACTTGTAGTCCGTTAATTGCAGCAATTATGCTTGCAGAATTGAAACATTCACCAGAGAAGTATTTTGAAACATCTGGATCCTTTTCAGAGTAACTGTTTACAGATTCCAACATGTGTCAGAGAAAACAACCCTACTGATTTCTAAGGTAAGTTTTCTTTCTTTTTCTGTTGTTCATAAACAGAAAAAAGACTCACACAGACTCAACCTCTACACGGCTGCCGTCTCCTGTAACCCAGCATGTTTCTAGGGTTTGTTTTCTTCTTTTTTATGTTGTTCTTTCAGTGTTTGTGTTGAGATAAGGTTTGAAGTGTCTGTGGTGCAGCTGGTCTGGTCTGTCTCGAGACCTATAACAGGTGGAGACTCACCAGGACATTCAGAACTCACAAGTTTTGTCTTTCTAAACTCTTCTGTAGAGGGTTTCTCTGAGAAGCAAGGGGAAGGCAGTGAGGCCTGGGGGAGGTCCACCAATATAAAGCGTGGCCAGGAGGCCTGGTCCAGGTTTTTTCTGCTTTTCTGCTTTCTTTTGTGGTGATCGTGGCTCAAGAGTTGGGAGTTTGCCTTGTAATCGGAAGATTGCCGGTTCGAGCCCCGGCTCGGACAGTCCCGGTTGTTGTGTTGTTGGGCAAGACACTTCACCCGTTGCCTAATGGTGGTGGTCAGAGGGCCCGGTGGCGCCAGTGTTAGGCAGCCTCGCCTCTGTCAGTGCGCCCCAGGGTGGCTGTGACTACAATGTAGCTTGTCCTCACCAGTGTGTGAATGGGTTGATGACTGAATGTGTAAAGCACTTTGGGGTCCTTAGGGACTAGTAAAGTGCCATTTACCATATTTTTACCATTCTTTTCCACGCCTGGGGGCGGTGCCACCCCATCATGAGAGCTGGCAAGGCTTTCGGAGCCTGTGTGTGTGTATGTGTCTGTATGACTGTGCTTATGGTTTTCTCTATTTCAAACAGATACCTGTCCTCACCTCTGCAGTGCTGCCGTCTCTTTTAACTCGACGTGTTTCTAAGGTAGGTTTTCTTTCTTTTTTTTATGTTGTTCTTGTGGATTTTGTCCTCAGATGAGGTTTGATGACAGGGATTGAAACTTTACAGATAAATTGTCCAAGTAAAAAAGATACCGGGATCCACAAATGTCATGTGACAACCTAATTGGCTTACGGGATAATGACGTCACATATATTTAGAATCTTACCACCAATTTGATCCTTAGAGCCTTAAATTCTTTGATCCTTAAATCCATAAATGGGGCTGAAAAGTGACGACTTTTAGTCCGTTAATTACAGCAATTATGTTTGCAGAACTGAAACATTCGCCAGAGAAGTATTTTGAAACATCTGGATCCTTTTCTGAGTAACTGTTTACAAATTCCAATTACAGATTCCACTTTTTTTTTTTTTCCTTCTTATGTTGTTTATTAACGGAAACAGTGCCACCCCATCACAAGGGCTGGCAAGGCTTTCGGAGCCTGGGGAGCGGACACCCGCACAAAGGGTGGCCAGGCGGCCCGGTCCGGGTTTTTTTTCCTTCTTTGACACGCCTGGTGGGCGGTGCCACCCGATCACAAGGGCTGGCAAGGCTTTCGGAGCCTGGGGAGCGGACACCCGCACAAAGGGTGGCCAGGCGGCCCGGTCCGGGTTTTTTCTTCTTTTCTTCTTTCTTGCACACGCCTGGTGGGCGGTGCCACCCGATCACAAGGGCTGGCAAGGCTTTCGGAGCCTGGGAGCGGACACCCGCACAAAGGGTGGCCAGGTGGCCCGGTCCGGGTTTTTTCTTCTTTTCTTCTTTCTTGCACACGCCTGGTGGGCGGTGCCACCCGATCACAAGGACTGGCAAGGCTTTCGGAGCCTGAGGAGCGGACACCCGGACAAAGGGTGGCCAGGCGGCCCGGTCCGGATTTTTTCTTCTTTCTTTCACACGCCTGGTGGGCGGTGCCATCCGATCACAAGAGCTGGCAAGGCTTTCGGAGCCTGGGAGCGGACACCCGCACAAAGGGTGGCCAGGCGGCCCGGTCCGGGTTTTTTTCCCTTCTTTGACACGCCTGGTGGGCGGTGCCACCCGATCACAAGGGCATGCAAGGCTTTCGGAGCCTGGGGAGCGGACACCCGCACAAAGGGTGGCCAGGCGGCCCGGTCCGGGTTTTTTCTTCTTTCTTTTTGACACGCCTGGTGGGCGGTGCCACCCGATCACAAGGGCTGGCAAGGCTTTCGGAGCCTGGGGAGCGGACACCCGCACAAAGGGTGGCCAGGCGGCCCGGTCCGGGTATTTTCTTCTTTCTTTCACACGCCTGGTGGGCGGTGCCACCCGATCACAAGGGCTGGCAAGGCTTTCGGAGTCTGGGGAGCGGACACCCGCACAAAGGGTGGCCAGGCGGCCCGGTCCGGGTTTTTTCTTCTTTCTTTCACACGCCTGGTGGGCGGTGCCACCCGATCACAAGGGCTGGCAAGGCTTTCGGAGCCTGGGGAGCGGACACCCGCACAAAGGGTGGCCAGGCGGCCCGGTCCGGGTTTTTTCTTCTTTTCTTCTTTCTTGCACACGCCTGGTGGGCGGTGCCACCCGATCACAAGGGCTGGCAAGGCTTTCGGAGCCTGGGAGCGGACACCCGCACAAAGGGTGGCCAGGTGGCCCGGTCCGGGTTTTTTCTTCTTTTCTTCTTTCTTGCACACGCCTGGTGGGCGGTGCCACCCGATCACAAGGACTGGCAAGGCTTTCGGAGCCTGGGGAGCGGACACCCGGACAAAGGGTGGCCAGGCGGCCCGGTCCGGATTTTTTCTTCTTTCTTTCACACGCCTGGTGGGCGGTGCCATCCGATCACAAGAGCTGGCAAGGCTTTCGGAGCCTGGGAGCGGACACCCGCACAAAGGGTGGCCAGGCGGCCCGGTCCGGGTTTTTTTCCCTTCTTTGACACGCCTGGTGGGCGGTGCCACCCGATCACAAGGGCATGCAAGGCTTTCGGAGCCTGGGGAGCGGACACCCGCACAAAGGGTGGCCAGGCGGCCCGGTCCGGGTTTTTTCTTCTTTCTTTTTGACACGCCTGGTGGGCGGTGCCACCCGATCACAAGGGCTGGCAAGGCTTTCGGAGCCTGGGGAGCGGACACCCGCACAAAGGGTGGCCAGGCGGCCCGGTCCGGGTATTTTCTTCTTTCTTTCACACGCCTGGTGGGCGGTGCCACCCGATCACAAGGGCTGGCAAGGCTTTCGGAGTCTGGGGAGCGGACACCCGCACAAAGGGTAGCCAGGCGGCCCGGTCCGGGTTTTTTCTTCTTTCTTTCACACGCCTGGTGGGCGGTGCCACCCGATCACAACGGCTGGCAAGGCTTTCGGAGCCTGGGAGCGGACACCCGCACAAAGGGTGGCCAGGCTGCCCGGTCCGGGTTTTTTCTTCTTTTCTTCTTTCTTGCACACGCCTGGTGGGCGGTGCCACCCGATCACAAGGACTGGCAAGGCTTTCGGAGCCTGGGAGCGGACACCCGCACAAAGGGTGGCCAGGCGGCCCGGTCCGGGTTTTTTCTTCTTTTCTTCTTTCTTGCACACGCCTGGTGGGCGGTGCCACCCGATCACAAGGACTGGCAAGGCTTTCGGAGCCTGGGGAGCGGACACCCGGACAAAGGGTGGCCAGGCGGCCCGGTCCGGATTTTTTCTTCTTTCTTTCACACGCCTGGTGGGCGGTGCCATCCGATCACAAGAGCTGGCAAGGCTTTCGGAGCCTGGGAGCGGACACCCGCACAAAGGGTGGCCAGGCGGCCCGGTCCGGGTTTTTTCTTCTTTCTTTCACACGCCTGGTGGGCGGTGCCACCCGATCACAACGGCTGGCAAGGCTTTCGGAGCCTGGGAGCGGACACCCGCACAAAGGGTGGCCAGGCTGCCCGGTCCGGGTTTTTTCTTCTTTTCTTCTTTCTTGCACACGCCTGGTGGGCGGTGCCACCCGATCACAAGGACTGGCAAGGCTTTCGGAGCCTGGGAGCGGACACCCGCACAAAGGGTGGCCAGGCGGCCCGGTCCGGGTTTTTTCTTCTTTTCTTCTTTCTTGCACACGCCTGGTGGGCGGTGCCACCCGATCACAAGGACTGGCAAGGCTTTCGGAGCCTGGGGAGCGGACACCCGGACAAAGGGTGGCCAGGCGGCCCGGTCCGGATTTTTTCTTCTTTCTTTCACACGCCTGGTGGGCGGTGCCATCCGATCACAAGAGCTGGCAAGGCTTTCGGAGCCTGGGAGCGGACACCCGCACAAAGGGTGGCCAGGCGGCCCGGTCCGGGTTTTTTCTTCTTTCTTTCACACGCCTGGTGGGCGGTGCCACCCGATCACAAGGGCTGGCAAGGCTTTCGGAGCCTGGGGAGCGGACAGTCGCACAAAGGGTGGCCAGGCGGCCCAGTCCGGGTTTTTTCTTCTTTTCTTCTTTCTTGCACACGCCTGGTGGGCGGTGCCACCCGATCACAAGGGCTGGCAAGGCTTTCGGAGCCTGGGAGCGGACACCCGCACAAAGGGTGGCCAGGCGGCCCGGTCCGGGTTTTTTCTTCTTTTCTTCTTTCTTGCACACGCCTGGTGGGCGGTGCCACCCGATCACAAGGACTGGCAAGGCTTTCGGAGCCTGAGGAGCGGACACCCGGACAAAGGGTGGCCAGGCGGCCCGGTCCGGATTTTTTCTTCTTTCTTTCACACGCCTGGTGGGCGGTGCCATCCGATCACAAGAGCTGGCAAGGCTTTCGGAGCCTGGGAGCGGACACCCGCACAAAGGGTGGCCAGGCGGCCCGGTCCGGGTTTTTTTCCCTTCTTTGACACGCCTGGTGGGCGGTGCCACCCGATCACAAGGGCATGCAAGGCTTTCGGAGCCTGGGGAGCGGACACCCGCACAAAGGGTGGCCAGGCGGCCCGGTCCGGGTTTTTTCTTCTTTCTTTTTGACACGCCTGGTGGGCGGTGCCACCCGATCACAAGGGCATGCAAGGCTTTCGGAGCCTGGGGAGCGGACACCCGCACAAAGGGTGGCCAGGCGGCCCGGTCCGGGTTTTTTCTTTTTTCTTTCACACGCCTGGTGGGCGGTGCCACCCGATCACAAGGGCTGGCAAGGCTTTCGGAGCCTGGGGAGCGGACACCCGCACAAAGGGTGGCCAGGCGGCCCGGTCCGGGTTTTTTCTTCTTTCTTTCACACGCCTGGTGGCCGGTGCCACCCGATCACAAGGGCTGGCAAGGCTTTCGGAGCCTGGGGAGCGGACAGTCGCACAAAGGGTGGCCAGGCGGCCCGGTCCGGGTTTTTTTTCTTTTTTTCACACGCCTGGTGGGCGGTGCCACCCGATCACAAGGGCATGCAAGGCTTTCGGAGCCTGGGGAGTGGACACCCGCACAAAGAGTGGCCAGGCGGCCCGGTCCGGGTGTTTTCTTCTTTCTTTCAAATGCCTGGTGGGCTGTGCCACCCGATCACAAGGGCTAGCAAGGCTTTTGGAGCCTGGGGAGCGGACACCTGCAAAAAGGGTGGCCAGGCGGCCCGGTCCGGGTTTTTTCTTCTTTTCTTCTTTCTTGCACACGCCTGGTGGGCGGTGCCACCCGATCACAAGGACTGGCAAGGCTTTCGGAGCCTGGGGAGCGGACACCCGGAAAAAGGGTGGCCAGGCGGCCCGGTCCGGATTTTTTCTTCTTTCTTTCACACGCCTGGTGGGCGGTGCCATCCGATCACAAGGGCTGGCAAGGCTTTCGGAGCCTGGGAGCGGACACCCGCACAAAGGGTGGCCAGGCGGCCCGGTCCGGGTTTTTTTCCCTTCTTTGACACGCCTGGTGGGCGTTGCCACCCGATCACAAGGGCATGCAAGGCTTTCGGAGCCTGGGGAGCGGACACCCGCACAAAGGGTGGCCAGGCGGCCCGGTCCGGGTTTTCTTCCCTTCTTTGATACGCCTGGTGGGCGGTGCCACCCGATCACAAGGGCTGGCAAGGCTTTCGGAGCCTGGGGAGTGGACACCCGCACAAAGGGTGGCCAGGCGGCCCGCTCCGGGTGTTTTCTTCTTTCTTTCAAATGCCTGGTGGGCGGTGCCACCCGATCACAAGGGCTGGCAAGGCTTTCGGAGCCTGGGGAGCGGACACCCGCACAAAGGGTGGCCAGGCGGCCCGGTCCGGGTTTTTTCTTCTTTTCTTCTTTCTTGCACACGCCTGGTGGGCGGTGCCACCCGATCACAAGGGCTGGCAAGGCTTTCGAAGCCTGGGGAGCGGACACCCGCATAAAGGGTGGCCAGGCGGCCCGGTCCGGGTTTTTTCTTCTTTCTTTCACACGCCTGGTGGGCGGTGCCACCCGATCACAAGGGCTGGCAAGGCTTTCGGAGCCTGGGAGCGGACACCCGCACAAAGGGTGGCCAGGCGGCCCGGTCCGGTTTTTTTTCCCCTTCTTTGACACGCCTGGTGGGCGGTGCCACCCGATCACAAGGGCTGGCAAGGCTTTCGGAGCCTGGGGAGCGGACACCCGCACAAAGGGTGGCAAGGCGGCCCGGTCCGGGTGTTTTCTTCTTTCTTTCAAATGCCTGGTGGGCTGTGCCACCCGATCACAAGGGCTAGCAAGGCTTTTGGAGCCTGGGGAGCGGACACCCGCACAAAGGGTGGCCAGGCGGCCCGCTCCGGGTGTTTTCTTCTTTCTTTCAAATGCCTCGTGGGCGGTGCCACCCGATCACAAGGGCTGGCAAGGCTTTCGGAGCCTGGGGAGCGGACACCCGCACAAAGGGTGGCCAGGCGGCCCGGTCCGGGTTTTTTCTTCTTTTCTTCTTTCTTGCACACGCCTGGTGGGCGGTGCCACCCGATCACAAGGGCTGGCAAGGCTTTCGAAGCCTGGGGAGCGGACACCCGCACAAAGGGTGGCCAGGCGGCCCGGTCCGGGTTTTTTCTTCTTTCTTTCACACGCCTGGTGGGCGGTGCCACCCGATCACAAGGGCTGGCAAGGCTTTCGGAGCCTGGGAGCGGACACCCGCACAAAGGGTGGCCAGGCGGCCCGGTCCGGGTTTTTTTTCTTTCTTTCACACGCCTGGTGGGCGGTGCCACCCGATCACAAGGGCTGGCAAGGCTTTCGGAGCCTGGGGAGCGGACACCCGCACAAAGGGTGGCCAGGCGGCCCGGTCCGGGTTTTTTCTTCTTTCTTTCACACTGCCTGGTGGGCGGTGCCACCCGATCACAAGGGCTGGCAAGGCTTTCGGAGCCTGGGGAGCGGACACCCGCACAAAGGGTGGCCAGGCGGCCCGGTCCGGGTTTTTTCTTCTTTCTTTCACACGCCTGGTGGGCGGTGCCACCCGATCACAAGGGCTGGCAAGGCTTTCGGAGCCTGGGGAGCGGACACCCGCACAAAGGGTGGCCAGGCGGCCCGGTCCGGGTTTTTTCTTCTTTCTTTCACACGCCTGGTGGGCGGTGCCACCCGATCACAAGGGCTGGCAAGGCTTTCGGAGCCTGGGGAGCGGACACCCGCACAAAGGGTGGCCAGGCGGCCCGGTCCGGGTTTTTTCTTCTTTCTTTCACACTGCCTGGTGGGCGGTGCCACCCGATCACAAGGGCTGGCAAGGCTTTCGGAGCCTGGGGAGCGGACACCCGCACAAAGGGTGGCCAGGCGGCCCGGTCCGGGTGTTTTCTTCTTTCTTTCAAATGCCTGGTGGGCGGTGCCACCCGATCACAAGGGCTAGCAAGGCTTTCGGAGCCTGGGGAGCGGACACCCGGCACAAAGGGTGGCCAGGCGGCCCGGTCCGGGTTTTTTCTTCTTTCTTTCACACGCCTGGTGGGCGGTGCCACCCGATCACAAGGGCTGGCAAGGCTTTCGGAGCCTGGGGAGCGGACACCCGCACAAAGGGTGGCCAGGCGGCCCGGTCCGGGTTTTTTCTTCTTTCTTTCACACGCCTGGTGGGCGGTGCCACCCGATCACAAGGGCTGGCAAGGCTTTCGGAGCCTGGGGAGCGGACACCCGCACAAAGGGTGGCCAGGCGGCCCGGTCCGGGTTTTTTCTTCTTTCTTTCACACGCCTGGTGGGCGGTGCCACCCGATCACAAGGGCTGGCAAGGCTTTCGGAGCCTGGGGAGCGGACACCCGCACAAAGGGTGGCCAGGCGGCCCGGTCCGGGTTTTTTCTTCTTTCTTTCACACGCCTGGTGGGCGGTGCCACCCGATCACAAGGGCTGGCAAGGCTTTCGGAGCCTGGGGAGCGGACACCCGCACAAAGGGTGGCCAGGCGGCCCGGTCCGGGTTTTTTCTTCTTTCTTTCACACGCCTGGTGGGCGGTGCCACCCGATCACAAGGGCTGGCAAGGCTTTCGGAGCCTGGGGAGCGGACACCCGCACAAAGGGTGGCCAGGCGGCCCGGTCCGGGTTTTTTCTTCTTTCTTTCACACGCCTGGTGGGCGGTGCCACCCGATCACAAGGGCTGGCAAGGCTTTCGGAGCCTGGGGAGCGGACACCCGCACAAAGGGTGGCCAGGCGGCCCGGTCCGGGTTTTTTTCTTCTTCTTTGCACACGCCTGGTGGGCGGTGCCACCCGATCACAAGGGCTGGCAAGGCTTTCGGAGCCTGGGGAGCGGACACCGGCACAAAGGGTGGCCAGGCGGCCCGGTCCGGGTGTTTTCTTCTTTCTTTCAAATGCCTGGTGGGCTGTGCCACCCGATCACAAGGGCTAGCAAGGCTTTTGGAGCCTGGGGAGCGGACACCCGCACAAAGGGTGGCCAGGCGGCCCGGTCCGGGTTTTTTTCCCTTCTTTGACACGCCTGGTGGGCGGTGCCACCCGATCACAAGGGCATGCAAGGCTTTCGGAGCCTGGGGAGCGGACACCCGCACAAAGGGTGGCCAGGCGGCCCGGTCCGGGTTTTTTCTTCTTTCTTTCACACGCCTGGTGGGCGGTGCCACCCGATCACAAGGGCTGGCAAGGCTTTCGGAGTCTGGGGAGCGGACATTCGCAGAAAGGGTGGCCAGGCGGCCCGGTCCGGGTTTTTTCTTCTTTCTTTCACACGCCTGGTGGGCGGTGCCACCCGATCACAAGGGCTGGCAAGGCTTTCGGAGCCTGGGGAGCGGACAGCCCGCACAAAGGGTGGCCAGGCGGCCCGGTCCGGGTTTTTTCTTCTTTCTTCTTTCTTGCACACGCCTGGTGGGCGGTGCCACCCGATCACAAGGGCTGGCAAGGCTATCGGAGCCTGGGGAGCGGACACCTGCACAAAGGGTGGCCAGGCGGCCCGGTCCGGGTTTTTTCTTCTTTTCTTCTTTCTTGCACACGCCTGGTGGGCGGTGCCACCCGATCACAAGGGCTGGCAAGGCTATCGGAGCCTGGGGAGCGGACACCTGCACAAAGGGTGGCCAGGCGGCCCGGTCCGGGTTTTTTCTTCTTTCTTTCACACGCCTGGTGGGCGGTGCCACCCGATCACAAGGGCTGGCAAGGCTTTCGGAGACTGGGAGCGGACACCCGCACAAAGGGTGGCCAGGCGGCCCGGTCCGGGTTTTTTTCTTCTTTCTTTCACACGCCTGGTGGGCGGTGCCACCCGATCACAAGGGCTGGCAAGGCTTTCGGAGCCTGGGGAGCGGACACCCGCACAAAGGGTGGCCAGGCGGCCCGGTCC
This sequence comes from Neolamprologus multifasciatus, assembly GCF_963576455.1. Taxonomy (NCBI): domain Eukaryota; kingdom Metazoa; phylum Chordata; class Actinopteri; order Cichliformes; family Cichlidae; genus Neolamprologus; species Neolamprologus multifasciatus. Next base: position 37,031,217 of record NC_140443.1, on the reverse strand, counting down.
GGGTTTTTTCTTCTTTTCTTCTTTCTTGCATACGCCTGGTGGGCGGTGCCACCCGATCACAAGGGCATGTAAGGCTTTCGGAGCCTGGGGAGCGGACACCCGCACAAAGGGTGGCCAGGCGGCCCGGTCCGGGTTTTTTCTTCTTTCTTTCACACGCCTGGTGGGCGGTGCCACCCGATCACAAGGGCTGGCAAGGCTTTCGGAGCCTGGGGAGCGGACACCTGCACAAAGGGTGGCCAGACGGCCCGGTCCGGGTTTTTTCTTCTTTCTTTCACACGCCTGGTGGGCGGTGCCACCCGATCACAAGGGCTGGCAAGGCTTTCGGAACCTGGGGAGTGGACACCCGCACAAAGGGTGGCCAGGCGGCCCGGTCCGGGTGTTTTCTTCTTTTCTTCTTTCTTGCACACGCCTGGTGGGCGGTGCCACCCGATCACAAGGACTGGCAAGGCTTTCGGAGCCTGGGGAGTGGACACCCGGACAAAGGGTGGCCAGGCGGCCCGGTCCGGATTTTTTCTTCTTTCTTTCACACGCCTGGTGGGCGGTGCCACCCGATCACAAGGGCTGGTAAGGCTTTCGGAGCCTGGGAGCGGACACCCGCACAAAGGGTGGCCAGGCGGCCCGGTCCGGGTTTTTTTCCCTTCTTTGACACGCCTGGTGGGCGGTGCCACCCGATCACAAGGGCTGGCAAGGCTTTCGGAGCCTGGGGAGTGGACACCCGCACAAAGGGTGGCCAGGCGGCCCGGTCCGGGTGTTTTCTTCTTTCTTTCACACGCCTGGTGGGCGGTGCCACCCGATCACAAGGGCTGGCAAGGCTTTCGGAGCCTGGGGAGTGGACACCCGCACAAAGGGTGGCCAGGCGGCCCGGTCCGGGTGTTTTCTTCTTTTCTTCTTTCTTGCACACGCCTGGTGGGCGGTGCCACCCAATCACAAGGGCTGGCAAGGCTTTCGGAGCCTGGGGAGCGGACACCGCACAAAGGGTGGCCAGGCGGCCCGGTCCCGGTTTTTTCTTCTTTCTTTCACAAGCCTGGTGGGCCGGTGCCACCCGATCACAAGGGCTGGCAAGGCTTTCGGAGCCTGGGGAGCGGACACCCGCACAAAGGGTGGCCAGGCGGCCCGGTCCGGGTTTTTTCTTCTTTCTTTCACACGCCTGGTGGGCGGTGCCACCCGATCACAAGGGCTGGCAAGGCTTTCGGAGCCTGGGAGCGGACACCCGCACAAAGGGTGGCCAGGCGGCCCGGTCCGGGTTTTTTCTTCTTTCTTTCACACGCCTGGTGGGCGGTGCCACCCGATCACAAGGGCTGGCAAGGCTTTCGGAGCCTGGGGAGCGGACACCCGCACAAAGGGTGGCCAGGCGGCCCGGTCCGGGTTTTTTCTTCTTTCTTTCACACTGCCTGGTGGGCGGTGCCACCCGATCACAAGGGCTGGCAAGGCTTTCGGAGCCTGGGGAGCGGACACCCGCACAAAGGGTGGCCAGGCGGCCCGGTCCGGGTTTTTTCTTCTTTCTTTCACACGCCTGGTGGGCAGTGCCACCCGATCACAAGGGCTGGCAAGGCTTTCGGAGCCTGGGGAGCGGACACCCGCACAAAGGGTGGCCAGGCGGCCCGGTCCGGGTTTTTTTCTTCTTTCTTTCACACGCCTGGTGGGCGGTGCCACCCGATCACAAGGGCTGGCAAGGCTTTCGGAGCCTGGGGAGCGGACACCCGCACAAAGGGTGGCCAGGCGGCCCGGTCCGGGTTTTTTCTTCTTTCTTTCACACGCCTGGTGGGCGGTGCCACCCGATCACAAGGGCTGGCAAGGCTTTCGGAGCCTGGGGAGCGGACACCCGCACAAAGGGTGGCCAGGCGGCCCGGTCCGGGTTTTTTCTTCTTTCTTTCACACGCCTGGTGGGCGGTGCCACCCGATCACAAGGGCTGGCAAGGCTTTCGGAGCCTGGGGAGCGGACACCCGCACAAAGGGTGGCCAGGCGGCCCGGTCCGGGTTTTTTCTTCTTTTCTTCTTTCTTTCACACGCCTGGTTGGCGGTGCCACCCGATCACAAGGGCTGGCAAGGCTTTCGGAGCCTGGGGAGCGGACACCCGCACAAAGGGTGGCCAGGCGGCCCCGTCTGGGTTTTTTCTTCTTTTCTTCTTTCTTTCACACGCCTGGTTGGCGGTGCCACCCGATCACAAGGGCTGGCAAGGCTTTCGGAGCCTGGGGAGCGGACACCCGCACAAAGGGTGGCCAGGCGGCCCGGTCCGGGTTTTTTTTACCTTCTTTTACACGCCTGGTGGGCGGTGCCACCCGATCACAAGGGCTGGCAAGGCTTTCGGAGCCTGGGAGCAGACACCCACAAAAGGGTGGCCTTGGCGGTCCGGTCCGGGTTTTTTCTTCTTTCTTTCACATGCCTGGTGGGCGTTGCCACCCGATCACAAGGGCTGGCAAGGCTTTCGGAGCCTGGGGAGCGGACACCCGTACGAAGGGTGGCCAGGCGGCCCGGTCCGGGTTTTTTCTTCTTTCTTTCACACGCCTGGTGGGCGGTGCCACCCGATCACAAGGGCTGGCAAGGCTTTCGGAGCCTGGGAGCGGACACCCGCACAAAGGGTGGCCAGGCGGCCCGGTCCGGGTATTTTCTTCTTTCTTTCACACGCCTGGTGGGCGGTGCCACCCGATCACAAGGGCTGGCAAGGCTTTCGGAGTCCTGGGGAGCGGACACCCGCACAAAGGGTGGCCAGGCGGCCCGGTCCGGGTTTTTTCTTCTTTCTTTCACACGCCTGGTGGGCGGTGCCACCCGATCACAAGGGCTGGCAAGGCTTTCGGAGCCTGGGAGCGGACACCCGCACAAAGGGTGGCCAGGCGGCCCGGTCCGGGTTTTTTCTTCTTTCTTTCTTGCACACGCCTGGTGGGCGGTGCCACCCGATCACAAGGGCTGGCAAGGCTTTCGGAGCCTGGGGAGCAGACACCCGCACAAAGGGTGGCCAGGCGGCCCGGTCAGGGTTTTTTCTTCTTTCTCTTTCTTGCACACGCCTGGTGGGCGGTGCCACCCGATCACAAGGACTGGCAAGGCTTTCGGAGCCTGGGGAGCGGACACCCGCACAAAGGGTGGCCAGGCGGCCCGGTCCGGATTTTTTCTTCTTTCTTTCACACGCCTGGTGGGCGGTGCCATCCGATCACAAGGGCTGGCAAGGCTTTCGGAGCCTGGGAGCGGACACCCGCACAAAGGGTGGCCAGGCGGCCCGGTCCGGGTTTTTTCTTCCTTCTTTGACACGCCTGGTGGGCGGTGCCACCCGATCACAAGGGCTGGCAAGGCTTTCGGAGCCTGGGGAGCGGACACCCACACAAAGGGTGGCCAGGCGGCCCGGTCCGGGTTTTTTCTTCTTTCTTTCACACGCCTGGTGGGCGGTGCCACCCGATCACAAGGGCTGGCAAGGCTTTCGGAGCCTGGGGAGCGGACACCCGCACAAAGGGTGGCCAGGCGGCCCGGTCCGGGTTTTTTCTTCTTTCTTTCACACGCCTGGTGGGCGGTGCCACCCGATCACAAGGGCTGGCAAGGCTTTCGGAGCCTGGGAGCGGACACCCGCACAAAGGGTGGCCAGGCGGCCCGGTCCGGGTTTTTTCTTCTTTCTTTCACACGCCTGGTGGGCGGTGCCACCCGATCACAAGGGCTGGCAAGGCTTTCGGAGCCTGGGAGCGGACACCTGCACAAAGGGTGGCCAGGCGGCCCGGTCCGGTTTTTTCTTCTTCTTTCTTGCACACGCCTGGTGGGCGGTGCCACCCGATCACAAGGGACTGGCAAGGCTTTCGGAGCCTGGGGAGCGGACACCCGCACAAAGGGTGGCCAGGCGGCCCGGTCCGGGTTTTTTCTTCTTTCTTTCACACGCCTGGTGGGCGGTGCCACCCGATCACAAGGGCTGGCAAGGCTTTCGGAGCCTGGGGAGCGGACACCCGCACAAAGGGTGGCCAGGCGGCCCGGTCCGGGTTTTTTCTTCCTTCTTTCACACGCCTGGTGGGCGGTGCCACCCGATCACAAGGGCATGGCAAGGCTTTCGGAGCCTGGGGAGCGGACACCCGCACAAAGGGTGGCCAGGCGGCCCGGTCCGGGTTTTTTTCTTCTTTCTTTCACAAGCCTGGTGGGCGGTGCCACCCGATCACAAGGGCTGGCAAGGCTTTCGGAGCCTGGGGAGCGGACACCCGCACAAAGGGTGGCCAGGCGGCCCGGTCCGGGTTTTTTCTTCTTTCTTTCACACGCCTGGTGGGCGGTGCCACCCGATCACAAGGGCTGGCAAGGCTTTCGGAGCCTGGGGAGCGGACAGCCCGCACAAAGGGTGGCCAGGCGGCCCGGTCCGGGTTTTTTTTCTTCTTTCTTTCACACGCCTGGTGGGCGGTGCCACCCGATCACAAGGGCTGGCAAGGCTTTCGGAGCCTGGGGAGCGGACACCCGCACAAAGGGTGGCCAGGCGGCCCGGTCCGGGTTTTTTTCTTCTTTCTTTCACACGCCTGGTGGGCGGTGCCACCCGATCACAAGGGCTGGCAAGGCTTTCGGAGCCTGGGGAGCGGACACCCGCACAAAGGGTGGCCAGGCGGCCCGGTCCGGGTTTTTATCTTCTTTCTTTCAAATGCCTGGTGGGCTGGTGCCACCCGATCACAAGGGCTAGGCAAGGCTTTCGGAGCCTGGGGAGCGGACACCGGCACAAAGGGTGGCCAGGCGGCCCGGTCCGGGTTTTTTCTTCTTTCTTTCACACGCCTGGTGGGCGGTGCCACCCGATCACAAGGGCTGGCAAGGCTATCGGAGCCTGGGGAGCGGACACCCGCACAAAGGGTGGCCAGGCGGCCCGGTCCGGGTTTTTTCTTCTTTCTTTCACACGCCTGGTGGGCGGTGCCACCCGATCACAAGGGCTGGCAAGGCTTTCGGAGCCTGGGAGCGGACACCCGCACAAAGGGTGGCCAGGCGGCCTGGTCCGGGTTTTTTCTTCTTTCTTTCACACGCCTGGTGGGCGGTGCCACCCGATCACAAGGGCTGGCAAGGCTTTCGGAGCCTGGGGAGCGGACACCCGCACAAAGGGTGGCCAGGCGGCCCGGTCCGGGTTTTTTCTTCTTTCTTTCACACGCCTGGTGGGCGGTGCCACCCGATCACAAGGGCTGGCAAGGCTTTCGGAGCCTGGGGAGCGGACACCCGCACAAAGGGTGGCCAGGCGGCCCGGTCCGGGTTTTTTCTTCTTTCTTTCACACGCCTGGTGGGCGGTGCCACCCGATCACAAGGGCTGGCAAGGCTTTCGGAGCCTGGGGAGCGGACACCCGCACAAAGGGTGGCCAGGCGGCCCGGTCCGGGCTTTTTCTTCTTTCTTTCACACGCCTGGTGGGCGGTGCCACCCGATCACAAGGGCTAGCAAGGCTTTCGGAGCCTGGGGAGCGGACACCGCAAAAAGGGTGGCCATGGCGGCCCGGTCCAGGGTTTTTTCTTCTTTCTTTCACACGCCTGGTGGGCGGTGCCACCCGATCACAAGGGCTGGCAAGGCTATCGGAGCCTGGGGAGCGGACATCCGCACAAAGGGTGGCCAGGCGGCCCGGTCCGGGTTTTTTCTTCTTTCTTTCACACGCCTGGTGGGCGGTGCCACCCGATCACAAGGGCTGGCAAGGCTTTCGGAGCCTGGGGAGCGGACACCCGCACAAAGGGTGGCCAGGCGGCCCGGTCCGGGTTTTTTCTTCTTTCTTTCACACGCCTGGTGGGCGGTGCCACCCGATCACAAGGGCTGGCAAGGCTTTCGGAGCCTGGGGAGTGGACACCCGCACAAAGGGTGGCCAGGCGGCCCGGTCCGGGTGTTTTCTTCTTTTCTTCTTTCTTGAACACGCCTGGTGGGCGGTGCCACCCGATCATAAGGACTGGCAAGGCTTTCGGAGCCTGGGGAGTGGACACCCGGACAAAGGGTGGCCAGGCGGCCTGGTCCGGATTTTTTCTTCTTTCTTTCACACGCCTGGTGGCGGTGCCACCCGATCACAAGGGCTGGCAAGGCTTTCGGAGCCTGGGAGCGGACACCCGCACAAAGGGTGGCCAGGCGGCCCGGTCCGGGTTTTTTCTTCTTCTTTGCACACGCCTGGTGGGCGGTGCCACCCGATCACAAGGGCTGGCAAGGCTTTCGGAGCCTGGGGAGCGGACACCCGCACAAAGGGTGGCCAGGCGGCCCGGTCCGGGTTTTTTCTTCTTTCTTTCACACGCCTGGTGGGCGGTGCCACCCGATCACAAGGGCTGGCAAGGCTTTCGGAGCCTGGGGAGCGGACACCCGCACAAAGGGTGGCCAGGCGGCCCGGTCCGGGTTTTTTCTTCCTTCTTTGCACACGCCTGGTGGGCGGTGCCACCCGATCACAAGGGAATGGCAAGGCTTTCGGAGCCTGGGGAGCGGACACCCGCACAAAGGGTGGCCAGGCGGCCCGGTCCGGGTTTTTTCTTCTTTCTTTCACACGCCTGGTGGGCGGTGCCACCCGATCACAAGGGCTGGCAAGGCTTTCGGAGCCTGGGGAGCGGACACCCGCACAAAGGGTGGCCAGGCGGCCCGGTCCGGGTTTTTTCTTCTTTCTTTCACACGCCTGGTGGGCGGTGCCACCCGATCACAAGGCTGTCAAGGCTTTCGGAGCCTTGGGAGCGGACACCCGCACAAAGGGTGGCCAGGCGGCCCGGTCCGGGTTTTTTCTTCTTTCTTTCACACGCCTGGTGGGCGGTGCCACCCGATCACAAGGGCATGGCAAGGCTTTCGGAGCCTGGGGAGCGGACACCCGCACAAAGGGTGGCCAGGCGGCCCGGTCCGGGTTTTTTCTCCTTTCTTTCAAACGCCTGGTGGGCGGTGCCACCCGATCACAAGGGCTGGCAAGGCTTTCGGAGCCTGGGGAGCGGACACCCGCACAAAGGGTGGCCAGGCGGCCCGGTCCGGGTTTTTTCTTCTTTCTTTCACACGCCTGGTGGGCGGTGCCACCCGATCACAAGGGCTGGCAAGGCTTTCGGAGCCTGGGGAGCGGACAGTCCGCACAAAGGGTGGCCAGGCGGCCCGGTCCGGGTTTTTTCTTCTTTCTTTCACACGCCTGGTGGGCGGTGCCACCCGATCACAAGGGCTGGCAAGGCTTTCGGAGCCTGGGAGCGGACACCCGCACAAAGGGTGGCCAGGCGGCCCGGTCCGGGTTTTTTCTTCTTTCTTTCACACGCCTGGTGGGCGGTGCCACCCGATCACAAGGGCTGGCAAGGCTTTCGGAGCCTGGGGAGCGGACACCCGCACAAAGGGTGGCCAGGCGGCCCGGTCCGGGTTTTATTCTTCTTTCTTTCAAATGCCTGGTGGGCTGTGCCACCCGATCACAAGGGCTAGGCAAGGCTTTTGGAGCCTGGGGAGCGGACACCGGCACAAAAGGGTGGCCAGGCGGCCCGGTCCAGGGTTTTTTCTTCTTTCTTTCACACGCCTGGTGGGCGGTGCCACCCGATCACAAGGGCTGGCAAGGCTTAGCGGAGCCTGGGGAGCGGACACCCGCACAAAGGGTGGCCAGGCGGCCCGGTCCGGGTTTTTTCTTCTTTCTTTCACACGCCTGGTGGGCGGTGCCACCCGATCACAAGGGCTGGCAAGGCTTTCGGAGCCTGGGGAGCGGACACCCGCACAAAGGGTGGCCAGGCGGCCCGGTCCGGGTTTTTTCTTCTTTCTTTCACACGCCTGGTGGGCGGTGCCACCCGATCACAAGGGCTGGCAAGGCTTTCGGAGCCTGGGGAGCGGACACCCGCACAAAGGGTGGCCAGGCGGCCCGGTCCGGGTTTTTTCTTCTTTCTTTCACACGCCTGGTGGGCGGTGCCACCCGATCACAAGGGCTGGCAAGGCTTTCGGAGCCTGGGGAGCGGACACCCGCACAAAGGGTGGCCAGGCGGCCCGGTCCGGGTTTTTTCTTCTTTCTTTCACACGCCTGGTGGGCGGTGCCACCCGATCACAAGGGCTGGCAAGGCTTTCGGAGCCTGGGGAGCGGACACCCGCACAAAGGGTGGCCAGGCGGCCCGGTCCGGGTTTTTTCTTCTTTCTTTCACACGCCTGGTGGGCTGTGCCACCCGATCACAAGGGCTAGCAAGGCTTTTGGAGCCTGGGGAGCGGACACCCGCAAAAAGGGTGGCCTGGCGGCCCGGTCCAGGGTTTTTTCTTCTTTCTTTCACACGCCTGGTGGGCGGTGCCACCCGATCACAAGGGCTGGCAAGGCTTATCGGAGCCTGGGGAGCGGACATCCGCACAAAGGGTGGCCAGGCGGCCCGGTCCGGGTTTTTTCTTCTTTCTTTCACACGCCTGGTGGGCGGTGCCACCCGATCACAAGGGCTGGCAAGGCTTTCGGAGCCTGGGGAGCGGACACCCGCACAAAGGGTGGCCAGGCGGCCCGGTCCGGGTTTTTTCTTCTTTCTTTCACACGCCTGGTGGGCGGTGCCACCCGATCACAAGGGCTGGCAAGGCTTTCGGAGCCTGGGGAGCGGACACCCGCACAAAGGGTGGCCAGGCGGCCCGGTCCGGGTTTTTTCTTCTTTTCTTCTTTCTTACACGCCTGGTGGGCGGTGCCACCCGATCACAAGGGCTGGCAAGGCTTTCGGAGCCTGGGGAGCGGACACCCGCACAAAGGGTGGCCAGGCGGCCCGGTCCGGATTTTTTCTTCTTTCTTTCACACGCCTGGTGGGCGGTGCCACCCGATCACAAGGGCTGGCAAGGCTTTCGGAGCCTGGGGAGCGGACACCCGCACAAAGGGTGGCCAGGCGGCCCGGTCCGGTGTTTTTTTTCCTTTCTTGACACGCCTGGTGGGCGGTGCCACCCGATCACAAGGGCTGGCAAGGCTTTCGGAGCCTGGGGAGCGGACACCGCACAAAGGGTGGCCAGGCGGCCCGGTCCGGGTGTTTTCTTCTTTCTTTCAAATGCCTGGTGGGCGGTGCCACCCGATCACAAGGGCTGGCAAGGCTTTCGGAGCCTGGGGAGCGGACACCCGCACAAAGGGTGGCCAGGCGGCCCGGTCCGGGTTTTTTCCCTTCTTTTACACGCCTGGTGGGCGGTGCCACCCGATCACAAGGGCTGGCAAGGCTTTCGGAGCCTGGAGCGGACACCCGCACAAAGTGTGGCCAGGCGGCCCGGTCCGGGTTTTTTCTTCTTTCTTTCCAACTGCCTGGTGGGCGGTGCCACCCGGATCACAAGGGCTGGCGAAGGCTTTCGGAGCTGGGGAGCGGACACCCGCACAAAGGGTGGGCCAGAGCCGGCCCGGTCCGTGGTTTTTTCTTCTTTCTTTCACACAGCCTGGTGGCGGTGCCACCCGATCACAAGGCTGCAAGGCTTTCGGAGCCTGGGGAGCGGACATCCCGCACAAAGGGTGGCCAGGCGGCCCGGTCCGGGTTTTTCTTCTTCTTTTCTTTCACACGCCTGGTGGGCGGTGCCACCCGATCACAAGGGCTGGCAAGGCTTTCGGAGCCTGGGAGCGACAACCCGCACAAAGGGTGGCCAGGCGGCCCGGTCCGGGTTTTTTCTTCTTTCTTCTTCACACGCCTGGTGGGCGGTGCCACCCGATCACAAGGGCTGGCAAGGCTTTCGGAGCCTGGGGAGCGGACACCCGCACAAAGGGTGGCCAGGCGGGCCCGGTCCGGGTTTTTTCTTCTTTCTTTCACACGCCTGGTGGGCGGTGCCACCCGATCACAAGGCTGGCAAGGCTTTCGGAGCCTGGGGAGCGGACACCCGCACAAAGGGTGGCCAGGCGGCCCGGTCCGGGTTTTTTCTTCTTTCTTTCACACGCCTGGTGGGCGGTGCCACCCGATCACAAGGGCTGGCAAGGCTTTCGGAGCCTGGGGAGCGGACACCCGCACAAAGGGTGGCCAGGCGGCCCGGTCCGGGTTTTTTCTTCTTTCTTTCACACGCCTGGTGGGCGGTGCCACCCGATCACAAGGGCTGGCAAGGCTTTCGGAGCCTGGGGAGCGGACACCCGCACAAAGGGTGGCCAGGCGGCCCGGTCCGGGTTTTTTCTTCTTTCTTTCACACGCCTGGTGGGCGGTGCCACCCGATCACAAGGGCTGGCAAGGCTTTCGGAGCCTGGGGAGCGGACACCCGCACAAAGGGTGGCCAGGCGGCCCGGTCCGGGTTTTTTCTTCTTTCTTTCACACGCCTGGTGGGCGGTGCCACCCGATCACAAGGGCTGGCAAGGCTTTCGGAGCCTGGGGAGCGGACACCCGCACAAAGGGTGGCCAGGCGGCCCGGTCCGGGTTTTTTCTTCTTTCTTTCACACGCCTGGTGGGCGGTGCCACCCGATCACAAGGGCTGGCAAGGCTTTCGGAGCCTGGGGAGCGGACACCCGCACAAAGGGTGGCCAGGCGGCCCGGTCCGGGTTTTTTCTTCTTTCTTTCACACTCCTGGTGGGCGGTGCCACCCGATCACAAGGGCTGGCAAGGCTTTCGGAGCCTGGGGAGCGGACACCCGCACAAAGGGTGGCCAGGCGGGCCCGGTCCGGGTTTTTTTCTTCTTTCTTTCACACGCCTGGTGGGCGGTGCCACCCGATCACAAGGGCTGGCAAGGCTTTCGGAGCCTGGGGAGCGGACACTCGCATAAAGGGTGGCCAGGCGGCCCGGTCCGGTGTTTTTTCTTTCTTCTTTCTGCACATGCCTGGTGGGCGGTGCCACCCGATCACAAGGGCTGGCAAGGCTTTCGGAGCCTGGGGAGCGGACACCCGCACAAAGGGTGGCCAGGCGGCCCGGTCCGGGTGTTTTTTTCTTCTTTCTTTCACACGCCTGGTGGCGGTGCCACCCGATCACAAGGGCTGGCAAGGCTTTCGGAGCCTGGGGAGCGGACACCCGCACAAAGGGTGGCCAGGCGGCCCGGTCCGGGTTTTTTTCCTTCTTTCTTTCACACGCCTGGTGGGCGGTGCCACCCGATCACAAGGGCTGGCAAGGCTTTCGGAGCCTGGGGAGCGGACACCCGCACAAAGGGTGGCCTAGGCGGCCCGGTCCGGGTTTTTTCTTCTTTCTTTCACACGCCTGGTGGGCGTGCCACCCGATCACAAGGGCTGGCAAGGCTTTCGGAGCCTGGGGAGCGGACACCCGCACAAAGGGTGGCCAGGCGGCCCGGTCCGGGTTTTTTCTTCTTTCTTTCACACGCCTGGTGGGCGTGCCACCCGATCACAAGGGCTGGCAAGGCTTTCGGAGCCTGGGGAGCGGACACCCGCACAAAGGGTGGCCAGGCGGCCCCGTCTGGGTTTTTTTCTTCTTTCTTTTCACACGCCTGGTGGGCGGTGCCACCCGATCACAAGGGCTGGCAAGGCTTTCGGAGCCTGGGGAGCGGACACCCGCACAAAGGGTGGCCAGGCGGCCCGGTCCGGGTTTTTTCTTCTTTCTTTCACACGCCTGGTGGGCGGTGCCACCCGATCACAAGGGCTGGCAAGGCTTTCGGAGCCTGGGGAGCGGACACCCGCACAAAGGGTGGCCAGGCGGCCCGGTCCGGGTTTTTTTCTTCTTTCTTTCACACGCCTGGTGGGCGGTGCCACCCGATCACAAGGGCTGGCAAGGCTTTCGGAGCCTGGGGAGCGGACACCCGCACAAAGGGTGGCCAGGCGGCCCGGTCCGGGTTTTTTTCTTCTTTCTTTCACACGCCTGGTGGGCGGTGCACCCGATCACAAGGGCTGGCAAGGCTTTCGGAGCCTGGGGAGCGGACACCCGCACAAAGGGTGGCCAGGCGGCCCGGTCCGGGTTTTTTCTTCTTTCTTTCACACGCCTGGTGGGCGGTGCCACCCGATCACAAGGGCTGGCAAGGCTTTCGGAGCCTGGGAGCGGACACCCGCACAAAGGGTGGCCAGGCCTTCTTTCTTTCACACGCCTGGTGGGCGGTGCCACCCGATCACAAGGGCTGGCAAGGCTTTCGGAGCCTGGGGAGCGGACACCCGCACAAAGGGTGGCCAGGCGGTCTGGGTCCGGGTTTTTTCTTCTTTCTTTCACACGCCTGGTGGGCGGTGCCACCCGATCACAAGGGCTGGCAAGGCTTTCGGAGCCTGGGGAGCGGACACCCGCACAAAGGGTGGCCAGGCGGCCCGGTCCGGGTTTTTTCTTCTTTCTTTCACACTGCCTGGTGGGCGGTGCCACCCGATCACAAGGGCTGGCAAGGCTTTCGGAGCCTGGGGAGCGGACACCCGCACAAAGGGTGGCCAGGCGGCCCGGTCCGGGTTTTTTCTTCTTTCTTTCACACGCCTGGTGGGCGGTGCCACCCGATCACAAGGGCTGGCAAGGCTTTCGGAGCCTGGGGAGCGGACACCCGCACAAAGGGTGGCCAGGCGGCCCGGTCCGGGTTTTTTCTTCTTTCTTTCACACGCCTGGTGGGCGGTGCCACCCGATCACAAGGGCTGGCAAGGCTTTCGGAGCCTGGGGAGCGGACACCCGCACAAAGGGTGGCCAGGCGGCCCGGTCCGGGTTTTTTCTTCTTTCTTTCACACGCCTGGTGGGCGGTGCCACCCGATCACAAGGGCTGGCAAGGCTTTCGGAGCCTGGGGAGCGGACACCCGCACAAAGGGTGGCCAGGCGGCCCGGTCCGGGTTTTTTCTTCTTCTTCTTTCACACGCCTGGTGGGCGGTGCCACCCGATCACAAGGGCTGGCAAGGCTTTCGGAGCCTGGGGAGCGGACACCCGCACAAAGGGTGGCCAGGCGGCCCGGTCCGGGTTTTTTCTTCTTCTTTCACACGCCTGGTGGGCGGTGCCACCCGATCACAAGGGCTGGCAAGGCTTTCGGAGCCTGGGGAGCGGACACCCGCACAAAGGGTGGCCAGGCGGCCCGGTCCGGGTGTTTTTTCTTCTTTCTTTCACACGCCTGGTGGGCGGTGCCACCCGATCACAAGGGCTGGCAAGGCTTTCGGAGCCTGGGGAGCGGACACCCGCACAAAGGGTGGCCAGGCGGCCCGGTCCGGGTTTTTTCTTCTTTCTTTCACACGCCTGGTGGGCGGTGCCACCCGATCACAAGGGCTGGCAAGGCTTTCGGAGCCTGGGAGCGGACACCCGCACAAAGGGTGGCCAGGCGGCCCGGTCCGGGTTTTTTCTTCTTTCTTTCACACGCCTGGTGGGCGGTGCCACCCGATCACAAGGGCTGGCAAGGCTTTCGGAGCCTGGGGAGCGGACACCCGCACAAAGGGTGGCCAGGCGGCCCGGTCCGGGTTTTTTTCTTCTTTCTTTCACACGCCTGGTGGGCGGTGCCACCCGATCACAAGGGCTGGCAAGGCTTTCGGAGCCTGGGGAGCGGACACCCGCACAAAGGGTGGCCAGGCGGCCCGGTCCGGGTTTTTTTCCCTTCTTTCACACGCCTGGTGGGCGGTGCCACCCGATCACAAGGGCTGGCAAGGCTTTCGGAGCCTGGGGAGCGGACACCCGCACAAAGGGTGGCCAGGCGGCCCGGTCCGGGTTTTTTCTTCTTCCTTTCACACGCCTGGTGGGCGGTGCCACCCGATCACAAGGGCTGGCAAGGCTTTCGGAGCCTGGGAGCGGACACCCGCACAAAGGGTGGCCAGGCGGCCCGGTCCGGGTTTTTCTTCTTTCTTCTTTCTTGCACACGCCTGGTGGGCGGTGCCACCCGATCACAAGGGCTGGCAAGGCTTTCGGAGCCTGGGGAGCGGACACCCGCACAAAGGGTGGCCAGGCGGCCCGGTCCGGGTTTTTTCTTCTTTCTTTCACACGCCTGGTGGGCGGTGCCACCCGATCACAAGGGCTGGCAAGGCTTTCGGAGCCTGGGGAGCGGACACCCGCACAAAGGGTGGCCAGGCGGCCCGGTCCGGGTTTTTTCTTCTTTCTTTCACACGCCTGGTGGGCGGTGCCACCCGATCACAAGGGCTGGCAAGGCTTTCGGAGCCTGGGGAGCGGACACCCGCACAAAGGGTGGCCAGGCGGCCCGGTCCGGGTTTTTTCTTCTTTCTTTCACACGCCTGGTGGGCGGTGCCACCCGATCACAAGGGCTGGCAAGGCTGTCGGAGCCTGGGGAGCGGACACCCGCACAAAGGGTGGCCAGGCGGCCCGGTCCGGGTTTTTTCTTCTTTCTTTCACACGCCTGGTGGGCGGTGCCACCCGATCACAAGGGCTGGCAAGGCTTTCGGAGCCTGGGGAGCGGACACCCGCACAAAGGGTGGCCAGGCGGCCCGGTCCGGGTTTTTTCTTCTTTCTTTCACACGCCTGGTGGGCGGTGCCACCCGATCACAAGGGCTGGCAAGGCTTTCGGAGCCTGGGGAGCGGACACCCGCACAAAGGGTGGCCAGGCGGCCCGGTCCGGGTTTTTCTTCTTTCTTCTTTCTTTCACACGCCTGGTGGGCGGTGCCACCCGATCACAAGGGCTGGCAAGGCTTTCGGAGCCTGGGGAGCGGACACCCGCACAAAGGGTGGCCAGGCGGCCCGGTCCGTTTTTTTTTCTTCTTTCTTTCACACGCCTGGTGGGCGGTGCCACCCGATCACAAGGGCTGGCAAGGCTTTCGGAGCCTGGGGAGCGGACACCCGCACAAAGGGTGGCCAGGCGGCCCGGTCCGGGTTTTTTTTCTTCTTTCTTTCACACGCCTGGTGGGCGGTGCCACCCGATCACAAGGGCTGGCAAGGCTTTCGGAGCCTGGGGAGCGGACCCCCGCACAAAGGGTGGCCAGGCGGCCCGGTCCGGGTTTTTTCTTCTTTCTTCTTTCTTTCACACGCCTGGTGGGCGGTGCCACCCGATCACAAGGGCTGGCAAGGCTTTCGGAGCCTGGGGAGCGGACACCCGCACAAAGGGTGGCCAGGCGGCCCGGTCCGGGTTTTTTCTTCTTTCTTTCACACGCCTGGTGGGCGGTGCCACCCGATCACAAGGGCTGGCAAGGCTTTCGGAGCCTGGGGAGCGGACACCCGCACAAAGGGTGGCCAGGCGGCCCGGTCCGGGTTTTTTTCTTCTTCTTTCACACGCCTGGTGGGCGGTGCCACCCGATCACAAGGGCTGGCAAGGCTTTCGGAGCCTGGGAGCGGACACCCGCACAAAGGGTGGCCAGGCGGCCCGGTCCGGGTTTTTTCTTCTTTCTTTCACAATGCCTGGTGGGCGGTGCCACCCGATCACAAGGGCTGGCAAGGCTTTCGGAGCCTGGGGAGCGGACACCCGCACAAAGGGTGGCCAGGCGGCCCGGTCCGGGTTTTTTCTTCTTCTTTCTTTCACACGCCTGGTGGGCGGTGCCACCCGATCACAAGGGCTGGCAAGGCTTTCGGAGCCTGGGGAGCGGACACCCGCACAAAGGGTGGCCAGGCGGCCCGGTCCGGGTGTTTTCTTCTTTCTTTCACACGCCTGGTGGGCGGTGCCACCCGATCACAAGGGCTGGCAAGGCTTTCGGAGCCTGGGGAGCGGACACCCGCACAAAGGGTGGCCAGGCGGCCCTGTCCGGGTTTTTTTCTTCTTTCTTTCACACGCCTGGTGGGCGGTGCCACCCGATCACAAGGGCTGGCAAGGCTTTCGGAGCCTGGGGAGCGGACACCCGCACAAAGGGTGGCCAGGCGGCCCGGTCCGGGTTTTTTCTTCTTCTTTCTTTCACACGCCTGGTGGGCGGTGCCACCCGATCACAAGGGCTGGCAAGGCTTTCGGAGCCTGGGGAGCGGACATCCCGCACAAAGGGTGGCCAGGCGGCCCGGTCCGGGTTTTTTCTTCTTTCTTTCACACGCCTGGTGGGCGGTGCCACCCGATCACAAGGGCTGGCAAGGCTTTCGGAGCCTGGGGAGCGGACACCCGCACAAAGGGTGGCCAGGCGGCCCGGTCCGGGTTTTTTCTTCTTTCTTTCACACGCCTGGTGGGCGGTGCCACCCGATCACAAGGGCTGGCAAGGCTTTCGGAGCCTGGGAGCGGACACCCGCACAAAGGGTGGCCAGGCGGCCCGGTCCGGGTTTTTTCTTCTTTCTTTCACACGCCTGGTGGGCGGTGCCACCCGATCACAAGGGCTGGCAAGGCTTTCGGAGCCTGGGAGCGGACACCCGCACAAAGGGTGGCCAGGCGGTCCGGTCCGGGTTTTTTCTTCTTTCTTTCACACTGCCTGGTGGGCGGTGCCACCCGATCACAAGGGCTGGCAAGGCTTTCGGAGCCTGGGAGCGGACACCCGCACAAAGGGTGGCCAGGCGGCCCGGTCCGGGTTTTTTCTTCTTTCTTCACACGCCTGGTGGGCGGTGCCACCCGATCACAAGGGCTGGCAAGGCTTTCGGAGCCTGGGGAGCGGACACCCGCACAAAGGGTGGCCAGGCGGCCCGGTCCGGGTTTTTTCTTCTTTCTTTCACACGCCTGGTGGGCTGTGCCACCCGATCACAAGGGCTGGCAAGGCTTTCGGAGCCTGGGGAGCGGACACCCGCACAAAGGGTGGCCAGGCGGCCCGGTCCGGGTTTTTTTCTTCTTTCTTTCACACGCCTGGTGGGCGGTGCCACCCGATCACAAGGGCTGGCAAGGCTTTCGGAGCCTGGGGAGCGGACACCCGCACAAAGGGTGGCCAGGCGGCCCGGTCCGGGTTTTTTCTTCTTTCTTTCACACGCCTGGTGGGCGGTGCCACCCGATCACAAGGGCTGGCAAGGCTTTCGGAGCCTGGGGAGCGGACACCCGCACAAAGGGTGGCCAGGCGGCCCGGTCCGGGTTTTTTCTTCTTTCTTTCACATCGCCTGGTGGGCGGTGCCACCCGATCATAAGGGCTGGCAAGGCTTTCGGAGCCTGGGGAGCGGACACTCCGCATAAAGGGTGGCCAGGCGGCCCGGTCCGGGTGTTTTCTTCTTTTCTTCTTTTTGCACACGCCTGGTGGGCGGTGCCACCCGATCACAAGGGCTGGCAAGGCTTTCGGAGCCTGGGGAGCGGATCACCCGCACAAAGGGTGGCCAGGCGGCCCGGTCCGGGTTTTTTTCTTCTTTCTTTCACACGCCTGGTGGGCGGTGCCACCCGATCACAAGGGCTGGCAAGGCTTTCGGAGCCTGGGAGCGGACACCCGCAAAAAGGGTGGCCTGGCGGTCCGGTCCGGGTTTTTTCTTCTTTCTTTCAAATGCCTGGTGGGCTGTGCCACCCGATCACAAGGGCTGGAGAGGCTTTTGGAGCCTGGGGAGCGGACACCCACACAAAGGGTGGCCAAGCATTCCGGTCCGGGTTTTTTCTTCTTTTCTTCTTTCTTTCACACGCCTGGTTGGCGGTGCCACCCGATCACAAGGGCTGGCAAGGCTTTCGGAGCCTGGGGAGCGGACACCCGCACAAAGGGTGGTCAGGCGGCCCGGCCGGGTTTTTTCTTCTTTTCTTCTTTCTTTCACACGCCTGGTTGGCGGTGCCACCCGATCACAAGGGCTGGCAAGGCTTTTGGAGCCTGGGGAGCGGTAACCCGCACAAGGGGTGGCCGGGCGGTCCGGTCCGTGTTCTTTTTCCTTCTTTGACACGCCTGGTGGGCGGTGCCACCCGATCACAAGGGCTGGCAAGGCTTTCGGAGCCTGGGGAGCGGACACCCGCACAAAGGGTGGCCAGGCGGCCTGGTCTGGGTTCTTTCTTTCACTCGCCTGGTGGGCGGTGCCACCCGATCATAAGGGCTGGCAAGGCTTTCGGAGCCTGGGGAGTGGACACTCGCATAAAGGGTGGCCAGGCGGCCCGGTCCGGGTGTTTTCTTCTTTTCTTCTTTCTTGCACATGCCTGGTGGGCGGTGCCACCCGATCACAAGGGCTGGTAAGGCTTTCGGAGCCTGGGGAGCGGATCCCCGCACAAAGGGTGGCCAGGCGGCCCGGTCCGGGTTTTTTCTTCTTTCTTTCACACGCCTGGTGGGCGGTGCCACCCGATCACAAGGGCTGGAAAGGCTTTCGGAGCCTGGGAGAAGACACCCGCACAAAGGGTGGCCAGGCGGCCCGGTCCGGGTTTTTTTCCCTTCTTTTACACGCCTGGTGTGTGGTGCCACCCGATCACAAGGGCTGGCAAGGCTTTCGGAGCCTGGGAGCGGACACCCGCAAAAAGGGTGGTCTGGCGGTCCGGTCCGGGTTTTTTCTTCTTTCTTTCAAATGCCTGGTGGGCGGTGCCACCCGATCACAAGGGCTGGAGAGGCTTTTGGAGCCTGGGGAGCGGACACCCACACAAAGGGTTGCCAAGCATTCCGGTCCGGGTTTTTTCTTCTTTTCTTCTTTCTTTCACACGCCTGGTTGGCGGTGCCACCCGATCACAAGGGCTGGCAAGGCTTTCGGAGCCTGGGGAGCGGACACCCGCACAAAGGGTGGCCAGGCGGCCCGGTCTGGGTTTTTTCTTTCACACGCCTGGTGGGCAGTGCCACCCGATCACAAGGGCTGGCAAGGCTTTCGGAGCCTGGGGAGCGGACACCCGCACAAAGGGTGGCCAGGCGGCCCGGTCCGGGTTTTTTCTTCTTTCCTTCACACGCCTGGTTGGCAGTGCCACCCGATCACAAGGGCTGGCAAGGCTTTTGGAGCCTGGGGAGCGGACACCCGCATAAAGGGTGGCCAGGCAGCCTGGTCCGGGTGTTTTCTTCTTTTCTTCTTTCTTGCACATGCCTGGTGGGCGGTGCCACCCGATCATAAGGACTGGCAAGGCTTTCGGAGACTGGGGAGAGGATCCCCGCACAAAGGGTGGCCAGGCGGCCCGGTCCGGGTTTTTTCTTCTTTCTTTCACACGCCTGGTGGGCGGTGCCACCCGATCACAAGGGCTGGCAAGGCTTTCGGAGCCTGGGAGAAGACACCCGCACAAAGGGTGGCCAGGCGGCCTGGTCTGGGTTCTTTCTTTCACTCGCCTGGTGGGCGGTGCCACCCGATCATAAGGGCTGGCAAGGCTTTCGGAGCCTGGGGAGTGGACACTCGCATAAAGGGTGGCCAGGCGGCCCGGTCCGGGTGTTTTCTTCTTTTCTTCTTTCTTGCACATGCCTGGTGGGCGGTGCCACCCGATCACAAGGGCTGGCAAGGCTTTCGGAGCCTGGGGAGCGGATCCCCGCACAAAGGGTGGCCAGGCGGCCCGGTCCGGGTTTTTTCTTCTTTCTTTCACACGGCTGGTGGGCGGTGCCACCCGATCACAAGGGCTGGCAAGGCTTTCGGAGCCTGGGAGAAGACACCCGCACAAAGGGTGGCCAGGCGGCCCGGTCCGGGTTTTTTCTTCTTTTCTTCTTTCTTGCACACGCCTGGTGGGCGGTGCCACCCGATCACAAGGGCTGCCAAGGCTTTCGGAGCCTGGGGAGCGGACATCCGCACAAAGGGTGGCCAGGCGGCCCGGTCCGGGTTTTTTCTTCTTTCTTTCACACGCCTGGTGGGCGGTGCCACCCGATCACAAGGGCTGGCAAGGCTTCCGGAGCCTGGGAGCGGACACCCGCACGAAGGGTGGCCCGGCGGCCCGGTCCGGGTTTTTTCTTCTTTCTTTCACACGCCTGGTGGGCGGTGCCACCCGATCACAAGGGCTGGCAAGGCTTTCGGAGCCTGGGAGCGGACACCCGCACAAAGGGTGGCCAGGCGGCCCGGTCCGGGTTTTTTCTTCTTTCTTTCACACGCATGGTGGGCGGTGCCACCCGATCACAAGGGCTGGAAAGGCTTTCGGAGCCTGGGAGAAGACACCCGCACAAAGGGTGGCCAGGCGGCCCGGTCCGGGTTTTTTTTCCTTCTTTTACACGCCTGGTGGGCGGTGCCACCCGATCACAAGGGCTGGCAAGGCTTTCGGAGCCTGGGAGCGGACACCCGCAAAAAGGGTGGCCTGGCGGTCCGGTCCGGGTTTTTTCTTCTTTCTTTCAAATGCCTGGTGGGCGGTGCCACCCGATCACAAGGGCTGGAGAGGCTTTTGGAGCCTGGGGAGCGGACACCCACACAAAGGGTTGCCAAGCATTCCGGTCCGGGTTTTTTCTTCTTTTCTTCTTTCTTTCACACGCCTGGTTGGCGGTGCCACCCGATCACAAGGGCTGGCAAGGCTTTCGGAGCCTGGGGAGCGGACACCCGCACAAAGGGTGGCCAGGCGGCCCGGTCTGGGTTTTTTTCTTTCCCACGCCTGGTGGGAGGTGCCACCCGATCACAAGGGCTGGCAAGGCTTTCGGAGCCTGGGGAGCGGACACCCGCACAAAGGGTGGCCAGGCGGCCCGGTCCGGGTTTTTCTTCTTTCCTTCACACGCCTGGTTGGCAGTGCCACCCGATCACAAGGGCTGGCAAGGCTTTTGGAGCCTGGGGAGCGGACACCCGCATAAAGGGTGGCCAGGCAGCCTGGTCCGGGTGTTTTCTTCTTTTCTTCTTTCTTGCACATGCCTGGTGGGCGGTGCCACCCGATCATAAGGACTGGCAAGGCTTTCGGAGACTGGGGAGAGGATCCCCGCACAAAGGGTGGCCAGGCGGCCCGGTCCGGGTTTTTTCTTCTTTCTTTCACACGCCTGGTGGGCGGTGCCACCCGATCACAAGGGCTGGCAAGGCTTTCGGAGCCTGGGAGAAGACACCCGCACAAAGGGTGGCCAGGCGGCCTGGTCTGGGTTCTTTCTTTCACTCGCCTGGTGGGCGGTGCCACCCGATCATAAGGGCTGGCAAGGCTTTCGGAGCCTGGGGAGTGGACACTCGCATAAAGGGTGGCCAGGCGGCCCGGTCCGGGTGTTTTCTTCTTTTCTTCTTTCTTGCACATGCCTGGTGGGCGGTGCCACCCGATCACAAGGGCTGGCAAGGCTTTCGGAGCCTGGGGAGCGGATCCCCGCACAAAGGGTGGCCAGGCGGCCCGGTCCGGGTTTTTTCTTCTTTCTTTCACACGGCTGGTGGGCGGTGCCACCCGATCACAAGGGCTGGCAAGGCTTTCGGAGCCTGGGAGAAGACACCCGCACAAAGGGTGGCCAGGCGGCCCGGTCCGGGTTTTTTCTTCTTTTCTTCTTTCTTGCACACGCCTGGTGGGCGGTGCCACCCGATCACAAGGGCTGCCAAGGCTTTCGGAGCCTGGGGAGCGGACATCCGCACAAAGGGTGGCCAGGCGGCCCGGTCCGGGTTTTTTCTTCTTTCTTTCACACGCCTGGTGGGCGGTGCCACCCGATCACAAGGGCTGGCAAGGCTTCCGGAGCCTGGGAGCGGACACCCGCACGAAGGGTGGCCCGGCGGCCCGGTCCGGGTTTTTTCTTCTTTCTTTCACACGCCTGGTGGGCGGTGCCACCCGATCACAAGGGCTGGCAAGGCTTTCGGAGCCTGGGAGCGGACACCCGCACAAAGGGTGGCCAGGCGGCCCGGTCCGGGTTTTTTTCCCTTCTTTTACACGCCTGGTGTGTGGTGCCACCCGATCACAAGGGCTGGCAAGGCTTTCGGAGCCTGGGAGCGGACACCCGCAAAAAGGGTGGCCTGGCGGTCCGGTCCGGGTTTTTTCTTCTTTCTTTCAAATGCCTGGTGGGCTGTGCCACCCGATCACAAGGGCTGGAGAGGCTTTTGGAGCCTGGGGAGCGGACACCCACACAAAGGGTTGCCAAGCATTCCGGTCCGGGTTTTTTCTTCTTTTCTTCTTTCTTTCACACGCCTGGTTGGCGGTGCCACCCGATCACAAGGGCTGGCAAGGCTTTCGGAGCCTGGGGAGCGGACATCCGCACAAAGGGTGGCCAGGCGGCCCGGTCTGGGTTTTTTCTTTCACACCCCTGGTGGGCGGTGCCACCCGATCACAAGGGCTGGCAAGGCTTTCGGAGCCTGGGGAGCGGATCCCCGCACAAAGGGTGGCCAGGCGGCCCGGTCCGGGTTTTTTCTTCTTTCTTTCACACGCCTGGTGGGCGGTGCCACCCGATCACAAGGGCTGGCAAGGCTTTCGGAGCCTGGGAGAAGACACCCGCAAAAAGTGTGGCCTGGCGGTCCGGTCCGGGTTTTTTCTTCTTTCTTTCAAATGCCTGGTGGGCTGTGCCACCCGATCACAAGGGCTGGAGAGGCTTTTGGAGCCTGGGGAGCGGACACCCACACAAAGGGTGGCCAAGCATTCCGGTCCGGGTTTTTTCTTCTTTTCTTCTTTCTTTCACACGCCTGGTTGGCGGTGCCACCCGATCACAAGGGCTGGCAAGGCTTTCGGAGCCTGGGGAGCGGACACCCGCACAAAGGGTGGTCAGGCGGCCCGGCCGGGTTTTTTCTTCTTTTCTTCTTTCTTTCACACGCCTGGTTGGCGGTGCCACCCGATCACAAGGGCTGGCAAGGCTTTTGGAGCCTGGGGAGCGGTAACCCGCACAAGGGGTGGCCGGGCGGTCCGGTCCGTGTTCTTTTTCCTTCTTTGACACGCCTGGTGGGCGGTGCCACCCGATCACAAGGGCTGGCAAGGCTTTCGGAGCCTGGGGAGCGGACACCCGCACAAAGGGTGGCCAGGCGGCCTGGTCTGGGTTCTTTCTTTCACTCGCCTGGTGGGCGGTGCCACCCGATCATAAGGGCTGGCAAGGCTTTCGGAGCCTGGGGAGTGGACACTCGCATAAAGGGTGGCCAGGCGGCCCGGTCCGGGTGTTTTCTTCTTTTCTTCTTTCTTGCACATGCCTGGTGGGCGGTGCCACCCGATCACAAGGGCTGGCAAGGCTTTCGGAGCCTGGGGAGCGGATCCCCGCACAAAGGGTGGCCAGGCGGCCCGGTCCGGGTTTTTTCTTCTTTCTTTCACACGCCTGGTGGGCGGTGCCACCCGATCACAAGGGCTGGCAAGGCTTTCGGAGCCTGGGAGAAGACACCCGCACAAAGGGTGGCCAGGCGGCCCGGTCCGGGTTTTTTTCCCTTCTTTTACACGCCTGGTGTGTGGTGCCACCCGATCACAAGGGCTGGCAAGGCTTTCGGAGCCTGGGAGCGGACACCCGCAAAAAGGGTGGCCTGGCGGTCCGGTCCGGGTTTTTTCTTCTTTCTTTCAAATGCCTGGTGGGCTGTGCCACCCGATCACAAGGGCTGGAGAGGCTTTTGGAGCCTGGGGAGCGGACACCCACACAAAGGGTTGCCAAGCATTCCGGTCCGGGTTTTTTCTTCTTTTCTTCTTTCTTTCACACGCCTGGTTGGCGGTGCCACCCGATCACAAGGGCTGGCAAGGCTTTCGGAGCCTGGGGAGCGGACACCCGCACAAAGGGTGGCCAGGCGGCCCGGTCTGGGTTTTTTCTTTCACACGCCTGGTGGGCAGTGCCACCCGATCACAAGGGCTGGCAAGGCTTTCGGAGCCTGGGGAGCGGACACCCGCACAAAGGGTGGCCAGGCGGCCCGGTCCGGGTTTTTTCTTCTTTCCTTCACACGCCTGGTTGGCAGTGCCACCCGATCACAAGGGCTGGCAAGGCTTTTGGAGCCTGGGGAGCGGACACCCGCATAAAGGGTGGCCAGGCGGCCCGGTCCGGGTGTTTTCTTCTTTTCTTCTTTCTTGCACATGCCTGGTGGGCGGTGCCACCCGATCATAAGGACTGGCAAGGCTTTCGGAGACTGGGGAGAGGATCCCCGCACAAAGGGTGGCCAGGCGGCCCGGTCCGGGTTTTTTCTTCTTTCTTTCACACGCCTGGTGGGCGGTGCCACCCGATCACAAGGGCTGGCAAGGCTTTCGGAGCCTGGGAGAAGACACCCGCACAAAGGGTGGCCAGGCGGCCTGGTCTGGGTTCTTTCTTTCACTCGCCTGGTGGGCGGTGCCACCCGATCATAAGGGCTGGCAAGGCTTTCGGAGCCTGGGGAGTGGACACTCGCATAAAGGGTGGCCAGGCGGCCCGGTCCGGGTGTTTTCTTCTTTTCTTCTTTCTTGCACATGCCTGGTGGGCGGTGCCACCCGATCACAAGGGCTGGCAAGGCTTTCGGAGCCTGGGGAGCGGATCCCCGCACAAAGGGTGGCCAGGCGGCCCGGTCCGGGTTTTTTCTTCTTTCTTTCACACGCCTGGTGGGCGGTGCCACCCGATCACAAGGGCTGGCAAGGCTTTCGGAGCCTGGGAGAAGACACCCGCACAAAGGGTGGCCAGGCGGCCCGGTCCGGGTTTTTTCTTCTTTTCTTCTTTCTTGCACACGCCTGGTGGGCGGTGCCACCCGATCACAAGGGCTGCCAAGGCTTTCGGAGCCTGGGGAGCGGACATCCGCACAAAGGGTGGCCAGGCGGCCCGGTCCGGGTTTTTTCTTCTTTCTTTCACACGCCTGGTGGGCGGTGCCACCCGATCACAAGGGCTGGCAAGGCTTCCGGAGCCTGGGAGCGGACACCCGCACGAAGGGTGGCCCGGCGGCCCGGTCCGGGTTTTTTCTTCTTTCTTTCACACGCCTGGTGGGCGGTGCCACCCGATCACAAGGGCTGGCAAGGCTTTCGGAGCCTGGGAGCGGACACCCGCACATAGGGTGGCCAGGCGGCCCGGTCCGGGTTTTTTTTCCCTTCTTTTACACGCCTGGTGTGTGGTGCCACCCGATCACAAGGGCTGGCAAGGCTTTCGGAGCCTGGGAGCGGACACCCGCAAAAAGGGTGGCCTGGCGGTCCGGTCCGGGTTTTTTCTTCTTTCTTTCAAATGCCTGGTGGGTTGTGCCACCCGATCACAAGGGCTGGAGAGGCTTTTGGAGCCTGGGGAGCGGACACCCACACAAAGGGTTGCCAAGCATTCCGGTCCGGGTTTTTTCTTCTTTTCTTCTTTCTTTCACACGCCTGGTTGGCGGTGCCACCCGATCACAAGGGCTGGCAAGGCTTTCGGAGCCTGGGGAGCGGACACCCGCACAAAGGGTGGCCAGGCGGCCCGGTCTGGGTTTTTTCTTTCACACGCCTGGTGGGCAGTGCCACCCGATCACAAGGGCTGGCAAGGCTTTCGGAGCCTGGGGAGCGGACACCCGCACAAAGGGTGGCCAGGCGGCCCGGTCCGGGTTTTTTCTTCTGTCCTTCACACGCCTGGTTGGCAGTGCCACCCGATCACAAGGGCTGGCAAGGCTTTCGGAGCCTGGGGAGCGGACACCCGCATAAAGGGTGGCCAGGCGGCCCGGTCCGGGTGTTTTCTTCTTTTCTTCTTTCTTGCACATGCCTGGTGGGCGGTGCCACCCGATCATAAGGGCTGGCAAGGCTTTCGGAGACTGGGGAGAGGATCCCCGCACAAAGGGTGGCCAGGCGGCCCGGTCCGGGTTTTTTCTTCTTTCTTTCACACGCCTGGTGGGCGGTGCCACCCGATCACAAGGGCTGGCAAGGCTTTCGGAGCCTGGGAGAAGACACCCGCACAAAGGGTGGCCAGGCGGCCCGGTCCGGGTTTTTTCTTCTTTTCTTCTTTCTTGCACACGCCTGGTGGGTGGTGCCACCCAATCACAAGGGCTGGCAAGGCTTTCGGAGCCTGGGGAGTGGACATCCGCACAAAGGGTGGCCAGGCGGCCCGGTCCGTGTTTTTTCTTCTTTCTTTCACACGCCTGGTGGTCGGTGCCACCCGATCACAAGGGCTGGCAAGGCTTTCGGAGCCTGGGAGCGGACACCCGCACAAAGGCTGGCCAGGCGGCCCGGTCCGGGTTTTTTTCCCTTCTTTTACACGCCTGGTGGGCGGTGCCACCCGATCACAAGGGCTGGCAAGGCTTTCGGAGCCTGGGAGCGGACACCCACAAAAAGGGTGGCCTGGCGGTCCGGTCCGGGTTTTTTCTTCTTTCTTTCAAATGCCTGGTGGGCTTTGCCACCCGATCAAAAGGGCTGGCAAGGCTTTCGGAGCCTGGGGAGCGGACATCCGCACGAAGGGTGGCCCGGCGGCCCCATCCGGGTTTTTTCTTCTTTCTTTCACACGCCTGGTTGGCGGTGCCACCCAATCACAAGGGCTGGCAAGGCTTTCGGAGCCTGGGGAGCGGACACCCGCACGAAGGGTGGCCCGGTGGCCCGGTCCGGGTTTTTTCTTCTTTCTTTCACACGCCTGGTGGGCGGTGCCACCCGATCACAAGGGCTGGCAAGGCTTTCGGAGCCTGGGGAGCGGACACCCGCACAAAGGGTGGCCAGGCGGCCCGGTCCGGGTTTTTTCTTTCACACGCCTGGTGGGCGGTGCCACCCGATCATAAGGGCTGGCAAGGCTTTCGGAGCCTGGGGAGTGGACACCCGCATAAAGGGTGGCCAGGCGGCCCGGTCCGGGTGTTTTCTTCTTTCTTTCAAATGCCTGGTGGGCTGTGCCACCCGATGACAAGGGCTGGAGAGGCTTTTGGAGCCTGGGGAGCGGACACCCACACAAAGGGTGGCCAAGCATTCCGGTCCGGGTTTTTTCTTCTTTTCTTCTTTCTTTCACACGCCTGGTTGGCGGTGCCACCCGATCACAAGGGCTGGCAAGGCTTTCGGAGCCTGGGGAGCGGACACCCGCACAAAGGGTGGTCAGGCGGCCCGGCCGGGTTTTTTCTTCTTTTCTTCTTTCTTTCACACGCCTGGTTGGCGGTGCCACCCGATCACAAGGGCTGGCAAGGCTTTCGGAGCCTGGGGAGCGGACACCCGCACAAAGGGTGGCCAGGTGGCCCGGTCTGGGTTTTTTCTTTCACACGCCTGGTGGGCGGTGCCACCCGATCATAAGGGCTGGCAAGGCTTTTGGAGCCTGGGGAGCGGTAACCCGCACAAGGGGTGGCCGGGCGGTCCGGTCCATGTTCTTTTTCCTTCTTTGACACGCCTGGTGGGCGGTGCCACCCGATCACAAGGGCTGGCAAGGCTTTCGGAGCCTGGGGAGCGGACACCCGCACAAAGGGTGGCCAGGCGGCCCGGTCCGGGTTTTTTCTTCTTTCTTTCACATGCCTGGTGGGTGGTGTCAACCGATCACAAGGGCTGGCAAGGCTTTCGGAACATGGGGAGCGGACACCCGCACAAAGGGTGGCCAGGCGGCCCGGTCCGGGTTTTTTCTTCTTTCTTTCACATGCCTGGTGGGTGGTGTCAACCGATCACAAGGGCTGGCAAGGCTTTCGGAACATGGGGAGCGGACACCCGCACAAAGGGTGGCCAGGCGGCCCGGTCCGGGTTTTTTCTTCTTTCTTTCAAACGCCTGGTGGGCGGTGCCACCCGATCACAAGGGCTGGCAAGGCCCTTTCTCTCACCCTCTCTCTCGCACTTTTTTTCCGCTTCACTCTGCATGCGAGCCTTGTGCTTTGTACTGGGCAGAGGGGGGAGGGACGGTAGTTACAGTCGCAGTAGCACAGGAACAGAACGGGAGGGAGAGACAGAGAAAGAGAGCCAGGGACAAAAACGTCACATTAGAAAGGTATAGTAATCATCCACAACTATTTTAAGTTGCAGCTGATAAAGGATTCAGAAAGTTTATTCATGTAGGTCCATATGACAGAGAATGTGCATCTTCTTTTTGTTTTCATATTTTAATTTATATTTAATTGTGTTGTGATTTGCAGTGTTTTGTGTTGTTTCACTTTAAAATGAAAAAGCTGAAAATTTAAATAGTTAAAAGTTGAAATGTGAATAGTTGGTTTTTGTATTATATGATTTATTTATTTATTACATTTTATGTGGAGTGAATAAATAAAAGTATATTTACGGTGGCTCCTAGAGAAAGCACGTACAAACCCCGAAGCACGCACAAACCCCGAAGCACGCACAAACTCCAAACCACGCACAAACCCCGAAGAACGTACAAACCCCGAAGCACGTACAAACCCCGAAGCACGTAAAAACTCAGAAGAACGTAAAAACTCCAAAACGCTTACAAAACACAACAGAAGTGCTCCAGGATGCTAGGGCGCAGTGTTGAGCTTTTGTTTCCTAGTGGCTACACAAGCCAGCAAGTACCAACGACCAGATTTGGTGTGTGGTAGTAACAGGTAAATGAACATTTTTTTTTAAATTATTTGAATATATATGAGTGCCTGTGTATAAATACACAAACAATGCACATATGCTTTCAATTGTGTAATTTAAGTGATCTAGGTAGCTCTGCTTTGGAAGTTCAGTTAACGCTAGAAATGTGTTTTGGAGTTTGTACGTGCTTTTTGGAGTTTGTACGTGCTTTGTCTCTAGGGGCCACCGCATATATTTATATATAAACTTATATAAATAAATCCACTCTTTTTTTAAATTGGTAATTCCTTTTGTGCATAATTTTATATTGTTGTTAATAATAAATTAATTAAAGCAACAAAACAAACTAAAGAGCCGGTTCGGAGCCAAAAGAGCCGGTTCTCTAAAAAAGAGCCGGAAATCCCATCACTAAAAGAGATTGCTTAGACACATACTCAACAACAAAATTGTGAAAAAGAAAAGGCATTTTTTATATGTCGTCGATAACCCAGCGAATAAGTTATGTTTTGCTATAAGTCTTGCCCACCTTCTGCACCCCGCTTTTAATGACTATCAAGCACAAGCATTCGCTAGAGAAATTCAACAAAAAGCTGGTCTAAATGATCAAACGTCTGTGGGCTTTAATCAAATAATTACATTTGAAAGGTTACTCGGATGTAAAATTATAGTATTGTACCGTAACGAGCATGATCGCAGCCTTTGTAAATTTCAAACTAGTACAGCAACTAGCGAAAAAACCCCGAGTTTATTTTTATTTGAGAATCATTACTATACTATCAAAAATCTAAAAGGATTTATGGGCACAGACTACGTCTGTAATCACTGTTACACAGGGTTTAACCATGTGTTATCCCATTTCTGCCCTTCCTGCTGCTCAGTCTGTATGCAGCCTGACTGTAGTCAACATTTATCAGCAAACGAAAAACCTCATAAATGTCAAAAGAGCAAATGCCCAATCTGTCGCCAGGAAATCTCTAGTGATCATCAAACACACGAGTGATATATGCAGGTTTTAGAACGTGAAACAAAACATTCAATTCAATTCAATTCAATTTTATTTATATAGCGCCAAATCACAACAAAAGTCGCCTCAAGGCGCTTCATAGATACAGAGAAAAACCCAACAATCATATGACCCCCTATGAGCAAGCACTTTGGCGACAGTGGGAAGGAAAAACTCCCTTTTAACAGGAAGAAACCTCCAGCAGAACCAGGCTCAGGGAGGGGCGGGGCCATCTGCTGCGACCGGTTGGGGTGAGAGAAGGAAGACAGGATAAAGACATGCTGTGGAAGAGAGACAGAGGTTAATAACAGATACGATTCAATACAGAGAGGTCAGTTAACACATAGTGAGTGAGAAAGGTGACTGGAAAGGAAAAACTCAATGCATCATGGGAATCCCCCGGCAGCCTACATCTATTGCAGCATAACTAAGGGAGGATTCAGGGTCACCTGGTCCAGCCCTAACTATATGCTTTAGCAAAAAGGAAAGTTTGAAGCCTAATCTTGAAAGTAGAGATAGTGTCTGTCTCCTGAATCCAAACTGGAAGCTGGTTCCACAGAAGAGGGGCCTGAAAACTGAAGGCTCTGCCTCCCATTCTACTTTTAAATACTCTAGGAACAACAAGTAGGCCTGCAGAGCGAGAGCGAAGTGCTCTAATAGGGTGATATGGTACTACAAGGTCATTAAGATAAGATGGGGCCTGATTATTTAAGACCTTGTATGTGAGGAGCAGGATTTTGAATTCAATTCTAGATTTAACAGGAAGCCAATGAAGGGAAGCCAAAACAGGAGAAATCTGCTCTCTCTTTCTAGTCCCTGTCAGGACTCTTGCTGCAGCATTTTGGATTAGCTGAAGGCTTTTCAGTGAGTTTTTTGGACATCCTGATAATAATGAATTGCAGTAGTCCAGCCTGGAAGTAATAAATGCATGAACCAGTTTTTCAGTGTCACTCTGAGACAGGATATTTCTAACTTTAGAGATGTTGCACAAATGGAAGAATGCAGTCTTACATATTTGTTTAATATGTGCGTTGAAGGACATATCCTGGTCAAAAATGACTCCAAGGTTCCTCACAGTGTTACTGGAGGCCAAGGTAATGCCATCCAGAGTAAGAATCTGGTTAGATACCATATTTCTAAGCTTTTCAGCGCCGAGTACAATGACCTCAGTTTTATCTGAGTTAAGAAGCAGAAAGATAGTATATAGTACATAACAACAAGTTGATTTTTTTAGGATTTTGAAACGTTTGTAAACGATCACGGCAAACACGCTCCTTTTCTGGTGTGTACAAAAACACCAGATGGTAAATCTTGGAGCTTCAAAGAAAAAATTAGACAAAATGCATAAAAACTCAGCACATGACACAGAGAACAACAGCCACCAAAATAACACAGGAAGGAGGACACAACTGAAGGTGCTGTTCTTCTTTGTTCTCTTGGCACTTTAGAATAAACTTGTGCTTCATCTGCATTAGTAAATCATATGCCTAATTACTATGTGCTACTATGATCCACAGGTATGATCACAAATTTATTTATTTATTTATTTACCTTTCAACCCAAGAAAACAACAAAAAAACAAAACATAACAAAACATATTGCTGTTTTTGAACTCTACCTCAAGAGACAACGCAGGTGTAACAGAAGACACAGTCATAGCTCAATATGTATAGAAAATACTTTTATTAACCAGTTTCTGTATAGAATC
Organism: Neolamprologus multifasciatus; assembly: GCF_963576455.1. Classification (NCBI taxonomy): domain Eukaryota; kingdom Metazoa; phylum Chordata; class Actinopteri; order Cichliformes; family Cichlidae; genus Neolamprologus; species Neolamprologus multifasciatus. The sequence continues at coordinate 37,000,932 of NC_140443.1, read as the reverse complement.
ACCAGTTAATTGATTTAAATTTCTATCTTGACCTTTACTGGAAATCATTAATCTGGTTTATTGCCCTATTCTTTCGAGGTATTCAGACAGTGTTAAATTGAATACACTGCTGTGTAGCTCATTTTTTTCAGTTTTGCTACAAACACAAAGCATGTCCCCTTCAGACTGAGTGATAAAAATAAATAAGTTATTAAAGATAATTGTATTATTATTATTATGATATTTTTTTCAAATATCAGCTCGGTGAGTGAACTCAGTTTGCCTTAATGAGCATGTTAACCTAAAAGTGTTGGCCATGGCAACATCTGATTCACAGTCACACTGGTCAGTACACCAGAAACTGAGTGGATGATTTTACATATGGACAGTGAACTATACTACTCCAAAGCTATGAACGCTTCACACACATGAATCAGGATGCAAGTAAAGCTGCTGCTGCAGACAAATCAGTGAGAGAGAAAACTGTACTCTAGTTTAGTGTTAAATGCTCACAGACAGCTGCATGCTGGAGCTAAATAGGCTATAGTAGCTCTGTTTCCCTTCCTGTGATGTGTTCTCATGCAGTTCCTGCTCTGAAAATTAAAAACGAACATGTCTCTGTGTAACTGCTTGGAGGTGATAGATTTAATTCAGCTTCTGTCATGGTCCCTGTGCCTCACCAGCTGATCCTGTATTAGGCAACATGTGTTTTGTTGTTTTTTGCTCTCTCCTTCTCTCTCTCTCTCACCTGCCGGGGCCCCTGGCCCACGCACCTGCCATCTCCACACCTGCTGCCTATCTGGGTGATCGCAAGGCCTATTTAAGACGGCAGCACTGTGTTACTCGTCGCTGGATCGTTGAGCTATCAGCGTCAGTCACGCTGCCGTTAGTGAGTTAAATTCTGTAAAGTTGTTTCCGTCTGTTCGTCGTTAACTCTAGTTTCTGTGTACAGATCTACCCCGGACCTTTCCCTGCCTGCCTGTTACCGTGTGGACGAGTGAGTGGATTTGTGTTACCCCGCTGTGGAGAAAGGAGAGAGATTCGTTGGAGTGTGTCTGATAGTGATGGCCAGATGAAGCTTTCTGAAGCTTGTATTGAAAAACGGTTCATTACTCGAAGCTTTTTAACACAGTCCTCTCTGGTGACATCTGGTGGCCAAAAATATGAAGAGCAGCTTGAATCCACAAAATAAAACCAACTGCTTCATTATGACTGACTATACCAAGACAGACTTTTAATTCATTTGAAAGCCTGATGCTTAACATTGTCCACCCCAGCTGTGAAACTCAGAAACCAGTCTTACTTGTTATCATCTATCGTCCACCTGGGCCTTACACAGAGTTTCTGTCTGATTTCTCAGACTTTATATCTAATTTAGTTCTGAGCTCAGATAAAATAATTATTGTGGGTGATTTTAACATCCATGTAGATGCTAAAAATGACTCAACATGGCATTTAATCTGTTGTTAGACTCAATTGGTTTCTCTCAAAATGTAAAAGAACCCACCCACCACTTTAATCACACTCTAGATCTTGTTTTAACATATGGCATAGAAACTGAACATTTAACAGTGTTTCCTGAAAACCCTCTCCTGTCTGATCATTTCTTGATAACATTTACATTTACAATAATTGATTACACAGCAGTGGAGAGTAGACTTTATCACAGTAGATGTCTTTCTGAAAGCGCTGTAACTAAGTTTAAGAATATAATCCACCCACTGTTATCATCGTCAATGCCCTGTACCAACACAGAGCAGAGCAGCTATCTGAACGCTACCCCAACAGAGGTCGATCATCTTGTAAATAATTTCACCTCCTCACTACGTACGACTCTGGATACTGTAGCTCCAGTGAAAACTAAGGTCTCTAATCAGAAGTACCTGACCCCGTGGTATAATTCTCAAACACGTACCCTAAAGCAGATGACTCGTAATCTGGAGAGGAAATGGCGTGTCACAAATTTAGAGGATCATCATTTAGCCTGGAGAAATAGTTTGTTGCTTTATAAGAAAGCCCTCCACAAAGCCAGAACAGCTTACTACTCATCACTGATTGAAGAAAATAAGAACAACCCCAGGTTTCTCTTCAGCACTGTAGCCAGGCTGACAAAAAGTCAGAGCTCTTTTGAGCCAACCATCCCTTTAACGTTAACTAGTGACGACTTCATGAACTTCTTCACAAATAAAATTTTTATCATTAGAGAAAAAATTACCAATAATCATCCCACAGATGTAATATTATCTACAGCTACACTTAGTACCACTGATGTTAAGTTAGACTCTTTTTCTCCAATTGATCTTTCTGAGTTAACTTCAATAATTACTTCCTCCAAACCATCAACGTGTCTTTTAGACCCCATTCCTACAAAACTGCTCAAAGAAGTCCTGCCATTAATTAATTCTTCGATCTTATATATGATCAACCTATCTCTAATAATCGGCTATGTACTACAGGCCTTCAAGCTGGTTGTAGTTAAACCTTTACTCAAAAAGCATCTCTAGACCCAGCAGTCTTAGCTAATTATAGGCCAATCTCCAACCTTCCTTTATATCAAACATCCTTGAAAGAGTAGTTGTCAAACAGCTAACAGATCATCTGCAGAGGAATGGTTTATTTGAAGAGTTTCAGTCAGGTTTCAGAGTTCATCACAGCACAGAAACAGCTTTAGTGAAGGTTACAAATGATCTTCTTATGGCCTCTGACAGTGGACTCATCTCTGTGCTTGTCCTTCTTGACCTCAGTGCAGCGTTCGATACTGTTGACCATAATATCCTGTTAGAGCGATTAGAACATGCTGTAGGTATTACAGGTATTGCACTGCAGTGGTTTGTATCATATCTATCTAATAGACTCCAGTTTGTGCATGTAAATGGAGAGTCCTCTTCACACACTGAGGTTAATTATGGAGTTCCACAGGGTTCAGTGCTAGGACCAATTCTGTTTACATTATACATGCTTCCCCTAGGCAGCATCATTAGAAGACATAGCATACATTTTCACTGCTATGCAGATGACACCCAGCTCTATCTGTCCATGAAGCCAGATAACACACACCAATGAGTTAAACTGCAGGAATGTCTTAAAGACATAAAGACCTGGATGGCCGCTAACTTTCTGCTTCTTAATTCAGATCAAACTGAGGTTATTGTACTCGGCCCTGAAAAGCTTAGAAATATGGTATCTAACCAGATTCTTACTCTGGATGGCATTACCTTGGCCTCCAGTAACACTGTGAGGAACCTTGGAGTCATTTTTGACCAGGATATGTCCTTAAACGCACATATTAAACAAATATGTAAGACTGCGTTCTTCCATTTGTGCAACATCTCTAAAGTTAGAAATATCCTGTCTCAGAGTGACGCTGAAAAACTAGTTCATGCATTTATTACTTCCAGGCTGGACTACTGTAATTCATTATTATCAGGATGTCCTAAAAACTCCCTGAAAAGCCTTCAGCTAATCCAAAATGCTGCAGCAAGAGTCCTGACAGGGACTAGAAAGAGAGAGCAGATTTCTCCTGTTTTGGCTTCCTGTTAAATCCAGAATTCAAAATCCTGCTCCTCACATACAAGGTCTTAAATAATCAGGCCCCATCTTATCTTAATGACCTTGTAGTACCATATCACCCTATTAGAGCACTTCGCTCCCGCTCTGCAGGCCTACTTGTTGTTCCTAGAGTATTTAAAAGTAGAATGGGAGGCAGAGCCTTCAGTTTTCAGGCCCCTCTTCTGTGGAACCAGCTTCCAGTTTGGATTCAGGAGACAGACACTATCTCTACTTTTAAGATTAGGCTTCAAACTTTCCTTTTTGCTAAAGCATATAGTTAGGGCTGGACCAGGTGACCCTGAATCCTCCCTTAGTTATGCTGCAATAGACGTAGGCTGCCGGGGGATTCCCATGATGCACTGGGTGTTTCTTCTTCACTCACTCTGTGTTAACAGACCTCTCTGCATTGAATCATATCTGTTATTAATCTCTGTCTCTCTTCCACAGCATGTCTTTATCCTGTCTTCTTTCTCTCACCCCAACCGGTCACAGCAGATGGCCCCGCCCCTCCCTGAGCCTGGTTCTGCCGGAGGTTTCTTCCTGTTAAAAGGGAGTTTTTCCTTCCCACTGTCGCCAAAGTGCTTGCTCATAGGGGGTCATATGATTGTTGGGTTTTTCTCTGTATCTATGAAGCATCTTGAGGCGACTTTTGTTGTGATTTGGCGCTATATAAATAAAATTGAATTGAATTACGCACAATCATAACGGAAAATCAATGCGCAATTACGTGGCTCTGATATTAGAGCCACGTAATTGCGCGTTGATTTTCCGTTAGGTGAGCGTACAACGTAAAATCATGTGGGCATGCCGTGTGAGCATTCGAACTGAGTCTAAAGTTTTCGTGTGCGAATTGAAGCGGGTGCTTTCCAATCATCAAAAGTAACAAAGTCATTGAACACATTTATACAGTTACGTTTACCAATCATTCATCACAGATTTACATTTTTTTTTTTAGTACTATGCAAAAAAAGCAACCACAGAGCGACAGTCTGGGTCAATGGTGGCCGAGGCGACGGCAAGGCTAACAAAGGAACCCTCGAAGCGTTAGGCTAGCTTAGTAACGGAAAAGTATGAAACAAAATGTTTTCTTTGTTCATGGACTGCGTTCGCAGTGCAATTTATTTGTTGCCGGACTGTAAGATGAAAGTAGACACAATTTCGGGCTCCCGCATTCTGTCCAAAACTGTATATTAACGATTTTTGTACTGTACTGTAAATAACAAATAGAAGAAAATTCATTTATTCTTACCTTATACTAATCGTGGTGCAGTGCATGAACTTATATGCTTTCAGTCAATTCCGCTGAGAGTAAATGTAATGTCCCGCTCTACTGTACTACCCGCTCAGTTGCAATGCAATTTAACGCTCAACTACAAATCAATGGGTTATTGATGGGGACCTGTAGAGATGTACCACTGTGAAAGAGGCGCTTCGGATGAGCTTTGATCTCTGGTCATCTATAAATAGATGTTTTTTGTTTTTCGACGTTGTTGTTGTCACCTGGTCGACTACCAATAGATCAAATATCCATGACAAAAAACAAGTAACATGTAAATCAACATTATTACAACGTTCCTACAGTGAGCCCGTTGGTTTACCACAGTATTTCAATGTTGTTACAGCATTGACATTTCAACCCTGACCATAACGACGGATCGGATGAAAAATCAAGTCAATGTCGTCTTGCTTTCTGGGATGGCAGTGCAGTACCCTGTAGCCTAATCCGGCTAATGTAACAAGTGTTATAAAACCGTATTTTCAATAATATAAAGTGGCCAAACGAGTACCATATTAAAGACCTTATTAACATGCCTCACCTAAAATGGCATGTTTGCAACATTCCTAACGGACCAAGGTTAGCATGACTCCCCCCCGCTTACTACAAAGCTAACATGCGCTTAAAAGGACAGAGTAATGTTTCGGAATCATCGCTTAGCTTTTAGGTAGCAAAGTCAAACAGTAATTGAGATTAACTAGGGTACTTGCTTTTTTGTTGGTGCAGAGATTTCACATCCGTTCACCTGGATGTAGTTTGTTGCACAAAGCTTGATTGAGACAACACAAATATGAGGTTGACTGTGATTGGTTACCACAAATTCTGATCACAGGTTGTGGTAAGGGGTGGATTTAAAAAAACAAAACAAAAAAACAACAAACAAAAAAACAACAAAAAAAGCTTCAGTCTTGCTGATCCAATCACGAACATTGTGCCTTCTCCCGCCGTACTTTGAATTTTCGGGATGCTATATATATATCTGCCCAGCCTTTTTATGGACAATCATGTCTTAACGGAGCGCTGCATTTCGACGGAGAGTCACTGATATCAGAGATAGAATGAATGCCCAATTATTAAGATGACAGTGACGAGGGCACTTCTCTTCTACAAAGAAAATGCTTTGGTGGTAGTTACTCTATTGGCAAGCTTTTAGCTTGGTGGCTTTTTTTTTTCTTGTAAAACAAAATAACTTTTACATTTTTAAATAATAAATGGCTTGTTTACTAATTATCTGTTACAATTCAATCCACAGCATTTAACAACAGTAAATTCTGTAATCATAAATGTCTCTCCTAGCTCGACGACTTCAAATGAGTCATTTTAATCCCTCTTATGTGCATTTATGCATAAAGATTTCAGTTTATAAATGTAGCATATCCCATATTTTCAGGGAGCATTTAATTTGCCAGACAATCAAAAAATGCATGCAATAAACAGCGATGTGTTGAACATTCATGCTTTACTCCCTGTGTGTGTGGTGGGGTTTTGTTTTGTTTTTGTTTTTGTTTTTGTTTTGTTTTGTTTTTGCTTTGTTTTGTTTTTGGTGGGGGGAGGGGGGGGTCTCTGTGTCATATTAGTTTGACTTAAATTATCTCATGGTCTAATGCTAGCTTTGGAGTTTTCCGCCAACAGCACGGGGGTGGACCAGTGCGCAGACATCGCCAGTTAACGTTTAAGGTGTCAGTACTAAGGAATCCGACACTGGCCCACTACCGATCTCATAGGGGTAATCAATATTTATTTTAATAGTAATTATTTGGAGTGATGGGTTTCAAAAAAGAAAATTGCATCATGGTGTAATTTGTTTACAAATTGTATATTTGGCATTAGATTTTTAGCACCTTTGTAATCTTCGTTTCCTTGCACAAATAAATTGATGTTGAGACACTACAATGTGACAATTTACCCTTTTCCATTTTTTGGGAAAGTTCTAGATAACATTGCCAGCTAACTTGGTTTAAATTTGTTTACAGATGCCACTCCTGCTACCCGGTAGTGATGGGTTTTCCGGCTCTTTTTAGAGATCTGGCTCTTTCGGTTCGGCTCACTAAAAAGAGCCGGCTCTTTCGGCTCCGAACCGGCTCTTCAGGTTGTTTTGTTGCTTTAATTAATTTATTATTAACAATAATATAAAATTATGCACAAAAGGAATTACTAACGTAAAAAAAAAGTGGTTTTATTTATATGTTTATATATAAATATATGCGGTGGCCCCTAGAGACAAAACACGTACAAACTCCAAAACACATTTCTAGCATGAACAGAACTTCAAAAACAGAGCTACTAGATCACTTAAATTACACAATTGAAAGCATGTGTGTATTGTTTGTGTATTTATACACAGGCACTCATATATATTCAAATAATTTTAAAAAAAAGTTAATTTACCTGTTACTACCACACACCAAATCCGGTCGTTGGTACTTGTTGGCTTGTGTAGCCACTAGGCAACAAAAGCTCAACACTGCGCCCAGCATCCTGGAGCACTTCTGTTGTGTTTTGTACGTGTTTTGAGTTTTTACGTGCTTCTGAGTTTTTACGTGCTTCGGAGTTTGTACGTGTTTTTACGTGTTTTGGAGTTTGTACGTGCTTCAGGGTTTGTACGTGCTTCGGAGTTTGTACGTGTTTGTACGTGATTTGAAGTTTGTATGTGCTTTGTCTCTAGGGGTGTCGGGATGAGAAAATTATTTTACTGTTACTATTCATAACTATTATTATTACTGTTGCATCACTTATGATTTATCATTATCATTTCATTAGAGCATTTATTGAAACTGTTGATGTTACATTAAAGTCTGTATTTCAGGTGTGAGCTGAATTACATAATAATCGTTTATTGCAGGTGCAACTGTAATCATGTTATACACATATTGCATTTTTGTGCTAATTAAAGAGTTGAAGCTCGGTCAGTTAATTAATGGTCTGAAGCATTCGGCCGACGCGATGTTCGACCAATCTATTGAGTAAAGTGACCCACAGCTAATGAAAGACTGCATACATGCTTACAATTCACCACATATTATATAGGAATAGAATAAAGGCCTGTGTGCCCTCATGTTGCACTGGAGTCTGCCTGGTAACACATGACTCAAACGGAGTCAGGAAGTATGCTTCTGAAATGTCTTTGTTTGTTGAGTAAGGTCATGCACTGAGGTTAAGACACAGACACATAGGCTGCAACTTGTTGTACCTGCATACGTGACAGTTTAATTCCACAGATAAGAGAAGTGAAATAACAGGAAGCATCTGGAGGAACAGAGGAAGGAGCTGTTCTTTTTTAGAATATGTCCAAGGTCCAAGAATTACTGGAACTGATGCAGGTCATTTATCTGTTTTGACGCATGTTGCTCGTCATCAACTATGTTATATATATGACACCCCATTTATTGTTCGAGGAAGATCGATGCTGTTTGAGTGATTGTGCTCGGCTTCCCACATATATATGTGTTTTAATAAAATCATTGTTTGAAGCACAATGGACCTCCAGTCGTCTGTCTCATACCTCAAACCACCGTAAATATACTTTTATTTATTCACTCCACATAAAATGTAATAAATAAATCATATTATACCAAATCAACTATTCACATTTCAAATTTTAACTATTTAAATTTTCAGCTTTTTCCTTTTACAAATTTAAAGTGAAACAACACAAAACACTGCAAACCACAACACAATTAAATATAAATTAAAATATGAAAACAAAAAGAAGATGCATATTCTCTGTCATATGGACCTGCATGAATAAACTTTCTGAATCCTTTATCATCTGCAACTGAAAATAGTTGTGGATGATTACTATACCTTTCTAATGTTGTTGTCCCTGCCTCTCTCTCCCTCCCGCTCTGTTCCTGTGCTACTGAGTGTAACTACCGCCCCTCCCCCCTCTGCCCAGCGTAAAGCACAAGGCTCGTGTGCGGAGTGAAGCGGAAAAAAGTGCGAGAGAGAGGCTGAGAGAAAGAAAAAAACCCCACGTGACGGCTCGCGTCGTTCACGTCAAAGAGCCGGCTCTAAGAGCCATTTCGTCCGCGAACGACCCATCACTACTACCCGGGTGGTCGTTCCTGTAAACCTAAATGCCGCTGAATTCAGGCAGGCACTACGGGACAATATTGCAGACATACCTTTGCAGTTCGATCTATGCAAAATGAATGGACAGCGGCTCATTCTTCCTCTTGAAGAGGAGACGCCCCAAGAAATTAGAGCAAGAAACCTACTGGGTCGCTCCAATCTTTATATCCGTCCAAAGGTATTCAAATGTTCCACTCGGGTGGCTGATATGGCATAATTGTCACTATCACTGTAACTCAGTGGCGCTCCAGTCACCCAAATATTGTATAAGACATCTTTAACATGTCACTGCTCAGAATAATAAATGCTGTTGCTCCCCAAAGGATTTGAGACATTCATCTGATCACTATGCCAGATATGCTTAAATAATGCCCGTCAGTTGATTCACTGTATATAACAGAAATGCAGCAGAGCAAGCTTGAACTGTGGTCTAACAGTTTTTTGTTGTGTTTATGAGCTGATGTGTATCTCTTTCATAAAACAATTGTGTATTGTCAAAGATTTTTCATTTCGTTATTGGAATCACGGTTTTCTGGGTTTTGGAGTTTTGGCTTTTTCATTGTCTTTTGTTCATTTCCTTAACCTTTCCTTTATTAATTAATTAATTTATTAATTAATTTATTTATTTATTTCCCCCTCAGTTATCCTAAGTTCTACCTACCCAAAGACTGATCTTCTGTGGTTCTTCATCCGTTTTAGGTGTGGCTGTTTTGGTTCTTGTCTTTGACTTGTTCTCTGTTCTTGTTCGTCATTAGTTGTTCCATTTCATTTATATTTAAATACTCTGGTGTTTTAGATTACAGAAGCCAATGAGGACTCAACTGGTGGAGAAGTTGTGCAGTCTGAAATGGCAATGTAAGTGTTTGACAACAGCCTTTGAGCTGTAGCTCTATAAATGCATTACACCCTCTCATCATCAATATTTACCATGTTGCTGTGTGCTGCACGACACCGAGACACCTGACCATGGCAGCCACAACGTACAGGAGCCAGAGGTTATCAGGTAAATGGCTCTCTGTTTGTTTATGAGTTGGAATTTTAATCTCAAACTACTGCACAATTTTTTTTTAATTCTTGGTAAAACAACTGTTGTACAAACTAATTCTATCATTATTATAACTTGGATCATTTTGTGTAGTCTAGATCAATAAATATCTTCCTGCTATGGAATATTTCTGCTTTTCCTTTGCATGCAGTCTGCATGAAAACCATACAGCTCATTCTAGTAGGCATGGTCTCCAGGAACCAGAGGTTAACAGGCAAGTGGTAGTTGTTGAACAACATGTCAAAACTTAAGTGTCAGCTGTAACTTAAAGCACACACCATAGGTTAATAGACAATAAGTACAATATACGGGGTGAGACCAGCGAATATTAAAATTTTAAAGGTTGCTTGTATTGAACTGATAACATTTATGTACTCTGAATATAGAGTATTTAATTGCCTCATTTCTGTTTTGCTTTTTCACATTTTTCAGATTTGCTGATGTCGTGATTTTGGTATTTTTAATTGCTGAAAATGCATCAATAACACTTTAGTCAGCCTGACCATTCAGACACTTGGAACTACAGATCACCCAAACTATTCCCAGTAAACAGTTCTCGTTTACTGTGATAATCTTTTGTGCGCAGGAAAAACTGCACCGTCCAAGTTTGAAAGTTGCATTGTATAGTTTATTGATCCAGTTTGGCAACCAATAACAAGATCCATTTTGGTTGCTTCATGCTGCTTGTCTCTCGAATTTAAAAAAAAAAGTGCATGCTGGTCTTATACCAGTCTCTTAAGTGATCAAAAATGGCCCTAAAGTTCTTCCTGGCTGACAAGATAAACAAAACAATGAAGTGAGCATTAACCTACAAATAAAAATTGATTAACCCAAAAATAGAAGTAAACTGACAATAAACTTTATATTTTAATATTTTGAAATTTGTTAAAATACAAATGGCTCCAACAGATGCAATCAAGGACCACATGGCCATTTTAAGTGGCTGTATCTGTACAGTAAAAGAATGTGAAATCAGATGATCATTTCAGTATGTATACATGATTCTGTTTGGGGAAGAGTTTGACATCGACTCTGCAGAGTCAGAAGTATCAGACCTGGATGAGGCTGTCCTGGCTTCCCCTCAACAAAACGATTCACATGTGTGTCTCATGAACAACACTGCCAGAACTGTGCTGTGTTTCATGTAGTCATGACCTTTCTCCCCCCTTTTCTTCAGGACGAGATGGACCTTGCAACTGCGTTGAATGATTTCCAGGAAACGCATCTTGACACCAGCAATTATTCTACAGTAATAGCCCGACGAAGCAAAATCCTACATAGTGCCTGCATGGCACTTTCTAAGTCATATTTTGCCTGGCATAAATTGCCAGAATTCCCAAGGCGGGAATTTTTTTTGGTAACCCAAAGTCCCATCTCTCCCACAATGCGTGAATGTGTTTTTGTTTTTTTTGTTGTTGTTGCAAAAATGAAATCACAATTTGACTCAATTTTTTACTACCTTTTCCTGCAGCTTACTTATGGTCGAAACTCAGAATTCCCTAGGGATTTTTGAGGGGAAGCCTGGCAGTCTGTTGTTCAGCTATAGCCAGCAGTTGCTGTCAAGCAACAAGTTTTATACGGCTGGTAAACTGATTGCTTGGTTGCACAATGGGCCAGGGCCACGGTGTATCACACCTGTTCTGTATGGTGTGTGGCCAGACGACATCTCTTGGTGACTTTGATGTAGAGGTCTTCATGGATGAAGACATCACACAGAACATAGAAAAGGTAAAGCTGTGTGCATGCTGAGGTGTAATTAAATTCAATGAAACAATGCATAGCTTAACTCATCAGTGGAACGTCTCAAAACGTAAGTACACTTAGTGAATGCTTTAAACGTATATATTTATGGAGCTGCCTGATTTTCAAGGTTTCCAACTGCAGCCCAGAAGACCTGGCAGACTTAAAGTCACCTTGGGGACTGGATTGCAGGCTGTGGTATCCCTGACATCTACACTGCCACACTACTTGATGTTAAGAGGATAAGGAGTGAGATTTTATCTCATTTTGCGTTTCACAGGTGAGAATTTGTTAGACATATACAAAGTAGTTTGCTGGTCAGTGCTCGTCTTCCCATTGTGTTCCCCCCTAATAGTTAACACTTAAACAAATCATCAATCTGCTGAGTTGATATCTGTATTGCAGTTAAGGTGGTGTTTAAATTGACAAAACAAAAAGTTTTGTTTTGTTTCACAGTTTTGCTATGTTGTATGAATTGAGAGTACAATCTGTGGTCAACAGGGTTGCCAGCCTGATTCAGCAGTTTGTTGCTGGTATGGACTCGTGTGGTCGGTTCTGGCAAATGGTGAAGAGATGCTGGAAGCAGTTCCTTCCTGTATTTACAAATGCAGGAAATAAACTTACGAGGAACAGCTTCCAGCATCTCTTCACCATTGGATGGAGTCGAGCTGGAAGTAACGTGAAGAAGAGGAAGCCACCATCTTTCAGTGGGAATGGTGGCTTATGGCCATTCAGATTACATAGAATACAACACCTCATGTTTCTGTTTCTGCTTCAGGCATCTCATGTCAAATACAGTGTCGACAACACAAAATACAGACAACTAAATCTAAACAACACTTGGGTGCAATAAAACCTTAGAACAAAATCCACACTTAGAGCATAAGGGGAAGTTTTTTTTTATTATTTTACCTTTTAGGTAAGTTATTTGAAAGGAAACCACCTACAAATATCTTTGGAAGATTATTTCTTTTATCTTCTGTCATCTCTACCAGATGTTGCTTGTTGAGACTGATAGGATGTAATTTGATTTTCATTGGGATTTCTGGTAAAACATTAATTTTATTACATGACCGAAAACTTCTCTTAACACTAAAATATTAAATATTTATATTACATATTTGTATTTAAAATAGTAAAATGTATGATTCAACTGTATTTGCACATCTGAGATTAAGGAAGTGTTTTTGCAGTGTTTAAGGTCTCACCTTTGTGTTATTCTGTCTCTCTTTGAGACAAAGGTCATTTGTTAATTAGATGCACTGCCTAACTGGAAGCTTCAGGTATTACATTGACTATAACGAAACCTCCTGTATATTAGTGTCCCAGGGTAATCGAGTGGTGCAATGACAACACACGCATGTGACATCACTAGAAAGTCAACGTACTCCTGCAAGGACAGATTGAATAACTTGTTTTTACAAACAAAACATACACATTGCATAAACAGTCCTTGACATATAGGTCAGACTCGGAGGACCAAAATTAATTTCCTGTCTTATGAGGGCAGGATTTTTTATTTATTTAATTATTTATTTTTTTGCAATATTGGTTTTGCCTAACAACCTGTTTTTGACTCCAAAATAGTCATTAACACAACTGCTCTAGTGTACAGTCAGTGTAACTGATTATAAATCATTGATTCATGAACCTACACATTACGGTTTATTTACTAGTCGTATGTATTTTAACAGAACAAGAGGTGGACCACACGTTTGAAGAGCTGCTGGTCTTTATAACTGGGGCTGACTTACTTCCACCACTGGGGTTCCCACAGTCCTGCAACAGACTTTTACGATCAGGAGTCAGGGATGCGGCGCATTCTTATATGCATCAACGTGCAGCTTATCCCTGTAACTTCCAAGAGGTGTTGCAGATGAAGATCAATTATGAACGAGGCATTAAAAGGATCCCTGGGATTTGGAAAGGTGTAGCTGCATACATGAACTGATGCTGGGAAGGTTAAAACCTGTGGGCTTTTGGGATGAAGTTGTTATTGTAAGTGTTCTTAAAGGGGATTGCTCCTGGCACTCTGGCTTCTTAAAGATTTTACATTTTAAAAGTGTTTTTAAAAATGACTGTTCATTGTGTATATTTCATATTATATCATATTTATAGTCCAGTTAAGACAACTGGGGTATGCATGCATCAAGCCCTGCAAAATAAGTGGTGTTCAGAAAGTTTCCAGTATTGGAAGGAAAATGACAATTCATCTAGAAATATTATTACACAGTGGTACATGTTTATAGATCAAACACTAATGTGTGTGCACACAGCCATAAGTGCTTCTACGGTGTTTGTTTTTACCTTTAGCTACGGGGTGGTTTAAATAAATGTCACACATGAACTTGTAATCTCTGAAAAATAAGGGGAAAAGGTGAGATTTGAAGTGACTAACTTCAAGATACCTTCATTGCACTAAGTCTGAAGAAGAAAATGAACTCCCCTTTAGCTGCTTAAAGCACAGAGCTTGAAGCAAAGAGAGTCGTCTTTGTAGAATGTGTGCCAGGTCTATTGAGTTAAGGAAAAAAGCCAAATCAAAATATGTTCACAACTGTCTACTGACAGTGAAGATGTAAAATGACATAAGGGAATGCCACATATTTCTCTTCTTGTGGTTTCCAAAAAATAATTTTAAGAGGCTATACGCGTGACATTTTTTCTACTTAATTTACTCGTGTGTGCCATCCAGAGGGAAATACCTCATAATCAGAATCGCGTTTATTGGCAAAGTATATGCGCAAACACATACAAGGGATTAGGTTCCGATTGAGGGCGTCTCTCAAACACAAAAATGTAAAACACAATCCATCTACATACATAAATACACATGCACACAGGTGCATAAACTAACAACATAATACACAATCTAATTCTTTTATACAGAAATTACAGAATTACAGAAGTTAATACCAAAAAGTGCAGTTGCAGTCCAGCAGTGTGAAGCAGAGTGACAGTTCAGCCGCTTAGGAGGGAGATGGCGAGGGGAAAGAAACTGTTCCTGTGTCAGGTGGTCCTGGTTTGCTTCTGTACTGTCTGCCAGAGGGCAGCAGGTCAAAGAGTCTGTGTCCAGGGTGTGAGGGGTCTGTGATGATTTCCCCTGCCCGTTTCCTGGTTTTTGAGAGGTGCAGGTCCTGGATGGAGGACAGGGGGGTGCCAATGATCTTTTCTGCTGCCCGTACAGTCCGCTGCAGTCTGCTCCTGTCCTTAGTGGCTGCTTCATACCAGACTGTGATGGAGGAGCACAGGACAGACTCAATGACTGTAGATATGGTGAGGGGAGGCAGTGTTGAGGGATATCTCCACAGTCTTAAGTGTGTTCAGCTCCAGCTTGTGCTGACTGCACCAGAGTCCTAGCTGCTCAACTTCCTGCTGGTGTGCAGACTCATCACCATCTTGAATGAGGCCACTGACGGTGGTGTAAAACTGCATATCAGGTTCTTTTTAAATGCATGTTGAAGGGGCAAAATATTCCTGAGATGCTGTTAATAATATTACAACTGAAGGCTATTATACAGTGTTATTAATTTAGACTGAACAACAAAGGATTTTGATCAAAGTTAATGTCTCCACTTGTTTAAAAAAAAAAAAGCATTCTGTCGTTTATTTGCTTTTATTATTTATTTATATGCCCTCCACTGGCCATCTCTGCACTGCGTGGGTGATTGGTGGCTGCCTGCACACTAAGGGCTGCACACAGGGACAAGGCGCACTAGGTTACGATCAGATCTTCCCAGGGCAGAGAGAGGTGATGAACTGTATGCCACTTTTTCATTGGCATACATTAAGTACAATGTTTTATTGCCTACAGTGGGGCAGGTCACATACTGGGCACCATGTGAGTGGCGTTTTGAATAATTAAACAGCGTTTTTTACACCATTTCTTAACCAAACGGGTTAGAAAAGTGGCGATATTTGGCACTAATGGCTTGCCATACCCGCGAAAATTCAGAAGCAGATTTGCGTCGCGAAAATGCATCAAACGCCCGTCAAAAGCTAGCAAGCCACCGCTATTTTCCCACTGATGTACAAATACCGTTCTGCTTTTATGCATGTTGTCATATAGGAATATATTTTGTTTAATAAACAGCACACAGTGGTCCCGCTCATCCGTCACTGCTTCGCTTTTTCACTGATTTTTTTTATTGTCCCGTATAGCATTGCATTCTGCAGCCTGATTGACAAATCTCCTCCGTGCTGTGTCTCCAAATGTAACACAGCTTTGCTGTTTTCAAAAATGAATTTCTAAATTTGAAATTTCACTAATTCTCTCGTGTGAGGCGGCATGTTCTCCAGAGCAGGAACAAGGCTGAGGAGGAAATGCTCCATTGGAGACTGGCGTGGCCTCTTCAGGGACACCAGGATGGCCAGCTCCACCGCCGATGGACCGTCCTGGGACCCGTCCTGGGACCCGTCCCTCGTCCTACTCGGAGCTGTCCTCCTCGGAGCTGTCCTCCTCTGTGGGCCTGTAAAACAGCACAAAACACAAAGAAATGAGAAGGCTGCTACTAGATTTTAATTTCAACATTGAAAAAACAAAACAGGATATAATCAGTTTAGTTGTAGATATTTAGTAAAGGTGATCACAAGGGAATCCCACAGAGTAAAAAGCCATCAGTGCTGCTGTACATCTGATGCTACCATTACATACCTGTGGGTGCAGCAGGAGCTCAGGGAGCCAGGAGAAGCAACAGGGGATGCTCTGCTGCAGAATCAGTTGGTTCTATCAATACAGTATTAAATGTTAACAGGTTGAATATAATAATCATAGAGTATACAGTGGTCCCTCATTTATTGCAGCAGGGGTTCTCAGAATAACTAGCCCCTCGCCACGCACTTTATACACTTTTTTCCACACACACATGAACATTCGTCACAGTTCTCACAAGTTGATTCTCAAAGTGCAAACCTTTATAGATTGCAAAACGTAAAAGTATTATTATGCCGCATTTTGTCTTCATCTGCCCGCCACTTTCGTGCGCCTTTTTCCTTCGCAGTGCAGGTGTGTATTGCTGAATGAAGGTCATAGTTATGGGTGTTTTTGTGCTGTTTTTTCTATTGGACGTGATGTTATCAAAACCAAACATGATAAATTTGGCAAGCGCAGGAGACACGACATAGAAGAGATTTGTCAATCAGGCTGCAGAATGCAATGCTGTACGGTGCAATAAAAAATCAGTGAAAAAGCGAAGCAGTGACGGATGAACAGCAGGACCACTGTGTGCTGTTTATTATAAACAATAAAATCTATTCCTATATGACAGCATGCATAAAAGCAGAACGGTATTTGTACATCAGTGGGAAAATAGCAGTGGCTTGCTAGCTTTTGTGCAGCTTTCCCGGGTCAGTGAAAACGTTCAAAAGAGAAATGAATGAACCAGGTTGCCCGATCTCTTCACAAATCTTCCTCCAAGCTCGTCCTTTATATTCCTGTCTCGGTACAGAAAGCAGCTGGTGTCGTACAGCTCTGGGTGGTTTGCTACGGCGTTGTTTAGCCTTTCCTCCATTGAAGAATGAAGGTCTGGACCTGCCCCTTTGACCTAGGTCAGAGCCATGTCACCAGGCTCCTGATTGGTTGTCACGGCGCGATTTGTCGCTGGAGTTCAGATTTTTCCAAGCTTTTTTCCAAGATTTTTCTCCGAGCGGGAGACGCGATATGAGCAAATGCACAAAATGCAACACAAAAACTGACGTCAAGCGCGCCAGACGTTCTACTTTGACGCGCGTTTGACGCGTTTTCGTGTCTGCTTCTGAGTTTTGTGCTTCCGAGTTTTCGCGGTACCCACAATCGCACATCATCGCACTTCTCCATTGACTTTACATCTAAACCTGATGCTCTGGTCGTGTCTATCGCGTTCGGTGTCAACACACCATTAAAGTTTCTCGACGTTTGTTGACATCCCTCGTTTAGCTCCTGCTTCTTCTTCTGCCGCTAATTTAAAGGCACTTTACCGCCACCTGCTGGGCTGGAGTGTGGACCATGATGGTTTTAAGGCCTAGATATTTTCTTAAGAAAATCCCCGTGACATTTAAAAATCTGAGCCTCATTATCTCACCCATACTCTTTTGTAAAATCTCTTCAAACATTAACTGAACACTACTTCTCTGAAAAGCCCTCGTTTAGCTGACTACAAATCACTTTTCTGTACTACAAATATGGAGTAAGCCTAATCGTTGAGTCACTTCCGGTATTTTGGACAATCCCTTTTCGTCAAGAGCCACTTGTTAATTTGTTGCGTTGTTAAAGTGTTTTCTGAAATGTTATTTTGTTGTTGATGTTGTAAATGTGATTTGCACTTCCTAGCCACCGTATAAAGCGTCTTGAGGCGACTGTTGTTGTGATTTGGCGCTATATAAATAACATTTAATTGAATTTAATTGAAAATTAATTAATTAATAATTCATTCAGAAATGTTTTATTTTGTTATTCTGGCAATTTCTTAACACAGTGAAATATTTCTAACTTGTTCAATTGTCCCACTATGATATTATGCTTTTGAAATTCCAAAACCTGATCGAACTTGCTGCGATGCATTAAACTTTATGTGATTTCCAGAAATTCTACACATATAAACTGCAGGATGAAATTTAGAAACAACATTTTCATATTTTAAAATCAGAAACTTCACATGTTCAAAACCATAAATGTGGCTTAAAAGCAAAAGGACTTGGACCTTAGGGAAGCCCAAACCCAGGAGAGTTCTGGATGCCATAATCCATGGCTTCTGGGAAGTCCTCATAATTGTGTAACACTGTGATTTTGATAGTATTTGCACAGACATCTGTTACAGGGAAGCGTGAAGTGGTCTGGAAAAGAAGCTGTGGCTTTGGCTGAATTGCTGCTGGAGGAATTTCCCTCAGTCCAGTTGCAAACATAAGGATGTCTTCAAGAGACACTTCCATTTTTCTCTGTGAATGTAAAAAGAAAAAAGTTATTTCTAATGATAACAAACACAAGAAAAGGGGCCATTACACTTTGTTGACATAAATGTACTCATGTCAACATTTTCAACCAAATTTAAGACCTACAGAAAGCAGATAGTCTTGCCAGTAGCTCAGTACTCTTGTCTCCTCTTGACGCCTAGAGCTGCCAGGTGGACCAAATTGCACATGGAAGATGTTCTCCAGAAGAGCAGCTGTCAGCCTGGTCTCAGTGTAGCACATGAATGAGAAGAAGAGGGAAGGATGATGTTCCAGGGCGTTTAGAAAATCCAGTGTTGCTGGACCCTCTCTGAAACTAGAAAACAGTCTCGTTTTTAATAAATTGTTTAATGTTATTTGTGGAGGTTGTGGTGCCTTACCTACCTACCTACAGCGTCATCTGCCTCTCAACAAGCAAGAAAAACTTCACATGGCAAAATACTGTGTTAAGAAAGTAACCAATATTCTTATCTAGCTAAGATACTCATCCTGCTACAACAAAGAAGTCCTCCTGAAAAAGGTCCTGCATTTATAATATGTTTTTTCTTTAAAGTTCACTGGAATAAAGAAAAGTAACCATTTAATCTTCTGAAAAGATTTTGTTAAATGGGCAAATAATAGTGTGAATTCTATACCTTTGGATGGAAAGATGGTTTCAGTAGATGAAGTACCACTGAATGTAACCCGCTACTACCTTCTTCTTATCCTCCAGTGTCCTCATGAATCGATAGCAGCCTGCTGTCTGGAGCATGCTTGGGTGTTTTTCTGAGACTACCCAGAGCTCACTTACAGTTGTTGCATTCTCTATCTATAATACCATATTATTCAGTATGATCCTTTGTTCATTTATGTTTTTATTAAGCTTTAAGTAGGGCCATTTGATTAAAACATTTATTCAATATATTACATTTATACTTTCAGTTAGGCTAGTACACATATGAGAGTGGCCTCTGTTTGGTGGTGAGTTTTAGTAGGCGAGGTGAGACAGAGTGCAGTTGAGGTCGGGACACACACACACACTGTAGGTAGACTTATATTCTAGGTAAGAGTTCAGACATATTTTGCTTGCAACTGCATTTCGTGCCTGCAGAATTGACAGTTGTGTTGCAGAGCATGCATCTGAGGTTTTGGAGAAGCGAGACGAGCTACAGGAAAGACACCTGGCATGGAGACGAAGAAAATGTTCTTTTCTGACTGTGTCACGGTCGTCAACAGAACATTTGTGATGTAGATGTGATGTATCTTCTTGACGCATGAGGGGGCGTCATAAATAATACCCTGATGCTATAAAAACAACTGCTGGTGTATTATTGGGTGGAGATCTACAGCTGATGATTTGCAGTGTACATCTCCCCACGCGTGTGTTCATTAAAATCATCGTTTGACCCTCCTGGACCAGTGTTGTGATTTTGAATCCCTCCTCAATATTTGAACCCATAACAAACATAACATGCTTTGGCCATCAAATGCTAACATTATAGTGTTAAGAACGTTAGATGTTTATATACCTGCCACAGACGCCAGATCAATGTGCTAGAAGGTGGCCAACTTACCGACGTATAGGCTCTGGTGTACTGTTTTCTGGACTTGACCAAAGCTGTCAGATAAAATCATCAAACACCAAACTCGTTGATTATGGCTGCTCAGTTTCTTACCACTATATATACACCAACAGAATGATATTAGTCTTATATCCACTAACATCTCGAACTAATGAATCCATGAGATTTACCACTGTGTCAGAGAGGGGTGACATAACGGGTGGTACCCTAACGATACCTTCATCATCCTCCTCATCTTCTGAAACACTAACATCTGTGGGAACGTATGAAATACTTTGGTTAAAATCTTCAACACAGTAATCACAAAATTCTTTAACAATATGAAAGAATTAATGGCAATTCTATTTAACTCACGTTCTGACAAAAAGTCCTCACGTGTGCAGACAAATAGTGTAATTCTTTGGTAAGACTTGCCAACGGCCTCTTTGTAGAGTTCAATCGTAAAGGGTGTGTCAGCTCCTGCCATCAGGGTAGAGCAGGATGTATTCTACATCTTTCATGTCTTGGTTGAAATCTTTCAGTTTTTTAATGGCAGCACCCAACAGCCTCTCAGCTTGGGTCAACATGTAATGGTAGTGATTTCCCTCTTATGGGTCTCTGCCAGTCCTCTTTTTGTTCATGATCCCAACAGAAATCTAGATTACATTTCAGGAAAAAAAGTGGTCACATATTAGAAAAGTGTTGTCAGACAACAGATTAACATTTAAAAATCTTTTTATTTATACCTTCGCTGTTTTCGTTGATTTCTTTTTGGATTTTGAGAACATCCTCCTTTCTGCCTCTTTACCTTCACGGTACTTGAAGAACTGCTGAACGACTGTCTTGGCTGAACAGGCAAAAAGGGTGAAAGACGGAGAGAGTCTTTATTGGTCTATCGTTGTTTATAATTCAAAAGCAAACATGAAAAAGTCATTATTCAGAAAACTTATGAACATAATGCACAAAAAACTCTACCTCTTCCCCACAGTCACATCCAGCAGAAACATGTCTTTGCTTTCAGTCACATGACACCAGGTGTCTATAATTTCCCAATTAAAAAAATATTTTTTCATTTATGACTCTGTAAAGTACAAACACCTGAACAAATCTTGCCCTTTTACAGTTTTTTCCTTATAGAACGAGTTGGAGTTACAATAGCAGGAAGCTCAGACAAAATTACCTCTTGAGTGTTCTTGTTCTGTGGAAGCATCTTTAGCTGGTACAAAACTCGTGTCTTTTCCACAGGAACAGCAAAAGTTTGTCAAGTTCTCAAACTGGAATCCACAGAATGGACAAAACATCTTATCCTGAAAAACACAAGTTTATGATTTTAGCAATTTATTTTACAAAGCAGTCAAATAAAACATTGTGTTGGTTTCAACACACGACGGATTTTTAGGCTAATACTTAACATCTAATAGCAAAGACACAGTGTTGGGAAGGTTACTTTTAAAATGTATTCCATTACAGATTACAGATTACATGCCCCAAATGTATTTTGTAACATTCCATTAAGTTACTCAATGAGAGTAACGTATTCTGAATACTTTGGATTACTTAATATATTATCATGCTGTTTACAACTACATGAATGTACTATTGCTGTGTGATTTATTACTGAAGGTTACTCTCCACACCAACACCAGCTAGATGTTTAAATCTTAATATAAATGAGTAACAGTAGGTGGACATTAGCTAAGGCTGCACTTTTTGCAGTGATCTCGTATATAAAACTATTCGTATATAAAACAGGTCTGCAGCTCTGAACCGTAGTAAAGGGACCTCTGGCTAATACGTCGGGTTCATGTCGGGCTCGTAGCTGAAAACTAGCTTTACTTTGTTGTCTGGGTCAACTTTGCTAGCAGAGACAGAGAGAGGCGTTGAAAGGCTGCTCCAACGGAACTTATTGTTTCAGAGGAAAACACGAACACGGTGTACAGTCGAGTCTTAATAGCTTACTTACAGCTGGGCTCGTCAGGCTCTCTTCTTGGCTGCAGTGGTTATTATTATATTTACATGCTTCCAGCTCCCGTTTCTGCTCGATGACAGCTCGTACTTTTCCTTTTTCTCCCTCCCTCGCTCACAGACACATAACGTGTATGGCAGTCTATTCTCCCTGCAGCACGGACTACACTGCCCATGATGCTACATTCTTTAGAGCTATACCTGTAGCATTCTGCCTGTTGCCTTCATATTAAATCATTTTTAAAATAATAATTATTGAAAATATTTCTTCACGTCATTATGCGGCCGTAAGTAGAGGTAACATGGGCCACGAGACTGAGACACAGACATCAGAGCCTCTTAATGCGTGTTTGTTTGGGTTTCCATCAAAAACAGAGAGGGGACAGCTGAACATATGAAACAGGAAAAGATCTTTTCCTGTTCCCGACCGCCGTGTAATCCATTTATTTCAACAAAGTAACTGTATTCTAAATACCACCTTTTTAAACGGTAACTGTAACAGAATACAGTTACTCATATTTTGTATCTTAAATACGTGACGGTGGTGCATGTACTCTGTTACTCCCCAACACTGCAAACACATCTGTAGTATTATAAGAATCATGAAATTACAACACATTTCCCTCTCCTTCACGTCTTTGAAGTGTCTCCCAGTTCCTTGGTTCGTGCGACTGGTCCGTCTGGTTATCGTCTCCCCAGAAACATTTCCATTGTGTTGTGTGTGCTTTTGCAGCATTTTTCTTTTTGCGAGTGTTTTCTGAAGTTGCAGTCTGTTTGGCCTCTCAGGGCCACCGTACTTACTTCACTCGAGCACGATATGAATAATTGAATCTACCCTCTCTGCATATCATGCAGTTTCTACACTACATAGTTACACTTAACTTTAAAGCATGACACACGATGCTTACATAAATCCAAGAGATGGCCCTTTGTTTCCGTGTTTCCACCCTGCTGGCACAGCCCTGGAGGGTGTGGTTAACCCAGGCCCAGGTCGATCTGGTGTGAATGCTGATTCTTGGTGATCTGTGTGTTTGATTTGGCAAAGATGTTATGCTGAATGTCCTCGATGCCCTCCTCGTTTATCCAGGCTTAGGACCTGTGCTAGGAGCATGCTGGCTTATGACCCCTGTGTCTGCGTGAAGGCCTTTCTTAGAGCCAAATATGGAGTCATGCTTGGCTTTTATCTGTAGGCAAATAACCGACCTAATTACATAACCTATCCAGGTGATGATAACCACCAACAACCGCCATTTGAATATGAAATCATCATGAAGGTGAACAATTAATCAAACAACACTTTGAATAAATGGTCAGATGAATATGGGAGCAACAGAGGCATAAAAATGCTAGTAGTGAAAAATAATAGTAAAAAAGTCAAATATGGCACCAAGGCCAAGAACGAACACAATCTAATATATACTAATTAAGTTTTTAAGAGCATGTATGATGGGCACACACTGATGATGGCATTTTTGACAATAACATGTTGAACTGCAGCAATTCAATTCAATTCAATTCAATTTTATTTATATAGCGCCAAATCACAACAAAAGTCGCCTCAAGGCGCTTCATAGATACAGAGAAAAACCCAACAATCATATGACCCCCTATGAGCAAGCACTTTGGCGACAGTGGGAAGGAAAAACTCCCTTTTAACAGGAAGAAACCTCCAGCAGAACCAGGCTCAGGGAGGGGTGGGGCCATCTGCTGTGATTGGTTGGGGTGAGAGAAGGAAGACAGGATAAAGACATGCTGTGGAAGAGAGACAGAGATTAATAACAGATATGATTCAATACAGAGAGGTCTGTTAACACATAGTGAGTGAGAAAGGTGACTGGAAAGGAAAAACTCAATGCATCATGGGAATCCCCGGCAGCCTACATCTATTGCAGCATAACTAAGGGAGGATTCAGGGTCACCTGGTCCAGCCCTAACTATATGCTTTAGCAAAAAGGAAAGTTTGAAGCCTAATCTTAAAAGTAGAGATAGTGTCTGTCTCCTGAATCCAAACTGGAAGCTGGTTCCACAGAAGAGGGGCCTGAAAACTGAAGGCTCTGCCTCCCATTCTACTTTTAAATACTCTAGGAACAACAAGTAGGCCTGCAGAGCGAGGGCGAATGCAGCATAGGTGCATTGTGCTTTTTATGGATGTTTACATTTCTTACACATTTTGTACACATCTAAAGTTTAAATTCAAACAAAAATGTGTTACACATTTAACAAGCATGTGTCATCTGTAACACACCCCTTCTCTGAGTATATGTGGGTTATCTGCCTTCAGAAGGCCACTCGGGTGGCAGCTCCAGCTCAGGGATGAAAACACCGCTCAGATTTCTTAGCAGGCTTTCAGCTGTCCTTAACATCAGAAGTATTGATTGTGCTGCTCTGACCAACACACTGGCTCAGTGTTAGAGAGCTCAGTCTGCTTGGGACTCAGCTTTACTGTAAAACATGGAGACTGGTTGATTAGCCTAATCAATGTAGGGCGCCAGAGAGTGCTGAGAGTGAGGAAAGGAAGAAACTATACAAAAGGGCTATCTATCTATCTATCTATCTATCTATCTATCTATCTATCTATCTATCTATCTATCTACCTATCTATCTATCTATCTATCTATCTATCTATCTATCTATCTACCTATCTATCTATCTATCTATCTACCTATCTATCTATCTATCTACCTATCTATCTATCTATCTATCTATCTATCTATCTATCTATCTACCTATCTATCTATCTATCTACCTATCTATCTATCTATCTATCTATCGATCAATCGATCAATCTATCTATGGATCATTATTCATTATTCAATCATCGATCGATCTATCGATCTATCTATCTGCATCTGACATTGGTTGTGTGCTGTGTCAACCTATGTTGTTACTTTATGAGGGGTGTACATGTGTTTTTGTGAATATCTGGTTGATATTCTGTCTCTCTCCACTGAGATGAAGCTATCATAAAAACACAGACTTCCTTTCTTTGTACATGAACACAGGATGTGTTGATCCAGTGTTCTGAAGTGCTGAGGCCAGCAGCTGGGACCATGAACCCATTGTGAAAGCGTCTGGTGAGGTCATAGACCAAGTGAGGAGCTGGGCAATCTCTGCAAAGATTTCCACACACTCGGACGTATAAGAGTTCAGCCTGTTGGCAGTAGAAATAATACTGGATTAAGGCACCAACATGGCTTTAAATTTCAGACCATATGTTTTAACCATATAGCTGTAAAAACATATGCCAGCGGTTCTATTGTGGAATAAATAAATATTTTTTCTTATTGACTTGTTATCTATATTACTGCTAATAATTAGCCATTCTGTTTGGACAGCAGCTAACAGAAGCTTAAACAATATTACTAATTACATTTTAATGTTTAATACATAACTACTTAATGCTAACCTCTTTAAACGTTTGTTGCCAAAAGCCAGATAGAGGGGTGATGTCATGCATGCGTGTATGCATGACATCACCCCTGTATCGACTACAGTTCTGGGGCTTGTTCCGGGGCTTCCTCTCTCCCCTCATCCCCGGGGAAACGGGGTGTGGTGGGAGGATGGGCGCTAACACCTGCCCCGCTCTGCTTCATTGGAGGCGGCCTTGCGCCGCAACAAAAGGAAAGATGCCGCCTTTGTATCTGACAGATGGCGAAGCTGCGTCAAGCTCACGGACGGAGAGAGCGAATAGTACCGGAAATAGTTTGAATATTTCTTCAAAATAAGAGCTTTTGGCCAGCCGTTTGACACCATTAGTTTTGCTGTACTTGCTTTAAATGAACTGGAATAACTGTTCACTTTATAAGAGATTTATCAGATGAGACAATATCCCCATTTCTCCAATGTTTTTACTTTTTTTTTTTAGCTTGAATTAATTGGTATCAAACACAAGGCTGTTCTCAGCTGTTACCACCTGCCTCCTTGCTGTGGTTAGTTATAACACAGCTTAGGGTAAGTTAATGTATGAGGGAAGACTCTTACCTTAACAACTGTATTGCACATTGACCAACACTGAAACCTTTTCTTCACCTAGACTATAAAGCACTCAGGTCTGGCTTTCACATCATATTGCTAAAAGAAAACAGTGGTGATGTTTTTCTTACTGTCTTGTTATGCTGAAAAAAATAGCAGGAGAAGAAAAACATATTTATCTGTCATCATGCAGGTAGTTAGTGTTAGTAGCACCGGACTCAAACTGACATCAAGTGAAATGATTCTGTTATGAAAAATACGTGTTTTATGTTCTTTGGCAGTAAATATGTGAGTTGTTATCCTGGCTTAGTAGATCAAACTCATCTGCTGTGGGGGACCGGAAGTGTTGCTGCCGTATTTCTGCAGACTTGACGGTAGCGAGAAGTGACCAGAAGGTGATCGAAAGAAAGGCAAGACATTGTGAGGAGGAAGAAATTCGAGCAGGAGTGAGACAGGGAGGGCTGGAGGCTGGCCCATCATTGCAGTACTAACGTTTGATAAGAAGAGGAGAGCAGACGGAGCGGGGAGGACTGAGGACGCAGAGCAGCATCACGATCCGCGGCTGCGTCTCAGCGCCGGAGAGAAAGTGTCCGCATCTCGGCGAGGTAAATACAGCGACGCCTCCACCTTCTCTCTGGCAGCAGCACTAACGGTGACATTTGATCTGGTGGCGTCAGACACCTGTCACATGTATTGTTGCTTTACAGTGACTCCAACATGTAATGTGTGCGTTAGTTAGCGACATTTCAACCAGAAATCTCTGTCTGTGTGAAATATGAAGCGTCCTGCATTAACTGAGGGGTCGCTGAATCAGATCAGATCTGTATGTGTCAGATTTTCTTATTGTTGCTGCTTTGGGGTTACATCCACGCAGGACACATATTCATACAGCGGCTCAGCCTCCTGGCGACGCTGAAGCAGCTCGATCTGTAGGTCCCACACAGAGTGAGTCGGGCAGGAGAGGAGCGCAGCAAAACAACCCAGTAATCCCATCCAAGAAAACTGAGGTTCTCGTGACTGTTGCTCCCAGGTTCTCTGATGATGCTCAGTCATCGTGCTCTCTCCACTATGAAGTCATCTGCTAAGAATCTGGAATCTTTGAACAGCATTTGAAATTTGAATACCATGAAACATTACAAAAATCACTTTGCACAGACATCAATCCTCCTCAGGCCTCCATAGGCTGCTTACACAACACGCCTATTCTTTCATCTCTTCACTGCAAGTGAAATTCAATTCAATGTTATTTACATAGCGCCGAATCACAACAAAAGTCGCCTCAAGGCGCTTCATAGAGACAAAAATGTATCTATGTAATGTAATTAATGACATGAATCCCTACATGAGCGGCTCCCACATTTATAGCAAAGCTACTGAGACCTTCCTCCAGCATCCTCTGATCATCTGCTCTGAGTCTTTTTTAACTGTTGGATGCTCCTGTTTTAAAAAGAGGCAGCCGCACTTTGGAATAAGTTTCTTCAGCCAATCAAGTTTTGAAGACCTGCTGAAAACTTGTTTGATACCTTACCTTAATCTTTCAGCTGTAATTTATGGCTATAAGTTCACAAACTAAAGAGTCTAAGGGAGTATTTATCTGGTACTCAGTGTCAGGTGTACAGCGGCACAGGCACACACATCTTACATGTGCTGTTTTATTACTGTGGCACTTTTTACTTTGCTGATGTGTAAGAAATATGAATTTATCATCATGTTCTTGTTGTTCATGTTTACTGTTTATAAAAAGATAACTAACACGGCTATTTTCAAACACCAAACAAACGAATAATTATTAAACACATATGAATAAACAGAGTCCGTCTGCATAAAAGGATGTAGCCATAGAGAACGGTAATCATAAGAGAATGAATGAAAATAATCAGTAATGATTTTGAATGAGAGAAATGCAGTAACCTCATGAACAGGAGGTATCGGTCATTATTATCCATCACTCAGTTAACTCGTGGACAATAATGATAGTTTGTTTTCAGTCATTCACATTTTCTGTGAATGAACAAAAAGCTTCTATTTCACAGTAACAGGACAAAACTATTAGAACTGTACGTTTGCACCTTTATCCTGTAGTTTCGTTGGTCAGGTCCATTTGAGATCAGCGTGGATGTGTTTATGTGTAAAAGGAGTTGTTCTTGAAGAAAGGTTCACAGCTGGAGTCCTGGAAGATAAACCATGGCCAAGTAACTACGACCTAAAAATCTGCTGTGTTGGAATGAGGCCTTGATGAAGTTGCTCAACTTTGTACTGAGTCTCTGTTTCCACGTTTTCACTTCTTCAGGTACGACGAAGTGCTGCAGGCATGGGCGTAAACTCGAACTAATTCAAGACCAGTAGTAGACAAGAAGCATTACAGAACGGGTTAGTTGAGAATTTATAGGATTTATGTGATTTGATCTTATGAGTCATATTATTTGGTTCAGATATTTGCTTTGTCCCTGCTAAATTGTTTAAATAAAAAAAATCCTACCTGCATTTAATCTTTTCCTTTTTAATCCTGTGAACTGGTGAAGATTAAACCTGAGTATGCATATGGCATCTTTTAATGGTTCTTGGCTGTTCTAATTCTGTAAACAGACCAGGACTTCTTTTCCTGACCGCTAAAGTGTGACCATTTATCAAGTGCAAGGATCAGGGGAGAGCGTGGCTGTTGGTTGCAGCTAACTGTGAGGGCTGCTAGAGGATGTTATTGTCCCGCAGACCTAGTCAGTCACAGCTAGGCTGTCCCGTACAGTTATGCCTGTACAGGACGTCTGCAGCTATTATCATCATTAGTCTTTTATTTATCCAGGTAAAAAATCTCATTGAGATTAAAAATCTCATTTTCAAGAGACACCTGGCATCATGGCAACAACAGTCACATACCACATAGGTATATAACATTGAAAACAAATATCCCGTACCAACATGTGTAAAATATACAATAACAGATCAAATTAAGAGAACATTAAAAACAAGCACACTGAGTAAAAGAGCTGTTCTCTCGTTCCTTTAAGACAGACTGAAACTCTCCCAATTCAGATCATTTCAGTTCCTCCTGCAGATTATTCCAGGAATTCTGCTCTGATTTTTGGGACAATCAATTGTATGATATTGTGCGAACGAAGGCTGTATTGGTTGTGGTTTTTACTCATATAAACACATAAATAAGATGAACCAGGAGAGATTTATAGATAAAGATCAACCAATGGGAGAGTCTGCGAATATGATGGACATTTAGCAGCAGCATACAAAGAACAATGATGTACACGATTTCCACAGCCAGTAATAAAACGTAAAGCACAATGGTACACAGTATCCAACCTCTTTAGGTAGCGGGCAGGTGCATTCATAAAAAGCAGGTCACCATAATCCAATAAAGGTCAAAAGGTTGCACGAATCAAATGTTTTCTCAGTTGGAGAAACAGGATTGGTTTCTAAAAAAGTAACCTAGTTTTAGTTTAAACTTCGACACAAGCCTTTGAATGTGAGTCTTAAATGACAAATTCTGATCTATAATGATCCCAAGATGTGACCATTTTAATTTCAGTTCCCTGAATTGTTTTAATCTTAGGAGACGTAGCTAACAAATCTTTGCCATTTGAGAATAACATGAACTTGGATGAAGGCAGATGAAGGCAGACTGCAGAAGCTGCAGGGTTTGTGCTACTGAAGGGGATGAACAATAAATAATTGTATCATCTGCATAAAGATGAAATGCTGCATTTGACAAATTATCACAAAGGTTGTTTATGTAAAGAGAAAATAGCAATGGTCCTAATATGGAGCCCTGCGGAGCTCCTTTGGATACTGGGAGGAAAGAGGAAGAAGACCCAGCATGGACACACTGTTTTCTTGCTGACAATTTCAAAACCAACTTACAGCATTTACAGATAGACCAATATTGTTTAGTCTATGTAATAAAACAGCAGGGTCAACTGTATCAAAAGCCTTTGACAAGTCAAGAAAAAGAGCAGCACAGGAGTTTTTGCAGTCCATTGAATCAACGATGTCATTAAGCACTTTAATAGCAGCAGTTATTGTGCTGTGTTGTTTTCTGAATCCTGACTGATGTTGGGAAAGAACTGGATTTCTGTCCAAAAAGTCTTTCAGTTTACTTTTGCTAGAACACACAATTTGGGCCTGTAGTATTAGCCTAACAGGCTAACAGAAACTAACACATCTGCAGTTGAGACTGACCCTCCCATGACTGTGAACTGTGAACTTGCT
The DNA here is from genome assembly GCF_963576455.1 of Neolamprologus multifasciatus. Taxonomy (NCBI): domain Eukaryota; kingdom Metazoa; phylum Chordata; class Actinopteri; order Cichliformes; family Cichlidae; genus Neolamprologus; species Neolamprologus multifasciatus. The sequence goes on along the minus strand of NC_140443.1, from coordinate 36,970,655 downwards.
GACGCTTGTGGTTCACAAATACTTAACGTAGACACAATGTTGCTGTTCTGAGGTCAGTTTTGAGCGCTGAAGTTTAAAACAGCTACAGCAAATAAACACAAAATGTATTACTTAGATGTCTTAACTGGTGCTGTCAGCGTTAATCTCGTTAAAATGACGCGGATTGCACCGTAAGTGGGGCTGCACAGTGCTAACACATTAACGAGCTAACCACGCTAACGCACTGACGCCGTGCAGCCCCACGCACGGGGCAATCCTGGCTAACTCCCTTATGGAGATTTGCTGCGTTAATGCGTTTATGGCGTTAACGTCATTTTCACGAGAGTAACACTGACAGCACTAGTCTCAACATTAGTTTTACTAATAATGTCTGGATTTCATTCTAAAATGCAGTAAACTGTGGACACTTGCCTTTGTTAAACTCTCCTTCTGCACATCTCTGATAAATCGCTACAGTCATTCTAAGGCCCAAAATAACCCTTTCAGACAGTCGGCCCAGATTATCATCCCACTGCAACAGATTCTTTATCACACATGAGACGACCATTTAAATGGGTCCCTGATCCCACACGTAAGGCCAACAACTTCCTAACCCTGCTCAAATATCTGTGTCTGGCTGTGAGTTTACTACACGGTGCCCTTTCCATGAATCAAAGTATTTACAGATCAGTGGGATATAAAAAGTCCTCATCCTCTTATTTTCCCCAACTTTAGGAAAACGTTGAAATGATTTTTGTGTTTCTCATCTCAGTGTTTCCTGTTTGGCTGTTGTGCATTATATAGAAACTCTCATCACTTCTTAATGATGAAAGAAGAGCTTCCCATCTGTAGATAACCAGCAACCCATCTCTTAGTGAATGCATTGATTAATAAAATCAATCACAGGTGAATGAAGTCGAGAACGAGGGGATGTAGGAGTTTCCATATCTGACAGTTAAGACACACTAAAGCCACTGTACTGGTATCTATAGAGAACATTGTGCTGATATTTGTCAAGCTGTTTGAAACATTGCATTGCTGTTTCATTTGACTTGCATTACAGTAATAACTATCACGTGACACGGCACCTGTTGGGCACATCCTGCATGATATTTACAGTTTTGCTCTGGAAGTTCGTTGCAAGTAAGGTGCTATGCAAAAAGCATCCTTGTGGTTCCTTTGGTTGCTAACAGATTGCTACAGTTGTCTGTAGTTTTCCATATTTGTCTGCAAATACTTGTAAACGATGGTAAAACTTCAAAAAGCACCATGCACTTATTAAAGCCATAACAAACTGCTTCTTAAAGTTAAAACTCCATCACGGCGGTGAAGCTTTTCTATGTGTATATTTTCACTCCAGTTTTTGTTTAAAAAATTATATTTAAACTACAAGTTGGAATTTATGAAGTTTTGTTGTGAGGTGGGGAATATTGCTGTGTGATACTACACAGCAATATTCATGTGTGTTACGCCCCAGTCTAGGGGTACCGGTGCGCAACATAAGAGTTAGAAAAAAAGGAAGTGACAAAACCATACACAGAGGAAAAACGATTTCTTAGTGAAACAGTGGTTTGTTGTCTAAACCAGGGGTCGGCAACCCTGGGCACGCGTGCCACAGTTGGCACGCGAAGGGTTAACTGATGGCACGACCATAGCTGGACTGGCCATCGGGCATACCGGGCATTTGCGCGGTGGGCCGATGATTTTTTATTTTTTTTGTAACGTTATAAACACTGAAAGGTGGAGGATTGGCCAGATGCTGGTCGGTGTGTAAAAATAACTCAGTTGTTTGTTGGTGGCTATGGTGGAGCTTCCACAGACTCAGTAACATTAGCAAGTGGTGGAGGCCAGCAGGTGGATGAGAGAAAGGGGAGGCAAGAGGAGAGACCCGAGGCGGCCGCCGGTCTGAGTGTCAGGTGAACTGAACTTCAGGTAAGAAGTTATGAGCTGCAGTCTATGTTGGTCAGATATAAACCAAGTTTAGGTGGAGTTTTATTTTTGTTGTGCTGACTTTTTACAGTCAGTTACAATAACTCGTACTGCGTGCTAGCTAGCATGATGGAGTTTCTATACAGCTGGGTGGGTGCTGTGACGTTACTGATAGTGAACTTTATTTTATTCATAAGTTTAGTTAGTAGAGTTGCCAAATGTCCTGTAAAAAGACAGAATCGTCTCGTATTCAGAGAAATTATTATGCGTTTCATGTTGAGCTGAGAAGGGACGCAGTTTGTCCCTTCTTTTGTTAAGAAAAAAAAAGAAATATTTACAAAACGTATGACGCCTTTCGTATAGCCTGCTTTAACAACGTGCTAACCTTATTTACAATCAATATTGTATGGATGCAATAATGATGCTAAAGATACAGAGGGCTGTTAACAAACAGCTTCAGCTACAATGAAAAAGACACAAAGCTGGATTTATTCTGTCGTTACGCTGTCAGCTGCTTCTTCTCCTCTCATAGTGTTTCTGAGAAATAACACCAGGATCTTTTTAGTAGCTGACAGCTGGTAACTGTGCAGGGGCGGGTCTAGCAAAGTGTTGCCAGGGGGGCAGGTAGGGCATTAACAGGGAGAGGGGGGCACAAAGAAATACTTTTCTTATTCTCATTTAAAATGTCTCGCTGTTATTAAATAATTATCTGAATCTTACAACCAAAGTTTTTATCTGATGTAAAATGTATAGAAATCATAAATATACCAACAAGACTGTACATCACTGTCACAGCAGCATTTGTTTTCATTCAAAGGCTTCATGGCTTTAATACCTGGGGGGCCGGTCTCTAGTTAAAATGCCCGGGCCCATTTTTTGTCCCAGTCCAGCCCTGGGCACGACACGCAGTGAGTTAATCTGAGAGGGTGCATTAAAAAATAAATGGCCGGGCCAGCGGTGCTCATCACAAATCAGCTCACAGACACATTAGTTGTGCCGCTTCTTAATGACGGTATCTTAGCTAACAAACCTAACAATCAGATTCAACTTGTAATTGGGTTAAAATAACTTAGCCTACTGGTGAGAGGGACGTTGTTAGCTTTCTACATTCTGACACTTCAAAAGCTTCAGCAGCTGTCCGCTCAGCATCAGCACCACGGAGATACACGGATACATCCGTAGACTCGAGACAGAATTCACAAAGTGTTTTTGGGACTTTCAGGTGTTTGGACCAATGTTTTCTTTTCTGATCAAACCAGAAATCTTTAATGAGCAGCTGGATTTGTCTCACATTAACTGGCTGAGTTAATGCCAGTTAATGCAACATCGAAGCAGCTGGAATCCACAGCTGTGCGTGTTCATGGAGCTGCATGTTCACCTGCTGGACGTCACTACCTGACAAGTTTAACTGTCTTCAGAACATTGCAGAGGCCCTATTGACAGTATTTGGCTCCACATGTCTGTGTGAGCAGATTTTCTCTCACATGAGTCCTCAGGTCTGAATGCTGGACACTGGGAGACCTGTGTCTCTGAGTGGGAGACCAGAGATCACATTAACATGTGTGTCTCTGTATTAACAAACATGCCATATTGGCCCAGTTTATTTTTCTTATCATTGTTGTGAGGAGACCATAAACAGCATTTGTATTTTCTGTTGTTCAGTTCATTTGCTGTTATGGATAAAAAGTCTTTTTTGTTTCTAAATAGCTGATAACTATTCGCTGACAGCTGCAAACATCTGTGAACAAATATAATCTATAAAGTTGTTCTATATAGTGAGTAACTGTTAGTATAGAGCGTTATTAAATTTATTGCTAATGCATCATATGTCACACTGACTTCTGAGGACATTTTAGATGCACTCGTCATCAGAAAGGTTGCCGACCCCTGGTCTAAACTGAAGCATGAACAAAGGCCAAAATAACAAACAAAACCAGCTGAATCAGTCAAGGAGGAGCTACCTAAACCCTATGTGATGAAAAGAACAAACAAAAGACAAACGCCTAACTCCCTAACTGAATAAACAGCAGGAAACCACAGGGCAGCTCACCCCTTCGGCTTCAGTGACTATTTACAAGAGAAGCTAATTTACACACTATATACAAGCTCAGTAAGTCACAAAACCACAAATATCACAGTTTGGAGGCCAGGCTCAGGTCTGCTGCTGCTGTCAGTGGCTGCCCCGGGACAACTGCTGGTGACAGATTTTGAAGCAACCACGTGATCAGGGGACCAATCAGCAGCCGTCAGCTTATCCAATCAGGGACCTGCAGAGACTTAAAGAGAAAGAAACAGCCACCAAAACACATTATGGCCAATACCAAGTAAATTCATTCAATTCAGTTTTATTCATACAGCGCCAAATCACAGCAACAGTCACCTCAAGGTGATTCATATTGTAAGGTCGACCCTGCAATAATACATACAGAGAAAACCCAACAATCATATGACCCCCACAGATGCTCAATAGGGTTTAAGTCTGGGACATGGTTGGCCAGTCAAGTACTTTTACCCTCAGGTTAGGCACTGGTCTTTATGGAGGTGTGATTGGGGTTGTTAACATGGCCCAGTTTCTGAAGGGAGGGGATCATGCTCTGCTTCAGTATGTCACAGTACATGTTGGCATTCATGGTTCCCTCAACTGTAGCTCCCCAGTGCCTGCAGCAATCACACATCTATTTGTAAAAGACAACCTCTGGATATGACGCTGAGCTCTCAGCTTCTTTGGTGGATCATGGCAAGGTTTGTTCTGAGTGGAACCTGTTAAACTGCTGTATGGTCTTGGCCACCGTGCTGCAGCTCAGTGTCAGGGTGGAGGCCATCTTTATGTAACAATTCTTTTTTTCAGACGTCTTTGCCATGATGTGCCATGTTAGACATCTATGACCAATATGAGAGCGTGAGAGCAGTAACACTAACACACCTGCTCCTCACTCACACCTGAGTCCTTGTAACACTGACGGGGGGATGGCTAACTGAGGGGTGTACTGACTTTTGTTGCCAGTGGTTTAGACATTAATGGCTGTATGTTGAGTTATTTTGAGGGGACATCAAATTTACAGTATACAAGCTGCACACTGACTACTTTACATTGGACCAAAGTGTCACATCTTCAGTGATGTCCCTTGAAAGGACACATTAAAATATTTACAAAGATCTGAGAGGTTACTCACTCTTATGAGATAGTGTATATACTGATGTGCATATTGACTCCTCCTCTAAAGCTCCCCTACAGATGGACTGTATAATTAAACTATATGGAAAGATCATCAGGTAAACAAGCGGGTTCTCATGTAATGCTGTAATGCTGTTGGGGGTGGCTGTAGCTCAGGTGGTAGAGCAGGTCATCTACTGGTCGGAAGGTTGGTGGTTCGATTCCTGGCTTCCCCTAGTCTGCATGCCAAATATCCTTGAGGAAGATATGTCTGTGAAGGTTCTCAGTCATCCAGGTCATTGTAGTCAAAGGAGCTTGCAAAGAAAAGCGTCTGGACTTCTTTAAGTTACTTGAAGACGTTTCACCTCTCATCCGAGAAGCTTCTTCAGTTCAAAGGTCAAATGGTGGAGAGTCCCAGATTTAAACCCAGTGTGAGTTTCCCCCCACAGAGGGACAAAAGGACCCCCTGAGGATCCTCTCTGTCCAAAATGTGAACAAGTAACTAACCCCAAATACCTCTCCGATGCATCCATCAGAGTATGAATGTGTGTGAATGTTAGCTATAAAGCACCTAGAGAAATGTGAATGGGTGAATGCACAAGTTGTGTAAAGCGCTTTGAGTGCTCAGAAGAGTAGAAAAGCGCTTTATAAGAACCAGTCCATTTACCATCATAATGTGACGAATAACACAATTTAGACGCTAAAGTTAGTAATGATATTGGTAGAATTGGGTGCGTCTAAAAAGAGCACCTGTAATTGTTGGAGACATAAGGTCTCCTCAATACCTACATTTTTTATTTGAAAAAACCCTCCATAACACAACACTAGAATTAAGGCCATATAGCCATCATCTGCCATAATCACTCATCCATGTTGTCCAATATTTTCAGCACTCAATAAGGCAGAAAATGGTGCCACCACATTCTTGCAATGACATTAAACATGACACTGTACATTCCCGTAGCTGATTTTGTTGAGGAAGGAGGAGGCAGGGGTCGAACCACCAACCTTCCGATCAGTAGGTGACCTGCTCTACCTCCTGAGCTACAGCCACCCCACTGTGCTTCCTTTATTGCTTCCTGTAGCATAGAATAACCTGGACCATCTTTTAGGAAAAGTGATGGTGAAAAAAATGTGTCCCACGATTCATTGCGACGGATATTTATGCAATCACTCATGACATTAACATGACAAGCAATGTTGGACAGAACAGATACAACTTTTTTACTTCGATGCTTCTGTAGTGCACGGCTCTGTAGCGTGCAATTTTAACAATGCAAATGCGAACATGAGCGTTTCACCCACATTTGCGACTAATGTAACTAATACGTTTTCGTTTGAAAACGCATCTTTTTCTCTCCGTTTTTGGTCAAGGAAAACTGAGTGTTTTGAAAACACTCTCCAAAGTGGATACATTTGAAAACACCATGTTTGCATCGCAGTGTGGACTGTGAAAAACGGGGGCTTTGGTTTGATGCAGTCATGTGACCAATTCAACTAAGATGGCGGATTGTACAGCAGTTTTTTTGTTTGCTCTCGATTTTGACAGCCCCATTAAAGATTAATATCAGTTTGTACTCTCTCGAGATAGCTCACTCACTTTTGCAGCTTTGCACTCTTGGAACCAGTATCTGTTACACACCGTAAAGCGCAAAGAGGCGGAGCTGTCACTGCGATGGTGAGCTCAGGCTGAGTGAAAGAAAATACGTTTCTAGCCTCCAAAACAGCAGCACAGTTCTTGTGATCACCATTAAAACTTTACAAAAATCAAAGCACCTGATCGACAAACTCTGACGTGAAGAAAAGTGAACTTTGTAGCTGCTACATTCACCACCATTTGTTTCACACAGCCAACAATCTGCAGTAAGCCTCCAGAAGCTGTTTAAAATATGCAGAGGAAGCGTTAACTCAGTCTGAGACCAGAATGGTTCAAATACACAGCTTACTGAAGGCTGAGGGCAGCTGTCCTACTTTACATGGACACAGACAGGGTGAGTCTAAGGGGGGCAAGGGGTAGACCATATTCATTTTAAGGTTTTCATTCATTCATTCATTTCATTAATTTTTCAGATTAAAAGTCAAATTATATAAAATACTATCTCAGTTGCTTTTACATTTATTAATATAAATATTAAAGCTTGTTTGATGGCAGATGCTCCCTTCACCCTGGCCAGAAAGGCTAAAATGACCAAAGAAAAAGTGGAAAACAGTTAAACATGAGAGGTTTTTGGACAAAGTTAGTTTTTTCCATTGTTTAAGCTGCTTCCAGCCAAGAGTGATACCATATATGCCCCATAGCTGCAGAAAAGGCTAACATTGTTATCTTTTTACAAAAAACCAGCTGAACATGAGAGGTTTTTGGACAAAGTTTGTGTTCTCCATTCTTTAAGCACCGGTTTGAGCACCGTTTAAGCACCGGCACCGTTTCAAAAGTACCAGTTTGGCACCGGTATTGGATAAAACCTAAATAATACCCGTCCCTAGTCTGGACTTCTTTAAGTTACTTGAAGACATTTCACCTTCATCCGAGAAGCTTCTTCAGTTCTAAGGTCAAATGGTGGAGAGTCCCAGATATAAACCTAGTGGGAGTTTCCCCCCACAGAGGGACAAAAGGACCCCCTGATGATCCTCTAATCACATGAGCCAAAGTGTGGAACTGGGTGTGGGTCCCAATCAGCCAGAGTTTCAGGTGAGCTCATTGTGAAACCTGGCCCCACCTTATCATGTGATTTCCTGAGGTCAGATGGCCCAGGATGTGAGTGGGCGTTAAGGCGTCTGGGAAGGGATCTCAAAACTGGATTATAGATGGCAGAGAGTTGGTGTCGTAAACCACCGCCTCTGTTCAAAGATGGTCGCTCACAGTGGACATAGATGCTTCTTTCACTCCTCTTTCAAACCATCTGTCCTCTCTGTCCAAAATGTGAACATTGGCATCCTCAAAGAGTGACCTTTGACCTTTAGAGCCAGATGAACAGCTGAGTCTTGTCCTGTGGAGGTGGCTCTTCTGTGTTGTGCCATGCGCTTGTGAAGTGGCTGTTTGGTCTCTCCGATGTAGAGGTCTGGGCATTCCTCGCTGCACTGTACGGCATACACCACATTGTTAAGTCTGTGATTTGGTGTTTTGTCTTTCGGGTGAACCAGTTTTTGTCTGAGTGTGTTGCTGGGTCTGAAGTACACCGGGATGTCATGCTTGGAGAAAACCCTCCTGAGTTTCTCTGATATACCGGCTACATAGGGGATGACAATGTTGTTGCGCCTGTCCTTCTTATCCTCCCTCGCTGGTGTCTGATCTTCTTTTCTGTGCCTCTTTGCTGACTTTAAAAACGCCCATTTAGGATAGCCGCACGTTTTGAGTGCTTCCTTTACATGTGTGTGTTCCTTCTTTTTCCCTTCAGGCTTAGAGGGAACATGTTCTGCCCGGTGGTGTAGGGTCCTAATTACTCCAAGTTTGTGTTCCAGAGGGTGATGGGAGTCAAACAGGAGGTACTGGTCCGTGTGTGTGGGCTTCCGGTAAACTTCGATGTTGAGGTTGCCGTTCTCTTCAATGTGCACAGCGCAGTCCAGGAAAGGCAAACAGTCGTCCTTTGTGTCTTCCCTGGTGAACTTGATGTTTTTATCCACAGCGTTGATGTGCGCAGTGAAGGATTCCACTTCTTGTGTCTTGATTTTGACCCAGGTGTCGTCTACATATCTGTACCAGTGGCTGGGTACTCTTCCTTTGAAAGAGCCAAGAGCCTTCCTTTCCACTTCCTCCATGTAAAGGTTGGCTACAATAGGTGACACGGGGGAGCCCATGGCACAGCCATGTTTTTTCTGTAATAGCCTTCGTTGTATTTGAAATATGTAGTGGTGAGGCAGAGGTCTAACAGTGTGCAAATCTGATCGGGTGTGAAGTTGGTCCTGTCCTCCAAGGAGTTGTCTTCTTGTAGTCGTTTTCTGACAGTCTCCACTGCCTCCGTGGTGGGTATGCAAGTGAAGAGAGAGACTACATCAAAGGACACCATGGTTTCATCTGGATCCAGGGTAAGTTTCTGGACCTTGTCAGTGAAGTCGGTGGAGTTCTTGATGTGGTGTGGGGTGTTCCCCACAAGTGGCGCAAGGATGGTAGCAAGGTGTTTCGAGATGTTATAAGTGGCTGAGTTTATGCTACTGACTATGGGTCTGAGTGGGACAGCTTCCTTGTGGATTTTAGGAAGTCCGTAAATGCAGGGTCAGCTGGGACGATACACATATACAAGGTGAATTATCATAATTTTATATATATTATGGTTCATATAATAATATTTCAGACTGATTCAAAATCGAATCGAATCAAATTGAACCGAATTGTGGATCGAATCGATTCGGCACCTTGTGAATCGAATCGATTCTAGAAATCAGTGACGATACCCAGCCCTAGAGAGGATCCTATGGTACCTACCCCTGCTTGCTGCCTCTCACCTCTCACTCGAGACAGAAACAGCCCCTCACCATGATACTGGCTCTAGAACCTGAGCTGTGCTTTGAGGTCAGCCCAACTAAATTTAGTCAGTATTTCTCATTAACTCACGCACTGGGTCGAGCTCCTTCCCCACCAGAAAGGTTTGTTCAGATGCAACTTTTCAAACCTATGCCATGCTGCCATTTTACTTTGGGAGATAAGCTGCTCCCTCCTGCAAACCTTTCCAAACAAGCTATACTTGTTTAGTATTTCTTTATTCTTAAGTTTAAAATTTAACATGGCAACTGTAGAGTCTTAGTTGGCTAAGATGTGTTGTTTGGATTTTGTAGTGTTTCTGAGCAATGCACAGCATGACCGTGGTATACATTTGCTGGGACATCCACTCCTGGGACTGTTGATGGGAAGCTGTCTTGAGTTTTTGACACTGATGAATAATCCTGCTGACTATAGAACGATGGACTTCAAATTGTTTGGTCTTGTAACAGTTCCATTAAGCTCAGCGCATTGTTTGTGTCGCCAGCTGAATGTGACATCACATCATGTGTTGCCTTACCCACATTGATGGGAGCAACAGTTCATCACTCTGATGTGCAGTTGCAGCACTTGTTTCTTCCTCACTGATAAAACTAAGAAAAAAACACACTATGCCAGATTGTCCAGAAAATGGAAAGGTTTAATGGACACCATAACGAGATAATCTCCTAACAATCTAAGAAAGATCTTGATCCGTAATTGTGAAATCAGCTGCTTGTTACAAGCTGAAGACAAGTCTCTTGATACTCACTGAAAGCAGCTTTCATTTAGACCCTTGGGCTGTTTTTCTAAGTCTAACATATCAAAAGAAATTAATAAAAAATTACCTTTTTGTTCTGGTTGTGATGTGCCATTCCCAAAGCAAAGGGATACACACAGAGCAGAGACGTAGACAGTAATTTCATAGTGTGGGCTCTTGTGAAGGTCAACCTCAGGACAAACCCATCCCATATGGAAAAGATATATATAAATCTTATAAAGTTTGTATCTGTCTGGTGTGAAACTTGTATGAAAAGCATACAAGAGTGAAAACACATATAAGATCCCTTGAAAAATTATATAAATCAAACTTGTATGTTTTGGATACTAAAACAATATATGAAAGTAATGAGAAAGTGGCCACTCTCATGAGTAAGTTTTTACTATTTCTTTTTGGGGTACACATGCATAAGACATGATCTGAGGACAAAACACAGTTAAAGCTGCAAAAGAATCCCCACATATTTTTTCAAAAGGGCAACTTTAATCCAAAGTCCTTAACAGTTCGATCATGTACTGTAATAACTTGAACAAGAATCTCCTTCCCTGACCCAGAAAACTGAAGATTAGGCAAATATCAACCAAAAATGTATCAAGTGACTATCAGTCAAGTGCTCCTAATGAGTTCTCCTTATTGAAGTGAATGTTGTCTTAGTGTTGGATGAAGGGATCAAACACAGGGCTGTTACCTGGGAGACTGAAGTTTCTGTTCTTTGCCAAACCAAGTTAAACAACGCTACCTGATAGGGCTGCTCAATTAATCAAATTTTAATCACGATTACGATCTGGGCTTTCAACGATCATTAAAAATGACTGAGCCGATTATTAGCCCCTCCCTCGTGCTTTACTCTCGCGCTGCTCCGTGTGGCAAATCGAGCGCACCTCTCTGCATTTCGAACACGTGTCACAACAATTAAGAGCAGCGGTCTCCAACCTTTTTTGCACAACTGACCGGTTTATGCCCGACAATATTTTCATGGACCGGCCTTTAAGGTGTCGCGGATAAATACAACAAAATAAAACTAGTACCGGTACCGAAAAAAAGAAAATTTATTCATAACACACGTGAAAAGACCCAGGAAAACCAGTAAACGATAAAAATGATAACAAACTCCGGAAAAATTAAATAAGTACAACTCTAATATTCCAGACACTTGTAATAAATGTAATGAAGATAAAGGTAACTTTTGGCATTGTATTTGGGATTGCAGGAAGATTGGCTCCTTTTGGGTTGCAGTAACACAAACTATGAAACAAATATTATCCAAGGAGGTTGTTTTGGATCCTGGCTTCCTCATTCTGGACTGTACCCAGAAAACATGAGGTACACAAAAAGTGACAGAATGTTTATTGATATGGGTTTGTTACAAGCAAAAAGATTAATTGCACTAAAATGGAAAAAAAACAAGGGAACCGAGTATCACACAGTGGATAAAACAAATGATGGTGGCTTTGCCATTGGAGCGGATAACATGTATACTGAAAAGGAAATTGGATGTTTTTGAGAAGGTGTGGAGACCATTTGTGAATTTTGTAGAAGGATTTGTATTATCTGAGGAGGACGAGGACTGAGGGCAATGACATTTGATTTGGGATAATGACAAATTTAGGCCTTTAACGGAGTGATAAATCTGACGACTTTTTTGTTTTCTTTTTGCTGTCTGAGAGGAGTGTATGTTCATGTAGTATTTAGAATGTTGGACTGTTTGCAAGTCATTAAAATGTAAAAAAATAATAAAGATATTGTTGGAAAAAAAAAACGATAACAAAATAACGCTGAAAACCGATAAAAACCCTGAAAACTATACATTTCACACATGAGCCTCAACTCTCACGGACCGGTACCAAACGACTCACGGACCCGAGGGAAGCTCGGAAAGCTAAGCAGAAGTTATTTGCAGAGGAGAGTGACTGCTGTTGGTTGAAAAGAGGTAAAAAAACTTCAGTGGTGTGGAAACATTATGGGTTGATGGAGTCAGACGTGGATCAAGTAGACACAGTGTGTAAACTTTGCTACAGTGTCGTAGCTGCACCACAGAGCAACACTGCAAAGTTCACTAAACATAGATGTTTACATTTTTCATTTATTTCTTATATTGCAAACATTTGCACTGTTATCAGTATTTGCACACTATTTATATTATTTTTTGACAATCTTTAAAGTCATTATTCAACATTGTTATTGTTAAATAAATATCTCAAATAATCGAGATCTCAATTTCAGTGAAAATAATCGTATCATTTTTGCCATAATCGAGCAGCCCTACTACCTGGTTAGAAGAAGCAGCATTTTCTCATCTGCCTTCACACGTGTATTCAATTCAGTTGTGTTTATATATCACCAGCCCACAACAACAGTTGTGTCAAGCTGCTTTGTATTGTGAGGTTAAGACCATACAATATCAACTCAAGTAATGTCCCATTTCCATTCCATAGGCTTTAATGTGATGTTGGCCCACCCTTTGCAGCTATAACATCTTCAAACCTTCTAGAAAGGCGTTACACAATGTTTGGAGTATATTTATGGGAATTTCTGATTTTTTTCACAACTGCGTTTGTGTGGTTAGAAACTAATGTTGGACAAGGATAGTTTCACTATCAGGTTGTGGTCAGGTCAGGGTTCTTTAACACCAAACTCGCACATCTGTGTCTTTATGGACCTTGCTTTGTGCAATGATGCGCAGTCATGTTGGAAGAAGAAAGCGCTATCCCCAAACTGTTCCCACAAACTTGGGACCATAACATTGTACAAAATGTATTAGTATGCTGAAGCGTTAAGAGTTCCCTTCACTGGAACTAAGGGTTCAAACCCAGCTCTGAAAAATAATCCAACACTACAGGTCCCCATCCACGGCCATGCACGGCCATGAAAACAATGTTGGTCTTTCAGTGTGCTTGGCTTATATGAATGGAGTGTACGGTCTAGTTTCATCTGATCTATGTTTGATCCTTAAGATCAGACTTCAAGTTTTACCTTGTCACCTAGGATTTTGAAATGGATGCCATTGGTGCATCTACTGGTAGGCTAACAGGTAGAATTGGCAACCACAGGTATTATTTTATGTCTTTTATCTGTAGAGTTTTCAATTTCTCTGTGTGCCTGCATCGTATCTCCTCAAGATATTAAGACATCCTTTGACAGTCCAAAGGTGAACTTGTGAGGTTAATTTGTGACCGTAAAGAGACCTGAATGGTTTTCTGTCTCTGGATGGAATTTCCTGTTGGTGCTTTCATTAAAGCAGTCTTGTTATCTTTTTAGCATGAATTGCATACCTACATGTCCTGTCTGAATGGTTTTCCTTCTGCTTCAGATCTGTTTATGGTCCAAATGTGGCTCTTGGTCTGTCTCCTGACCCTCAGCTCAGTGGCCCTGATGACTGCTGTTGGTAAGTTCCACTTTTCAAGATTATAAATATTTTATCTAGTCTCGGTAACAGAAACGTCTTTTGGGGGGTTCTACTTACTATTTCCTAATTAAATAAACACACAAAAATAGAATCTTTTATTAGAGATTTTATCATTTGTGAGCACAGAAATAAATATAAAAAAAAATAAAAAATTCCCCACTCGCCCCTGTGGGCGGTCAATCCTTCAAGCTCGGGTCCTCTACCAGAGGCCTGGGAGCTTGAGTGTCCTGCGCAGTATCTTAGCTGTTCCCAGGACTGTGCTCTTCTGGACAGAGATCTCCGATGTTGTTCCCGGGATCTGCTGGAGCCACTCGCCTAGCTTGGGAGTCACCGTACCGAGTGCTCCGATTGCCACGGGGACCACTGTTACCTTCACCCTCCACATCCTCTCGAGCTCTTCTCTGAGCCCTTGGTATTTCTCCAGCTTCTCGTGTTCCTTCTTCCTGATGTTGCTGTCATTGGGAACCGCTACATCGATCACTACGGCCGTCTCCTCATGTTTGTCTACCACCACTATGTCCGGTTGGTTAGCCACCACCATTTTGTCCGTCTGTATCTGGAAGTCCCACAGGATCTTAGCTCGGTCATTCTCCACCACCCTTGGGGGCATTTCCCATTTTGACCTCGGGACTTCCAGGTTATACTCGGCACAGATGTTCCTGTACACTATGCCAGCCACTTGGTTATGGTGTTCCATGTATGCCTTGCCTGCTAGCATCTTGCACCCTGCTGTTATGTGCTGGATTGTCTCTGGGGCATCTTTACACAGCCTGCACCTGGGGTCTTGCCTGGTGTGATAGACCCCAGCCTCTATGGATCTTGTACTCAGAGCTTGTTCTTGTGCTGCCATGATTAGTGCCTCTGTGCTATCTTTCAGTCCAGCTTTGTCCAGCCACTGGTAGGATTTCTGGATATCAGCCACCTCCTCTATCTGCCGGTGGTACATACCGTGCAGAGGCCTGTCCTTCCATGATGGTTCCTTGTCTCCCTCCTCTTTCTTGGTTTCTGCTGCCTGAGGTATACACTGAGCATGCTGTCAGTTGGGGCCATCTTCGTGATGTATTCTTGGATGTTCGTTGTCTCATCCTGGACTGTGGTGCTGACACTCACCAGTCCCTGGCCCCCTTCCTTCCGCTTAGCGTACAGCCTCAGGGTGCTGGACTTGGGGTGAAACCCTCCATGCATGGTAAGGAGCTTTCTTGTCTTCATGTCAGTGGCTTCTATCTCCTCCTTTGGCCAGCCTATTACCCCAGCAGGGTACCTGATCACGGGCAGGGCGTACGTGTTGATGGCCCGGATCTTGTTCTTACTGTTCCGCTGACTCCTCAGGACTTGCCTGACCCTCTGCAGGTACTTGGTGGTTGCTGCTTTCCTAGCGGCCTCTTCATGGTTCCCATTCACCTGCGGGATCTCCAGGTACTTGTAACTGTCCTCTATGTCTGCAATGTTGCCTTCTGGTAGTTCAATCCCCTCAGTTCTGACTACCTTCCCTCTCTTTGTTACCATCCGACTACACTTCTCCAGCCCGAACGACATTCCGATGTCATTGCTGTATATCCTGGTG
Source organism: Neolamprologus multifasciatus (assembly GCF_963576455.1). Lineage (NCBI taxonomy): Eukaryota > Metazoa > Chordata > Actinopteri > Cichliformes > Cichlidae > Neolamprologus > Neolamprologus multifasciatus. The sequence continues at coordinate 36,955,389 of NC_140443.1, read as the reverse complement.
GTGTGGATCAGTGAATCGATGTCTCGTTCACTCTTGGCATACAGCTTGATGTCATCCATGTACAGGAGGTGGCTGACAACTGCTCCGTTCCGTAGTCGGTATCCGTAGCCAGTCTTGTTAATGATCTCACTGAGGGGGTTCAGGCCTATGCAGAACAGCAGTGGGGACAGAGCATCTCCTTGGTAGATCCCGCACTTGATGGTGACTTGTGCTATGGGCTTGGAGTTGGCCTCTAGTGTTGTCCGCCACATCCCCAATGAGTTCCTGATGAAGGCTCTCAGGGTCCTGTTGATCTTATATAGTTCTAGGCATTCCAGTATCCAGGTGTGGGTCATTGAGTCATTGGCCTTCTTGTAATCAATCCAGGCAGTGCACAGGTTGGTCAGTCTGGTCTTGCAGTCTCGGCTGACTGCTTGGTCTGCCAGTAGCTGGTGTTTTGCGCCTCTGGTATTCTTGCCCATCCCTTTCTGTGCCCCCTCATGTATTGACCCATGTGCCTGTTCATCTTAGCCGATATGATGCCTGACAGGAGCTTCCACGTGGTGCTGAGGCAGGTTATTGGTCGGTAGTTGGAGGGGACCGGTCCCTTCTGGGGGTCCTTGAGGATCAGGACTGTCTGGCCTTCGGTTAGCCATTCCGGGTGTCCCTCGTTAACTAGCAGCTGGTTCATTTGTGCTGCCAGACGCTCGTGGAGTGCAGTCAGCTTCTTTAGCCAGTAGGCGTGAACCATGTCGGGCCCTGGTGCTGTCCAACTCTTCATACTGGAGACCCTTTCTTGGATATCTGCCACTGTGATGGTTACTGGACCCTGTTCGGGGAGGTCGCTGTGGTCTGCCCTCAGATCCACTAGCCACTGAGCATTGCCGTTATGGGTTGCGTCCATCTCCCATATGCTCTTCCAGTATTGTTCCATCTCCAGCCTTGGTGGTGCTGTTCTCTTATTATTGTTCCCCTGTCACTGAGAGTACACCTTGGCTGGTTCCGTGGAGAACAGGTGGTTTATTCTCCTTTCTTCTATCTCTCTGGTGTACCTAATCAAGCGGCTGGCCAAGGCTGTGAGTCGTTGGTTGGCAGTTTCCAAGGCCTCAGGTATGGACAGCTTCCTGTACTTCTTAGGCACCTTCCTCATCGTGCCTTTCTGCAACTCCGATAGTTGGCTAACCTCCCCCCGTGCTACCTTGATCTTAGCCTCTAGCCTCCTTCTCCATGGAGGGTACTGCCCCTTGTGGCTGTTCAACTTGTAGCCTAGCATCTCACTGATCACGTGATATATATATTGTGGTGGGGCGTGGTCTGCGGTGCCGTGCGGACGCACCTGCACGGCATCCGCAATCACGCCCGCCATGTTAAAACACGGGGACTCAAGGGTTGGTGTGGGGTTGTGGTGAAATTAAGGCACGACGGGACCACAGATCCATGTTTTGAGCCGTCTTTATTTGATATTTGCATTACACCACCACAACCCCACACCAACCCTTGAGTCCCCGTGTTTTAACACGGCGGGCGTGATTGCGGATGCCGTGCAGGTGCGTCCGCACAGCACCGCAGACCACGCCCCACCACATACATACATACACACACACACACACACATATATATACACATATATATATATATATATATATATATATATATAAAAAATGTTATCATTGTTATTTTGGTTCCAGGTGGAGATGTGTGTGTGGCAGGTCATGACAGCGGGCCAGTGTTTGAAGAACAGCCGAGCAGTTTAATTTACCCTGAAGGCCTGACTGAAGGCAAAGTGACCCTGAGCTGTCAGGCCAGAGCAAATCCAGCTGCTGCTTATAGGTGAGTCTTACACACTCATTCCCTGTGGAGCCCACATTTTATAAAATGAGTTGGTCTTCAAAGTGTGTTTTAGGGTACTTACTTTGATTCCTATATTAAATTTCTGTCTTAATTTGGTTTACAATGGGGCGAATAATCTTTTGATCCCCTGGTGAATTTGTACAGTGGGGAAAATAAGTACTGAACACGTCACCAATTTTCTAAGTAAATATATTTCTAAAAGTGCTTTTGATATGAAATTCTCATCAGATATCAGTAACAACACATCCAGTCCACACGTGTAAAGAAATCAAGCCACAGATGTCCATGCAGTGCCTTGTGACCTCCAAACATGGTTCATATTATTGCATTCAAAAACTGGTCTCATCTAACCAGACTCTAGTCAACCAACATTTCACAGGCTTGTCTAAATGTTGTTCAGCAAACTTTAAACACACTTTAACATGCTTTTTCTTTCAGCAATGTTGTCTGGAGTGGTGAGTGTGCATATGGCACTTAAGTGCATTACTTATTGTTTTCTTTGAAACAGTTGTACCTTCTGATTCCTGTAGCTCTCCACAGGTTGTCTTTGGCTCTGGGACAACCCTTGTAAAAATTCTTTCACTCTTCTTTTTGCAGGGAGCACCTGGTCATGGCCAGTTTATGTCAAAATTATGTTCTTTCCTCTTGTGGGCTAACCACTGCCATCAGTATGTTTTGCAACAATTAGGTTGCAAAGACCTTGTGAGAGCTCATTGGTTTTACCCATCACAAGCTGTTTATTGTGTGCATTGGTAATGAGACACCTTTTTATAGGCCTTCAGTTTGGACTGAACTGTACTTCACCCACATTTGATGACCAGTACGTTCGGCTATGTACAGGAGAGGCAAACTGAATGAGACTCAGGCAGCTGTGAGTTTTGAAAACCGCTGGCTTGTGTATTTTTACTCATTCAGAAAATAAAAGAATGAAAATTAATAACAAACATACAAAAACTTTTCAAATGAAAGTATCCCTTTTTAGTACCAGTATTTTTCTTCAGTGACCCTGTGGTACAATCACAGTAATCACTTAAAAAAAACCTTATCTGGGTGCACCCTTCTAAGTGTATAATCAGAGTTCAAGTTCAAGATAAACCACAATTTAAATTACCAAAATCCAAATAGCAACGTTCATCTGCAACTTCACAGACTTTGTTAACAAATTGCAACAACCATTGAGTTGGAAAAATAGATCCAACCGCCCACACCCATTTCTCTTCCTGTTCGTAGGGATGTATAAAGTCTGTGAAAAGTCCTTAAAATAAACCGTCCGTAAGTCCAGGGAGATGTGTGTGAAGAAGGGGAACAGTAAGTTCAAAGTGGCGTGGTATGGTTTTTTTTGTTGCAGCTGGCCTACCACACTCTGCTGTGCAGCACAGAACAAAGTCAATTGGTCCGTCAACGGGATTGGCTCGCCATCGATTACAGGATCTGTTGCAATGCATCGATAGGAAGGACAAAAAGGGAAAAATCTGACCTGTCAACGACAGTGTCATAGGACATTAAGTTCCCATATAATCACAGATCACAACTTGCTATCACTTAAGATGTACTATCTGTAACGTTACCCATGTTACAAATTGAAAATAAACACACAATCTGTGCAACAGTTTCAAATGCTTTTTTTTCAATAAGTAAAATAAAGTTTTTCACAAAACATTGTAAACAATTTCCTAATAAACTAGAACATTTTGCTTACAATGAACTCATGAAAAGTGCAGATAAACAATAAACAATTAAAATGCTCACCTATCTGAAAAACGATTGGGCAGGAGCACGAGATGGAGCAGGAACGATGAAATGGCGTTGTCTAATTCCCGACCTTCCCCGACCTAACAATGTAAAAGGAACTAGTTACTCGTCTTACCAGTACACATGCAATAAAAAAAATTTTCATAAGCAGCAAGTGCTAACTCTTTCGTTTATATCACTTTTCCCGTACCTCGTTTTAGTGAATCTCCGTCTCTTTTTCCTCGCTACCGTGCAAATAGACTTGGACACAGTATCTCTTACAGAACCTATGATATCTTTGGGTGGATTGGCTGAGGCCAGACTCAGACTCTGAACTTCAGTTATTAGTTTTAATACTTTTAATATGTTTTCAAGTGTTAAGTCCTCATTTTGACTCTAATATTTACATTTTCTCCAAGATCCAGTCGTTAGACACATTTTTGTGTTTCTGTCCTTTTATATTGATAACTGAACGACTGGAAAATCGCAAAATAGCCCACTGATGTAAAGCTGCCTGTGACCAAGTGGGTGAGAACACCACTTGTCTATATTCGTAGTTAACATTCTTGTTGTGATTTAGCCATATCTCATATGTATTCTGTATTAGGCAAACATTAGTGGTGGCCCGCTTGAAGCTGACGCTGCGTGTGTCGAAAAGAAGAACTGTGTGGAGACGTGATTCGTTTGGCCAGAGTCACGTGATCAGTGGCGTCCGAAGCTTCATTTAGAACGTAACTGATTCAGTGGTTTATAGGGAAGCGAATTTGTGGAGTTTTGATGGTGAGAGACAGCGAACCACTGATTATTGTATTGAGAGATTTGGAGCCAGCGAGGAAGAGAGGAGGTTCTGTTGTGTGGGAGTATTTTGAGTTGGTTTTGGACAGTTTTGGTTTTCCAGCTTTGTGTTCTTATTGTTTGCTTTTGTTTAGTGCGTGTTTATAAACTTAACATGTCAAAAATCTGCTTTTCATAATATAAATATCATTAAATAACTTTAGAAACACATCCATTTGACTCTTTTTATGTAATGTAATAAAATATATTTTATTTAAAAAATAATCTTAAAATGTTTTCTGGCTGATAGTCTGTGGGACCCAGGAAGACCATACACCTGCATCTCTACAGTTTCTGTGGACTCCAGCCTCCTCTGTTCTGTGTGAGAGGATTTTCTTCAAAGGAGAAATTATCTCATCGCACGAAGGAACAAATTCTCTTTAAATAAAAATGAAAAAGGGTTTCCTTAAATGGATCATGTTTTTAATTTGCAAGTACATATGCATGATCTCTTTCCAGTTCACAATCAATCTACCCGAGGTCAAAAATATGTATAAGAAAATTGGCCTAATATAATATTATTTATAAACATACCTGTCCAGCTGTCCAGTGATTAACTGCATAAGTGCATGGAGGCAGGACCTCACAGCAGAAGCATACTCCATAATGTATTTTTCACTTATTGTATTTACCAACATCAAGAAGTCAGAAGTAAAGAAAGACCACATCATGGTGCATGTTTGAACAAGGGAACTTTATTGATCACAATAATTTATTAAATAAATAAACAAACAAAAACATGTTCAAAGCAACACAGCGGTGGCCCAGTGTCAGACAGAACTACACTCTGTAGCGTACGCAGTCATAATGAAGCAGTTGGTTTTATTTTGTGGATCCAAGCTGCTCTTCATATCTTTGGCCACCAGATGTCACCAGAGAGGACTGTGTTGAAAAGCTTCGAGTAATGAATACGTGCTTCAGTACTTCAGAAAACTTCATTTGGCCATCACTAGCAAACATTTGCTATGAGTTTGGTTCTGTTTTCCACTTTTACAGATTATATCATGTAAAATCTTCGATTCTGACAGGTTTGTTAAGTTAACATGTTTTTTTTTTTTCATTTCAACTGTTAATTGGTTTAGTTTGAACTCACCTTACCAACCAGTGTTCCAGGAACAAAAGGAGGAAATGTAGTTTTACTGTATTTATAGCTTCCTGGTTAATCTGAGGTCACAGGAAGAGACCAGGTGACGAAGGAGGAGAACCTTTGTAATTTAATAAAACTGATTTTAGACTGTGTTTATAGAGAAATTGATTTGTTGTAATATGTCTGAGTCCAGAAATGTTTGTCTTACCTATCTAATGGAATAGAGTGAGACTGTTTGGTTCAGTGGACCATTTAAGCAGAAAGGAACCAGGTCAGTGTAGCTGTTTACATTTTCACCTTCATTCCCATTGAGTTAAGTTCAGTTATGTTTATTTGACATGAGTTAACTATGGAGTTGAGTTTCTTATTAATTTTTGTAAATATTGTTTGGTCACAAAATGGTGAATAAATCACTCACTACACTGGACAGCGTCAGTCTCCTGCCCTTCTTTAGCTGCTAAGGTCAAGTCCTTCTGGACTCCACTCCTTTATGAGTGAGGATCGAGAGTCCGTCAGCAGGATGGGAGCAGTTAGAGAGAAACTTAGGGTTTGTTTGAGAAAAGCTGGCCGTGACTATGTTAGTATCACAGACCCAGTGACTGACTCAGAGTTGAAGTGAACTTTTTTTCTGCAACAGGAAACCAGAGTTGCACCATCTCAGGTTTAACAACCTCAGTTGTTAGCTAAACCTGCCATATCTGTGACTGTGCTCCAGGGCACACAGCTAATCTGTGAGAGCTGGAAGTTCTTTAACTCAGTGACATCCAAAATGTTTCTTTTTCACTCCATTAAAATGAAACTACCATTAAACTTTTAATTTTTTGTACTGCAGGATAAAAAAAAAAGCCTGAATCAAATGATTATCTCCCTGCCATTCATCATGCAGGTGGCTTGTGAATGGGACTGCGGTTCCTCTGAATTTGGACCGATACTCCCTGGTGGCTGGTACCCTGGTGATAAGCAGCCCCGACCCCATCCGGGATACAGGCTCCTACCAGTGTCTAGCTATCAACCGCTGTGGCACCATCATTAGCAGAGCAGCCAACCTCAAGTTTGGTTGTAAGTAATAAAGACCTTTCAGTCCTTTTACTTGTTTGCCTGCTTTTAAAAACATGGCAGAAAAGGCACCAGACAAAAACACCAGTGTACATTCTTTCTCTGCTTCTGGATCAGAGCTCGCTGGTTTTAGGACTTTTCTCTGGTTTTTTTCAGCATTTATTACTTATTTGTCTGCTTGTTCTTCAGACCTCCATGACTTCCCTCCAGATGGCAGAAGTCCTCAAACAATAAATGAAGGTCAAGGAACGTTCTTGGCCTGCCAACCTCCTCCACATTACCCAGGTACCTCTCTGCTTCATTGCTCTAGAAAATGATTATATATATTCTTAGAGAGCCACAGAACAGTCCTGTGTGTGGCTGGAGCATTAGTTTTTTCTTTTGCATCATTTTCCTTGACTAAGAAAAAAGAGTCGTGCTGCAGCTAGCCACTTCCCCACTAGTGCCAAAAGGGGATTAACAGGTCAGGCAGAATATGACAGTAAAGATGAAACTGATACATTGTGACTGTTATGATTGTGACTTTTTATAGTGAAATCTGAGCGCTGACAGAATGAAATGACTAAAGTGGTTGACGTTGATTCTCTTCTTCTCTAGCGCTGTCTTACCGCTGGTTTCTCAACGAGTTTCCCAACTTCATCAGGAAGGATGATGGCCGCTGGTTTGTGTCACAGGTCACTGGGAATCTGTACCTGGCCAAAGCTGACCCTAATGACACAGCAAACTACTTCTGCTTTACAACGATCAACATGGAAGTCAGCACAAAGAGCACATTCAGCAAGGCCAACCAGCTCACGGTAGTCCCTGATGGTATGAAACACCTACAGCTGCATCACTCGTCTCTTAGCATCCTCACGTATAGTTGCTCCGCTGTCTGTAGTTGAGCATAAGTTATTCTACAAACAGAGGATAACAGGGTGTTGTTGTTCACTGACAGCCCAGTGCAACGCCCACTTGTAAGTTGTGGCATTAGCCTGTTATCAGTTTACTAAAGGCTGAAGCAAAGTCGACTCAGAGACAGCTGCTGACTTTCTCCTTCTCATTAGTCACCCTGCTGGTCAGCCCGTGGAGTACTGGCCCAAGCCTTCCACTAAGGGTCTCATTTACACTGAAAGAACTGGGAATTTTACAACACTAAATAAAGGTTATGGCACAGAATTAAGTGATAATCTAAGAAGATTTGCTTTTTCATTCCAGCCAATCCCAGGAAGTCAGCTCCAACCATTAAAGTGCGCTTCCTAGCAGATACCTATGCCCTGGCTGGACACACCACCCAGTTAGAGTGCTTTGCTTATGGAAAGTAAGTGTCCATCACAGGAATTGCTGTGATGCTTCTTTACTTATATCATAGAGTGATGCTGATCAGCTGATCAGCTGTAGTAATACATACTGGGGTGGCTGTAGCTCAGGTGGTAGAGCAGGTCATCTACTGATCGGAAGGTTGGTGGTTCGATTCCTGGCTTCCCCTAGTCTGCATGCCAAATATCCTTGGGCAAGATACTAACCCCAAATTGCTCTCCGATGCATCCATCGGAGTATGAATGTGTGTGAATGTTATCTAGAAAGCACTTAGAAAGATGTGCTTGTGCGAATGGGTCTGAATGGGTGAATGCACAAGTTGTGTAAAGCGCTTTGAGTGCTCAGATGAGTAGAAAAGCGCTATATAAGAACCAGTCCATTTACCATGTCCAAACCCAATGATCACTCTCTGATCTCTGCACTGCATTTTATTGACCTCTTACTTCCATCTCTCAACTCTCGCTTTGCTTCTCATCTTAAAGTCCGGTTCCAAAAGTGCGGTGGAGGAAGGTGGATGGTCTAATGCCATCCAAGGCAGGCCCCACTGTGGAGGGTCCCACCCTGACCCTTCCTGAACTCTCCTTTGACGATGAGGGCATTTACGAGTGTGAAGCCTACAACTCAGAAGGAAGGGACACGTACCAGGGACGCATTAATGTCCAAGGTGACTAAAGGTTCTTCATTGTGCAGCAAAGCATGTGTCCTTTTATTTTTAATGCACTCGTGTTCATTTTATAGCTCGTGTGTGTTTGGTTTGACTTTCTTCTCGTCCAGCTCAACCTGAGTGGTTACAGGTGATGACCGACTCAGAGGTGGAGATTAGCTCAGATCTTCAGTGGAGTTGTGTGGCTGCTGGAAAACCTCGACCCTCTGTACGCTGGCTACGCAATGGACAGCCACTTAGTACACAGGTAACACAACACACACCTGACCATAAAACTTCTGAAGGAGGCATTTGGCATGACCATGTGGGTACAGCAGAGAGATATCTTTGAGGACAACCTCTCAGCCCATCGTGATGATACTGTGGGCACTCCAGTAGCTCCAGCTGGTGGCAGCATCAGCCCTGGTGTTGTTCATAACATCCTAACAACTTTCCTCTCATGGGTGGGTGACAGGTTGGATTTTCAGTCAGATCAATTTAAATTTTTAGTTTTTATTTATATAGCACATCATCACAGCTACAGTTACCTCAGCTACAGTTACCTATGATAGGGTAATGTCAGTGACGTAGTGGGGACGGAGCTGGACTCTCTTAGGGTGGAGTCTGAGAGAGAGATGTTGTCCAAGATAAAGACAATGCTGGACAACACCTCCCACCCACTCCATGACGTGCTGGCCAGTCACAGGAGCTCACTCAGGGACTGAGATTACCCATGATGCACCACTGAACAGGAAGTCATTCCTGCCCGTGGATATCGCTGCACAACTCCTCCATCTAATAGACTGTAAACACTGTAATCATTACACCTTTTTGCACACCCTCTTTTCTTACTCGCTAATGTTGCTCTCAACTTTCTTGATATTTATCTATAATCACCTCCGTCAGTCATTGATATTCATTATTGAGTGATTTGTATATACTGTGCTATTTCTTAAATTTGTAAATGTCACAATACGGCTGTGCGCGGGCAAGAGTAGGACCCAAACGCAAACTCTAGAGACAAAAAGTAAACTCAAAAACGCAGCTTTATTGCTGGCGTGGGACACAAAGAACAATACAAAACTAAACTGGGAAAACTAAAGCACAAGGAGCCACGGGGAAAAATCACACAGCTATGAGGAAGGACACAACACTGACAAAGAGAAACACGGGGCTTAAATACACTGAGGGATAACGAGGGGGATGAGCCACAGGAGGAGAGCACAGCTGGGAGTAATCAGGCAGGACGAGACAAGGGAAGAAAATATGAAACATTAACAAAGGACAAACTGTTAAAGTAAAACAGGAAACACACTGACGCAACTCAAGACATGTAAACTTAACAGACTGGGGAGACAGAACATAGGGACCTGAAACATGGGACAGAAAGGCACAGTAGACATGAACATAACAACGCCACAGGGGAAGAGTAGAACAAAACGCAGGAACACAGGACCTCTTTCAAAATAAAATGGGAAACATAATGAAACGCAAACATGACAACATAAGAAACACAGACATGAAGCACATGAAGGACAAGGGAGACTTAACAGGGGTTGGATACACAAGGGGGATCTAATAAACAAATAACTTAGATAACCTAATGAACAAAATAAACTCAAACTTAAAACGCTGGGTCAAAAAACTTTAAAATTTGAAAACTCCATAAAATGGGGCGTGGGGTATATGGAGAGGGCTATGAGCACATTGTGGCAGAACTTTCATAAGTTCCTTATTTATTAGGGACTTGATCCCAACCATGGATGCTGCCTCTTAAAAGCAGTGAAAAAAGGAGCCAAAGCATAACCAGACAAATAAGGAACGCTGTGCTTCAGTTAATGATTTGACCTAAGAACACCTGCGTGCATCCTTTAATAGTTTCATTGTTACTTTGGTTATTTCTGCAAACAATGAACTGAATAATGCAGTACTGTACCGCATGCTTTGTTACACATGTCACAGATCGGTGCTCTCTGTAACTTTATCTCTTCTTTACCTTCTTCGGACCTCAAGGATCGTGTGGAGGTGAATGGTGTTCATCTCAGAATCATCAACCTCGCTCTGGAGGATTCTGGCATGTACCAATGTGTGGCTGAAAACAAGCACGGCACCATCTACTCGACTGCTGAGCTCAGGGTCCAAGGTAGAGAGAGACTTTTCATTCTCAAGCCAAGTAGTCAAGTTTTTATTGTCAACCCAACAATATACACTCAAGTATACAGTCGGGTGAAATATCGTCCTCCTGTATCAAAGGTGCAAACTGTAAAATGAAAGAAATTCAAACTATACAGAAACAAGATAAACTACGAATAAGTACAACAGTATTGTACTTGAATAGAAATAGAGTAAGAATTAGTGATGGGAATTCCAGCTCTTTTTAGAGAACCGGCTCTTTTTAGAGAACCGGCTCTTCAGGTTGTTTTGTTGCTTTAATTTATTTATTATTAACAACAATATAAAATTATGGACAAAATGAATTACTAATGTAAAAAAAGTGGTTTTATTTATATGTGTTTATATATAAATATATACGGTGGCCCCTAGAGACAAAACACGTACAAACTCCAAAACACATTTCGAGCGTTAACTGAACTTCCAAAACAGCTACTAGATCACTTAAATTACACAATTGAAAGCATATGTGTGTTGTTTGTGTATTTATACACAGGCACTCATATATATTCAAATAAAAAAAAAAAATTTAACCTGTTACTACCACACACCAAATCCGGTCGTTGGTACTTGCTGGCTTGTGTAGCCACGAGGTAACAAAGCTCCACACTGCCCCCTAGCATCCTGGAGCACTTTTGTTTTGGAGGTTTCACATGCTTCGGAGTTTGTACGTGCTTTGTCTGTAGGGGCCACCGTAAGTATACTTTTATTTATTTACTCCACATAAAATGCAATAAACAAGTTATAAAATACAAAGACCAACTATTCACATTTCAACTTTTAACTATTTAAATTTTATGACTTTTCCTTTTAAACTAATTGAAAGTGAAACAACACAAAACACTGCAAACCACAACACAATAAAAATACAAATTATAATATGCAAAACAAAAGGAAGATGCACAGAGGACAGTGAGAGGAAAGTGTTATGAAGTCCAAAGAAGTGTGTGTGGAGAAGAGAGTCGTGTGGAGGGGGCAGCATGGAGCCGGACTGCTTGGGGGAAAAGCTATTGCACAATCTCGCCGACCTGCTCCTGACGCTGCAGAGTCGTCTTCTGGATGGGGGAGAAGTAAAAAGTTGGAGGGAGTGGTGATGCGGGTCAGCCATGATGGTAGTGGCTTTATGAATGCAGCATGAGGTATAAATGTCCAGTAGGCTGGGTAGCTGCCAACGATGTGCTCCACACAATCCTCTGGTCTGCGGTCGAACACGGTTCCTGTGCTCAGTGTGATTCAATTCAATTCAATTAAATTTTATTTATATAGCGCCAAATCACAACAAAAGTCGCCTCAAGGCGCTTCATAGATACAGAGAAAAACCCAACAATCATATGACCCCCTATGAGCAGCACTTTGGCGACAGTGGGAAGGAAAAACTCCCTTTTAACAGGAAGAAACCTCCGGCAGAACCAGGCTCAGGGAGGGGCGGGGCCATCTGCTGTGATTGGTTGGGGTGAGAGAAGGAAGACAGGATAAAAGACATGCTGTGGAAGAGAGACAGAGATTAATAACAGATATGATTCAATACAGAGAGGTCTGTTAACACATAGTGAGTGAGAAAGGTGACTGGAAAGGAAAAAGTCAATGCATCATGGGAATCCCCCAGCAGCCTACGTCTATTGCAGCATAACTAAGGGAGGATTCAGGGTCACCTGGTCCAGCCCTAACTATATGCTTTAGCAAAAAGGAAAGTTTGAAGCCTAATCTTAAAAGTAGAGATAGTGTCTGTCTCCTGAATCCAAACTGGAAGCTGGTTCCACAGAAGAGGGGCCTGAAAACTGAAGGCTCTCCCTCCCATTCTACTTTTAAATACTCTAGGAACAACAAGTAGGCCTGCAGAGCGAGAGCGAAGTGCTCTAATAGGGTGATATGGTACTACAAGGTCATTAAGATAAGATGGGGCCTGATTATTTAAGACCTTGTATGTGAGGAGCAGGATTTTGAATTCAATTCTGGATTTAACAGGAAGCCAATGAAGGGAAGCCAAAACAGGAGAAATCTGCTCTCTCTTTCTAGTCCCTGTCAGGACTCTTGCTGCAGCATTTTGGATTAACTGAAGGCTTTTCAGGGAGTTTTTTGGACATCCTGATAATAATGAATTGCAGTAGTCCAGCCTGGAAGTAATAAATGCATGAACTAGTTTTTCAGCGTCACTCTGAGACAGGATATTTCTAACTTTAGAGATGTTGCGCAAATGGAAGAAAGCAGTCTTACATATTTGTTTAATATGTGCGTTGAAGAACATATTGACAAAAATGACTCCAAGGTTCCTCACAGTGTTACTGGAGGCCAAGGTAATGCCATCCAGAGTAAGAATCTGGTTAGATACCATATTTCTAAGCTTTTCAGCGCCGAGTACAATGACCTCAGTTTTATCTGAGTTAAGAAGCAGAAAGTTAGTGGCCATCCAAGTCTTTATGTCTTTAAGACATTCCTGCAGTTTAACTAATTGGTGTGTGTTATCTGGCTTCATGGACAGATAGAGCTGGGTGTCATCTGCATAGCAGTGAAAATGTATGCTATGTCTTTTAATGATGCTGCCTAGGGGAAGCATGTATAATGTAAACAGAATTGGTCCTAGCACTGAACCCTGTGGAACTCCATAATTAACCTCAGTGTGTGAAGAGGACTCTCCATTTACATGCACAAACTGGAGTCTATTAGATAGATATGATACAAACCACTGCAGCGCAATACCTGTAATACATACAGCATGTTCTAATCGCTCTAATAGGATATTATGGTCAACAGTATCGAACGCTGCACTGAGGTCTAGCAGGACAAGCACAGAGATGAGTCCACTGTCAGAGGCCATAAGAAGATCATTTGTAACCTTCACTAAAGCTGTTTCTGTGCTGTGATGAACTCTGAAACCTGACTGAAACTCTTCAAATAAACCATTCCTCTGCAGATGATCTGTTAGCTGTTTGACAACTACTCTTTCAAGGATGTTTGATATAAAGGAAGGTTGGAGATTGGCCTATAATTAGCTAAGACTGCTGGGTCTAGAGATGCTTTTTGAGTAAAGGTTTAACTGCAGCCACCTTGAAGGCCTGTGGTACATAGCCGATTATTAGAGATAGGTTGATCATATATAAGATCAAAGAATTAATCAATGGCAGGACTTCTTTGAGCAGTTTTGTAGGAATGGGGTCTAAAAGACACGTTGATGGTTTGGAGGAAGTAATTATTGAAGTTAACTCAGAAAGATCGATTGGAGAAAAAGAGTCTAACTTAACATCAATGGTACTAAGAGTAGCTGTAGATAATATTACATCTGTGGGATGATTATTGGTAATTTTTTCTCTAATGATAAAAATTTTATTCGTGAAGAAGTTCATGAAGTCATTACTAGTTAACGTTAAAGGGATGGTTGGCTCAAAAGAGCTCTGACTTTTTGTCAGCCTGGCTACAGTGCTGAAGAGAAACCTGGGGTTGTTCTTATTTTCTTCAATCAGTGATGAGTAGTAAGCTGTTCTGGCTTTGTGGAGGGCTTTCTTATAAAGCAACAAACTATTTCTCCAGGCTAAATGATGATCCTCTAAATTTGTGACACGCCATTTCCTCTCCAGATTATGAGTCATCTGCTTTAGGCTACGTGTTTGAGAATTATACCACGGGGTCAGGTACTTCTGATTAGAGACCTTAGTTTTCACTGGAGCTACAGTATCCAGAGTCGTACGTAGTGAGGAGGTGAAATTATTAACAAGATAATCGACCTCTGTTGGGGTAGCGTTCAGATAGCTGCTCTGCTTCTGGAGGAAACCTTGTCTTGTTAGGAGAGATGGCATCCATCCCACTTTGGATGGAGCAGCTCTCATTTCTAGAAATATCGACAAATTTATTAAACCCCTCAAAACATGACTATCCAGAGTTGGGACCAGGAAGCAGAGTTGCAGTCTTACACGCCTCTCTGCAGCTTCTCTCCTCCTGCTACCCCCCCAAAAACCCATCTCCATAGAGACTGTGTCTGCTTCCAAAAAGACAAAAAACAAACTAAAAACCAGCAACAAACAACTTAAACATTTACAAAGAGAGAACAATACAGTATCCACATCTGAACCAAAGAGTAAAACAGTGAAATGTGGATTATTAAATAGTAGGTCTCTCTCCTCCAAGTCTCTGTTAGTACATGACTTAATAACTGATCAACAAATTGATTTACTCTGCCTTACAGAAACCTGGTTGCAGCAGGATGATTATGTTAGTTTAAATGAATCAACACCCCCGAGTCATTCTAACTACCAGAAATCTCGAAGCACAGGTCGTGGGGGCGGTGTGGCAGCAATTTTTCACACCAGTCTATTAATTAATGAAAGACCAAGACAGACTGTTAATTCATTTGAAAGCCTGATGCTTAACATTGTCCACCCCAGCTGTGAAACTCAGAAACCAGTCTTACTTGTTATCATCTATCGTCCACCTGGGCCTTACACAGAGTTTCTGTCTGATTTCTCAGACTTTATATCTAATTTAGTTCTGAGCTCAGATAAAATAATTATTGTGGGTGATTTTAACATCCATGTTGATGCTAAAAAATGACAGCCTCAACATGGCATTTAATCTGTTGTTAGACTCAATTGGTTTCTCTCAAAATGTAAAAGAACCCACCCACCACTTTAATCACACTCTAGATCTTGTTTTAACATATGGCATAGAAACTGAACATTTAACAGTGTTTCCTGAAAACCCTCTCCTGTCTGATCATTTCTTGATAACATTTACATTTACAATAATTGATTACACAGCAGTGGAGAGTAGACTTTATCACAGTAGATGTCTTTCTGAAAGCGCTGTAACTAAGTTTAAGAATATAATCCAGCCACTGTTATCATCGTCAATGCCCTGTACCAACACAGAGCAGAGCAGCTATCTGAACGCTACCCCAACAGAGGTCGATCATCTTGTAAATAATTTCACCTCCTCACTACGTACGACTCTGGATACTGTAGCTCCAGTGAAAACTAAGGTCTCTAATCAGAAGTACCTGACCCCGTGGTATAATTCTCAAACACGTACCCTAAAGCAGATGACTCGTAATCTGGAGAGGAAATGGCGTGTCACAAATTTAGAGGATCATCATTTAGCCTGGAGAAATAGTTTGTTGCTTTATAAGAAAGCCCTCCGCAAAGCCAGAACAGCTTACTACTCATCACTGATTGAAGAAAATAAGAACAACCCCAGGTTTCTCTTCAGCTCTGTAGCCAGGCTGACAAAAAGTCAGAGCTCTTTTGAGCCAACCATCCCTTTAACATTAACTAGTGATGACTTCATGAACTTCTTCACAAATAAAATTTTTATCATTAGAGAAAAAATTACCAATAATCATCCCACAGATGTAATATTATCTACAGCTACTCTTAGTACCATTGATGTTAAGTTAGACTCTTTTTTTCCAATCGATCTTTCTGAGTTAACTTCAATAATTACTTCCTCCAAACCATCAACGTGTCTTTTAGACCCCATTCCTACAAAACTGCTCAAAGAAGTCCTGCCATTGATTAATTCTTCGATCTTATATATGATCAACCTATCTCTAATAATCGGCTATGTACCACAGGCCTTCAAGGTGGCTGCAGTTAAACCTTTACTCAAAAAGCCATCTCTAGACCCAGCAGTCTTAGCTAATTATAGGCCAATCTCCAACCTTCCTTTCATATCAAAAATCCTTGAAAGAGTAGTTGTCAAACAGCTAACAGATCATCTGCAGAGGAATGGTTTATTTGAAGAGTTTCAGTCAGGTTTCAGAGTTCATCACAGCACAGAAACAGCTTTAGTGAAGGTTACAAATGATCTTCTTATGGCCTCTGACAGTGGACTCATCTCTGTGCTTGTCCTTCTTGACCTTAGTGCAGCATTCGATACTGTTGACCATAATATCCTATTAGAGCGATTAGAACATGCTGTAGGTATTACAGGTATTGCACTGCAGTGGTTTGTATCATATCTATCTAATAGACTCCAATTTGTGCATGTAAATGGAGAGTCCTCTTCACACACTGAGGTTAATTATGGAGTTCCACAGGGTTCAGTGCTAGGACCAATTCTGTTTACATTATACATGCTTCCCCTAGGCAGCATCATTAGAAGACATAGCATACATTTTCACTGCTATGCAGATGACACCCAGCTCTATCTGTCCGTGAAGCCAGATAACACACACCAATTAGTTAAACTGCAGGAATGTCTTAAAGACATAAAGACTTGGATGGCCACTAACTTTCTGCTTCTTAACTCAGATAAAACTGAGGTCATTGTACTCGGCGCTGAAAAGCTTAGAATATGGTATCTAACCAGATTCTTACTCTGGATGGCATTACCTTGGCCTCCAGTAACACTGTGAGGAACCTTGGAGTCATTTTTGACCAGGATATGTCCTTCAACGCACATATTAAACAAATATGTAAGACTGCGTTCTTCCATTTGCGCAACATCTCTAAAATTAGAAATATCCTGTCTCAGAGTGACGCTGAAAAACTAGTTCATGCATTTATTACTTCCAGGCTGGACTACTGCAATTCATTATTATCAGGATGTCCAAAAAACTCACTGAAAAGCCTTCAGTTAATCCAAAATGCTGCAGCAAGAGTACTGACAGGGACTAGAAAGAGAGAGCATATTTCTCCTGTTTGGCTTCCCTTCATTGGCTTCCTGTTAAATCCAGAATTGAATTAAAATCCTGCTCCTCACATACAAGGTCTTAAATAATCAGGCCCCATCTTATCTTAATGACCTTGTAGTACCATATCACCCTATTAGAGCACTTCGCTCTCGCTCTGCAGGCCTACTTGTTGTTCCTAGAGTATTTAAAAGTAGAATGGGAGGCAGAGCCTTCAGTTTTCAGGCCCCTCTTCTGTGGAACCAGCTTCCAGTTTGGATTCGGGAGACAGACACTATCTCTACTTTTTAAGATTAGGCTTCAAACTTTCCTTTTTGCTAAAGCATATAGTTAGGGCTGGACCAGGTGACCCTGAATCCTCCCTTAGTTATGCTGCAATAGATGTAGGCTGCCGGGGGATTCCCATGATGCATTGAGTTTTTCCTTTCCAGTCACCTTTCTCACTCACTATGTATTAACAGACCTCTCTGTATTGAATCGTATCTGTTATTAATCTCTGTCTCTCTTCCACAGCATGTCTTTTATCCTGTCTTCCTTCTCTCACCCAACCGGTCGCAGCAGATGGCCGCCCCTCCCTGAGCCTGGTTCTGCTGGAGGTTTCTTCCTGTTAAAAGGGAGTTTTTCCTTCCCACTGTCGCCAAAGTGCTTGCTCATAGGGGGTCATATGATTGTTGGGCTTTCTCTGTATCTATGAAGCGCCTTGAGGCGACATTTGTTGTGATTTGGCGCTATATAAATAAAATTGAATTGAATTGAATTGAATTGCTCTATGTTGGTACAGGGCATTGAAGATGATAACAGTGGCTGGATTATATTCTTAAACTTAGTTACAGCGCTTTCAGAAAGACATCTACTGTGATAAAGTCCACTCTCCACTGCTGCGTAATCAATTATTGTAAATGTAAATGTTATCAGGAAATGATCAGACAGGAGAGGGTTTTCAGGAAACACTGTTAAATGTTCAGTTTCTATGCCATATGTTAAAACAAGATCTAGAGTGTGATTAAAGTGGTGGGTGGGTTCTTTTACATTTTGATAGAAACCAATTGAGTCTAACAACAGATTAAATGCCATGTTGAGGCTGTCATTTTTAGCATCAACATGGATGTTAAAATCACCCACAATAATTATTTTATCTGAGCTCAGAACTAAATTAGATATAAAGTCTGAGAAATCAGACAGAAACTCTGTGTAAGGCCAGGTGGACGATAGATGATAACAAGTAAGACTGGTTTCTGAGTTTCACAGCTGGGGTGGACAATGTTAAGCATCAGGCTTTCAAATGAATTAAAGTCTGTCTTGGTCTTTCATTAATTAATAGACTGGTGTGAAAAATTGCTGTCCACACCGCCCCCTCGACCTGTGCTTCGAGATTCTGGTAGTTAGAATGACTCGGGGGTGTTGATTCATTTAAACTAACATAATCATCCTGCTGCAACCAGGTTTCTGTAAGGCAGAGTAAATCAATTTGTTGATCAATTATTAAGTCATGTACTAACAGAGACTTGGAGGAGAGAGAACTAATATTTAATAATCCACATTTCACTGTTTTACTCTTTGGTTCAGATGTGGATACTGTATTGTTCTTTCTTTGTGATTGTTTAAGTTGTTTGAAAAAAAAACAACAACTCTCAAATGACATCCTGTACTTGTGTACAATTTAGCTTAGAGAATAACTTCACAAGGCAACTATTTAAACACAAGTGTGATGGATCCTGTATGTCCAACCTGAGATCCATTGATCGGTTTGTGTGGTATGTGAATTGTAGTGGGTTCAGTTTGGTGGTGTTTTTAAAGCACTGTGGCACAACAGCTCAGGGAGACGTTGGAAATGTCTGCTGGTCGGCACAGGCTCTGAGCACACCTCCAGCTATATTGTCTGGTCCAGTAACTTTTTGTGGGTTGACCCTAGCGAGAGTCCTTCTCACTGACTGTCACTGTCTCAGCATTCTCACTTATGTCTATGTGATACACATAGATACCTGTTTCTTTAGTTACAGGCCTAGGAGTAGGACTCTTGTTACTTCAATCTGTTCTACTTTTACCTGTAAAAAGGTGTATTGATAATTCCTAAAGACAACATAATAAAAGCATGCCATTACGTGTAGAAAAACCTCATTAATTTTTCTTTGGATTAAAACAAACAGGAGATACAATTTACAGCAATGCACCACTCTCTTTTGTTCCCCTGTCCTTGTGTGTCTCTTCCTTTCAGTTCAGGCTCCAGATTTCCGGTTGAATCCAGTAAGGAAGCTTATTCCAGCAGCTAGAGGGGGACAGGTGATGATTGACTGTCGCCCTCGAGCTGCCCGAAGCCCAGTCTGTTCTGGAGTCGTGGAACATAGTTGCCTCACCAACAGCAGCAGTATTCCCCTAGCTAAGCCTGTGTTACAGTTCATACTGCAGTGTAAACAGCGTGTATGGTCAACTACCATGGTCAGTAAAGTCGACCTCAAACTGATTTTATGTGCTACACGGCGCTCAAAAATCTGTCAAAAATGTTTTAGTATGACTTTGCTCAGCTACGAAGCCGCACCCGCTTGATAGCTTGTCTACTGTAGTAGTCTACTGGAGCCTCGCGGAGTGATCTGGGTCCAGACTCTGTCTGCTTCAGGTCCCAAAGTCAAACGATCACTGCAGCATCAGTGAGAGTTACAAAACTGTCTAAATTCTTCCATCTTTAATAAAATCATCAGCGTTGCTGCTTTACCAGGTGTAACTATGAAGTTTAACGTCCAGGCATCCATGAAAACAGAATTTATTAAATATAACAGAGTTAGAAGTTAGCAGGAAGTTAGCAGGAAGTTAGCTCGCTAGCTTCCACCTAAACATGATATAGCATGTTCTGACTGAGAGATTTCAGAAAATATTCAAACGTACAGCTCTGCTACCACTTCCAACATAAATGAAAACAGAAAACTAAACAGCAGTGACGTTTGTAGGGTTACTGAAGTTGGGCTAGCTGCTATATAATGATATGCTACGCGATTGCTAGCGACACAGCTACGTTAGCATAACATAAACACAGTGAAGCTGGAGGATGAACGCTAACTTTTTTCCACTCGATAAAAGTTAACATGAGGGTTCCCGATGGTTAGAGACAAATGCAATCGCATGGCAGGATGCTGTAAACGGACCAAACTTCAGTCAGGAGAACAACTGAGATTATTCATCCACAATACGAGGTTAGTCATTATTAGTCATTATACTGCAACAACATGGGAACAGAGCAGCTGCCAGAGAATTCAACATTAATGAATCAATGGTACGGAAGTGGAGGAAGCAAGAACAATAAGTTGAGTAAAGTTTGACATATCTGACTGTTTTGTTTGCTTAATGCTCCTTATAATCAGGTGCACCTTATGGTCCAAAAACGGTAGATTGCATATTGATTTTTTGATTTAAAATTCACTTTAGGGCAGCACGGTGGCATGGTGGTTAGCACTGTTGCCGCACAGCAAGAAGGTCCTGAGTTCAATTCCAACATCAGGCCGGGGTCTTTCTGTGTGAGTTTGCATGTTCTCCCCGTGTTTGCGTGGGTTTCTCTCCGGGTACTCCGGCTTCCTCCCACCGTCCAAAGACATGCAGCTTGTGGGGATAGGTTAATTGGAAAATCCAAATTGCCATTAGGTGTGAATGTGGGAGTGAATGTGAGCGCGAATGGTTGTCTGTCCCTGTGTGTTGGCCCTGCGACAGACTGGCGACCTGTCCAGGGTGTACCCCGCCTCTCGCCCTATGACAGCTGGGATAGGCTCCAGCGCCCCCCGCGACCCTGAAAAGGATAAGCGGAAGCGAATGGATGGATGGAAAATTCACTTTAGTGGTGTACAATTATACACCTAATGATATATGTAAGTCTGTCATTCTTTCAAAAACTCATCTGCAAATGGTGTGAATTCAAAGTTGTTTGGCTACAATAATAGCAGACAAACTTTAAACCCTAGAGCTCAAGCTTTGGAATAAGTCTGTGCAGATTCTCAGTCATCCAGGTCGTAGGAGTTTAAGGAGCTTGGGAAAGAAACCGACTGGATTCATCCAAGAGGCTTCTTTAGATCTAAAACCAGTCCCAGGGATTGAAGCCCTAGTGGGGCTTGTCCCCTAAGAGTTAGTGATGGGTCGTTCGCGAACGAAATGGCTCTTAGAGCCGGCTCTTTGAAGTGAACGACGGGAGCCGGCTCCTTATCGCGAGCCGTCACGTGGGTTTTTTCTCTCTCTCTCTCTCTCTCGCACTTTTTTTTGCTTCACTCCGCACGCGAGCCTTGTGCTTTACGCTGGGCAGAGGGGGGAGGGGCGGTAGTTACTCAGTAGCACAGGAACAGAGCAGGAGGGAGAGAGAGAGAAAGAGAGCCAGGGACAACAACGTCACATTAGAAAGGTAAAGTAATCATCCACAACTATTTTCGGTTGCAGATGATAAAGGATGTAGAAAGTTTATTCATGCAGGCCCATATGACAGAGAATATGCATCTTCTTTTAGTTTTCATATTTTAATTTATATTTAATTGTGTTGTGGTTTGCTGTGTTTTGTGTTGTTTCATTTTAAATTTGTTTAAAAGGAAAAAGCTGAAAATTTAAATAGTTAAAAGTTGAAATGTGAATAGTTGGTTTTTGTATTATATGATTTATTTATTACATTTTATGTGGAGTGAATAAATAAAAGTATATTTACGGTGGCCCCTACAGACAAAGCACATACAAACTTCAAATCACGTACAAACTCCGAAGCACGTAAAAACACGTAAAAACTCCGAAGCACGTAAAAACTCCAAATCACGTAAAAACTCAAAAGCACGTAAAAATTCAAAACACGTACAAAAGACAACAGAAGTGCTCCAGGATAGTGTTGAGCTTTTGTTACCTAGTGGCTACACAAGCCAGCAAGTACCAACGACCGGATTTGGTGTGTGGTAATAACAGGTAAATGAACATTTGTTTTAAATTATTTGAATATATATGAGTGCCTGTGTATAAATACACAAACAATACACACATGCTTTCAATTGTGTAATTTAAGTGATCTAGTAGCTCTGCTTTGGAAGTTCAGTTCATGCTAGAAATGTGTTTTGGAGTTTGTAGTGCTTTGTCTCTAGGGGCCACCGCATATATTTATTATAAACATATATAAATAAACCCACTTTGTTTTACGTTAGTAATTCCTTTTGTGCATAATTTTATATTATTGTTAATAATAAATTAATTAAAGCAACAAAACAACCTGAAGAGCCGGTTCGGAGCCGAAAGAGCCGGCTCTTTTTAGTGAGCCGAACCGAAAGAGCCGGATCTCTAAAAAGAGCCGGAAATCCCATCACTACTAAGAGTGTTGTTGACCTGTTTTAATCATGTGCCTCATTACATGAGCCAAGGCGTGAAAAAAGGCGTGGGTCATTACCACCAGGGGTTGGATGTTCCTGGTGACCAATTTCTTAGTTGACTAAATGAGGAAAAACATTGTAGTCTGAAACTAAGAAACACTAAGAACAATTTAATGGACAATGTTTACATATTATTATATGGTGTTATTTTTGTGCCTGTATACAAACATTGCATTTTGGGGAGAAAATTAATTTGAGCAAAGAAAAGTTTAATTTGAGCGTAGGGCAGGGCAGTATGGCCAAAAATATTTATCACGATATATATTTGGAAATGTGTGATAACGATATAACTGACAATATAATTGACACGAGACAAAATACTTTACAACTCCACAACTTTATTAGTGCAAAGAAAAACCATCAATGTATTTTCACTGAAACAAGCAGCTGTTTTTTAAGTAAAAATATAAAAATGTAACAGTGCAAATGCAAATTCCTCACTGACAGTTTAACCAAAAGGCATTTCCAGTGGAAACTGGTCGACATATCCTCAGCATAACCATGTATAATATCCACAAAACTTAAAAAGAGGTTATACACACACAATATGGTAATATTATGTTGAAGCACAGCACGTATCACTCCGCGAGGCTCCGCCTACGATAGCCGTAATGCTCCAACAATCCATCAAGAGGCTTTGTAGCTTAGCAAAGTCGTACTGAAACATTTGACAGATTTTCGAGCGCCGTGCACATAAAATCGTTTCGAGGTCAGTAAACACAACCAGAGTTCATACATAAGGCACACGGGATTATAAGGGGCTCTGTCGACTTTCAGAAAAATCAAAGGATTGATTTTAAGTGCGCCGTATTTTCCAAACAACGCGGTAATAACGACGGCCCGCTAGCATGCGCTACCAAAAATAGTGCTTTGTTGTGTATCTGACGGACGAAAGCTAAACCAGTTCCACACCAGTGAAGCTGCAGCATTTTTACAAACCAGTTCTGGTTCATCGTTTCATTCAACGATCCATTTTCGCTCTTCTCATTCTGCATCGCCGCCATGTGCGTATGTAAACAAAGGCACTGCGCATGCGCGTTTTACCCATATTCTATCCCCATATTTCATTTTCTTAT
Source organism: Neolamprologus multifasciatus (assembly GCF_963576455.1). NCBI lineage: Eukaryota > Metazoa > Chordata > Actinopteri > Cichliformes > Cichlidae > Neolamprologus > Neolamprologus multifasciatus. Next base: position 36,931,670 of record NC_140443.1, on the reverse strand, counting down.
CATTGCCTAACGTTACACTGGTATGATATGGCCCAGCCCTATTTGAGCGAATAAAACTGACTTCTTCAGTCTGGATTTAAGAAATGTATTTCAGTGTTTGTCTATTATCCGTATACACACACAATAACAATCCATCTCGATCAGTTGTTAGCATTTGCTCTCGCTCAGATCTCTGCTCCATGTGCTCACAGACATCTGCAGCTCTCAGTGTGTCGCTCTCACCATCTCTGCTCCGTGCACGCTCAACTCTCTGTGCACCATTAGAAATGTGCCACAAAACCAACCAATCACAGACTGGGATACAAAAATTTTGATTAGCTGTTTTGGCCTCCAATCAGCGTGCTAGCTACTAGCTAAATTCAGTGGAGTGGTTTGGGTTAAACTACATTAAAACCAACAATGTTTCTTAAAAATTATATCTTTTAAAATAAAATAATTAAAGATAATTACCAAAAATGGGTTTCAACCAAAACCACTCCACTGGATTTAGCTACGTTTGGGACAGTGTGCTAACTTTTATCTACAATCTCACTCTGTTAGTGTTAAAAAGATCATGCATATATAAACACACATGTGTGGTGTTCTCAACAACAGCGCTCCATCTGGTGGGAGATAGTCACATAACATTTAGGACACAGTCATTTACCAGCACTGGGCATCAATGTTAACAATCAGATTAAAAGACTGATAAGTCTAAGTGTAGGTCACATGGTGGGAGAAGGGCTCACAGTGGTTTCAGCTGAAACCTCTGGTGGAAATGACAGCTTGGCTCCTGTGATGAGGTAAATGATAAATAGTATCGACTAAAGGGTCAACCTCTCTAGAGTTTAAATACCTGGGACTCTTAAACATTTGGTTTTAGCACTGAACACACCTCTTAGGCGAGGAAAGAAATGTCTTCACCAACCTTTAAGAAGTCCAATCGCTGTCTTTCTTTCTTTCTAAGCTCCGTAGACAACTTGGAATAAGTTACGTTTTCCCTGTACAAACACAGACACTACTTGTATGAGCCATATAATGTTCAGGTTCTGTCAATAATGTATGAACGGTGATTATGTTTAAATTTTACAGTGTTTTAGATTAAATTAAGGGTTATATTGTCTTTTCTCAGAATCACAGTAACTCCAGATGGCATCTTGTGGATTTATAACATCAGCAGAGCAGATGAAGGAAAGTACACCTGCTTTGCTGAAAACTACCTGGGCAAAGCCAACAGCACTGGACACCTGTCTGTGAGAGGTACACAACTCAACAACTCAGCCATAAGTAATAAACAACCTCATGCCACATGTCAGTGAGGTGAAGCCTTTGTTCCTATTGCTAGTCGCTATAATCATCTCAAAGTCGAGATGAGCTTAACTTTGGATTGCTTGTGTTCTCTTCTGACACTCGTCCATGAATCGTTTTTATTATTTCACTGAAATGTGATTATGTTTGAAAACGCATTCTCGTAAATGAAAGAATGAAGTGTTCCTGAACCTTCGACTGTATCAAGCATGAATGACACATATATAACATTCACACTCTGATGGATGCAAAAGGAGGAACTCAGGGTTCACTGTCTTGATCAAACTTAGTTTTGGCATGGAGACTGGAGCAGCCACAGAGTAACCCACCAATTCAAAAAGTGTACGTAAACTGGAGCCTGCTGGCACACCAGTGTCCACCTGTAATGAAAGGATATGAGTCCTCTCGTCCAGCGGTCTCCAACCTTTTTTGTGCCACGCACCGGTTTATGCCCGACAATATTTTCATGGACCGGCCTTTAAGGTGTCGCGGATAAATACAACAAAACAAAACTAGTACCGGTACCGAAAAAAAGAAGATTTATTCATAACACACGTGAAAAGACCCAGGAAAACCGAGTAAATGATAAAAACGATAACAAAATAACGCTGAAAACTGATAAAACCCTGAAAACTATACATTTCACACCTGAGCCTCAACTCTCGCGGCCCGGTACCAAACGACTCACGGACCGGTACCGGTCCGAGGCCCGAGGGTTGGGGCTGATCTAGTCCCACAGTGGTTGATTGTCTTGTGTTCACTGCTGCGGCTCCTCCGAAAAAGAAAGCCTCCAATCAGAATGATTTGACCTGGTGACCTTAAATGCACACCTTAAGGCAGATAGCTGTTAACATGTTTGTTTATCCACCCTGAGCAATCACCAGTAAAACACTTCTTCTTTTGATTACTATTTGAATAATTAAAAAGTATCATGTACATGGAGCTGGTCTGTTTAGAAAACCACAGGCTGTAAAACACTCAGTCTTCCCAAAAGAGTCTTACATGAGAATGTGCATCTGTCTATCTAACCGGTTCAGTCTGGTGGGGAGAAGCTGCTGGTTTTGCTGGCACTGAGGTGACGATACCAGTTATCGTGTCTACATCTGCCCCACACATTCTTACATTTTCACTGATATTTCTGCAGGTTTCTACATAATTATTCAATCAAAAGACTTTTAATTATATTAATCCCAAATAATAATCAAACCCAACATTACCCCTCCAGATAAGCTGGAGAGGAAATGGTGTCTCATTTATTTAGAAGTTCTTCATTTGGAAAAAACGAGTTTGTTTCTCGATTTCAAAAACGCCCTCTGTAAGGCCAGGACATGTTGCACCGCTGACTGAAGAAAACAAGAAAAAGCCCAGGTTACTGTAGCCAGGCTGACAGTCAGGTTTGGCCCAGCAGTGCTTTCTTTAACCTTAACTAGCAATGACTGTATGAATTTCTTCACAAATAAAATTTAAAGCATTAAAGAAAACACACAGCTCATAGATGTCTCATTACCCACAGCTACTATTCTCTGTTTGATCTTACTGAAGGAAATCACTTCTTCCAAACCATCAACGAGTCTACAGCTCATCAAAGTCCTTAATTGATTAATGCATCACTCTTAAATATGGTCTATCTCTATTAATGGTCAACGTAACACAGGCCTTTAAGGTGGAAGTAATTAAACTATTACTTAAAAAGTCATCACTTGGCCCAGTGTCCTAGCTAATTATAGGCCAACCTGCATTCTTTTATTTATCTCAAACATCCTTGAAAGAGTAGTTGTCAAACACCTAACAGATCATCTGCTGAGGGATTGTTTATTTGAAGAGATTCAGTCAGGTTTCAGAGTTCATCACAGCAACAGTCTCATTAATCTAACAGATCCAGTTTGTGCATGTAAATGGAGAGTCCTCTTCACACACTGAGGTTAATTATGGAGTTCCACAGGGTTCAGTGCTAGGACCAATTCTGTTTCCATTATACATGCTTCCCCTAGGCAGCATCATCAGAAGGCACCGAGATGGCAGCAGCATGTCTCCCTGTTGAATGTCTGCTTTGAGTTTGTGAGGAATTCTCTTTGTTTTTTAAATGGACTTTAGTTTTCTCCAACAAGCTTTTGAAGAGTATTTTAAACTATTCTGTAAATTATTGGAAAGTATTTATTGGCACCTCTGCTACCAGAAGCCCCGAAAAGTCTACCTTGATTGACTTGATTTTGACAAATGTTCCTCATAAATCTTCATCCTGTTTTTTGTAACGACTTAAGTGACCACTGTGTTGTTGCTGTTATTAGAAATACTAAGGTGCCCAAGTCACAACATGGTATTATTTTTAAAAGAACTCTTAAACATTTTAATGAATGAGCATTTTATCAGGATTTGTCAAACTATGACTGGAGAAAATAGGATTGATCCCTGATGTAGAACTAGCGTGGGCAGTCTTTAGGGATGGGTTTATGCAAATGTGAATAAACATGCTCCATTAAGGAGATAAAAGGCCGTGAAAACCCCTGGTTCTCCTCAGAGCTGGCAGATATCATTCATGAGCGTAACCTGGCTTGTGCCAAAGCGAGGAAAACAGGCTCTCCCACTGATTGGCTTCTTTTCAGACAACTAAGAAACAGATGTACTTCCTCTATTAAGAAAGCTCAATCAGAATATTATCTGTCTGTCACCACTGAGAAATAATCCACAGAAGTCTCTTTCAGTGAGTCAAAGCTCCCACACTGTACCCACCGATGTTTTTAAAGATTCTGTTCCTGTTTATGACAGGAAGGAGATGATGAATTGTTTTAACAAGCACTTTATATCTTCTGAGTCTTTGACTCTCTGAACCCAGTCTCTGTAAAATCCTGCACAAACCTTCAGCCATTTAACTTTGTTCCTTTCTCTGTGCAGAAAGTCCATGAATGATAGGTTTGCTAGCACAGACCTATTGCTGGAACGCCAAGACGATTCTACTACAACAGCAAAAGCATTAGACTGAACTCTGAGTAATGCACGAGGGAGAGGAGCGTGATGAGCGCTGCTCCTGACTCCCCAGACCTGCTGGTGCCAGGAGTCCAGCGGTCCACCTAAACAAAGGGCTCTTATACTTAACCAGACACAGAGTAGGTGTCCTCCTACACCATAAATCAGTAAGAGAAGGTACGACCTCGCTCATGACCTTAAGGTGTGCATGCCAGAGCACTGTGGGAGGCACACAGAGTCTTTGCAGACTGCTAAGGATCAGACATCCTATCAATATGCAATCGATTATATAACTCTGAGTATACATTTCTAAGCATAAATGACAATCCAACAATATAAACCTAACAATGAAGCTCTTAAAGTATTAGATCATTGAAAATCTTCAGGACCAGATTGAATAGATTCTTACTTTGTGAAACTGGCAGCTGATTTTGTGGCGTCTCACAACACTTTTCAACCTCACACTGGATACGAATGAAATTCCCTCAGTATGGAAATCAGCTTTTGTTGTTCCTCTATTAAAAGAGGGCGACCCAGCAGTTTATAGGTAATTACAGACCAATATGTAATCTGTCTGTGCTGGCCAGAGTTCTTCAAGCTCTTGTGTGTGAGCAGTTAAAGGAGCACTTGTTAAGAAACAACACTGTGCATCCATTTTTATTGATTTGTCAAAAGCATTTGACACTGTTGATCATTGTATTTTAAAACTCTTCCAGTCAGGACTCTCTGAGAGAGCAGTGGCTGGTTCTCAAACTACCTCAGTAACAGGACTCAGTGCATTAAATCTGACGGTCTATGTTCTGACTTTGTTACAGTGCACAACAGAGTGCCACAGGGTTCTGTATTAGGTCCCCTTCTATTTATCATTTACATAAACAATCTTAGTCTAAATGTGCCAGATGCAAACTTGCACTTCTATGCTGATGATGCAGTTATTTACAGCTGTGGCTCAACTCTTGTCCAGGCCACTGACTCCTTGCATAAAGCCTTTTTTGCTGTCCAGCACTCATTACTTCAGCTTAAACTTCTCAACGCAGACAAAACAAAGCTCATGTTGTTTTCTAAATCAAGGAGACGAGCCCAAACAATCCCATCAGTAACCACTCTTGAAGGTAATAAAATAGAGTTGGTTCACACCTATAAATATCTGGGAGTCTTGATTGATGACTCGCTCACCTTCAAACCACATGTAGAGAATCTGAAGTTAAAACTGAGATTTTATTTTCAAAATAAATTGTGTTTCTCTTTTAATACAAAGAAGCGGCTCGTTGCTGCAACATTCTTGCCTGTGCTGGATTATGGAGATATTCTATATATGAATGCTTCTGCTCAATGTCTTCGAATGGTTGATTCTGTGTATCGTGCTTCTCTGAGGTTCATCACTAACCGTAAATTTCAGACTCACCACTGTGAGTTATACTCTCAGGTAGGACGGCCTGCTTTGGAAAGTCGGAGGAACTCTCATTTATACAGTTTTATATATAAGGCGATACTGGGGTTGCTGCCTTCTTATCTATGTTCCCTGCTTGTAATGAAACATGCTGGTTGGTATTCATGGCTACTTGTTGCTTTCTGTTCCATTTGCCCGAACTGAACTTGGTAAAAGAGCTTTTGTCCGTTTAGCTTTTGTCCATTTAGCTTTTGTCCATTTAGCTTTTGTCCATTCAGCACTGTTGGCTTCGAACAAACTGCAGAAGGAAAATGACTGAATTTATTTCATTAAGTGCTTTTAAATCTGAACTACAAATCCTTGAGGCCAAGTCCATAACATGCAACTGTTTCAATTAGATTTTATTGTCGTTTTAACTATTTTTTTTATTTTTATTTGAATTTTATTGAATTTTACTTTATTTATTTATTTATTTTCATTTATTTTTCCATGTGTGTTGTTGCTGCCTGTGTTTAATGGAGTCATTTCTGTACTGCGAGACACCTGCTGCTGCCTTTCTTGGCCAGGTCGCCTTTGAAAAAGAGGTTTTTAATCTCAATGGGATCTTCCTGGTTAAATAAAGGTTAAATACATTTTCACTGCTATGCAGATGACACCCAGCTCTATCTGTCCATGAAGCCAGATAACACACACCAATGAGTTAAACTGCAGGAATGTCTTAAAGACATAAAGACCTGGATGGCCGCTAACTTTCTGCTTCTTAGTTCAGATAAAACTGAGGTTATTGTACTCGTGTTAGTGTTTAGTGAGTGCTGAAGGAGAAATGCAGACACAGGCAGGCAGGAAAAAAGAAACTCACATACACAATAATTAGCAACGAGAGACAAACAAAGGCTTCTCAGAAAAGCTCAAGAAATCTAAAATCCCCAACTCTAAAAAGAAATAACAAACACAAAACAATGGGTCCGCACCCTAAAACGACACTTCCTCTGGATTGCACTGCCTTGGCTGTTTCTCAGTTGGGATCTGACAGATAGCCAGCCCAAATAACAGACATATCACAACATTTTAAAGCTACCCCACAAAGTGGGAGAAACGTTTCATCACTCATCCAAGTGACTCCATGGATGAACAGAATCCACTCTTTGGGGTGTGCTTACCTGGATTACCTGCAGTATCAGCATATTTCAAAGCTACATTTCTTTTGCTGTATTTAGGAGCGCCATCGTGTTGGATTACTTGCTCTAGAGGTTGGTAGGAGCTGTGCTTTGAACTGTATGTTTCCTCCATTCGTTCTTTGTGCTAACATAAGCTGACTGTGTGGGAATACTGGGACCTGGTGTGATCATAAAGCTAGGTCCTGATTGGCCGTCCTTTATGAGCATCCTTAAGCATTTGAATGGTACACAAGAACATCTATGAATACATCTTCCAAACTGTCAGACTTGTTTATTTTGGTATCTTCAGACATTTGGACAAGGTCTTGCTAATCAGAACTATTGACCCCCTCACAGATGCCACCAAGATCACGCTGGCCCCTTCTAATGCCGACATAAATCAGGGCGAGAACGTGACGCTCCAGTGCCATGCCTCCCATGATGCAGCTATGGATCTTACCTTCACATGGTCTCTCAATGGTGTCCTTTTGGACCTGGAGAACTCTGCTGGGCCTTACCATCGGGTGGAGGGGGTGAGTCCTATAATGTTTGTGCTGAAAAGAAGGTTCTTGCGAAGATACTGCAGCTTGCCTACCAATCGGGAGGATGGTCGATCGATCTCCAGCTCCTCCTGTCTCTGTGTCAAAGTATTCCTGAGTGTGTATGCTTGGATGTATGTGACTTGTAGTGGAAAGAACTCTGAGTATTTAAATGGAGTGCTATATTAGTACCAGTGCAGGTTTGAAAGCCTGCAGAAAATTCTGATTTGGTAACTTCTATCATTCACTCTTGAGACTGTGATATTTAACTTCATCAAGGTTTCAAGACACTATCTCTGCTTTTCAGATTAGACTTCAGACTTTCCTTTTTGCTAAAGCATATAGTTAGGGCTGGACCAGGTGACCCTGAATCCTCCCTTAGTTATGCTGCAACAGACGTAGACTGCCGGGGTTTCCCATGATGCACTGGGTGTTTCTTCTTCACTCAAGAAACAGTCCCGATCTGCAGACGCTGTGTGCAGAGGTTCAGAAGTCTCATTGTAAACATATCACGGCAGACCTGACGATGTTTGCATGAACACGCTTTTCAGCATCTCTTTATTGACCACTTTTCACACACGGTTGCTGTGCGCACACAGCCGGCTGTAGCTTTGCAGCTCACAGCCCGACACACACCAACAACAGCACAGACGTTAAGGCAGCGAGGCGTGATTGCAGGTGCCACTCAGGTGCGTCGCCTCCCCTGCAGCGGCGCTGCAGACCACGCCCCGCCACACACATTAACCAGGTAAAATACATATTTAGGCAGAATTCTGCAAATATCTATTTTTTATATCTTTTTTTTATATATATCTTTTTTCCAATAATTTTTTAAAAGTCAGGTCAAGGCTCCAAAAGCCCAAAGGAGATATGAGGGGGGCTCACAGCAGTTTTTGTTTGCTGGATCATTTTAGTTCAGCTTTCCTTTGGTTATATTTCTTTAAGAGTTCAAAATGTGTTACAGTTTTTTCTGATTGCTTAAGCACATTTTTTGTAACTATTGGCTATTTTTGCAAAACTCTACACACAAATAAGAAAACCTGTCACCCAATTATCAAAACATTGTAGTTCTCTTGCAAAAGCGAACACAGCTAGATTAACTCTTCACACCTTCGTAAAAATGGTGTTTTCGTATCAAACAGTACACACAAGCCATCATCTACTAAGCACACAATGCGCCAACTGCACACTGATGGTATGAATACAAAACACATCTGGCTTTTGCTTTCTCTGTGTACAGATGTCAATTGAACATTCTGCCTCTGCCCCCAACATCTGGACGTCTAGCAATTCTGTAAAGTAACAATTTCAGTATTTTTGCATGTATGGTACTGTTGTGTTTCTCATTAGAGTATGGCAGTGCTACAAAGTACTTACCGATTCTCATTTCGAAATGTACTAATGATGCTTGCCACAGTGTAGCGGCTCAGTTTAGGCTGAACCCGTTGGCCAGCTTCCCTCAGGGTCATCCCATGGTTGATGACATGGTCCACTATTGTAGCCCTGATGTCATCAGTTATTCTGTTTCTTACTCTTCTTACCCTTCCTCTTTCCCCTCCTCGTCCTCTTCTTGCTCCTCTTTGTCCTCTTCCTCTAACTTCCTCTAACCCTCTTGCTTCTTCACCTCCATGTCCTCTTCCTCCAACTTCTTCACCTCCACGTCCTCTCCCTCGGCCTCCTCTGATTCTCACTCTTCTCACTCTTACTGCTCCTTCCATTGTACTCCACATAGACAGCTTACCTGTGGCCTGTTTATAGTGCTTAGGCTGATTGCAAAGTGGACTAATTATCTAAAACAGTTTTCACATGTGAAAGTGTGCCAGACAGTTGGCAAAATAGTGTTAATGATAGCCATACATGTGTATAATTTTGCTAGGAGTGTGTTGGAAATTTGGTAATTGAGTGTAAGCAGTGAGTTGTGCCTACAGTTTTGCAAAGTGTGTGTTACAAAATTGCAAACTGAGTGCAAAGCAGTGTTTGTGCTTTTAGTTTTGCAAACTCAGTGAGTGGTTTTGCTATAAGTGTTAATAGTTTTAGGAATTGTGCTATAAGAATCACAGTTAGGGTTTAAGCATTCAGAAAAAACTGTAAACCCTGACTGTGATTCTTACAGCACAATTTCTAAAACTATTAATACTTATAGCAAAACCACTCACTGAGTTTGCAAAACTAAAAGCACAAACACTGCTTTGCAGCTTTGCACTCAGTTTGCCATTTTGTAACACACACTTTGCAAACCTGTAGCTACAATCCACAGCACAGCACAACTGTAAACACAACTCACTGCTTTACACTCAATTCCCAAATGATCAACGCACTCCTAACAAAACTATACACATTTACGGCCATTATTTACACTATTTTGCCAACTGTCTGGCACACTGTCACATGTGAAAACTGTTTTAGATAATTAGTTCACTTTGCAATCAGCCTAAGCTCTAATACAGGTAAGCTCTGTGTGTGGAGAACAATGGAGGGAGCAGGAAGAGTGAGAAGTAGAGGAGGCCGAGGAAGAGGACGTGGAGGTGAAGAAGTAGGATGAAGAGGACAAGGAGGAGCAAGAGGGGGACGAGGAGGGGGGGGGGGGGGAGGAAGGGTAAGAAGAGTAAGAAATAGACTTGCTGATGACATCAGAGCTACAATAGTGGACCATGTAATCAACCGTGGAATGACCCTGAGGGAAGCTGGCCGACGGGTTCAGCCTAACTCGAGCCGCTACACTGTAGCAAGCATCATAAGGACGTTTTGAAATGAGAATCGTTAGTACTGTTAGTACAGTCACTTTGCACTAAGACTTGTAGCACTGCTGTATGCTAATGAGGAACACAAGAATACCATAGATGTAAAAATACTGAAATTGTTACTTTACAGAGTTGCTAGACGACCAGATGCTGGGGCAGAGGAAGCATGTTCACTGCAGACCAAGAAACCCATATAGTCAACATGGCGATTGCAAATAATCCTATACTTGGAAATAAACACTTGTGTTTGTTTTGATGTGTGTGAATAAACACCAGGACTTGAAGTTTGGATCCCTCTATGTTTACAGATCTATGACAAAAGTATGAGCTCAAACTGACATAGTCTACCTTGTGCACAGTGAAAGCAAAAGCCAGATGTGTTTTGTATTCATACCATCAGTGTGTAGTTGGCGCATTGTGTGCTTAGTAGATGATGGCTTGTGTGTACTGTTTGATACGAAAACACCATTTTTACGAAGGTGTGAAGAGTTAATCTAGCTGTGTTCGCTTTTGCAAGAAAACTACAATGTTTTGCTGATTGGGTGACAGGTTTTCTTATTTGTGTGTAGAGTTTTGCAAAAATAGCCAATAGTTACAAAAATTGTGCTTAAGCAATCAGAAAAAACTGTAATTACATAAATAAAATGTAACTTTCTCTGTAGCACTTCATGGATGTCATAAGCAACACACCTTAGTTGTTCACAGAAAGCATAAAGGTAAAAAACAATAACAGTGTTATCTTCATTTTAGATGTCACAAAGTATTTGCAGCTCCCAGAGTTTTCTTCTGCGGGGAAACCGGCTCCAAACGGCTCTTTGGTGTTAAAGGTTGTGACCCCTGCACTAGCTTAAAACTGGCTGCAGTGTCTTGGCTAGCTGTTGTCAGGGCTAAGGATATGCTGCATACCTAACTGTTCCACTGATAAGTGGGAATTGGACTACTGGGAACCAGTTTTCTTCAGGAATCGGTTCTTGATTCCCCAAATATACTCAGAACGACCGAACTCCACTTTGACTCATGTCATTGTTTTCTTTCTGTGTGTGTGTGTGTGTGTGTGTGTGTGTGTGTGTGTGTGTGTGTCCTTCCAGAAGGAAAACACTGGTGACCTGTTGATTGTGAGGGCTCAGCTGAGCCAGGCGGGCTCGTACGTGTGCACAGCTCAGACTGTGGTGGACAGCGCCGCAGCCTCAGCCAAGCTGGTGGTTCGAGGTAAAACAGCTGATGTCACACTCTCACTGCTCTGCACTTACATGATAAGGCCTGTTTTTGTTTTGCTACGTAAACAACTTTGAGGTGACTGTTGTTGTGATTTGTATAAATAAAGCTGAATTGAACTGAACATAGATTATAATGCTTGTGAGTGTTAGATCACACTGTTGCGTTACCTGTGAGGGTCCCGTCTATGACTCGTGTGATGTTTGTGTTTAAGCTAACACTGCATGGGAAGGCTTCCGGGCAAAGAGACTCATATGATCGCTTTCTGTTTTAATGAAAGCACATGTCATTAAACTCACTTACATAGAAGTTTTTAAAAAAGATAAAATTGTAGTTGTCACACTCGTGTTTGTCAAAGACAGCACTTACCTTTCATCACATGAATCCAATCAGAATCCTAATAAACTCAGAGCTTGTGTTTATTAAAGCTGCTGGACAAGAATAATCACAGAGCAATGATCAGATAGGCAGTCACACAAAAGCAAGAAGATAAGAGGAGGTGGATTAGTAAAGGAGAAAATGATCACAGGTTTTACTGGGAGTGAGGAGCAGCTCAACCTGTGCAGCTGTAACAAGTCTGCAGTTAGCATAGCGCCTCCTGGTGTTACAGTAAGGATCTGGCACCTACGTAGCAGTAGGCAGACATCTGACACTTTGTGAGTTATGGTAAACCAACTTTACTACTTTACTGTGTCGATGTGGAGATTGTGTCATGTGTTTGTCTCTGGTGTGAACAGGACCCCCGGGACCTCCTGGAGGTTTGTTGGTGAAGAACGTGGCTGAGACATCAGTGGAGCTCCGGTGGAGCCGTGGTTACGATAACCACAGTCCCATCGGCAAATACGTCATCATGGGCCGCTCTCCTCTGTCGTCTGAGTGGAGGAAGATGAGGACAGGTGTGTCTTTAACACCTGAACAAAAGTATTCTTGTTGTGCTTCTAGTAATAACAAAAAGCACAGTAACAACACAATGATAACACAAATGCAGCAAAATGATTTCATGCTCACGGAGTTTTTATCGAGTGTTGTGAGATGTCAGACTGATGTTGGTGTTTCAGCTTTGTCATCACATTCCTGCTCAGAGACTCGGTCAGTAGCACACACTCTCTCCAACATCATTATACATAACTCTGTTTACTGTATCATCATTTATCAGATCTTATCTTGTAGATAACACACTGACATGTTTGTCAGGACAGTTTAAATGTGTACAGCCCTGAATCATGTACAGTCACATACAGACACTTTATATTTTAAGGTAAAGACCCAGAGAAAGACGCCAACAAACAGATGAGCCCCTGTTAGCGAGCCCTCTGACAACAGCAAGGAAACCTCCAGCAGAGCCCGGCTGAGGGCAGACTGTGAAACAGGGAATGATGCTGAAGATGAAACTCAGACTGTAAACGTACAGGAGTGAAGAACATGCTGCCGTCCGTCTGCATGTCAGATTCTTTAACACCTGCACGTCTCTGATTGAAGCGCATGCATGAAACCTGTGCAGCATTAGTGTCAGTTACACACTCATCGGCTCATTGGTTATTAAAATGAACTGTGTTCATACATTAGCACAGTGTTGGTAAAACTTTCCTATCAGTGTTTTTGAAATAAACGTGCTTCCTCACTGTGCAGATCCAGTGAACATTGAAGGAAACGCAGAGTCAGCTCGTGTGACGGGACTGGTTCCCTGGACCGATTATGAGTTCCAGGTTATCGCCAGCAACATCTTGGGCAGCGGAGAGCCTAGCATGCCTTCCCACATCATTCGGACACTGCAAGCAGGTAAGTTGCACATTTGAGGTAGTTTAGACAGCTGTTCATGAACCAGATGTTTACACCAGAACCAGTGAGGGTCACCTGCCACTTCATTAATGCTTTTACTGGTTCGGAGCTGCCTTAGGTCTTTCTGGCAGCTTCACCGTGGTTCCTTTGGCCCGGACTGATATCGTAGCATCGTGCAGTTGATTTGTCAGCTCTGTCACATCCCAGAGGACCTCTGTCGGACTGAGATCTGGTGTTACATCATTTGTGTGAAATGAACCACGTACTTTTCCTTTCCGTCGCTCTGACGTCGGGCCGTCAACGTTTCAGCTGCTTCTCCACTCCAGCCCCAGCGTCACTGAAAAAAGGGAGAATCTGATTACTGAGTGGCAGCAGCTGCCCTGCCAGCCACCCTGGCACTGCCCTCGAGCCTGCTGCACCCCCCTCCACTGCAGCGGAGCCAGAGACCCCCCCCAACCCCCACAGTTTGATAGGACCCAAGACAGAGAGCTAAATTCAAAGACAACCTGGAAGTGAAGCCAAAATGTCACCTAACTCAAAATGATAGCAGTTTATATGGCTTCCATGTGCTGTGTGTGCCAGTCCGGACATATTCCAAATGCCTGATGGTGTCCTGATCATCTGCTCCCAGGTCTGGACCATCACTGAGCTCAGGCTGGAAGCTCGTAGGTACAGAAACATGTGCAAAAGATGTTCTGTTGGATCGAGGTGTGGTGAGCTTGGAGGCAAGTTCATTGTATCAATGCCTTCATCATCCAGGAAGTGCCTGCAAGCTCTCACCTCCTCATGCACCAGGAGGAACCAGCGTAGGGTCTGACAGCAGGTCCAAGGATGGAGCCGCTGCACCGTAGAGGTGTGTGCATCCTCCTCGCCGGACCATCAAACCGCTCGCGTTCAACAATGTCACAGGCAGTAAAATACGCCCGTGTGCAGAGCCAGTTATTCATTTCATCAACACTGACGCATATGATCAACAACCCGCTCTCCTCAGCTGGAAGCTTCATTGATTTGATGAAGAAGTGCTCTATTTTTTCTGAGAGTACATAAATACTAAACTGCTGTCTCTTGAGAGCAGTACTTTCCAGTTTTCAAAGGCACCTGTACTGCGCTACATTGATCCACACTCGTCTTGTGTCTTTGTGCTGTTGGCCCTCAGCTCCCACTGTGGCCCCGAGTGGACTGGGCGGTGGAGGAGGAGACCGTGATGAGCTCATTGTCACATGGACGGTGAGTGGAAAGGCCAGATGGGTTTTCTCTATTTTCCAAACAGATGAGTTTAGTTTGTATGTTTTTCATTCATTCGTTAACAAATAGTCGTTTTCTTTTAGTTTCATTCAAGTCAGATTTAATCTCGTATCAGTTTAGTTGTTACTGTTTCATTTCATGGGCTAGATTATTGTCAAACAGTACAAACAGACACTGTGATTTTAGAGGCAGTGTTAATGAGACCCAAAACGGTGGTACAGGAAGTAAAACGAATCCCAGTGGATCTGCTTCTGTTCAAAAACCTGAGGATCATTTATTTGGTTTCATGTCGTTGGAATGACGTGGAGATGAGTAAAACCAGGAGTGGAGGGATTTTTCCTCAGGAATGAACTGAAGTACAAGTTAAATTAGATTCTTGTGTTCTTTCAGATTTTATTTTGATAGTTATAATACGTAACTACCAAAATAAAGTAGGAAACACGAGCACTGGAGATTCTGTGATATCACTGTGATCATGATGGTGTTACTGGGACAGCTCAGACTTGGTGTGAACGTCTGAATTTGTCCTCCAGCCCATGGCCAGAGAATACCAGAACGGCGACGGCTTCGGGTACATCCTGGCGTTCAGAAAGAAGGACGCATCGTCATGGACAGAGGTGCGAGTTCCACGTGTAGAGTCCTCCCGATATGTTCACTACAACAGCAGTCTGGCAGCATACACGCCTTTTGAAGTGAAGATCAAAGCTTATAACCGCAAAGGAGAAGGCCCGTTTAGCCAGGTCGCTGTGGTGCACTCTGCAGAGGAAGGTGAGTAACGCTCAGCTGATTCCACTACAGTGAGATCGTTGTGGCAGATATTCCCAGTGTCTAACTGCTACTTTCAATGGCTGCTCTAACTGCATCACTGCGTACAGAAGTAGTTTGTGGTCGACATGTTTGTGCACACAGAGATGTCGACTGTGGTTTACTGTAAACGTTGATCAGCCTCTGAGCTCACCTGTACAGCGTTCGGTTTAAATGACATGAACCAAGAAACTGTTTCTTACTAAACACGTTTGTGGGGAACCTCATGAGAACCCTGCCACGGTTCCTGTTTCCAGTTTAATCTGCTTCTATCATGAAACCAGATCCCAGCTGTAGATGGGTTTGAACACTGCTCAGAGACTGTGTGACATCCAGTCAACAGCAGGTTGGTATCATACTGGTTTCTGCTCTACCAGAGCACTCTGAAGTGAACATCCAGGTTACCAGCAGCAGCATCTCGGCATGTTGGACTTAAAACACACATGAGGTAGTTAGGGAGGTGAAATACACCAGGTGATGACTCAGACAGGTAAAATAACACAGAGACAAGAAACAGAAAGAACCTGATATCCATTCTCCTCATGTCTGAGTTTGTGAAGCAGGAACACAGAAACGCAGACACACTAACTCGAGTGTACAGAGCTTGAACTGAAACCACCTCAGTAATGCAAAGAAAAGAATCTCTGGGTCCAGTAGAACGACAGAGCCTTGGCTGGTCACAGCCTCTGACAGCTGTTCATGCTGAAGTCTGGACTGAAGAGGTCTCAGACTGTGGGAGTGCACCTGTGCCTCTTTAACTTAGCTCTTGTTGCCAGGTCGAGCCAGCCGTGGTCCTGCCTCTGTGTGCACAGCTGACACTCAGTGTTTCTGAATAAACTCCAGAAGTCACACCTGAATGTTTAATGAGGACATTAGCTGAAGCTCCCAGCCTGCACGTTTACAATACACAATCACAACTAGATGAGCTCCATTGGTTCTATATGTGTCGTTAGCAAGCTTACACATCTGTGTTAATTAAGACAAGACACGGTGTGTACAGTCAGCTACTGCACCTGCAGGTCCAAACTCTTATAATTAGAGAAACGAGACAAACAACATTTCAGATCCATGCACATGGCAGGCAGTGAGAGCAGGCAGGCGTCAGTGTCCAGTGTTTCTGAAGATCAGAGATTTCTAATGTAACTCCACCTGCAGTCTTTTCTGTAACCACTAGAGGGCAGCCACAGTTTGAGAAAGCTTCACAGTCAGTAACAACTGGACTGATGGTAGTAGTCCATGTAAAGAGGATTAAAATAATGAGCTGATATATATGTGCTGGTTAATCAAGCACAGCAAGAGCATGGTCAGCAAAGCTGCAGCACTGTAAGATGATATAATTATGTGAGTGCACATACTGCACATTCCTAACCTTCTAACCTCTGACTCCTCACAGAGCCAACCGTGGGGCCCTCGAGCATCAACGCCACGGCGCTGTCCGCCTTTGAGATCCAGGTGTCCTGGGAGCCTGTGCAGCAGCTCAGCGCCAGTGGCATCCTGAGAGGATACGAGGTGACGAGCTCTGACTTCATCCCTGTAAAGCAGCACAGCCTGTAACTATCAAACATACGCAGTCACAAAAAGCTCGTCTCTTAGGTGATAACTGTGTGTAAACGGCCTAAATCACCACAGTAAGGAACACATTTCAGTAAATCATGTTCTGAATATAACAGATGCAGGAAAATATCAAAGGAAACTCACATTTGCTACATTTAGCTAAATAACCTGATCTATTGATCGCACACAGACAGCTGGAGCAGGAGCACAGTACATGCATGCTCACAGTACGTGTGCTCATTAAAGAGTGAACGTCTGTGACTGAGCCACAGTTACTGAGTGATCCACAGGGTGCAGCCATGTTTCATCACTTTATACCAAACTATGAGCTTAAAACAGCAGGAAAATACATGTGGAGGAAATAATACAGACAATGACAGTCTGATGGTTTTATAAAACCTTGTGTTATCTCAAACTTGTGCTGTGGACAGCATGTGTGTGTGAAAGTGAAGGCTCTGTTCACATGGAGTTTATAAGACAACATTAATAATAATGATAAAACCTTTGGAGAAACCCAAGGACGCTTTAAAAAGAGTATAAATATATAAGCTGCAGAAAGACGTTTAGAGAGATCTGTAGCGACGTGTCATTGTGTGCGCTAACAGATCCGGTACTGGCGGCAGCACGAAAGAGAAGCAGCAGCGGACCGAGTGAGGACGGCGGGCCTGGAGCCGACAGCCAGGGTGTCCGGACTTCGACCCAGCACTCGATACCACGTTGCTGTTCTGGCATACAACAGTGCCGGCACAGGACCGCCCTCGCCACGCACCGCCGTCACCACCAGGAAACCACGTACGGGTGCAGCGCTCTGTTAGAAAGACGAGCATGCACAGCACAGAGCACGTAACACAAAGACAAACGGCGCTCACAGAGTGTCTGCTCTCACACCGCTGCACTTCTGCTTCTCAGACACGCGAAGCTTCAGACCATATGACTGTTTGAATTATGCAGATGAAATGTCCAATAATCTCAGACAATGAGAATATCATGAACACTTGTAATTTAATCATAAATGTCATATTTTATATCTTTAAGTGACTCATGTCAGGACTTATTTTTAATGACAGCTCATTAAAATCTGAACTCAGATTAATGTTTCTGTCCTGGAGGCGAGCAGCCGCCCCCACACAGTGATGAAACCCTCCTGCTTTACTTCTGCTGACTGAGTGAACCACGTGTTTGTAGAGGAGAGTTCACTCTGCTTAAATATAATCCAGCAGATCTGAAGCTTTAATCACCTCACATACAAATGTTTGGAAGCTACATCCATGAAGCAGCTGTAAGGCTGCAGCAGTCGGTGTAGGCCTCTAACCACCGCTCTGTCTGCTGGGACTCTGTCATAGAGACACTGGCTCAGTACCCTCACAGTGATACATATGAACATGGCTGCTGTTATTCAGGCTGCATCGTTTCTACTGAAAGGTTTTAACTCGATTCTTTTGAAATGTGTTTTTCCTCCTCAGCTCCCAATCGTCCTCCGGGCAGCGTGTCGTGGAAGGCTCACGGCTCGCGCGTCACCGTGAGATGGGACCAAGTGACAGCCATGCACAACGAGTCAGCCATATTGGGCTACAAAGTGAGTCCTGAATCGAAATAAGACTTTTGTTATTTAATAATCCGAGTGTTTGCTAGGCAAGCGCGTTGCAGCTGAGCCAGGCTGTTACAGAAGCTGCTGCCTGTCCGGTGATGGTGGTCAGGATCAGCTGTGATACACTTTCACTACCCTGTACCAGCAGCGTCACACCAGCGTGCAGCCAATCACAGAGCCAGCCTTCCTGATCAGTTTATTTGGTCTTATTCAGTCCTGAGCACTCTCTGTGCTAAAGCATCATCAGTTTCACCTGGAAAATCTTAGATGATTGTGACCCTGAGAACATTGTTATGTTCTCCTAACATTCATATGGAGTACACTGTCACCTGTCACCCACCTGCATGCTTGGGAATCACAATAATAAAGGATTGTAGCAGGGTTGGAATATCGGTCAACAGGATGCTGTGGTCTACACTGGCTGCTCGACCAAGTGCAGGAAAGTCTGAGCAAGTCTCCAACAACATTTGATCTGTGCTCATGTTAAACTCCAGCTTTTGTTCATTTTTAAACGTGTTCTGTCACGCCGCCGTACGGCAGGAGGTGGTTAGTATGTTTTATACATTTGAATCTGTATTTGTGGTCGGCAGTGTTGGGAAGGTTACTTTTAAAATGTATTCCACTACAGATACACTACGGAGGACGATTTTCCACTACAGATGTCCCAAAATGTATTCTGTAACGTATTCAGAATACGTTACTCAATGAGAGTAACGTATTCTGAATACTTTGGATTACTTAATATATTATCATGCTGTTTACAACTACATGAATGTACTATTGCTGTGATTTATTACTGTTACTGAAGGTCCGCGGCTCCGAACCGTAGTAAAGGGACCTCTGGCTAATACGGTGGGTTCTGTGTCGGCTCGTAGCTGAAAACTAGCTTTACTTTGTTGTCTGGGTCAACTTTGCTAGCAGAGACAGAGAGAGGCGTTGAAAGGCTGCTCCAACAGAACTTATTGTTTCAGAGGAAAACACGAACACGGTGTACAGTCGAGTCTTAATAGCTTACTTACAGCTGGGCTCGTCAGGCTCTCTTCTTGGCTGCAGTGGTTATTATTATATTTACATGCTTCCAGCTCCCGTTTTTGCTCGATGACAGCTCGTACTTTTCCTTTTTCTCCCTCCCTCGCTCACAGACACATAACGTGTATGGCAGTCCATTCTCCCTGCAGCACGGACTACACTGCCCATGATGCTACATTCTTTAGAGCTATACCTGTAGCATTCTGCCTGTTAGCTTAGCACAACAACAAAAAGGCCTCTCTCACCCAGGAAACACGCAGAGAGAGAGCGTCACCCTGTAACCATGGCAACCGTAATGCTGCCTGGAACAACAGAACGTAGCTGTCAAACAAACCCAAACAGTCCTGACCCGCCACAATATGAAACAGGGAAGTACCGCCGTGTAATCCATTTATTTCAACAAAGTAACTGTATTCTAAATACCACCTTTTTAAACGGTAACTGTAACGGAATACAGTTACTCATATTTTGTATTTTAAATACGTAACGGCGGTACATGTATTCCGTTACTCCCCAACACTGATGGTCAGAACTTAAAGACACTTGCATGTAGCACAGTTTACAGTACTTGACTTTGTAACACTCGACCATAAGAAAAGAGCAAGCCTGCGATCAGAGCTCACAGCTGGACAGTTAGCAGTGCTGTGATTTGGACTTGGGATATAAAAATGTTTTCCTGGGGAAAATCCTTCTTTTTCATCCAGCATTCAGGGACTCTGAGCACACACAGGTGTCTTGGAGTAATTGCTTCCTTTTTGATGCAGCGCTCGCTAAGGTTCATCGTGAAACAGGTCACCTCATCTTGGAATTATGGGAACTAATAAACTGGCTGTAAAACCAAGTCAAAGATCTTGTTTATAAGCCTCGTATCATGTTATCATCACCCAAAGATAACTTTTATCAAACCAACAGATAAACACTGTAAAAATGTTGTTTCCAGGTTCTGTACAAGCACGAGGACCAGGCAGCTTTGAAGTTCCTGGACAAGACGAAGACATCAGTGAGCCTGCCGCTGCCCAAAGACAACGCTTACATTGTGTTGGAGATTTGGTCATGGGGCGAGGGCGGGGACGGGCCAGCACACGAGATTATCGTGTCCCGGGATTCAGGTGACCAATCAGGAAGCACAAACCATACATTTCTCTGCTTTAATAGTTCATTAGTTACAAAATAGTGCAAATAATGACAGGAAAACACTGTTTGCTACCTGGCTGTGTTACATTAGCTCAGATTTGCTTCATGGTTTCCCAACACACGTCTCTGCTGTAGCATCGTCTCCACACAGTCTGAAGTTTGGTTTCTAAACTGCACAGACTCTGTTAGCTATGACTGGTCTGGTCTTCTTGAGGGTAACAGCCACATGGAGTTTGTGCATTTCTTGGTTTCAGAGCCTCTCAGTGATACACTCACCTCCTCTTGACTTGTTTGAGCTGTCACTTTACTCCTCTGTGGTCTTTCACGCTGCTCTGCTGGCCAGTGCATCGCTTTTTAAAGGTTGAGGTTGATTTGGAAAGTTTTTGTAGCTTTTCCAGCCTCGTGATTGGCTCCTTCGCTTATATTCAAGATGACAGTGAAAAGGCCTCACCTGCACATGCATCTGGTTATTGGTCAGCTGTCCAGTTCATGTGAAGCCGTTTAACTTTGGGGACTGTGTATAAATATGTTTACTGTGCACTCTCAGGGACCAGTGAGAAGCCTTTACACAAACTCTCTTCACCTTTTTAAAGGGTAAATGCATTTGTGAAGCGCTAGTCTAGTCTAGTCCTTAAGGACCCCAAAGCGCTTCACACTACATTCAGTCATCCACACACTGGTGATGGCAGCTACATTGTAGCCACAGCTGCCCTGGGGCGCACTGACAGAGGCGAGGCTGCCGGACACAGGCGCCACCGGGCCCTCTGACCACCACCAGTAGGCAGCGGGTGAAGTATCTTGCCCAAGGACATTTGGCATGCAGCCAGGAGGCAGCCTGGGATCGAACCACCGACCTTCTGATTAGTGGCTGACCTGCTCTGCCACCTGAGCTACAGCCACCCACCTTTTCACATGTTTACTTTTATTCCATGCACGTACGCTCTTATCAATAAACAGTTATACAGAAGAAAAACGACCCCTGGAACCTGACATCTATCCAAGGCCGTGCTATCTCACAGATATGGTTTGATAAGCATATTTATAACATTATAACATTTATGGCTTTAAATGTTAGCAGTTTAGTGCATGCTGGTTATCAATGAAGGTCAAGACAGGAGATGTAACGTTTTTATTCTTGTTGTCTTCCGTAGCTGTGACAGGGTTAGTTAGTTAGTTAGCTAATGCTGTTTCAGTCAGTACTGTCCACATGTGCGCTGACCATGTGCTCTCTGTGTTGCAGGGACTGGCATGATGGTGCAGAAGGATGCCTCCTCCACATTGTCCTGTCCCCACGCCCACCTCCTCTCAGGCCTGGCTCTGCTCATTTTCGCGGTGGTGTCGGGCCTGTGATCTCGGCCAGTCTGAACTTTTTCTTATGGGTGGCTTGAAACTAATGCTCTCCTGTGTGGATAGGTGGGTGTGGGTCCAGGGATGGGAAACACGGGGAGTCGCTTTTAATAATGACGAGGATCTTTTTAAAATGTCTGCAGGAGGTATCATGTTTGTGCACTGCTCTCAGTATAAACCATGCCTTATTGGGACATCTGTGGCTGACGCGCCACATTCATGTGTCCCTGAAACTGTAGTTGGCAGGACTTCAGCTGTAAATGTAATAATAGAGCGGTGGAGGTCTGCGTGTTCACACTGAGGGCTGCTCACTGAGTCTTTAGGGTTCCCGGTGATGTTAGAGCATTTTTCACTTTACAAACTGAATGTGATGAAAAACCAGAGGCTAAAACTGGCAGGTGGCTAATTAGAGACAGAACAACTCTTTCGTCTCATGTTTGAATCACAAAGTGCTTCTCTTGTTGCTCACAGTGTGAACGCAGAATAAACCGAGGCTCTACAGAACTGCTAACTGTTGTTTCCAGCTACTCTGTGCTTGTTTCACGTCTACGTGATTATTATACTGTTTGATGTTTGTTTCATTTCAGGGAATTGAAATTTGATTGTATTTAATTCTTTGATGTTTTTGTTTTTTCTGCTTCTTTGAATCATTTTGACAGGAATGTAAAAATACTTGTTTGTTGTTTCTTGGGTTCACTGTCAGTGTCTCTTGTGCTGATAGAGATGAAAAGGCCCGAGCAGCAGATAAAGTCCGATCACCAACGTTATCAGCAGTAAACTGTCCTCACTGTAACCCCGTTATCAGCTCTTATGTAACACTTCACATTTTACAGGAAACATGTGTCATTTTTATCTACAGCTCGAGAGTTAAGATCAGACATCACGTGCTAAAAGCTGCTGTTTCCTATTTTGTTGTTGATGTACTCAGAACTTGATTTGGTTTGAATGGTAGCTGCTGCTTTGGTCTTTGGAACGACAGCAATGCATTGTTTTGGTTTTCAATGCTTCAAACTGAGTTTTTACTGGACTCTGTTGTTGTTTTACATCTGTACCAAATGTCATTGCTAATGCATGCAGCGCTTAATATGCTGTTCATTGTTAATACAGTTTGTTCCTAAGTCAGTAAGTGAGACGTCACACTGGTGGGTTTTTAATGTCTTTATATTCCTGCGTTACATCACTCACACTAATGCTGAATCATCGCCATCACTTATCCCAACCATATATAGTAGTATTGTAGGGTTCGTTTTCTAACATCATTTTATTGTAATATCCACAAATAATCTGTTAAAGACATAAATCCCCTTTTAGCCACATCACTGTTAATAATCTGCTCAGAATAATCATGGAAATAGTTCTGCTGTCCTTACATAGAATAATAATCAGTACATGACTGATAGCACGACAGACACTGAAGATATACAAAAGGCTTAATAAGAGAAACTGATGCTACTGAGAGGAGGAAGCCTCAGACAGGGAGAGAGAGTATGAGTCACTAGCTTTTCTCTTTGCTGGTGTCTGATGGCACTAAGCTGGTTGTCAAAAGGCAGGTAGCAGGATTAATTAACTATGGAATAAAAACGGATAAAAATAAAAGACTCAATATGGTGGACTGGACAGACTTCCATACGAAATACTCGTGCAGATATGTGTGAGCCATGCTGAGTGTACCGCCCTGCTAAAGCAGTGTTGGGGATGAGCCTCGCCATCCAGGCCCAGCCAATAAGTGACTGAGCCCCTCAGCTGAGATCTGAAAATACACTTCTACTACAACTTACACAGATTAATATAAGTTGGAAGTGATAACCTAAACACCCTAATGCTGATAAGCTATGCAGCGCAACTAGAGATCAATATTGGATGGAGCAGCTTTGGAGCCGTCATGATGCCCAACATGACTGAGGAGGACGCTGAGCAGGAGGGCTGGAGGTCAGACTTTTGGGAAATAACGTCTGTTTGGACCTGAAGTTATTAATGCAGATAGTTTGAACCCTGACTGAAAGAGCTAAACAAATGGGAAAGTGCTGGGCATATGTTGACTGGTCCCAGTTAACTGTCCACTTCTGCGTCCAGGGAGGAACGTGTCCTGGTGCTTTGCCTCTGCGACCTAAGAAGATGTTTTCACTGCACTTTTAGATTTAGGCTAATTTCCCCGAGAGTGAACTCTGAGCAAATGGCTGCAAATACACATGTTTTTGTTTTTTTTTTGGTGAATAAAATGACTTGAGATGACCCCCCCCCCCCCCTTCTCCATATAGGTTGGTTGCACAGAACACATGGTCTACTGCCTAAGGTGAGAAATATCTCCTCACCTTCTGCAGTGTTGAGATGTTGATGGAAGATGACCTTGAATGTTAGTATTTATGCTGCGAGCGCTTCTTGGCTTACTTAGGGAAGCTGTGGAAGCAGTGGATCGCCATCTCTGTGTCAATCGAAGAAGATTGCAAAGCATTTAAGGCTATTAATATATTTTTAACCTATCAGAAGAAGGTCACTTAAGCTTTTCCCCCCATTCAGCCAAAGGGGAGAACGAGAGGTGCAGACAATCAGAGGATTTCAGATTCATTTATTTTTTGACATCCTGTTATTTTCAGCTGACATTGAGAGACAACTGAATTTGGCTTTACCTCAGAGATTCTTGAATTCTTGTGCACAAGTTAAAAGATGCATTTGAAGCCTGGGGAAGCAAGAGTGGCCCAGGGAGGGAGCGATTTCCTCTAGCATAAACAGAGGCCAACAGAGACAGCGCTCCCAGATTTTCTTGCTGTTTGCGCTCACCAGAACTTACAGACGGCACAGACGTGTATATGTGAGAAGCGTAAATCAAGCTCTTGCACAGCACTGAGCTTAAAGCTGGAGCGAGCACTGCCAGTAGGATAGGTTGTAGTCCCAGAAATGCTATTACACGGTAGGACTTCATGGATGATGATGATGATGATGATGATGATGATGATGACTGAAAGGCAACCAACATGTAAAACTACATGGACACAATCGCACAAAAACACTTTGTTTTCACTGACTGCTGCAAAAGGCCAGCTCAAGGAGACAGCGCTCCCGAGGTGGGAAGCTGACGGAAAGATTAAATCCAATCCAAGATTTCCAAACAATTAATCCACTGCTTCCCTCCAGATTAACTGAAGAAATAATGAAAATCACCCCAGAACAATAACCTCCAAGTAATTTCCAACACTGATGTATCTATCGCGCTACCAATACTCAAATGGGAAATGAGCTGGAGAACTCCCAATAACATTTTCTCCATGACCAAAAATGCAAACGTACACAGAACAAAATTCACCCCAAACACAAAATAATGTTTAAAATGGGTTTAGGGGGCACAGACACTTGTTCACCTCAGGGAGTTCAGACGATTGCTTCATGTGGGGCGTATATAATCATCACCCTTTTTAATATAAATAACATGTTTAATGTCTGCAGGATGAAAATTGGATTTTTTTTATTAGACATTTTAATTCTGCCGAACAATCAGGCACATGCCCCAAAATATATTATTAGCAGTGCTGTCAATAGATAAAAAAAATTAATCTCACAATTTTCTGTAATTAATCTCGATTAATCACAATTACTTGATCAATAGCTTGGTTGCAGTTACTTTTTTTCAACTTTATATTTAAGCTTGTAACTGACATTTAAACAACATAACAAAGAATGTTAATGAGAGTTTGTCTTCTTCAGTCTTTCAGCTTCTCTCCTGTGAAACACAACTTTTTAAAAACCTATATACTAATAGGTAAGTATACATATATAATAATATATAATAATATTCGTGCTGTCAAACAATTAAATTAAATTATTGAACTTAAGTTGGTGAAAAAGCACTTCCACTGGCGCAGACCTAGTTGTGGCATGAAGCTTGATATAGCTGAAGTCAAGAGATGTAAACTTCTGTCAGATGTTTAACTCAAGCCGTAAATAATACTGCTGCTACTAATGAATTTTTCACAGGTGTTTATTGGCCCAAAATAACTGGACCAACATGTGAGCACAGATAATGATAACAGCTACAGCTATCTACGCACAGACAGAAAATGATTTTTTCAAATGTTTGTGTATGTTAGCCACACTCGACTTAAGTGATGAAGCACATATGAAAAAATGAATCGTCACAGTCATTAGGTTTAAGTATGAAACAAAAACGTCACTAAATCATATACTGAAACACACCAAAATCAAGTTTCAGAACCAAACAGTGTAAAAGAGGTTTCCTGTCCTATGTTACTGACCATCTGCGAAGCCTTCGCTTTGGAAAAGAGGCTATAAGGTATATCTCTGGTCTTTAAATATGAGGAACATCACCCTCTAGTGGCTGTAGTAATTTTTGATGAGACCAAAGAAATAGATGTAAAGCAAGAAGTTTAAGGTGGATGGATGGGTCAGCAAAACACTGAATTTTGGACCTAAGTCTCCATGTTAGGTCCAGTAGCAAGATCTTTTTTGTCCTGGTTGTGGAACACTGGACCAGGTCCTTATCCTCCTGAGAGTGTGTGAGAGTGCATGGGACCAACCTTTGACCAACCTGTCTACATGTGTTCTGTATACTTCGATTCAGTTTTATTTACACAGCGCCAAATCACAACAACAGTCGCCTCAAAGCGCTTTATATTGTAAGGTAGACCCTACAATACAGTGTCAGTCTGCTGAATCCAAACTGGAAGCTGGTTCCACAGAAGAGGGGCCTGAAAACTGAAGGCTCTCCCTCCCATTCTACTTTTAAATACTCTAGGAACAACAGGAGAAATCTGCTCTCTCTTTCTAGTCCCTGTCAGGACTCTTGCTGCAGCATTTTGGATCAACTGAAAGGACAACTTGATAATAATGAATTACAGTCGTCCAGCTTAAATATTAAGAAATGCAACCAGTGCAAATCAAGTCAATTTGTAGTATCACTCTTGTTTTGTTTTAATTTTACAGTTATATTTCACACATGCAAGAAAGCAGTCCTTGTTTAATATGCTCATTAAAGAAATTATACTGGTCAAAAATGACTCCAAGATTTCGTATAGTTTACCTTCTGTTAGTCCGTGAAACCAGCACCCCAATACATGAAGTATGGATCTCTGTTTGCAATGTCCAGTTCCTGATGCTGTGAGTTTTACCAGCAGGCAGATGGAGCTGCTGGGTGAGGAGACTCGTTCTAACGGCCTCTGATGTCTGAGGAACCCTCACAGGATCTGGGCTGTTTGCCATGTTTGCACACATTCTCTGGTACACACACACACACACACACGCACGCACGCACGCACACACACACACACACACACACACACACACACACACACACACGCACACGCACACACGCACACACACACGCACGCACACACACACACACACACGCACACACACACACACACACACACACACACACACACACACACAGAGTAACCTCCGTATTGTCCCAAACAAAGCAGGGAATTAAAGATCATCATTTGTATGTCTTTCAGACATTCCTGAAGTTTAACTAACTGGTGAGTAGTGTTGGTCAAGTTACTTGAAAACAGTAATTAGTTACTTATTACAGATTACTTCTTCAAGAAAGTAATCCCGTTACATTACTGATTACTTATTTTCAAAACTAATTGGTTACTTTATTACTTGGTTACTTTTTAAAAACATGATGCACAACCTGAATACGTAATAAAGCAACAGACCTTTCAGGCCAATTCTATTTTTTTCTGCATAATCCATCATATAAAATGGAATCAAATAAAAAAGGCTCTTTTTAAAACTTGTTTTATTAGTTTTAATCTTTTAACTTTATAAGATAAGATAAGATAAGATAAGATAAGATAAACCTTTATCTGGTCACGGTAGAAAGTACAAGAGCAGTAAAAATGAAGAAAAAAAGAAAAAACAATAGACTAGAATAAGATAAGATAGAATAACATACTTTGCTCTATTAGGAAAATTGCACTTGGTACTGTTGTGGGAGACAGGATGAAAGTTGTGTTTTGGATGTGTGTGTTTGATCAGTTGAAGTCTTTGTTGTGGAGTCTGACAGCAGTGGGGAGGAAAGACCTGTGAAATCTCTCCGTCCCACACCGTGGGTGCTGCAGCCACTGAAGGAGCTGCTCAGTGCTGTCAGAGTCTCCTGCATGGTGGGAGATGTTGTCCAACAGGGATGACAGCTTAGCCACCATTCTCCTCTCACTCACCACCTCCACTGGGTCCAGAGGGCATCCTAGAACAGAGCTGGCCCTGATCAGCCTGTTCAGTCTCTTCCTGTCCCCGGCAGAGATGCTGCCGCCCCAGCAGACCACACCATAAAAGATGGCTGAGGCCACCACAGAGTCATAGAAGCTCTTCAGGAGTGGGCCCTTCATTCCTGAAGACCTGAGTCTCTGCAGCAGGTACAGCCTGCTCTGCCCTTTCCTGTAGAGGGCGTCTGAGTTATGAGTCCAGTTTGTTGTTCAGATGAACACCAAGGAACCTGTAGCTGTCCACAGCCTCGATGTCCATACCTTGGATGTTCAGTGGTTGCAGTGGAGGATGTTTGTGCCTGTGGAAGTCTACCACCAGCTCCTTGGTTTTGCTAGTGTTGATTTAGAGGTAGTTCTGCTGGCACCAGTCCACAAAGCCTTGGGTCAGTTTTCTGTACTCCCTGTTGTCCCTGAGTGATCAGAGAATGCACATTGCATCAAGCAAAAATGTAATTATATGCAACCTTCTCTGTATGGAAGAATTTGTTTAACATTTAAACCTATTTTCTGCACATTCCAGCACATAAAAAATTAAATTCTTGTGTTTACTCTTTCAAATAGATGCAAGTAAAACACAATAAATAAAATCAAAGATCCAGCAGCACTAAGTCCTGTCACTCTTAAATCTATTGTCACCTGTTTAGCAGGAGTGGGGGGGTGGAGGTTTGCCCGGTGCTGTCAGTGGGGGATCCAGAGGCCCGTGTGGGTGGACCACACGGGCCTCTGGATATATATATATATATATATATATATATATATATATATATATATATATATATATATATATATATATATATATATATATATTTTAGGCAGCACGGTGGCACGGTGGTTAGCACTGTTGCCGCACAGCAAGAAGGTCCTGAGTTAAATTCCACCATCAGGTCTTTCTGTGTGGAGTTTGCATGTTCTCCCCGTGTTTGCGTGGGTTCTCTCCGGGTACTCCGGCTTCCTCCCACCGTCCAAAGACATGCAGCTTGTGGGGATAGGTTAATTGGATAATCCAAATTGCCACTAGGTGTGAATGTGAGAGCGAATGGTTGTCCGTCTTTGTGTGTTGGCCCTGCGACAGACTGGCGACCTGTCCAGGGTGTACCCTGCCTCTCGCCCTACGACAGCTGGGATAGGCTCCAGCACCCCCCGCGACCCTGAAAAAAGGATAAGCGGAAGCGAATGGATGGATGGATATATATTTTATGTGCTGGAATGTGCAGAAAATAGGTTTAAATGTTAAACAAATTTCTTCCAGTCAGAGAATGTTGCAGATAATTAAATTTTTGCTTGATGCATAAAGTTAAAAGATTAAAACGAATAAAACAAGTTTTAAAAAGAGACTTTTCCATTTGATTACATTTTGTATGATGATTATTTAGAAAAAGTAGAATTGGGCTGAAAGATCTATCACTTTATCACCTATACAGGTTGTAAATCGTGTTTTTAAAAAGTAACTAGGTAACTAAGTAATTAATTACTTTTGAAAATAAGTAATCAGTAAAGTAACGGGATTACTTTTTTGGGGAAGTCATCAGTAATTAGTTACTGATTACTTTTTTCAAGTAACTTGACCAACACTGTCTACTACATAAGACAATCAACACCCAGGTTGAGTTCATTCTCCACCTCTCCTGTGCCCCCACCTGCAGAGTGGACTCCTGTGGAGCAGAGACCTCCTGCAAGGATCTGACAAACTCCCCGCCGGTTGAAAAGAACCCCATTACCGGCGGCGCATCAAAGGTGCCCCACGCCAGGGCAGGGCCCGAGTGCATGCACCCACCCACAACCCCGGCGACACACCAGCCAGGACCCGAGCCCCCAGGACCCAGCCAGAGCCCCAGCCTGGAGACTGAGCACTCCCAGAACCCCAAGACCCCACGCCCGCCCCAGACCACCCAGGGGCAGCTAGGTCACTGGGCCAGTGACCCATGTCAACCAATGCAAACCCACCCCAGCCCTGCTGCATGCAGCCACCAGGAAAACACCACCCAAGAGTTACCAGAGCCCCCATCAGAACATGACCACGGGCCCCAGTTGGTGCTCTCCGGTTGAAATGTCCCTAGGGATTCCCGAGATGCCCCAAGCCCACGCCTACGACACACACCAGCGATACTAGCGAAGGCGTGACAAAACCATGACCCCCCACCCCCACTAGGTGATGGAGCCGATCAAAGGAGCCCAGAGGGATTGATCTGATGTGATGGCAGAGGCTGTATCAAGACTGATGTGATCTATTAGATGATCTCCATATTGGTTAGAATTAAGATTATTTTTATTTTTCCAGTTAATGAGGACCATTTTCTTGGCAATGCATAGGGCTGTAAAAACAACGTGGGCTGTGTTTATTTCTGCAGTGACCTCCTCCAAGTTGCCCAACAAACACACTAAAGGGGAGGCTGGAATGTTACATTTCAGACACTTTGATAAGTCTTCACATATCTCGCGCCAAAACTTCTGAACTGGTGGACAGAACCAAAGAGCGTGGATGTAATTGTCCGGTGAATTGGTTTGGCAGTGTGAGCAGTTGTTGGTAGACGTAAAGCCCATCTTGAACATCCTATGACCAGTATAGTGCACTCTATGTAGTATTTTGTATTGAATTAATTGAAGACTGGGATTTCTAATCAATTGAAAGGTTTTTATGCATATCTGAGATCAAAGGTTTTGGTCTAGTGGGGTGGGCAAACCTTTTGATTCGTGGGCCACATTGAGTTCTAACATTTGACAAATGGGCTGGAACAGGAGCAGATAGATGGCATGCTTTGAAAACATCACATCATTGGGGGAAAAATACACATCTTGGGATATGCAGAACACATGTGCTTTAATTTCCAATGAAAATGGAGAAAAGCATTACAATAAAATCTCTGACGTCGAAATGAGTCTTTAAACGGTGAAAATCAAATAAATGACCATTTTATTTTAAAGCACTGAAAGTTATCCTTCAGGATATCACATCACTCTCCTCCTGACTGTCTTTTTTTTTTTTTTTTTCATTTTCATTTTTCAAAAACGGTAGGAGATGCAGATGTACTTGTCCTGTTCCTTTTATTCAATTTGTTTCCCCGGTGCCAAAAGTCAACAACGAACAGTGCAAGAATGAAACAGTTGCAGCAAGTCAGTCTGTGAAGCGTTATATTTGATCTGCGCACACTGTTCATTTTAACAACGTGCGTATCACGGAGACACACACATTTTAATGGGAGCAGTGTTGTTGGTTTAGCCAGCGCATCAAAGTCTGGAGTTAGTTTTGTTGTGGCGATTCTCAGGATGGATCTGAGGTGTAGGTCTGTTAACTGGGATCTGTGGCTGGCTTTGTTGATGTTCATGACGCTGAAGGTCTGTTCACACACGAAGGTAGAGCCGAACAAAGCCAACATCATCTGCGCTTTTCGCCTTAGATTTGGAAATGCGGCATCATTGAGTGAAGCATAGAAGTCATTTAGTTTCAGAGAGCTGAACTTCTCTTTTAAGGCAGGGTTGGACTGAAGGTCGATGAGTTCGAGCTGAAGCTCCTCTGGAGCTGTTTCGGGGTCTTGTGACAGAGGAAAGGCCACCAATTGAAGTGACTTGTCAATTATCAAAATCCAAAAACCGACGGCAGAATTCTCCGTGCAGTGCATCCAGTGACTCACTGTGTTTCTTTACTTTTGCTCCGGCCTCTTTCAGCGTGGCTAGTGTAGGAAAATGAGCGAATGACTTGTTCAAAATCTGCCTGGAGAATAAAGCCAGCTTGGATTTGAAGGCTTTCACGTTAGTGTGCATGTCATGCACAAACTGCTCCTTCCCCTGCAGTTTCACGTTGAGCTCATTCAAGTGTGAAAATACGTCCGTAGCAAACGCAAAGTCACACATCAAGCTCTTGTTGCTCAGCTCAGGAAATTCATCAGTCTTCCCCTGCCACTCCAAAAACACGCCAATCTCCTCTTTGAGCTCCCACACTCGTTGAAACACTTTGCCCAAACTCAACCAGCGGACACGGGAGTGATAAAGCAGGTCCTGGTGATCCGCATCAGTTTCCTCCAGGAACGCAATGAACTGACGGTGCTGAAGTCCCCGTGCACGTGTGAAGCTGACGAGTTTCACCACAGGATTCACAACATGACTCAGCTGTAACACCGATTTGCACAGAGATTCCTGGTGGAGGATGCAGTGGAGGAAAATGACATCCTGGTCAGGGTTTTCATCTTTCACTTTATTCTGGATTCTCCTCAGCAGGCCAACGTTTTTTCCCTTCGGAGATCCATCTGTGGTGACGTTAACAAGCTTACTCCAGGGAAGCTTCATGTTTTCGATGGCAGCAGACACCCGTTCAAACAACTCCTCTCCCCGTGTTTGTCCTTTCAGAGACTCCATTGTCAAAAACTCCTCCGTTATTTCAAAGGTTTCGTTGATTCCTCGGATAAAAATGAGGAGCTGAGCAGTGTCTTTGACATCGTTGCTTTCATCCAGTGCTAAAGAATAAAAAGTGAATGACTTCGCCTTTTTGTTTAATCTGCTGGTGATATCTTCATCTATTAGTTCTACACGGCGAGTCACTGTCCGCCGTGATAAACTGATTTTCTCAAATTTGTCTTTGGTCTCCGGGCACAAAACACCTGCTGTCTCTACTATACATTCTTTTAAAAACTCGTCCTAAGACAGTGGTTTGCTGGCCTTTGCTATTTTGAATGAAAGCATAAAACTGGCCTTGGTACTTGACTCTTGAATGGCAGTTTGACGGTGACAAAAACTTTGCTGAGCCTTCAAATTAGCTGCCAACTTCTCAGCAGCAGCTTCCCGTTCTTTTGTTGAGAGCTTGCTAGCATAATTAGCATGCTTTGTGGCAAAGTGACGGCTAATATTATACTCTTTAAAAACCGCCACAGTTTCTTGGCATATCAGGCAAACAGCAGATGATCGGTGTTCAGTGAAAAAATATTTAGTTGTCCACTCCTTTTTGAACACTCGACATTCTCTGTCCACTTTCCTTTTCTTGGGTCCGCTCATCTTCATAGAGGGGCGGTGGGTCACAGGGTAAAGTGCAAACGTGGAGTAATAGGCCTACGCTTCACCTCAACAAAGCCAATATATCTAGAGTGCGCCATCTAGTGAGGAAACATCAGAATTGCAGGGGAAATAAAACATTAACAAGGTTAATTTATTAAATTTTTTCAAGTTTGGCAGGCCGAATCAAAACGTTTAACAGGCCGCATGTGGCCCCCGGGCCGTAGTTTGCCCATGCCTGGTCTAAGCTGATTGATAAATCCACTTCCCATTTTGCAAAAGGAAGGGATATTGATTAATCTATTTTAGAGTGTTCTGTATATTTTAGACAATAATTTGGGGGTTTAAGAGTAAGAAACTGTACCACACTTGATGGTGTTTGTAATTCAACTTGACCGGGTTTAAATTTCTTTTTTTTACTATGGATTTAATTTGTTGATATTCTAAAAGTCTTTTCTTGCCGATCCCATATTGTGTAACGAGTCTGTCAAACGGAATAAATTCTGTTCCTTCTAGTATATTGTGGCAAGAATAAAGCACGGCGGGTCCAGGGATTAGCGTTCTCAGCCATTTTATTTAATATCTCACCACACATCCCATCACCACACACACCACACAGTCCCTGTGTTTTAACGTGGCGGGCGTGATTGCGGATGCCGTGCAGGTGCGTCCGCCCTCCCTGCACGCCACCGCAGACCACGCCCCACCACACACCCCCATCGCCCGATTGAGGCCGGGGAGTCATCCGGCCGAACCTACTCCCCACCGGTTCCCAACCTTGGAACAGAGCAAAAGTCCGTTGCGGAGGCCGCCCACGCCTCCAATGGCGGCGAGCCTTGTCCGGGGGTCGGCCACGCCTCCAGCAGCAGCGGCGAAACCGGTCCGGAGGCCGGCTACCCGGCAAGGCGGCACGACCCCGCTGGCCCCGGGAGGGGCTCACTGCCCGGCGCATCTGACGCTCCGGGGCAGCTCGATCCTCGACCTCGGGCACAGGTCGAGCAGGCTCCCCTGGCACGGGGACCGCCATCTCCCCTCCCGGTTTCTCCACCTCTTCCGGCTGGAGCGGCTCGTCCGCCGCTGGCTGGGGAGCTGGCGGGAGCGGCTCGTCCGCCGCTGGCTGGGGCGCTGGCGGGAGCGGCTCGTCCGCCGCTGGCTGGGGCGCTGGCGGGAGCGGCTCGTCTGGCGGGAGCGGCTCGTCTGGCGGGAGCGGCTCGTCCGCCGCTGGCTGGGGCGCTGGTGGGAGCGGCTCCGGCAGCCCCTCCCGCGACTCCTCTTCCTCCAGCCGGTGCAGACCCTCGCGCGCCTCGTCTGCCGCCTCCGGTCGGAGCGGCTCGTCCACCGCTCCCTGCAGGAGCAGCCCTTCACCCGGCTGTTCCCCCTCCTCCGGCAGGCGCAGATCCCCGCGCGCCTCGTCTGCCCCCTCCGGCTGCTCAGGTGCCCCACGTGGCTCCTCCACCGCTTCACTGTCCTTGGTACACACCTGTGGGGGTGGCGCCCAGGCCCAGAGCAGCGCCGCCAGCTCCCCGATCCGTTGCAGGTGGCGCTCGGACTGGTCCTGTAGCTCTGCCTGCTGGCGACGCACCTCCGCCGCCTGCTCCCGCTGGGCGGCCGCCATTTCGGCCACCCTCTGGGCCAGCTCCTCCACTCCCTGGCTCCGATAAGAACCCGCCGTGCCGCCTCCTGGGTTTCGGCACCACTGTGGCAAGAATAAAGCACGGCGGGTCCAGGGATTAGCGTTCTTAGCCATTTTATTTAATATCTCACCACACATCCCATCACCACACACACCTGAGTCCCTGTGTTTTAACGTGGCGGGCGTGATTGCGGATGCCGTGCAGGTGCGTCCGCCCTCCCTGCACGCCACCGCAGACCACGCCCCACCACATATATGTTCTAAATATTTGATTCCTTTACCACTCCAATCTGGAAAGTTTATCATATTATTGTTTTGTAATATGTCAGGGTTGTTCCAGATAGGTGTACGTTTGCATGGGATTAATGAAGACATTGTTACAAACTCCCACCATGCTGTCAGAGAAGAGCTGATGCTGACGCTCTTAAAGCATTCATGTCGTTTGATGTATGAACTGATAAATTGTCTGAAATCTCTAGATCATTTGAAAAGTGCCTGTTCTACATCTAGCCAAGGTTCATCTAACACAGCATGTTTGAACCATCCTGAGATGAACTGAAGCCTGTTGGCTAAGAAGTATTGTTGAAAGTTAGGTAGATCTAGTCCTCCTTTATCCTTGGTCCTCTGATACACTGAGTTTATCTTTCCAAAGGAATTTAGACATATATGAATATAGAGATCTGAACCAGTCTGGTGACGGTTTGTTCGGGATCATTGACAATAAATAATTGATTTTTGGTAAGACCATCATTTTTACTGCAGCAACCCTTCCCATGAGTGATATGGGTAGAGATTTCCATCAAGCCAAATCACCTTCTACTTTCTTTATTAGTGGGATATGGTTTAATTTAGTTAAATCTGCAAGGTTAGGAGAGAAATTAATACCTAAATATTGAGTATTCCCAGATTACAGTGGGGTAGAAGAAGACTTACAGAAGGAGCAATTAATCGGAAAAACTGTAGATTTTGACCAGTTAATCGAATAATCTGAAAACTCTTGAAAAAGAGTTTATTAATGTAATTACCTCAGAGAGATTGGTTTGTGAGTTCTGGAGAAAAAGCAACACTATGTTCTACATTCTTGCATTTTATGCCCTTAATCACTGTATTCTGTTTAATTGCTGCTGCTACTGTTTCGATAAACACTGCAAACAGTAAAGGGGGGAGTGGGCGTCCCTGCCTGGTGCCCCTCAGGAGACAGAAGCTGGAGGATGTTTGGTCATTTGTTCTGACACAAGCTGTTAGTTTATGAGTTTCCAAACCAAATTTGTGTCAAGTTGCAAATAAAAATTTCCAGTTAACTCTGTCAAACGCTTTTTCTGCATCTAGAGATAATTTTTTGGTTTCAGTGTTTTTTCTGCATGAACAGTCTATTAAATTAAGTAGTCTACGTGTATTTGTTGATGAGTGCCTACCTTTTATGAAACCAGTTTGGTCAGGATGAATTGAGAGGGGGGTTATCTCCTCTAATCTCTTTGAGAGAGCTTTGCAGATTATTTTAAGGTCTACATTAATAAGGGATATTGGACGATAGCTTGAGGGATATACAGGGTCTTTCCCTGATTTTAGCAAGAGACTAATATTTGCAGAATTCATATTTGGTGGTAGTCTGCCATATTCCATGAATTCCTGCAACATCTTGTGGGATACTGGTGCTAGAATCGTCCAGAGTTATTTGTAGAATTCTGCAGGAAAGCCTGGACCTGGAGCCTTATTACTGGGCATGCTTATCAGGGCTTCCTGGAGTTCACCTGATGTCAGTGGGGAGTGATGAATGGGATGCTGAAGCACCCCCAAAAATAGGCTAAAATTGCCCCTGAGTTATATAAGGATATAAGAGTTTTTAAATACTTGGCATTGCATTCTGACTTTAATCTACAGCCAATGAACATTCTGCACACACTACATCATTACAGTTTATCTCAACCTAACAGCTGGGAAAGGTTTCAGCACCCAGACAAACCTGAAGTGGTTAACCAGAAGAAAACGTATGGCTGGATAATTTGCTGTTATTAATTAATAGATACAGTACTGATTATGCTTATCATTGCAATGTCAGCTATTGATCTGATTGCTCATTTCCAAGTTAAATTATTGATTGGGTTTACCATGTCTTACCTGGAAGGGGGGTTATTAGGCACGTCACCTAGACTCCCACCATCCTGAATCTTTATCACTTGCACTTTGATACTTTCTATTAGTCATGAATGAGTAAGATATAAATCTGTCCAACTCCATCAAGCTCTGAAGTCTGCTCCAGTGTGACTTGCAGGAAGGTAATGAGATCGATGAGTTCAGTCGGGTTCTGATTTGTGTTGTACACAGCTAGTATTTTGCTGCAACTGGGAATATTGTTTGTACATTGTAGTGCACATACTAGTAACTACACATAAGCCTCAAACTAAGGATTCAGTTAGTTTTTAGATTTTTTGTCGTGTTGTTTTAACAATCTGTAAAATTTCACTCAGGCAATGTTCATCTGACTAATTAAGGAGCAGTTGTAGTTGAAGCTCTGATTGTGTGACTCGTGTAGGATAAACTATCTAATGACACTGATTTATAATTACTCAGAAGCTCAGTTCTACAGAAGGGGAGTCTCCAGACCACAACATGGCAAAACTCCTTATAGGTAAATAACGTTCATTCATTCTTCCATTAACTTTTCCTTGTTAATTTATTGAGCGGTAGAGCATCGTCATTATAATACTGAATTTATCATTATTATTATTTTAATTACTCTGTATTTTTTTCTATCCTTCTATCTTGGATAAAGATTACGTGTATTTACTAGAGATCACGTCTCAGGCCAAGATTTAAGGATTTATGGTGTTTCTCAACAACAACGCTCCATCTGGTGGCAGATGGCTGCATGGCAGTCAAAACACATCAATTTACCAGCACCGGGCATCAGCTAAAATGTTAACAATTATGTCTAACAACAGTAGTAACAAAAGCAATAATTTTCACGCTTTCTTGTTTCCTTGTTTCAGCTCTGGGCATTCTGTGTGTTCTACACATTTGTAAGTACCTGTGTTCACTGACCGAGTCTTGCCAGCATGATCCAAGTTTCAGAACAAACCCAACGAGTCTTTGCTCTATCTGCCCTTAGGTTCAGCCAATAAGCTGGTGTGCCATATGACCAACTGGGCCCAGTACAGACCAAGTGCTGGCAAATTCACACCAGATAACATCGATCCCTTCCTGTGCACCCATGTCATCTATGCTCTGGCCACCATTAACAGCTACAACCAGATCACCCCCATTGAGTACAATGATGAGGAGCTGTACAGGAGCCTTAACAGCCTGAAGACTGTGTGAGTTCAGCCGTGCTATGCACCAGTATTAACCACAATTTAATATTAGCAACCACTTTTAAGCCAAAAACCACATTTCAGTGTTTCCATCGCAGCTTCTTTCAGTAGAGTAGCTTTTAGAAGAACATTTAAATAAGAAGGATGAGTAGCCTTGAATTCTGTCACAATATTTGTAATTATTTAGAAATAATTAAGATCACAGCAATCTGGAAGTAAGGTGTTCCTTAATTATTTAAGGTTATGTCTTTGTGTCTCCTACTCTCTGCTAACAGCAACCCTGCACTGAAGACTCTGCTGACTGTTGGAGGAACTGTTAATGGAGTGAGCCCGTGAGTTCTCAGATCTCATATCTACCTCTATTACTTTCATGTAGACGAGATGTCATGTTTCATATTTCCCTGCATCCCACCAGATTCATTGCTATGGTTTCCACTTCTGAGAATCGTGCACTCTTTATCAAGTCTGCCATCACTTTCCTGCGTGCCCATAACTTCGACGGGTTAAACCTGGACTGGGAATATCCTGGACACAATGGTAGCCCAGACGGGGACAAGGAGAGGTTCACTCTATTGGTCACGGTAAACACAGCTCACACTGGCCTCAAACTTTAAATGCAATGTTGAAGCTAGACTACATTGTGGCATGATGGTTAGCGCTGTTAGCTGTGACAGTAGGTGTATGAGTGTGAATGGTCTGTGTCTCTGTGTTAGCCCTGTGAAAAACTGGTGACCAGCGAAGAGTGTAACCGGCCTCTCACCCTGTAGCAGCAGGACCCTGAACTGAATAAGCAGAGAAAATGAATGTTTGGGAGTGTTTTCTCTACCACTGAATTCTTTTGGTTGGGTTAATTTCAAAAAGTTGCTTTTTGTTGAATTTTTGTTGATCACTGCATTGCAAAATTTTGTTGATGAATGAAATAATTCTTGTAAAACAGAGCAGCCACTATAGCTTTCAATCCATTCAGTGTCTCCATGGTCTCATATGTTAAACCTCACAAATATTAAATTAAAATAAGGTCCCGTGTGTCTTCGACCTTGAAATAACACTGCACTGGAAATCTTGTTTCTTGTATTACACTCTGCACCCTGTGGAACAGATTGATGAGAGGATGAATGTACCCTACCCTGTTTTCTTTCATTTTGCCTCTGTCACCGATCTTTTTCCTGACAGTTTACAATATACATTACTTTACTTATGCATTACTGTATTTATGTAACAACTGACACCTTTTCCTCACAAAAACCAAAAAACCCTTTATCATGACAGTGCATTGCTTTGAGAATAATCATTCTTCATTGTTGTAATCAGAATTTCCTCTGACTGGCTCTGCGCTGCTTTTGCCCTTGCCCCTATAGGAGCTTGTAAAAGCATTCGAGGCTGATGCCATAGAAAACAAGAGAACTCAGCTGCTGCTATCGGCCAATGTTGCTGCAATTCTTCAGACCGTTGATAGAGCATATGAGGTCGCCAAGATTGCACCGTAAGCTTGATTTCAGCATTTGTACATATTTTCAGGAAAGTAAGGTATCCCCCCCAAAATTTTCACCATTACTGAACTTTAGCATTAGCAAATTACTCATTAGTATTAATTATTAGTGTTCCTTATTTCAAATGACACAGAGCCCAATTTTACATGTACTGTGTGACCACAAAGGTCCCATATGGTCTGTGTCTTTCACAAATGAACAAATGTATTGAACAAAAGTTTCCAACCCAACAGACACTTTGACTTTATCAACATCATGACCTATGACTACCATGGTCACTGGGACCCACTAACTGGACACAACAGCCCACTGTATGAGAGCGCTGTGGACTCTGGCATACAACTTCATTACAACATAGTAAGAACCACACTATCACATCTACATCTGTCTTCTGGGTTGTTGAAAAGAATGAACAGGGGGTGATTTATGAAAAGAGAGAGCCCCCCCACCCCCAATAACAGGGGGCAACTGTATACTATGAAGCCTGTTAGATCATATTATTGCTATAATGTAACATTTAAAGAACGTGTATATGAATTTCAACTAAACTGTTTTAGAAATTAAAAATAACCACAAGAATATTGAAACCCTTTTAATTAAATTAATATGCTCAGTGTTCCTCGCTTTCTTCTTCAGATAAAGGTTATCCAATCAAATGTAACATAACAAGTTTAACACAAGCTTTATGCAATGTTCTTCTCCCTGTTTTGTAGAACTCCTCTATAGCCCACTGGGTATCTCTGGGAGCACCGTCTGAAAAGCTGCTGCTAGGTTTCCCTACTTATGGAAGGACCTTCCGTCTTAGCACTGGGGCAAATGGCCTGGGAGCACCAGCCAATGGGCCCGCACATGCTGGACCCTACACTCGCACTGAAGGTTTCTGGTCCTTCTATGAGGTACAATAACACATTTATAAAAAGCTCAAGTTTGTTTGTGCTGTAAGTCACCTATTACTCCATGATTGGTGGCTGTAGCTCAGGAAGTAGAGGAGGTCATCTATTAATTGGAAGCTCTGTGGTTTGATCCCTGGCTGGTCCAGTATCCTTAGGCAAGGCATTGAAGCCCATGTTGCTCTCCAGTGTGTTCATCAAAGTGTGAATGTTAGATAGAAAGCATTTAGGTGTGGAAAAAGTGCTTGTATGAATGCATGCTTCATAAATCCCTGTGAGTGCTCAAGTAGAGTAGAAAAGCCCTATGCAAGAACCTCTTCACCTACCATTAATCCACTAGTCCAAAAGCCTGTGTTGTTTCTGGGTTACCAGATCTGTGACTTCACTAATACTGCTACTCTTGGATGGATCTCTGAGCAAGAGGTTCCATATGCCACCTATGGGAGTTCCTGGTTGGGCTATGATGACCAGCGCAGCTATTCTTCCAAGGTAAACAGCTTTGATATGCCTCAAATAAGACAAGTTCTTGTATTTGTTCTGTCCTATTTAATTGTGCCCACTTTTATTATAATCAGTTTTGTTGGCTGTCCTGCAGGTCCAGTGGCTGACTGCCCACAATTTGGGAGGTGCTCATGTGTGGACTTTGGATATGGATGACTTCGGTGGATCTTTCTGCTCAGCTGGAGCTTATCCTCTCATCAACCACCTCAGGATTTCAATGGGTAAGTGGTGTCATTCAGCTAACTCAGCGTTTATGAAATACAATACAATACAACACAACTTTATTTATATAGCAGATGTAAAACCAAAGTGCTTCACAACAAGGTTAAAACATAACAGATAACAGGGTACAAATAAACTAACAAGTGAGAAATGCTAGTTAAACAATCAATACAGATAAAATAGGAAATAAAGCATCTCAGCGTAATCTAGTGGATAAAATCACTGAGAATTCGTAAATATAAGGTGGGGGTATTTGGGCAGCAAATTGGCCCCGAGGAATATGGTTATCAAACTACACTGTTTCTGTTTTCTTCTCATTTATAAGAGAGTTATCAGAGAGCCAGTCTTTGACCTCTCTCAAGCACTCTAGCAGACAGTGTACTGGCGACGAAATGTCATCAGATAGCCCAAAGTGAATTTGAATATGGTCAGCATAAAAGTGAAAGGAGATATTATACTTCTCAAAGATAGAGCCTAGGGGCAGCACATACAATGAAAACAACATAGGGCCCAACACAGATCCCTGGGGCACACCACAGTAGAGGGAAGCAACAGAGGAAAAGAAGCAGTGACGGAGTAGGACGATAGATACGATCTAAACCAGTTAAGGGCACTGCCCCTTATGCCTACTATATGTTCAAGCCTCATTAGGAGGATATTATGGTCCACCGTAACAAAGGCAGGTGTCAAGTCCAATAAGACCGTAGAGCACCCTGAGTCAGCAAATAAAAGAAGGTCATTAAGGACTCTCAGCAGAAAGAAATAAAAGAATAAAAACAAAAGTTTAGTCACTTTCTGCATATAACCTTTTTTTCATTGTCCTGTGATACAGGCTTTGGTCCAAAACCTACCACCACTCCACGCCCTACCACCACTAGGGACCCAAGTGCTGACTTCTGCCGTGGCCGTCCTGATGGGTTGTATGAAAACCCAGCTGACAAAACCACCTACTTCCAGTGCTTCCAGGGAAACACCTACCTGCACCGCTGCCAGCCTGGTCTCATCTACTGGGACTCCTGCAAGTGCTGCAACTGGCCCTGAGCCACAGAAGCATGAATTAGAGAACAAAAGTTCAACAATACAAAACAGTCAGTTATGGTTCAGTAAAATGTTGCCACAACTTAAACTGATAAACATCACTGTCCTGAGTTAGAGCAGAAACAGAAAGTAAACCAACATGATATTACTTTTTGCATTTGACTAAACTAAATAAACTAAATCAATTCATAATGTGTTCCAGTGATTCGGAACACGTGAGTGTATCCTACTTGAATATTTGTCTTTGATGTGCTTTAGAGAAAACTGTGCCTTACTACATTTGATGTAATTGAGCTGCTCTAATTTTAAGTGACAATTATTGCTATGTTTTCATTTTGTGAACTGATTACACTTTAATTGAATGAAATGGGGCAGCCCGCTTGTGTGGTTGTGTGGTAGTGAGCACCAATGCCTCACAGCAAGTAGCTCTCTGATTTACATACAGACTGGGGTTACATATAGTGGGTAAAATACGTATCGAAGATGTCACCAATTTTCTAAGTAGATATATTTCTAAAGGTGTTACTGACATGACATTCTCATCAGATGTTGCTACAACCCATCAAATCCACACATGCAAAGGAACCACAGATATATAAATGTATGTGTAATAACAACAAATGACACAGGGAAAAGTGTTGAACACATGAACAAAAGGGAGGTGCAAAAAGACTGGAAAGACATTACCACAGCTGAAATCTATCAATATTTAGAAAGCAATCCTGACACTCTAGATTGATATTAGCTGGTTTAGTTTCAAATGATGGCCTATCAAAATGTCTTATTATGGTGTCACACAAAAACCCCCGCACATAATGGGTAAATCCAATGAACTCATGCAAGACCTCCACAACATACTGATGGCATTGGTTACAGAAGAATTTAGGATATGTCTGTGAAATACTGGGATAACAATCTGGACATATGCCATAACACCCACCATGTCTGGAGGTCAAAAGGCAATGCATATCACCGCAAAAATACCATACCAATAGTGAAGTTTGGAGGTGGGAACATCATGGTTTGGGGCTGTATTCCAGCATATGGCACTGGCACACTTCAATTAACTGAAAGAAAGATAAATGAAAAAATGTAGAGAGACATTCTTGATAAAAATCCACTGTCATCCACCAGGATGATGAAGATGAAATGAGAGTTAACATTTCAGAAAAACCCATGATCGCAAACACACAGCTAAGGAAACTCTCAACTGATTTCAGAGAAAGACAATAGAGCTGCCCATATGACCAGCCAATCACCTGATCTTAATCAATCTGAAAATTGGATGGGTTGTTATCGACATCTGATGAGGATTTCATGTGCCTAGCACCTCTAGAAATATATTTACTTCAAGGGCGTAGATTTGGCATGGACGGAAGGGACGTGTCCTCACCAACATCCAGCGATTATTGAATTGTCCCCACAAATAATTTGATCTCTTCGAGTAAAGAAAAACAAACCTGATAGAAAAAAAAAAAAGATCTGTCAGCGTCTCATTCAGCGAGCGGAGCAGAAAGAGTTGAATTACGTTCTCTACTGGAGTCCTACGTCATGTGACAAATATGGCCGATGTGATTGGCTGAGCCTTTCAGGGAGCTCTGTTTAGTTTCAGCAGCGGCAAACCTGCGCTGTGAGGAGGAGAGGAGGACGGCAGCAAAGAGGAAGAACCTGGATATAAGAAAGTATTTTTCAAAGAAACCTGTAAGTCACTTAAAGTCAAGTTCACTCATATAATGTGTCACAACGTTACAGGCTATGCTAGGCCATACATGCCAACACTCACGATTTTTCCGGGGAATCCCGAATTTCAGTGCCCCTCCCGAAAATCTCCCGGGGTGACCATTCTCCCCAATTTCTCCCGATTTTCCACCCGGACAACAAAACTGAAAACCATATCCCAGACTGGCCCAGCCAATTCCAGTTTCCAACGATGGCTACTATTACTGCAGCTACTTAGTTTTAATATTACTCTTATTACTCTTTCTGGGTCGCAAAATAAACATAGATAACATAAATAGCTGTGTAAACGTCAAATAACTTAAACATGTTATTGTTTGGCCTTTTTCAGTGCTTTAGTTGTGTTTTATTTGTTGGTGAGTAAATTGTTTTGGCTGAGATTAAAGTTATTAGATTAAATTAGATTAAATAAAACTTTATTAATCCCTCGGGAGGATTCCTCCGGGTTCTCACACAGCTGAATAAACTGCTGTGTGAAAACAGCAGATTATTCGACCATCTACGCCAGCATCCGGTTATATTTTAGACAGCCAGGAGCAGACGGCAGGTGACGTAATTCTGAAGGCTAGACCGTCCAATTTCACAGTCGCTCATTTCCGGTCTACCCGGCTTTCGGAGGACCCGGCCCACTTAGACCACAAAGGCCGGGTCCTCAGGTGGACGCAGCCTCTGAATTTGGACACCCCCGGCCTGTTTCCGGCCGGACAATAATAACGGTGACATTTAAGTTATTTTATCTGATAAATAAACCCTGTAAAATCAAGTTTTTTGTATATATATGTACATGTATATCCCCCCAGCCCCTTTGAATGTCTCCCTAATTCTGAGGTCTCAAGGTTGGCAAGTAGGTGCTAGGCTTGGTCCACATCAGTCTAAAATTGTATGTAACCATGAATAATGTGATGCCATGTCCACCAGGAGAGACTGGACAGTATAGATGTAAAACAAATATGCCAGCAGTTCATTTCAGCTTACGAGAGGAGCAGGCATGTGTTTGTTGTGTGGGCATGTAGTCCATGTCTGTTGCTGTAACAGTAGTTCATGTTTAGAATAAAACATCCCAGCTCACTGATCTGATAGAGGGCAGTCGTGCCTAAAATGCTGCATAATGTTGCTGAGAG
Source organism: Neolamprologus multifasciatus (assembly GCF_963576455.1). NCBI lineage: Eukaryota > Metazoa > Chordata > Actinopteri > Cichliformes > Cichlidae > Neolamprologus > Neolamprologus multifasciatus. Next base: position 36,886,753 of record NC_140443.1, on the reverse strand, counting down.
ATCTTTTACTTTGTGGTAATCTTAGACGAGTAGTTTTATGGACAAAACCCACCAGGTCATTCAGTGTTCCCTTAGTGCTGATGTGTCAGAGATGTTGGTGTAACTGAAGTAATGATGTTAAGTCCTTAAAGTCATAATCATTTATTGTCATGACTGTATTTGAAGCTATTTTTACTTTTGTATGATACCTGATTTATATGGAATATGGCTGAAGTAAACTAAAGTCTAAAATACTTATTTGTTTAATAGTAATTTAACATTATATAATTCACATATAAAACTATGAATTGTAATTTTAAATGGTTTAAAAGCAGGTAGAATAGCACATGTAGGCAAGTATATTTCTCCTTTTTTTTTCAAGAAGCAAAGACAAAAAGGAAAAAAAAAAGAAACAGGGCAGGGTTCGGTGGGTGAATCATCCGTCCCCACCAACGCCAAAACCAAATCTACACCCTTGATTTACTTAGTAAATTGATGAGATGTTTTATGCTTTTTTTACCTGCTGAGACTCAATCAGGAATAATCTACAGCACCTGACTCAAACAACAGTGAGGCAAATCAAGCCAATATCTCCCTAAATTACAGACTCTGCATGCATTGTTGGGCCAAACACGAACGCACTACTTCCAAAGGTTGCGCATGTGCCTTCACACGCACATGAACTTGAGTGACATCTCATTCTTAATCCATCTGGATTAATTTGATGTTGGCCCCTGTTGTGGAAGTTTTCCATTTAAATAAAGCCTGCAGACGAGCGGTGAGCAGTAGCTAACATTCTTTAATCCAAACAAAGAACAGACAAACCAAGCTTGTGGAGAGCCTGCATGACCGCGGGGCAGACGGTACAATACAAGGTCATGAATAACACACTGCTGGTAAATTCACAAAGACACAGAAAGTGGCAAATAAGGTTAAGTCAGCACGGCCCAAAAGCCCATGCAACCCAGGATGTTGCTGTCACCTTTCTGCTCCTGTAAAAAGAAACATACATACATACATACATACATACGTTTTGTCACTCTGGGTGGAGGTGCAATCTTGCATACTGGTGTCAACTCAGTCAAAGCTTTTGTCAGTCCAGTCAGTCCCCATTTTTTATTTGCTGACAGTAGAACCTCTCGTGACACAATAAGTTTCTACTGCCAGCAATGACGTCATTTCAAAAAAGAAAAAAGAATTTAGACTGGATTACCTCGCTGAATCCTTTTTGACAGGGACTTTATGATTGTCCCTAATAAGTGGCTTTCTCCCAAGCCCATTTTAATTTTGGAGAAGCTCACTTACAAATGATCAACATGTTGTGTAGAGCTTTCGATTCCGATCTTGCAGGCCTGCTTGAAAAAGGGAAAACTGCCAAACAAAAAAATCTCAGTGCACTGTTAAAATCAAAAAATAGGAAGGTCTAGTTTTAGGACTTGTCTAAGCGTACTCGCTTAGAATGATGAAAAAACAAAACTAATTGGCAGGTTCAAAGTGGTACCAAAGGAAAATGCATCAGCCACGTAAATCTCCAAAACTTTCATCCACCAGTCACACCTCACACAACAGCAATATTCTATTAGATGATGAGTTTTTTCCATGTACCCAGATGTGTGTCATGATAAGACCTCCCCCACACATCAGAAACAAGAAACTCAATAATCTATTAGTCTCCACTCATCTGACCCCCCTGCATCATTCTGTTCACCCCTGCAATGATTCAATCATCCTTCCCCAAAAATAACACTAGTTCACTCGTCTATGTATCACTGCTTAAGCTGCTAAGTGAACCGGACAAGATGATGGTAACAAAAACGCTTAAAATACTGTTTGATCGTCATGAGATTCATTGCATGTGTGTTTGTGTTAGTAGGATTAATGCATTTTTCTGGTTGTGTAATTTTGTGTACCTCTCCTCTTTGCGGTGCTCCAGACACTTTTCAATTCTCCACGCAAGGCAGTCGTTTTTTCCTTCCCAGTTTCCTAAACCCAAATTTCATTCCCACACTACAACAGCATTCCTCCATGTCCTCCCCTGCTCCTTCCACTGTGGTCTCATCTCATCTCTCCCCCTTGCAGAAGTCCAGTGAGAGTCAGTTGTCTTTCAGCTTTGTCCTGTTTTCCACTGTCTCATTTTGCCATTTTGCTCCAAAAGTGGCAAATGTCCAACTCAGGCAGTCTTTTCAAAAGTCCATTCACACAGAGTGAAGTTGCAGCTCGTTGGAAATGCACATCCATCCATCCAGTCATGATGATGCCATTTTTCTCCTTGCTGTCGCTGTCTTGCACAGCTGCTGCTGCTGGACCTTTTCTTCACTGCTCAGGATGCTGCTGTGAGCTCTTGAGATCCATCTCGTTGTTCTGAAACTGCATTTCTTGTCTTCAGGGAGAGATTCTTGGAGCTTGTTTTCTCAAGGTGACAAACACGTGGAAGTTAAGCTGTAACACAATTCAGCCAAAACTTGGCTTGAGTGTTTCTAATGATGTTAACCTATAATTTTCTTCCGTCTGCTGCACGTGGAAAATTGATCCAGGTCTGCTCTTCACCTGCAAGTGACACACTGAGACATTTTGATCGTTCTTATCACTGCTTAAAACAACACATCTCCTCTCTCTGATTCTGAACTCCCCTTTCTTATAAACCCAGAGAGATTGTAGTTGTTCTACGTTGAAAAACACCAAACCCTCTTCCTATTTTTTGCTTATTGTCATCAACAATTTTGCTACAAAGAAATTTTTCGTGTGTCCACCCTAGGGGGGCTGGTGGCCTGCAGTACCACCACCTTCTGCTACTTGGAGACGATTACTTTTACACACATTTCTCCACTCCACTCTCTTTTTTTCTTGTTTTTGTTCCCCATTTTGAACAACTGTTTTTACACACACACATCAACCAATTATCTCACTTGTTCAACATTTCTTTTCCTTTCTCCCCAACTCACACAACCATCCTCTGCAGTCTTACACACTACACATTTACCCAGTTCTTACCATACAGTTACACACTGAGTTTTGTCTCTGGCTGCCTGGTGGAAGGCCTGCCGCTTTACTGGATCCAGTTTCCCATTACTACACGAGGCGTCCCCCATGAGGTTCCTTGCCTTCTACAGACCAAGGAACAAACACCGCCACTCTGCGCACTATTGTACCCAGAAATGGACTCTGACAGTGTACCCGAACCGCTGTCCCTGTGACGTACTTGGACCGAACAAAGGGTGGGCTGGCTTCTCCCCAACAGCGCACTCAAGCCAATGTCCTTGTGATGGACCGTTCCTGACACAAGCCTGGGGTCTCAAACCACCAGGATTTTTCCCTCCGGAGACTCGAACTCCGGGTTGGCAGGCGTTCACCCCCCCTCGGCAAGACAAAAACTCTCCATGACTGTATACAAGTTAGCTACAACTCACCCATCTGCAGGAGTCCCCTCAAAGTCGATAGTCTTGGTGGTGACTGAAACACACGGCTCCGTGACTCCTCCATTTCCTTTGCTTCAACAGCCAGTAGGACAAAGGCAGCTTTTTCCTCAGGGGTGATTAGCCCGTTCACGGAACCGTTGTTCAGCGACCACACGGACCACCCTGCTCACAGCGCCATTTTGTTGTGGAAGTTTTCCATTAAATAAAGCCTGCAGACGAGCGGTGAGCGGTAGCTAACATTCTTTAATCAAAACACAAAGAACAGACAACCAAGTTGGTGGAGAGCCTGCATGACCGCGGGGCAGACGGTCAGCAGAGTCTCCCTGAGCCTAGCATGGCTCTCAGTTAAATACCTTCTTCAGGAACAAAAGGCAATACACAGCTGTTTCATACCTTAAAGTTCACACTCCCTTGCTACCTCCCAGAGTCCTCGAAGAGACAAAAGACTCTTCCTGTGGAGTTCTGCTTCCCCCAACTTTCTTACTACACCCCCACCATTTGTCTTACTGTATGAGTGTGAGACATGTTAAAATCCAGTGGCACCAAGACATTATACAATAAAATAATGTGATTAATACATAAATAAAAGAAATTCCTATACACTCCTTTTTTGCAACTATAACATCTTCATAGATTTTTCTTTGTGCAATGGTGTGCAGTCATAGGACAAGAAGGGGCCATCCACAAATTGTTCCCACAAAGCTGGGAGCATGAAATTTTTATTTATTGTATTAAACCCCCCAAAATATGACTATCCAGAGTTGGGACCAGGAAGCAGAGTTGCAGTCTTACACGCCTCTCTGCAGCTTCTCTCCTCCTGCTACCCCCCAAAAACCCATCTCCATAGAGACTGTGTCAGCTTTCAAAAAGACAAAAAACAAACTAAAAACCAGCAACAAACAACTTAAACATTAAACAATCACAAAGAAAGAACAATACAGTATCCACATCTGAACCAAAGAGTAAAACAGTGAAATGTGGATTATTAAATATTAGGTCTCTCTCCTCAAAGTCTCTGTTAGTACATGACTTAATAATTGATCAACAAATCAACAAATTGATTTACTCTGCCTTACAGAAACCTGATGGAGCAGGATGATTATGTTAGTTTAAATGAATCAACACCCCCGAGTCATTCTAACTACCAGAAATCTCGAAGCACAGGCCGAGGGGGAGGTGTGGCAGCAATTTTTCACACCAGTCTATTAATTAATGAAAGACCAAGACAGACTTTTAATTGAAAGCCGGATGCTTAACATTGTCCACCCCAGCTGTGAAACTCAGAAACCAGTCTTACTTGTTATCATCTATCGTCCACCTGGGCCTTACACAGAGTTTCTGTCTGATTTCTCAGACTTTATATCTGATTTAGTTCTGAGCTCAGATAAAATAATTATTGTGGGTGATTTTAACATCCATGTAGATGCTAAAAATGACAGCCTCAACATGGCATTTAATCTGTTATTAGACTCAATTGGTTTCTCTCAAAATGTAAAAGAACCCACCCACCACTTTAATCACACTCTAGATCTTGTTTTAACATATGGCATAGAAACTGAACATTTAACAGTGTTTCCTGAAAACCCTCTCCTGTCTGATCATTTCCTGATAACATTTACATTTACAATAATTGATTACACAGCAGTGGAGAGTAGACTTTACCACAGTAGATGTCTTTCTGAAAGCGCTGTAACTAAGTTTAAGAATATAATCCACCCACTGTTATCTTCTTCAATGCCCTGTACCAACACAGAGTAGAGCAGCTATCTGAACGCTACCCCAACAGAGGTCGATTATCTTGTTAATAATTTCACCTCCTCACTACGTACGACTCTGGATACTGTAGCTCCAGTGAAAACTAAGGTCTCTAATCAGAAGTAACTGACTCCGTGGTATAATTCTCAAACACGTAGCCTAAAGCAGATGACTCGTAATCTGGAGAGGAAATGGCGTGTCACAAATTTAGAGGATCATCATTTAGCCTGGAGAAATAGTTTGTTGCTTTATAAGAAAGCCCTCCGCAAAGTCAGAACATCTTACTATTCGTCACTGATTGAAGAAAATAAGAACAACCCCAGGTTTCTCTTCAGCTCTGTAGCCAGGCTGACAAACAGTCAGAGCTCTGTTGAGCCAACCATCCCTTTAACATTAACTAGTAATGACTTCATGAACTTCTTCACAAATAACATTTTTATCATTAGAGAAAAAATTACCAATAATCATCCCACAGATGCAATATTATCTACAGCTACTCTTAGTACCATTGATGTTAAGTTAGACTCTTTTTTTCCAATTGATCTTTCTGAGTTAACTTCAATAATTACTTCCTCCAAACCATCAACGTGTCTTTTAGATCCCATTCCATGTCCTGCTAGACCTCAGTGCAGCGTTCGATACTGTCGACCATAATATCCTATTAGAGCGATTAGAACATGCTGTAGGTATTACAGGTACTGTGCTGCAGTGGTTTGTATCATATCTATCTAATAGACTCCAGTTTGTGCATGTAAATGGAAAGTCCTCTTCATACACTGAGGTTAATTATGGAGTTCCACAGGGTTCAGTGCTAGGACCAATTCTGTTTACATTATACATGCTTCCCTTAGGCAGCATCATTAGAAGACACAGCATACATTTACACTGCTATGCAGATGACACCCAGCTCTATCTGTCCATGAAGCCAGATAACACACACCAATGAGTTAAACTGCAGGAATGTCTTAAAGACATAAAGACCTGGATGGCCGCTAACTTTCTGCTTCTTCATTCAGATCAAACTGAGGTTATTGTACTCGGCGCTGAAAAGCTTAGAAATATGGTATCTAACCAGATTCTTACTCTGGATGGCATTACCTTGGCCTCCAGTAACACTGTGAGGAACCTTGGAGTCATTTTTGACCAGGACATGTCCTTCAACGCACATATTAAACAAATATGTAAGACTGCGTTCTTCCATTTGCGCAACATCTCTAAAGTTAGAAATATCCTGTCTCAGAGTGACGCTGAAAAACTAGTTCATGCATTTATTACTTCCAGGCTGGACGACTGTAATTCATTATTATCAGGAAGTCCTAAAAACTCCCTGAAAAGCCTTCAGCTAATCCAAAATGCTGCAGCAAGAGTCCTGACAGGGACTAGAAAGAGAGAGCAGATTTCTCCTGTTTTGGCTTCCCTTCATTGGCTTCCTGTAAAATCCAGAATCCAGAATCACCCTACTAGAGCACCTTGCTCTCACACTGCAGGCTTACTTGTTGTTCCTAGAGCAGTGGTTCTCAAACTTTTCACAATGAGTACCACCTCATAAAATATATAAAATATATATTGAAGTACTACCCTTATGACTGATGTTAAAGTACAGTAGTATAGGCCTATTTAACAACACATACAGTTTACACGAGATAATTTTATTTCTTATATGAATGTTATTTATTTTAACTGTCATAAACAGGATGTGACAAGTGATAATAATAACAGCTGTACTGCATTAAAACATTCACAGCAGGTGGGATATCCAATCTTCAATGACCTGATGAATCCTGCTTCCGGGACCAAACTGTCAGGGTCTTGGGTCTGAGCGACCCAGGATCTCTGAGCAGCTGTGGACTTATGTTATATTATATGTATTGTATATGTATTTTTGGTGTTGCTGCCACTACTCTGTGTGTGTGTGTGCATGTGGATGCCGGTGTTTCTGCAAACACCGATTTGGGGGGGCCTTCAGGCCTGGTGGGTGTGGCCCTGTTGGCGGACTGGCCACACCCAAAGCCACACACCACTTTATTTTGGCCTCAAACAGCGCTGCCTTCTTCCTGTTTACCCTACGTCATCGGAGCACGCTCACCCGAGGCTGCTTTATTGGTCGCCATGCCGACGGGATATGAGGGGAGGTGGAGCAAATATGAACAACCTACAATTACTGCCTGCTACCACAGATGGACAGAGTTAAATTAGCTCTCTTAAATGCAAGATCTGTATCAAATAAAACTCATCTTCTTCGGAACTTTTTTGATACTCATAAGCTGGATGTCATGCTCCTAACTGAGACATGGCTGAAGTGGCACCCTTGCTGGAACTTTGCCCCTCTTATGCCAGCTTCTTCAGCTGTCTGGGAGGGGAGGCGGGGTAGCCTCTATCATCAAAGACTGTTTTAAATGCAAACAGATACAAAGTCCTGGTGTTTTTACCTCATTTGAGTCCCAACTGCTGACTTTAGGCTGTCCTGTGGTTCTAATTATAGTCATCTATCGTCCACCTAAATATAATGACTTGTTTATTTCGGAATTTTCAGACTTCTTGACATGTTTTATCGCTCACTATGAAATGATTCTTATAGTGGGGGACTTTAATATTCATCTGTGTTGTGAGGATAAACCCCTGGTCAAAGATTTCTTGAATGTAACTGATTCCTTAAACTTCACACAATTTGTGTCTGGGCCAACACGTAAGGGCCACACCCTAGACCTTGTCTTGGGCTACGGGCTGAATGTATCAATGACTGAAAATTGTGTTTTACCTATTCTAGACCACTCTGCAATTTTATTTGATATTTTAATCCCTAAATCTCCAGCTTCTGTGAGGGGAAGATTGCCCCTCAGGTCATCTTGTTATATTAGCCCTGAAGCATTGCTTGGAGTTAAATTAGATCTACCTGATGTGTTGGACCCTATTTTTACCCAGGAGTTATGTGTGGACACCTTGACTGCGAATCTTAATAATACACTTCTTGAACTACTGGACTCTGTTGCTCCCGTAAAGAAATTAAAATGTCAAAAAAGGAGCCCTATGCCTTGGCTAAATGAGGAGCTCTTGAACCGAGCCGAGCGTCACTGGAGATCTTCCCGACTAGAAGTATTTCTCCAGGCTTGGAAGGACTCATTGTCTTCTTTTCAATCAGCGATGTCTGCAGCAAAAGCAAATTATTTCTCAAATCTCATCATGAGCCATAAACATAACTCAAAACTCTTATTCAACACAGTGTTGCAACTTACAGAGAGTAAGTCAACTCTCTGCTGTTCTAATTTGATAGCTCATGACTTTCTTACGTTTTTCAGAGACAGGGCTGAAACACTTAGGAATCAGATTACTCCCTCCTCTAGCTGTTCTCAGACTACTCAGCTGCTTTGCCTGTTGGTGCTGATAAACTGTTCTCTGACTTCAAGGTTATTTCCCTGTATGGATTAACTAAGGTTGTAAAAGCAGCTCGATGTACAACCTGTTCTTTGGATCCTCTACCAGCCTGGGCTATAAAGGAGCTGTGGTCAGCATTAGGACCCTACATTCTCTTTCTTTTAAATACTTCATTGACGACCGGAGTCTTTCCTGAATGTTTTAAATCAGCTGTGGTAGTGCCGATCTTGAAAAAGCCTGGACTGGATGTTGACATGGTCGCAAACTATAGACCCATCTCACATCTGTCTTTTTTATCTAAAGTCTTTGAAAAAGTGTTTTTTAAGCAGCTCACTGAGCGTCTGTCAACTAGCAATCTGTTTGAACCATTTCAGTCTGCTTTTAGACCAAATCACTCCACAGAAACAGCTTTAGTCAAAGAGGTAAATGATCTGCTGGTAAATGCAGACAACGATCGCACTTCAGTTTTATTACTGCTGGATCTAAGTGCTGCGTTTGACACTGTGGATCACTGCATTTTATTGGATAGGCTTGAACATTTTATTGGAGTTACAGGAAATGTTTTATCATGGCTGAGATCTTACCTGTCTGGGAGGTCTCAGACTGTTAGTTTTCAAAATGATCTCTCAGAGACCTGTGCAGTGAGGCATGGGGTCCCTCAGGGCTCCGTACTTGGACCATTGCTGTTTTCTATGTACCTGCTGCCTCTTGGTGTTCTTTTACGTTCTTTTAATGTAACCTTTCATTGTTACGCTGATGACCTGCAGCTTTATGGTCCTTTAACCATTGGAAACTGTGCTGAAGTCTCTAAACTAGAATCTTGTCTATCTGCAATTAAGGGCTGGTTATCGAATAATTTCTTGCTCCTAAATACTGATAAAACAGAGTTGATGGTCATTGGGCCACACAAATTTCAGCACTTGTTCCAAAATTTCATCTTGAGAATTGATGACAGTGTCATAAATTGTAGGGACAAGGTAAAAAACTTGGGTGTGTGGTTTGACATGGTGCTCTCCTTCGAGTCTCATGTAAAAGAGATAACAAAGACCGCCTTTTATCATTAGAGGAACATCAGCCAGAATCAGACAAGTTTTGTCAAGTGACACTGCAGAGGTTCTTGTCCATGCATTTGTGTCCTCACGCATTGATTATTGCAATGCTCTTCTTTCTGGGCTACCAAAGAAAAGTTTCAGAGGTCTACAGATGGTGCAAAATGCAGCTGCTCGAATTTTAACAAGAACTGGGAAATTTGAGCACATTACCCTGTTCTGAGATCTCTGCATTGGCTACCTTGTCAGGTTCGAGCAGATTTTAAGGTCCTGCTGGAAGAGAGACAGAGATTAATAACAGATATGATTCAATGCAGAGAGGTCTGTTAACACATAGTGAGTGAGAAAGGTGACTGGAAAGGAAAAACTCAATGCATCATGGGAATCCCCGGCAGCCTACGTCTATTGCAGCATAACTAAGGGAGGATTCAGGGTCACCTGGTCCAGCCCTAACTATATGCTTTAGCAAAAAAGAAAGTTTGAAGCCTGATCTTAAAAGTAGAGACAGTGTCTGTCTCCTGAATCCAAACTGGAAGCTGGTTCCACAGAAGAGGGGCCTGAAAACTGAAGGCTCTGCCTCCCATTCTACTTTAAATACTCTAGGAACAACAAGTAGGCCTGCAGTGTGAGAGCGAAGTGCTCTAATAGGGTGATATGGTACTACAAGGTCATTGTAGTACTATATTTTCATTTGTGCTGCCAGACGCTCCATGAGCGTCATTCAAATGAACCAGCTGCTAGTTAACGAGGGACACCCGGAATGGCTAACCGAAGGTCGGACGGTCCTGATCCCCAAGGACCCCAAGAAGGGACCAGTCCCCTCCAACTACCGACCAATAACCTGCCTCAGTACTACATGGAAGCTCCTGTCAGGCATCATATCGGCTAAGATGAACAGGCACATGGGTCAATACATGAGCGGGACACAGAAAGGAATTGGCAAGAATACCAGAGGTGCAAAACACCAGCTACTGGTAGACAGAACAGTCAGCCGAGACTGCAAGACCAGACTGACCAACCTGTGCACTGCCTGGATTGATTACAAGAAGGCCTACGACTCAATGCCCCACAGCTGGATACTGGAATGCCTAGAATTGTACAAGATCAATGGGACCTTAAGAGCCTTCATCAGGAACTCAATGGGGATGTGGCGTACAACACTAGAGGCCAACTCCAAGCCCATAGCACAAGTCACCATCAAGTGCGGGATCTACCAAGATGCTCTGTCCCCACTGCAGTTCTGCATAGGCCTGAACCCCCTCAGTGAGATCATTAACAAGACTGGCTACGGATACCGACTACGGAACAGAGCAGTTGTCAGCCACCTCCTGTACATGGATGACATCAAGCTGTATGCCAAGAGTGAACGAGACATTGATTCACTGATCCACACTACCAGGCTATACAGCAATGACATTGGAATGTCGTTCGGACTGGAGAAGTGTAGTCGGATGGTAACAAAGAGAGGGAAGGTAGTCAGAACTGAAGGGATTGAACTACCAGAAGGCAACATTGCAGACATAGAGGACAGTTACAAGTACCTGGGGATCCCGCAGGCGAATGGGAACCATGAAGAGGCCGCTAGGAAAGCTGCAACCACCAAGTACCTGCAGAGGGTCAGGCAAGTCCTGAGGAGTCAGTTGAACGGTAAGAACAAGATCCGGGCCATCAACACGTACGCCCTGCCCGTGATCAGGTACCCTGCTGGGGTAATAGGCTGGCCAAAGGAGGAGATAGAAGCCACTGACATAAAGACAAGAAAGCTCCTTACCATGCATGGAGGGTTTCACCCCAAGTCCAGCACCCTGAGGCTGTACGCTAAGCGGAAGGAAGGGGGCCGGGGACTGGTGAGTGTCAGCACCACAGTCCAGGATGAGACAACGAACATCCAAGAATACATCACGAAGATGGCCCCAACTGACAGCGTGCTCAGTGAATACCTCAGGCAGCAGAAACCCAAGAAAGAGGAGGGAGACAAGGAACCATCATGGAAGGACAGGCCCCTGCACGGTATGTACCACCGGCAGATAGAGGAGGTGGCTGATATCCAGAAATCCTACCAGTGGCTGGACAAAGCTGGACTGAAAGATAGCACAGAGGCACTAATCATGGCAGCACAAGAACAAGCTCTGAGTACAAGATCCATAGAGGCTGGGGTCTATCACACCAGGCAAGACCCCAGGTGCAGGCTGTGTAAAGATGCCCCAGAGACAATCCAGCACATAACAGCAGGGTGCAAGATGCTAGCAGGCAAGGCATACATGGAACGCCATAACCAAGTGGCTGGCATAGTGTACAGGAACATCTGTGCCGAGTATAACCTGGAAGTCCCGAGGTCAAAATGGGAAATGCCCCCAAGGGTGGTGGAGAATGACCGAGCTAAGATCCTGTGGGACTTCCAGATACAGACGGACAAAATGGTGGTGGCTAACCAACCGGACATAGTGGTGGTAGACAAACAGAAGAAGACGGCCGTAGTGATCGATGTAGCGGTTCCGAATGACAGCAATATCAGGAAGAAGGAACACGAGAAGCTGGAGAAATACCAAGGGCTCAGAGAAGAGCTCGAGAGGATGTGGAGGGTGAAGGTAACGGTGGTCCCCGTGGTAATTGGAGCACTAGGTGCGGTGACTCCCAAGCTAGGCGAGTGGCTCCAGCAGATCCCGGGAATAACATCGGAGATCTCTGTCCAGAAGAGCGCAGTCCTGGGAACAGCTAAGATACTGCGCAGGACCCTCAAGCTCCCAGGCCTCTGGTAGAGGACCTGAGCTTGAAGGATAAACCGCCTGCAGGGGCGTGCTGGGTGTTTTTATATATATATATATATATATATATATGTGTGTGTGTGTGTATATGTCTCCTAATAGAATATGTCTTTGTTTTTCTCAGTTACTCTTTCCAGCATTTCACAGATTCATTCTATACACAACATATTGCTACTTAGGGGTCAATAGCAGCAACCTACTAATACAGGCCTGCCATAGAGCGGGTGTAACTGAACCTACACAATTTCCAGATCGTCAAGCATTAAGTCCATACGTAGTTTGCTTGCCATATTATCATTAATGCATAGGGCTACGCCCCCTCGAAATCTATTTCTGTCTTTCCTATACAACTTATAACCGTTTATTTCAAATTCATTATTCTCAAAGGCAGCGTCTAAATGAGTCTCAGAAATAGCCAGCACACTTATACTGTTTGTTGACAACAGTGACTGAATTTCCTGAGTCTTATATTTAAAGCTACAAATATTAACATGAGCTACTGAAAAATCTTTACCGGAGAATCCGGGAATAAGTATAGGATCAGACATTTACAGACCGATCAATCTCAACAGCTACAAATGACAACATTGCTGAAGTTTAATAGTTAATTTAGACTTCAGCAATGTTAGCCTGTTAGTTTAAATGAATCAACACCCCTAAGTCATACTAACTACCAGAAATCTCGAAGCACAGGCCGAGGGGGCGGTGTGGCAGCAATTTTTCACACCAGCCTATTACTCAACCAAAGACCCAGACAGACTTTTAGTTCATTTAAAAGCCTGATGCTTAGCCTCGTCCACCCCAGCTGTAAAACTCAGAAACCAGTCTTACTTGTTATCATCTATCGTCCGCCTGGGCCTTACACAGAGTTTCTGTCTGATTTCTCAGACTTTTTATCTGATTTAGTTCTGAGCTCAGATAAAATAATTATGGTAAATGGACTGGTTCTTATATAAAGGTTTTCTACTCTGTCTGAGCACTCAGACAGAGTACTTTATGCAACTTGTTCATTCACCCATTCACTTTTACTAAGTTGTTAAGTGCTCCCTATCTAACATTCATACACATTCATACTCCGATGTATACATCGGAGAGCAACATGGGGTTAGTATCTTGCTCAAGGATATTTGGCATGCAGACTGGGATGGAACCACCAACCTTCCAATTAGTAGCCGACCTGCTCTACCACCTGAGCTACAGCCATCCCATTGTGGGTGATTTTAACATCCATGTAGATGCTAAAAATGACAGCCTCAACATGGCATTTAATCTGTTATAAGACTCAATTGGCTTCTCTCAAAATGTAAAAGAACCCACCCACCACTTTAATCACACTCTAGAAAACCCTCTCCTGTCTGATCATTTCCTGATAACATTTACATTTACAATAATTGATTACACAGCAGTGGAGAGTATACTTTATCACAGTAGATGTCTTTCTGAAAGTGCTGTAGCTAAGTTTAAGAATATAATCCACCCACTGTTATCATCGTCAATGCCCTGTACCAAGACAGAGCAGAGCAGCTATCTGAACGCTACCCCAACAGAGGTCGATCATCTTGTTAATAATTTCACCTCCTCACTACGTACGACTCTGGATACTGTAGCTCCAGTGAAAACTAAGGTCTCTAATCAGAAGTAACTGACTCCGTGGTATAATTCTCAAACACGTACCCTAAAGCAGATGACTCGTAATCTGGAGAGGAAATGGCGTGTCACAAATTTAGAGGATCATCATTTAGCCTGGAGAAATAGTTTGCTGGTTTATAAGAAAGCCCTCTGCAAAGCCAGAACATCTTACTACTCATCACTGATTGAAGAAAATAAGAACAACCCCAGGTTTCTCTTCAGCTCTGTAGCCAGGCTGACAAACAGTCAGAGCTCTCTTGAGTGAACTATTCCTTTATTGTTCCTTCTCACTCCTAAATCATTCCTGGGTGAATCCAATGGATCCAATCTTAAATATTCACTCAAATTGAGATACAGGAGAAAAGCCATGCATTTCCTTGAAAACAAACCAAACCCCAACACCAGTGTTATAAATTGCTAATGCTACCCAGTGTGTTAAGGCCAGTGTGTGACCAAACCTGCCAATAGGACACAAACTTAAATACAAGAGCAGTAATGAGTAATATCACAGACCCCAAATTGTATTATCAGTTTTAATTCATTTTTATAAAAAAAATGAAAAAAGCAGTAGTTGACTCTACATTGAGGCAATGTTCTTAGTAATGGTGATCACTGGGATCTACTTTTCACTGACATTCAGTGACCCTTCGCTTGTGGCACAACCTTAAAACCACCTGCGTAATATTGTATATATCTGTTTTGTGAGACTAAGCTGATTTTGATCAGATGATTGTCAGAACTGAATCTTTCACAACAGAACACAAACTGATGATCAGTGGTTTTAAAGTTGTGCAGACTTCAGGGCTTGTTTGATGTGGTCACATTTCTATCATCTTAATGTCAATGTCAAAGAGCAGGTGATAAGAGTTCAGACTGGATTCCCAGCAGTCCCACCCCAACTCTTTGTAAGATCTTCCAAATCCAGTTAGGAATTTGACCAATCAGATAAGTAGCTGATGTTGCAATGCTAACTGTAATCAGCGTATATTGTATCTTTGTGAATTAATAACAGTAAATTCTGCTAACTAATAATGAAATATGGTGTGATATAACATGATAGATGTAGACTAGCATCTTGTTACTGTGCAGTGTTCTGCTGTGAAAGATTCAGTTCTGATAATCATCTGATCAGAATTGTTTTAGTGACAGACCTATAGATCACTAAGCAGATATTTTTAATGTTGTGCCTGATTAGTGACAAATTCATATTTAGGCTGCTTGCTTAAAGGTTAAGGATAGCTAACTGTACTGTATGTAGTTACTTTATATACAGCTGGATATAGCTGTATTTTGTGACTTGTACTTTTAATACAAATCTATCCTTGTTTTAACACTACTTTGAATTAATTTGTAATGTGTAACTACAGCTCTCGTGTCTTTGCTGTGGATATTCATGCTCACCTGGGAATGAATGCTAATAGTTTTGAATTCAATTCAAACAAAAGTTGCCTCAAGTCACTGTACTTCTACAATAATAGAGCAATCTATTATTGTAGGGTTTGTTTGATGATCATTGGTAAATTCCAGTGACTAAGTAAAAGCTGATTACAGTTATCATTGCGATATCAGTTACTTATCTAATTGGGTCAAATTCTTAACTGGGCTTGGCAGGTCTTACTAGAAGGGGGTGGGGGGTTATTAGGCACATTGTGTCCCAATGCGCCTAATAACCTGGCTACTCGAGTAGACTCCCACCACTCTGAGCTCTTATCAGCTGCACTTTGACACCTTCTATTAGTCATTAAGATGATATAAATCTGACCAACTCAAACAAGCTCTCAAATCTGCTTCAGTTCTTCTTGTCGAACGGTAATGAGATCATCATTGTTTTGGTCTGGGATGGTTTGGTTGCTTGTAGTGTATTTTATAGTAGCTACATGTAAGCCTAAAATTAAAGATAAATTAGTTATTAGGTTTTTTTATTATGTATGTTTTAATAATTAATTGTTACAAGTGCATCAGAGTTTAATCTAAGGTTTGTCCGTTTGTAAAACGCAGTCTGTAAAATTTTGCTCAAGTGAAACTTAGCTAGTTAATTAGCGAAAAAATGTTTCTGTGACAGCACTTAATGTCTGATTTTGTTACTTGTGTGCCAGTGAATGAAACTGATTCACTCATTTGGAAGTTCACTTCTACGAAAGGAAACCCGTGGAACCTCCTGAAAGCAACATGGGGAAACTCCTCATAGGTAAATGCCAAATTTCATTAAATATTACATTCATTTATTCATCCATTTATACAATAGTCATCCTTTGTTTATTTATTCAGAAGTAGAGCATAAGGAGAAGTAAGTAGTTTGAGAGGTACAGGTTAAATATGGTTTGGCTGAAACAGGCCCTGACTGTTTGTGCTGAACAGTTCAGAGTATGACCCCTGTTTGTAGTCCCAACATGAGCTGGTGGAAGGTGTCCTAGCTGAGGACTTCCTTTTCCTGCTCAGGACAATAACATAGAGACTGAGGAGTGTGACTCGGAGCGCAGTATGCCAACAGTATCCTGTTATTAGACTGGAGGCAGCTGACAAGTATTACAAGATAAGTTTAGTTTGGGTCTGGTCAGCCATAACTGAACAAAATTTTGGGAGGGGTTCGGTGGCAGGGCCCCTGGGGTGGATGAGTTTCTCAAGGTGGGAAATTGAGACGCGTATTGGTCTGGCATTGGCAGTGGTTCATGTTTGTTGTGAGGCAGAGACAGATGGGAATGAAAGTGATGCTGTTCATTTTACTGGTCAGGCTACATTCCTATTCTCAACTCTGTCCGTGAGTAAAACTGCCTCAAAGAAAGAGTTAAAAATGCGACGTAAATAGACTTCCTCCATTGGGTGTCTGACCTCACCCGTGGAGATAGGGTGTGGACCTTGGAGGCCCTTCGGGAGGGGCTCAAAGTAGAGTCCCTAGTCCCCCCACATGAAAATGAGCAAATGGAAGTTATTTAGACGTCTGATTAGGATGCCTATTTGGTGTCTCCTAGGTGAGGTGTTCCAGGAATCTAGGCTTCAGGACAGACCCCGGGTATGCTGGAGAGATTAAATCTGTCAGCTCCCTTGACAATACCTCGGTGTTCCCACACAGAGCTGGAGGAAGTGACAGGGAAGGGAGAGGTCCTGGCATCTCAGCTTGTACTGCTACTTAGACTGCTGCAACCTTGATTAGGCAGCAGAAAAATGATGGATGGAATTTGTGACATGATCTTCTGTATTCTATGTTGTCTCTAAGTTTTATAGTTTCTAGGTAACCCGATTTGCTTTTTTTCCATCTCTTTCTCAGCTCTGGGCATTCTATTCATTCTACATAATGGTAAGTATTTGTATTTAGTGATCGAGTCATCTCATCACCATGATGGTTACAGAGAAAACCGAATGTGTCTTCCTTCAGTTTCATCTAGTAAGCTGGTGTGTCATATGACCAACTGGGCCCAGTACAGACCAAGTGCTGGCAAATTCACTCCAGACAACATCGATCCCTTCCTGTGCACCCATGTCATCTACGCTCTGGCCACCATTAACAGCTTCAACCAGATCAGCCCCATTGAGTGGAATGATCCGCAGCTGTACAGCAGCCTCAACAGCCTCAAGAATGTGTGAGTTTACTCAGTCATAGAGAGTCAGACTGGGCACCAATGTTAATTTAGACAACTACGACAGTCACAGTAAAAAGACAGTAGACCCACTTTAAGAGATGGTTGATGTTACAGAAGAGATAGGCTGAGTTGGAGGCAGGTGAGTAATTGAAAATCAAAAGTATGGTTGTTTGGTTGGGTGAGGAGAAATAAGAAAGCCTCTTCTCTGTAAAACAAAAATGGAAGCATGACTTAGCTCAGCAAAACAGCATCTGAACAAACCACAACTTCTTGATCATTGTTCTCTGAACAGACAAGACCAAAGTGTAAAAATGGCCAAAATGCATGGTGCTCCGTTTGACAAAAGCATGTTAGCGTATTAGTACAAAGACCAAGCACAGCCGTGCTTGACAGTTGGTATGAGGTAGAGGGGTGATGATCTGGGCTTGTTTTGCAGCCACAGATTCTGGTTACCTGGTCATTGTGTCAACCATGAACTCCACTGTGTAGCATTATACAGTCAATTATGAGGCTGTTGGTTAGCTAAAGCTTGGTCAAAGCACAAGCATGAAGGCAAGTCTACAACAGAATGGTTGAATGGTGCTCCATCAGCTTTTCAAAGATTAGACTTCAACCTGATTACAGTTCTGTGCAGGACCTTAACCTGTTGAACCCTGATGCCCCTGGTACTGGGAGCAGAGAGGGAACATTTGGTTTCATGGGCTGTGCCACCAGGTCTGTTGTTTAAATATAGACATGTATGGTATCCACAGAAACGTTACAATCTCAGGTAAAACCTCACAAACCGTTTCTATGATCACCACCAACTGCTATTCAATACCTAAGAACTTTCCACTTTCATAGATGGTACCATTTGTACCAAATTGCAAAACACTACATTTATCTATTTAAACCTCTGTAACATTGCTCTGTTTCACTTCAGTAGCATTGATCTTTCTGCAGGTAATGTCCATACTTTGATTCTTTTTGGTGAGAGTTAATCAGTTCATTTTAGGTAAATGTACTGATTCTTCTGTGGTGCTTTTCTACTCTCCCATAGCGCTCAAAGCGCTTTTTGGGCATGTCACCTTCAAGCAGGAGCCTCAGAATAGCCCTGGAATTCAAAAGGTTAAGAAAGCTGTGCGTAAACACTCGCAACCTCAATGAATTGATGCAAAGTTGCAAAGAAATAGTGAATAAGAGCCAAAATTAGTCCACAATAATGTGAGAGACTGATGACATCATGCAGTTATTGCTAAATCCTGGGGTGCACCTAGTTTTCACACACCACTTCTGCACTTTGGCTAAGATTTTTTGTGTTTTATATGATGATATGGTGTAATATGTGATGTGTTGTTGTTAATCTCATGTTGTGTTCATCCAATTTTAACACCTGTTAAGAGAAGGTTTTTTATTATGTCCTAATATGTCAAACCTTAGAAGAAGAAGTCATTTTTTTCACCATGACTGTATCTGTGATCTCTAATCCCATCCCAACATTTTTTCATTATTTAGAATTAATTAGGATGAAAGTAAATAACTTATAATAAACAAAGGAGTCTTTCCAGGATCTTAAACTACACATGAACATGTTTTTGGATGAAGAACATCAAGCAAAGGTCATACCCGTGACAAATTAGAACCCTCGACCCAGAAACATCAAGCCTCAGTGCCACTTTTTGACAGATTTTCTTTTCATTTGCATCAGTATAAGGTCAGTACTTTGATTATGGCAAAAGTTAAGTTACAATCTGAGTTAGCTATTAAGTGGTGCTAAGAATTCAAAAAGATGCCAGAGAAAAAGTGTGCAACAAAAAGCTTGAATTACAGTAGGATCTATATGTAGAAAGCAAGTAATTGAGCTGGACATACTGGCAATATGACAGAATGTGAGCATCAGTGTGTTAAAGCAGCATCTGTATTTATCAGGTATTTAATCACCAAATATAGCAAAAAACAGATTTTCCCATTCAATTTTATCTAAATGGAGCTACTACAATATTTATCATTATCATGGTGTACCATCTAAATCCATCAGAAAACCTCTATAATTATCACCCAGTCCTACTGCAACCAGCCTTCCAACCTGCTTCTGCCCTTTTCGGTGGATTGTTCAGGATTCTGTTGTGTGCAGAATCCTTTTTCAGATCTCATTAAAATGTTGAGCAAAAAATTTAATAAAATTATGGCTAAGAATATTATATATATATATAACTGTATGACATAAGCCATTATTAATTCTCCAGGCAACCCATGACTGTGAAATACACAGTCATTGGGAGTATAAATGGGGGTAAAGTGTTCTTGAATTATTTAAGGTCCTGTCTTTTCTCTGCCTTTCTATTACCAGCAACCCTGCTTTGAAGACTCTGCTGACTGTTGGAGGAACAGTCAATGGAGTCAGCCCGTGAGTTCCATCTACACCAGTTTTCATATTTTCATATCTATTTCAAAAACCTTCCTTTATTACGGTTCTTTTTCCCTGCATCGCACCAGATTCATTGCTATGGTTGCCAGACCTGAGAGTCGTGCAGCCTTCATCAGTTCTGTTATCAGTTTCCTTCACACCCACAATTTTGATGGGCTAAACCTGGACTGGGAATATCCTGGACACAATGGCAGCCCAGTGGGGGACAAAGAGAAATTTACTCTATTGGTCACGGTAAACACAGCTCACATTGCCCTTAAATTTTCAATACAATACTAATGTATTATAATGGTGTATTATTTTTGTATTGTAATGTTTATCCTTCTTAAATGTTATTATATGTCATCTGTTATTAACTAGTGCATTGCAATTTTGTTACTAGAAAAGTCAGCCAATCCTGTTAAAATAGAACAGTCTATATACCTTTATGTAGGGCCCATATAGTAAACCTCACAAAGACATTAAATAAAATGTGGCCCAGGCCATACTGCATGTCTTGTTTCTTTTACTGCAGTAGACTAGCACAGTGCGGACACATTAAAATCTACCAATACATGATCATATTACAGTATTTGGTCTGTTTGTGCTACTGATATACCTAGTGGCATTGAAAAAAACAACAACAAAAAGGTTAGATACGGTTTCTTGATTCAACACCTCTGTTGTTAATGATGCCAGGGTGTGACCGGTGAAACTAACTGGATCTAAGATGCTTTAGTTTGGTGTGTCTATAGGAGCTGGCCAAAGCCTTTGAGGATGATGCAAAAGACAGCGGGAGGAGTCAGCTGCTGCTGTCGGCCAGTGTTGCTGGAATCCGTCAGACCATTGACAGAGCATACGAAGTTAACAAGATTGCACCGTAAGTTTAAGCATGAATGCACATTTTCAACAAAGTAACACCAATCCATAAAGTAGGTGTCGTGTACTGAAATAGATATATCACTATTACTCACTTCAAATGACACAAAACCCCATTTTACATTTACTGTTCAATAAAAACCCAACAGACACTTTGACTTCATCAACATCATGACCTATGACTTCCACGGACACTGGGAGGCAGTAACTGGACACAACAGCCCTCTTTACAGTAGCTCTGTGGACCCTGGTTCACAAATTCATTACAATATAGTAAGAAACACATCTACATCTTTCACTGTGTTCATGTGAATGAATAATAATGAATACTGATTTCATAATAACTGTAAAAACATTTTTTTTAAAAAAATGTGTCCAAAAGTTGATTCTGTTCATCTGAATTCCAAAAGAATCAACTTTTGGAGATTTATTTTCCTGGATGATTGAGACTGCATCAAGACATTTTTAAATGTGAAATTAAAAAAAGGATTTTTCATACTGATGAGAAAAATTTGGAAACACTAAGATTCTAGACACTAGATTCGATTAATGATTAAGGAAAGAGGAATTCTGGAGCAAGTTGGATGAAGTGGTGGAGTATGCCCCCTGTGGGGAGAAAGTGGCGATTGGAGCAGACTTCAGTTGAAATGTAGGTGAAGGGGACAAGGTGATGAGTAGGTGTTGGGTAGGTATGATGTTAAGGAGAGAAATGTAGAAGGACAGATGGCAGTCAGTCTTGCGAAAAGGATGTAAATGGCTGTAGGGAACATGTATAACAAGAAGAGGGAGGAACATAAGGTGGCATATGAGTGGAGGAAGGTGTATAAAGGTGGACTGCATCTTATACAGAAGTTACAGAAAAAGATAGGACACTGCAAAGTGGTGTCCTATCTGCCTTAGCCAGGCAGAACTAGATAGCGTTCTATAAGATGACTTTGGGATGAAGAGGAAATAGGTGAAGGTAGTGCCAATGATTAAATTGTGGAAGTTGAAGAACAGAGTTCATAGAAGAGTGGTAAGGGTGGAGGAAGAGACTGGGGAAGTACAGATGCAGTGCTTGTGGAAACTGCTATGAAGGTGTTTCGTGGACAGAATCAAGACAAATATATATATATAAAAATCTGTATGTCTTACAACTTCTCTGTCTAACTGATCTCTAAAGGAGATTCAGAGAAACAGGTAAAGCTGGTAAAGAAATAATAAATTCTGAAGAATTTGGTACAGATTTACAGTTGAAATGAAGTTTCCTTTCCTTTTTTGTAGAACTCCGCTGTATTCTATTGGATATCCCTGGGAGCACCATCTGGAAAGCTGCTGCTAGGTTTCCCTACTTATGGAAGAACCTACCGTCTTAGCAGTGGTGCTAATGGCCTAGGAGCACCAGCTAATGGCCCTGCAAACCCTGGACCCTACACTCAAACTGCTGGATTCTGGGCCTTCTATGAGGTACAAAAGGTTCTTAAAAAGCTCTGATTGGTATATGCTAAAAGTCATCTATTCCTCAAAATATCTATTATTACCCTTGACTAACATCTGTGGGCAATTATATACAGCTATAGAGTATCACTATCACAAATTCACTGTTATCTGATGCAGGTCTTTGTGTCCCTCTTATCAGATCTGTGACTTCATTAATACTGCTACTCTTGGGTGGATCTCTGAACAAGAGGTTCCATATGCCACCTATGGGAGTTCCTGGTTGGGCTATGATGACAAGCGCAGCTATTCTTCCAAGGTAAAGAATTTCTGTGCTAAAACAAGAAAAGCTATGCTTTTTATTCATTTTTGTTGTGCTCTATTGAATTGTACCTGTAATTATTCTAAGAGTTCTTGCTTCCTTATATTGCTGTCCTGTAGGTTCAATGGATGACTGCCAACAACTTGGGAGGCGCCCATGTGTGGACTCTGGATATGGATGACTTCAGTGGATACTTCTGCTCAGCTGGCACATATCCTCTTATCAACCACCTCAGAATGTTGATGGGTAATTACTGTAAATTAGCTTCACTAACTTAGATTTGATTTTAAAAAATCTCTTGCTGTGTGCAACTTTTATTTTTTCATGTCTCATTGTGCAGGCTTTACGCCAAAGCCCACCACCACTCCACGCCCTACCACCACTAGGGACCCAAGTGCTGACTTCTGCCGTGGCCGTCCTGATGGGTTATATGAAAACCCAGCCGACAAAACCACCTTCTTCCAGTGCTCCCAGGGAAACACCTACCTGCACCGCTGCCAGCCTGGCCTCATCTACTGGGACTCCTGCAAGTGCTGCAACTGGCCCTGAGCCACAGCAACATAAACTACAGAGCACAACATAATAAATGTTTAAGGCAATTGGCTATGTTTCAGTAAGATCTTTTCACAGCTCATGCTAAAACATCCTGGGTTTTAGCAGGAACAGAATATACGGTGGCGTGAAAAATTGTTCACTTCCTGATTTCTATTTGTTTTTTTGTATGTTTGTCACACTCAAATGTCTCAGATCGCTGAACAAATGTTCAAAATGTTCAACATTTTGAGGATGTTTATTATTATTAGGGGGGAAAAATACAAACATACATGACCCTATTTGAAAAAGTGATGCACCCCCCTCGATTGCAGTTGCTGCTGCTAAAAGGGTGGCCCAGTCAGTTATTAGGTTTAGGCAGCAATCACTTTTTGTTGTTCACTTGGTTGGCTGTTGTAAAGGGGTTTCACTTGACCATGGAAATGATTCTGTGATCATCCACCTCTGTTATCTGCTGTGGACGTCCAGGTCTTTTTGTGTTGCGCTTTCCTTCTTTCTCAGGATGTAACAAACATTTTTCCAGGATGTATCATCAAGCTGTTTTTGCCACTTCTAATATTGTAGCAATTTGTCAGATGTTTTTTTTTCTGTTTTAAGGATGGCTTGTTTCACCTACATGTAGAGCTTCTTTTGTCTGTTTACAGAAAACCTTCCAAATGCAGGCACCACACCTTATATCAACTCCAGGACTTTATCTGCTTAACTGATAAAGGCTATTTCATGGGCAGGTTTGGGCAATTCCTTCATTATGTCATTGAGTCAACTGCCCATTTACTTTTGGTATCGGGCAAGCCCCAGATGCAGGCGATGTAAAGATGCCTCTGAGACAAATCAGTGCATAACAGCAGGCTGCAAGTCGCTAGCAGGCAGAGCATACATGCAACACCATAACGAAGTAGCTGCATAGTATACAGGAACATCTAAGCCGAGTATGACATTGCCACTCCCAAAGTCAAAAAATGAGAGACAACCCCCAGGGTTTTTGACTTACATATACAGATAGACAATGGCTAACCAACTGAACATATTAGCGGTCGACAAGCAAAAGAAGATGGCTGTAGTGGTAGATGTAGCTATATCAAGTGATATCGCTATCAGGAAGGAGGAGCATGAGAAGCTTGAAAAATACCAAGTGCCTGGACAAAGGAGAGGACTGGCTATCCTTCTATCAGGCAAACTACACTTTGAAAAACTATTTGAGATAAGTGATAAGGAGGGGCGATTTATTTTAGTAAGGGAAAATATTGAGGGGAATCCAGTCACGTTACTAAATATATATGAGCCACCTGGAAGTGACATCTATTTCTTTAAGAACGTCATTGCTATGATGGTATCAAAGAGACCATAGATCTTCTAATCTGTGGAGGAGATTTAAATATACATCTACAACCAAAATTAGACATTTGTAATGGAAAAGCACTGAATACAAAACCATTAATTAAGAATATTAATACGTTATTTGTACAGCATGTAAACAGCATGATAATATATTAAGTAATCCAAAATATTCAGAATACGTTACTCTCATCGAGTAACGTAACGGAATACGTTACAGAATACATTTTGGGGCATGTATTCTGTAATCTGTAATGAAATACATTTTAAAAGTAACCTTCCCAACACTGGTTATTTGAGGAGGTTGGTCTAATTTATATTTGGAGAAACTTACATCCCTATCAAAGGGATTATACTTATATTCCTCACCCCACTCATTAAACACAAGAATAGATTATTTTATAACACTCAGGAAAGACAAAGATAAAATATACACTTGTGAAATTGGGGCAATGGATTTAAGTGACCACGCACCTGACTGTTGATTTAAACCTGCAACCAAAATCCAACAATTGGAAACTAAATTCGAGCACACTCAGTGATCCTCAGTTTAAAGAACAGATTAAGAAAGAGATTCACCTTTACTTGGAAACTAACAACAATGGTTATTAGTTTCCCCTAGGACCCCTTAAATGCTGTCCTGAGAGGGGAAATTATAGCAATATCCTCTTATAAGAAAAAGATGAGAAATAGGAAATTAGAAAACTTACAAAATAAGTTAAAAGAATTAGAGAAAAAGCATCAAATGAAAACAAAACAGGATATATTGGAGGAAATTCTGAAAACAAGAAAGGAAATTGAAATGAAAAAACAAAAAACAAAAATCTAATGTTACTTAAACAAAGGTATTATGAAGGACGATCTAAAGCAATGAATGTCTTGGCCTGGAAACTTATTACGCAAAATTCAGGGAGTCTTTGAAACATTTTATGAGACTCTTTATGCTAATAAGGCAGGGAGCAGTATAGCTGAAATGGACAGTTTAATTTCTGCCATCCCAAAAGAAAATAAGGCGAAATTAGAATGAACAATATCTGTTCTTAATACAGATGTTGTTTACATCTATCATGGCTCGACAATTAGAAAAGTTCTTACCTAGTCTAATACATAATGACCAGACAGTCTTTATTCGAGAGTGCCTAATAGAAGATCATGTGCCAATTATTAACCACATTTTAAAGAATAAAATAGAAGCAACGGTAATCAGTATCAATGCAGAAAAAGCATTGGATTCAGTGAACTGGAGCTTTTTTTTTTTTTTTTAAATATAGTCTTGTTTAGATTTGGTTTACTTAATGATAATTAAGATAATACAGGCACTATATGATAACCCCAGGGCTAGGATTAAAATCAATTGCTGTTTATCACACAGTTTTATGATGATAAGAGGAATAAAGTAGGGCAGTGCATGTTCACCATTGTTATTTGTGTTATACTTGGAACCATTTGCTCAATATTTAAGGCTAAACAAAGAAATAAAAGGTATTAATATCCATGAGAAGGAATATAAGCTGGCTTGCTAAGCATGCAGATGATATTTCAATAGTTTGGGGTCAACCAGCAAACTCTCTATCTAAACTAGTGCAATCTCTTGAATACTTTGATCGATTATCAGGATATAAAGTTAATATGAGTACAACACAACTGCTTAAATACAATTATACTCCATCAGAGGAAATTAACCCTGGAGAACCCAAGAACCATTGTCTTCTTTGGAAAATTACGAACTACGCATTAAATGACTTATATAAGTTCACTGAACACCAAAATATCCACTTTTTCAATATTAACCCTTTATTCCCTGATTTAGGGTTTGGGTCAAATTTGACCCATTGGGCTTTGGGCATATCATTAAAAAAAAAAAATCACAATAACAAACACTGTCAATGTAAACTATTTTAAAGTTAGGTAAATAAATCAACCACACAGCTACATTTAACAAGGTTTTTTTCTTCGTTATTTGTTACATGTCAGAACAGGATTCAGTTTGAAACAAAAGAACACGAGGCACAGTTTTCACAGTCACTGCATATCAGTTTTGAGGTCCTTGCACACAGTTCAATGATGGCAATGTTCCTTCTTGACAGGCCAATGGGCCTGTTTCCACAGTCGATCCTTTTTTACGTCTTCACTGGCCATTTCATTGTCTACAAAGTGAATGACAGAGAGTAGCTGGCTGAATCGGTTGCGACTCATTATGTCTGCCACAGGCCCATAACGAACTTCGTTTTCCCAGTACTGACGTACTCCAGACATTTGAACTAATCCCATCCTGAGATACAGTCCAAGAACTTGTTCTATCTCTTTTACTGAAGTGTCAACACATTTCATGCTTTTGAATACTGTATTGATTGGTGTGCTCAACAATATTTTCCAACATATCAAGGGAAACAAAGCGCCGAAAGTAAACCAGTGGCGTGTCTGTTGTGCCATGATGGTACGACTCAACTTGTTTACCAAGAAAGTTCACATCAGGCAACTCAAAGCCTTTCTTTCGCCATTTATACGTTTTTGCGGCACGATTTGGCTCCATCTGTACGCTAGCAGTCTCAGCAAATGGCACATCTTCATCACTGGACGAGTGATTGGATGAGTCACTGTCTTCGGCAGAGGATTCACCACCATCACTTTCATGCGGTTGATACAATTCATCAGAATCGCTGTCGCTGTCCAGCTCAGGGCCAAAGTCACTATCATCAGCTTCGAGTTGATCCAATACTTGTTGTGCAGTGAACTTTCTCTGGTGCTTTCCCTGCCCTGAAAAGGGAGCAGCCATACTCCCTGAAAAGATGTATTTACTTTATTAGTCTCTGACCCTGTACTACTTAGGTAACTTAGTAAAATGTATTATACAAATTAATTTATTTCAAGGCTTTTGTCAAATACAGGACTGTAACCATTCTCCATCTACAATGTCACTCAAAGAACCAAAGGGTCATTTTTGACCCAACAATTTTTAACCCATACTCCCGGAGGGTCATTTTTGACCCATCGTTTTTTTAACTAGCTCAGAGTGGCTAATTTTTACAAAAAGAACATAAAACATTTTTCTAGGCATTCTGCAACTTATTACAAAGTAGATTAACAAATAAAACACAATTTTACCAACATTTGATTTGCTACGAAGACGATTTTTTGGGGGAAAGTTTCCAGCTCAACAAAACAGCATGTGGTCAGCCATCTTCTAACTACCACTCTGGCTCATGTCAGTTCAATATGCATCCACTAGATGTCTCTATGCAGGAGTCAGAAGTGGCACTTTGTGATTTAGAAGATAAATTTGACCTTTTTTTTTCTTTGTACATTTTGAGCAGCAGCAATTAACAGTGGCCAAATTTGACCCCATGGGTTCTCTAGGGTTAAAACTAAGTGTCATTCAGCATGGCAAGCAGAGTATTTTAAATATTTGGGAGTTAGAATACCAGAGGATCTCACAGAATTATTAGAATGAAGTTACTTACCAATACAAAAGAAAATCAAGGAAGATATGGAACTTAATCCCATATCTAAGTTTATTTTATAAGATTTGATTAAAATGAATATACTACCCAAATTATTATATCTACTTCAAACACTTCCAAAAGAAATAAGCCAGAAAAAAATTAATGATGGGGACAAAATTTTGTCCAGATACATAAAAGGTAAGGTAAAAGGCCCTGATTTAGATTTAAAACCTTACAATTGGCTAAATGAAAAGGGGGGTGGGGCCTTCCTTCTCTCAAGGACTATTATTGGGCAGCACAGCACACCTATGATATGTTGGTGTAATCACTCATATGATGCTCGGTGGAAAGGCATTGAGGAGGGCCTGACCTCCATTCTCATACAAGCTGTTATAGCAGACAGTAGCCTGCAAGACCTTATAAAAACTATTAAAAATCCATGGATCAAGCTGACTTTTAAAATTTGGAAAATAGTAATGAAAGAGTATAAACGAGAAGAAGATATAACAATTCTTAAGTGGTGTGCATATTTTGCTCCAAATAAATTGGACACTAGAGTCAAAGATTGGAAAAATAAAGGTTTAAGGGTTTTATGTAAGGTACACTACTCAGTTTTGAAAAGAAAAATATTCATTAGAAACACAGGATTTTTATAGATACCTACAGATGAGGCATTTTGTCAGTAAAAACGATCAAATTTAAGGCTGAATTAAGCAAACAGCTGTTAGACCTATTTAAAAGGGCATACAGCTCAAAGATAGAAGCATTATCTCTGATCTGTATAAAGGGCTTATAAACATGAAACCAAACTCGACCCTATACATGAACAAAAAATGAGAAATGGAGGGAGGAATAGATATGACGGAGGAAGAGTGGACAACAATATAGACATACCAATGGAAATGTAGCAGCTCAAAAAGGTGGAGGTAATTTGGTTGGAAAATCCTGATAAGATATTTTATTACACCTTACCAAAACTCTGACTATGAAGGTAACCCTCCTGTTTGCTGGAGAAATTGTGGAAACACAAATGCAAATCATTATCATATTTTCTGGGTCTGTCATGTTATTTAAACTTATTGGAAGGGAATAAATGTAGCAAGACAAGAGATATTTGAAAGTTATTTGACTTTGGAAAGTAAAACTTTATTTTTTGGACTCATCCCAGAAGGATGGACAAAGAGCAATAAATATTTGTTTAGTATGCTGTTGGTGGCAGGCAAAAAAGCCCTCACAAGCCCTCTTTCACGTGAGAGCCCAACTTTGAACATGTGGATGGACGTCGCAATGGACATTTATAGGATGGAGAAAATGACAACGAATGTGAATTACAAGAGGGACCTGTGTGTATCATGTTGGAAGAAATGAATGGACTATATAATAACACACAGGCCTGATTTTGACTTCGCTAACCTTAAATAATATATCATGTATATTACTGGTAATTAAATCTTGCTCCCCAAGTGTTCATGTTTGTTTCTTCTTCCTTTCTTTTGTATTTATGTACTTTCTGTTAAAAAACATGTAGGTGGATGTAACAAATTATTGAAGCTGATGCACATGATTGTCAATAAAATGTCAATAAAAACGAAATTTAAAAAAAAAAGAAAAATACCAAGGGAGGAGGGAATGAGAAGCTTGAGAAGATGTAGAGGATGAAAACAACAGTGATCCCCATGGTAATCGGCATACTCGGGGCAGGGATCTCTGTCCAGAAGAGCGCAGTCCTAGGAACAGCAAAGATACTGTACCGGATCCTCAAGCTCCCAGACCTCTGGTAGAGGACAGAGGAAGGAAAGACTTCACTTCTCAGGGTCCGGGACGGGCGTGGGGTTGTGGGGGTGCTCCGTCTCCGGGCTGGGGCCTTGGCTGGGCCTCGGGGGCTTGGGTCCTGGTTGGTGTGTTGCCGGGGTTGTGGGCGGGTGGGTGTATGGGGGCCGAGCCCTGGCGCATGGTGCCGCCAGTGCATCGAGCCACCTGGGGGGCTCTTCGACTGGTAGGGGAGGTTGTTACATCTTGCAGGAGCTCTCCTCTCTTCAGGAACTCACTCTGCAGGAGGGGGAGATACAGGAGAGGTGGAGGAAGATCTCAGCCTGGGCGTCTATTGTCTTGTGTAGTCTGGAAGATGAGTGGATGACGGGGTGGGTGCAGTTTTCTCTGTCGTGGGGTCTGGTGGGCTGTCCCAGGCTCCGTGGGGCAAGGCGGCGCTGCTGTACTGGGCCCCGGTCCGGATGGGCCTGGGCCCCCTTTCCCTGGCGGGTTGCGGAGTATGGGGGTGCCTACTGGGGTCAGCGGGGGAGCTGGCCCCAGGGAGGGGTCACTTGCCCCTCCCTTCCCTTCCTCCCCATCTCCAGCTGCCTCCCTCTTTCCGCTCCACCACAATCACCCACAGGGCCTTGGGGTAGAGGTGTGTCAGCAGGGTGCAGAGGAGGTTAACCCCCCCCCGTCCCCCCCGTCCCCTTCTGGCTGCCTGTGCCTCAATTTATCTCACAACTTAGACATTCACATTACTCACTGTAGCAGTGCCTCGGACCAAGGAAGAAGTCAAGAGAGCCTCGACGGGTGCAGTAATTTTTACTTTGAGATTCATTCAGAATCTAACAGTGCTGAGGTGCGCCAATGCACCGTGAAAACTAAACAGAAACACAAAATACATTTTCTTAGTCACTTATTACAAATATGAACTCAAATAAAGCAGAGCCCTCTACTGGACACTACATGTAGCTGTTCAGGCTTAGATCAATAAACAAAACTGGACCTTTACACTCCCACCAAATCATGTATAACAACAACATTCTATACATGATTTCCAGCTTTAACTTATGGACATTACTATAAGAACGAACACAATTTCAAGTACATCATCAATAAACTTTCACAAAAATACGCCTGATGTGACAGTATTGATTATTATTGATTATTGTTTGATCATTATTGATTGAAAAATTAGTTATTTTCTAATAGAACTACAAGCTTTTGAACAGGTCGCTCAACTATGTGAGGTTTGTGTGCTGTTCCCTGCTTCTTTATTAAGCCTCGATCGCCAACTTGAAGCTTGACTCTGTGGACCAAACCGTCATCTTCTTCTGATGCTTCAACCACTCGAGCCAGTTGCCACTGATTTCTGGGAAGCATGTCTTCTTTGATAATGACTATGTCATTGACTTTAAGATTTCGACGTGGTACGTGCCATTTCTGTCTCGTAGATATGTTCAGAAGGTACTCTCTTTTCCATCTACTCCAAAACTGCTCAGTGAGATACTGGACTCTGTGCCAACGTTTCCTTGCATATAAGTCTTCTTTCACAAACTTTCCTGGTGGAGGCAGTGCAACCTTCTCATTGCTGAGGTACCTAATATAGGAGCATGCACCATATCCTAAATCACTAGCATCACAAAAGTGGTGCAGTTCCACCTTTACAATGTCTGTTAGTTCTGGTGGGTGGTAACATCTAGGTACTGCAACCGATTTTAGTCTTTCCAAACCATCTTTCCAGTCCTCCCACCGTGAACGTAAGTTGTCAGGAAGGGGGTCATCCCATTCAGTGCCTCTGCGACACAGTTCCTGTAGGATACCTTTGCCTCTTAAGGTGAAGGGAGCTACGAACCCTAGTGGGTCGTACAGGGATGAGATCACTGACAGTATGCTCCGGCGAGTAGGAGGTTGGTCCTTAGTGTTTATTTTGAAACTGAAAGTGTCATTTTTGATTGACCACTGGATGCCGAGCACATGGCCTTCAGCTGTTCTGTCAGGTTTGAGATCGAGCGGTTCTGTGGTGTCTGCTCTGTCTGAGGGTTCCAGCTGGGAAAGCACATCACTTTGGTTTGAGTTGAACTTGTGCAGATGTAGACCTCCAAGTCTACAAAGTGCTTGTGTTTCGGTGATGAGTTCTTGTGCCTCTTTAACTGATGGGACACTAGTTAGACCATCGTCTACATAAAAGTTCTGTTCAACAAACTCTGAGGCCTTAGGATAGTCTGCTCTGTACTGTTGTGCTAAATATTTCAGGCCGAAATTAGCACATCCAGGGGATGAACTGGCACCAAATAGATGTACAGCCATTCTGTACTCTCTGGGTTCTTTGTCTAATTGTCCATCCTGCCACCACAGAAATCTCAGATAGTTGCGCATGTCTGGACAAACAGAGAACTGGTGGAACATTCTCTCAATATCACAGATTATGGCTACATTTTCCTTTCTGAAACGACAGAGTACCCCCACCAATGAGTTGATCATGTCTGGACCTGTGAGAAGAGTGTCGTTTAATGAGACACCGAGAAATTTTGCTGAACAGTCAAAGACGACTCTTAGCTTGGCTGGTTTTTTCGGGTGATATACCCCATGGTGTGGGATGTACCATGCAGTCTCACCATCGGTCAAAGGAGGGGCTAATTCTGCATCACCACTGCTGATAATGTCTCTCATAAAGGAACAGTAATGTTCATGATACTGTTTATCAGCCTTTAGCCTTTTCTTCAGGTGTTGCAGTCGGACTGTGGCTAGCTTCTTATTGTTGGGAAGAGCTGGTGGATCATTGCCCTTGAAGGGAAGTGGCATCTCATAGTGCCCATCTGGTCTTTGTTTTATTGTATCACTGAGGATTTGTATGAAGCGAACATCATCCTGTGACACATACAGTGTCCCAGTTATCCTCATAGTTTCTCTCATTAAAGTCAGACTCTAGGACTTTGAGTACATCTGTGGCTGATGGTATGGGCATTTCTTTGACTGTGATTCTGTGCACGTAACTCTGGTTACCTTCTCTGTCTAGGTGAGGATTACCAGAACCAATAATACTCCATCCTAGTAGGGTTCTTTGTGCGAAAGGTTCGTTTATTTTGCCTGTGACGATCTCTAGGGGGGCTAGTGCTGATGGGCAGTCATAACCAATCAATAGACCTACTTCACAGTTCTGCAATGGCTGTAACTTGTTAGCTAAGCCTTCAAGGTGTGGCCACTGAAGTGCAGTTTCCTTGGTAGGGATATGAGACTTGTCAACTGGGATAAAGTCACGAGAGTAGACTTGTTCTATTCGGACACGAGTCTCAGAGTCAAACCCACGCACCTGTAAGTTGTTGGCAAGTTTACTTGCAACGACTGTGTCGATGGACGTCATGGTGCTAAGCTTTAACTGCACTGGTTGGGCGTCTACATTTAGTTCTGAGGCCAAATCCTCTAAAATAAAGGATGAGTCACTCTGGGTGTCAAGCAGGGCATATGTAAGTATTTCTTTCTCAGGCTCAGATGCAACTGACACAAATACTGGTACTATGCTGGATGTGGAAGATGGTTTCCTTGTTAGTACATGAGTCATAACATTATGCACTTCCTTGTTTGCACCTTCATCTGGGGATTTAGAATCCTCAGTTTTCCTTTCTTTAGGTTCATTCACTCTTTCTGTATGTAGACAGGTGGGGTGACGCCGACCACACTTACTACAGGAGTGACGTCCTCTGCATTCTTTGGTTACATGACCCCTTCTCAAACACCCAAAGCAGAGACGATTTTCTTGAATGAAAACTTTCATGCGCCAGCTCACTCCCGGTGGCTACTTGGCGGGGCCTGGCGCCTGCTGCTCAGTCAGGCCTCTTCCGGGGCGCGGAGGGCCCTTGGGCCTCCAGCCTCTGTGCCTGCGGCTCGGTTCACTCTGGCACAGCTGGCTGCCGGCGGAGCCGGCGGGCACGCCGGTGCAGCCCCCTCTAGTTTCTGCCCGGTGGCTACTGGGTGACCCCTCGCCTGGGTATCCCCAGCCCTTCCCATGAAGGTGGCACGGATGCCCCTCCGGTGGTCCTCCTTGGGCTCTTGCACTCTGGGACCTCTGGATGTCTGGGGCCTGGATCTCCTCCATGCCTGCTTCATGCCCTGGGGGACAGGGCTTTGGCTCTCTACATCCTCTTGCAGACCATTACATGGGGAAACCATTTGAATACAAGCGCGCCGATCCAAACAGGTGTGCACACAGGTGTTCACTGTTTGTAGACTTAAATCACACCTTTCTTGGCTGCTACTTCAAAGCACATTGTGCGCTGTCTGTCCTGCGTGCTGCACAACAACATTCAATATTTAGTATTTACTGCTGTTTACACTTAGCTAGATTAATGCGATGGTGTTGTGTATAGTATGTTGCTTTGTTTTGTTTTGTTTTTTTGCTTGTTTTCTATTCTTTTTCTCTCAACAGGTGATCCCGGAGATATTTTTTTCCCCCCTTTCTCACTGTCCCTCTCCCCTTCTGTTTTTCTTTTCCTTCCTCTTTCTTTCTCCCTTTCCTATCCCTCACTCATGACTGTCCCGTCTGTAACAACTGAAAATAAAATAAAATAAATAATAAAAACAAAGGTCGATCAAATGGACCAATACGGCAATGCCATGATGATCCATTTGGCAAAATAAATCCATTGGGTATCCTTGTTGGTCTTCAGACAACAATTCTGACGGCTAAAGAACCAAATGGGACAGGCAAAAAAAAAAAAAAAAAAAAAAAAAAAAAAAAGAATGAAAACTTTCTTGTCATCACTAGTTTTCGCTGCAAAAGCAGGACTCTTAGCTATGCCATGCGATTCTTCTTTGCAAAACAAACATGGGGGTTTAGGTCTAGAAGTAGATACCGGGATTGGTGGAGACTTTGGTTGGATGGTAGTACTGAGTGCCTTCGCTCTTTTAACGTGCCGCTCTTCTGATGCCCTTTCGTTCATTAGGAATGGTGATGCAACAGGATTGCAAACTACTTTAGCTTCATTTTGTATGAACTTTGTAAAGCGAGCGAAGTTGGGGTAGTCTTGGCTTTTGTCTAGCTCCTCCACTACAATGCGGCTCCATCTCTGCACTATCCACTCAGGCAGTTTTCTTAGAAGCTTTTTGATTTTCCTCACAATCATTAAGGATCTCGAGGCCTTTGACTTGAGGGATAGCCTCTGCACAGCTTTGGAGAAAATCTGCAAACTCTCTCAGTGCTATAGGATCATTGGCAGCTATTTTAGGCCATTTTGTGAGTTTAGCCCTAAAGGCTCTTTGGATAACAAATGGGCTGCCATACCTTTCCTCTAGAACGCTCCAAATGCCTGCGTATGCCTGCTCACTGTTGCGGAAGAAATATCCCTCTACTGCCTTTCGTGCTTCACCTGCAAGATAGCTCTTTAGATACAACATTTTCTCACACACAGGTAAAGGTTTGTCACCAATTAGTGCCATAAAGGATACGTTCCAATCCATAAACTTTAGGGGGTTGCGACTAAAGATGGTGGGCCCAGGTACAGGAAGCCTGTTTAGGGTAAGAGAGCTGGCAAGGGCTTGAACTAAGCTAAGTTCTTCTCGTTCTGGAGTAGTATTGTGAGGTCTAAATGTCGGTGTTTGTGGATTTAAAGACAGCCATGGTGCGCTGTTGGGGAGATTTGCGGAATTTTCTAAGTTGTAGCAGGACACTTGATCATAGCTTTCAATGTCATTTTGAGTGCTAAGGGCTCTTACTCGTGCAGCTGCTACTTTCACTTCACTGTCTGCCTTTAACTGTTGAAGTTTAGTCTTTTCCTCCTCCAACTTTGCCTATGTTTCCACTTCCTTTATTTTCCACTCATTTTCCATTTGGCTGATCTTGGTTTCCTGTGCCAATATTTCTTGTGTGGCCTTTGCTTGTTCCACTTTGGCTGCAAGTTCAGCTTCTGCTTCCACGTCACGACTGCCAGTGGAATCTGCCTTTGAGCGTGCGACTGAACCCTCTGGGAATGACGTTTCAGTTTTTGTACAACCAAACACAGAACCATAGTCCCTTTGGTTTAACATCACTCGTACTCTTTCTTTTTCAAGGCGATCGTTAAAGAGCTGATCGATATTTTCCTGTCGTTTAGCAATAACTTCACAAATGTCAGTTGTAAACACTGCACAAGCATCCATTTGCTTAACAATGTCTGGCGTCATGGATTGGCTGCGGCGAATGGGTTCATAATGCTGTTGTACTACAGCGTGCTTGTCTCTTATGTCATGACTGGCATTGTTTAGCTCTTCAGGTAAGCAGAAAGTTTTCAGCTTTGTTCTGATTTCTTTAGCTGCCTTCTTCCAAGTGTCGTAAGCTTTGTTAAATGCCTTCTCATTTTCCTTTGCCTCATATTCCTGCATTTCTTTACCTTTTTCAGTTAAATGCCTTTCACGATTGCTGGATCTTACTCCTTGTTGCTCTGAGTCGTCAGCTTCTTCAGCAGGGTTCAACATTTTGTTACTGTTATGTGTATGTTGCTCTATGCGATAACGTCTGGACTTAAACTTACGTGAGTGTTACTTTTTGGAAACAGTGCTCACATCAGACGTTTACATCACATAAATAAACAGATTAGCACCCACATATTAGACAAAATGTAACTGTAAATACCGCTGATATACCATAACGTTACTTTCAAGAAGAATAAACCCATACAATTTAAAGATTGTAATTACTTAGTGCAATGCAGTATACCTTTAAAGCTGTAACCACACAAATATTTAAGGCAAGTAATTCTGAATTAGTGTGCAGACATTTTAACTTTGTTATCAGCAAAGTCCTTAATGGGTATAATACCTGCACCTCTGTAAAGTGACCATCAGAGTTCAAAGTGGAGGTAGGCGACGAAGCAAAGATGATCTTGACTGGTGTTGAAATCTCTCACAGCTGACACACGGACCCACCTCGTGGCACGGGCTGCACTCATCTGGCATGGGAGCTAGCAAGTAGCCTTCACTCAGCGAACGAGTTTTCACTGTAGCAGTCCCTCGGACCAAGGAAGAAATCAAGAGAGCTTCGATGGGTGCAGTAATTTTTACTTTGAGATTCATTCAGAATCTAACAGTGCTGAGGTGCGCCAATGCACCGTGAAAACTAAACAGAAACATAAAATACATTTTCTTAGACACTTATTACAAATATGAACTCAAATAAAGCAGAAAATACAACAAAATATCAACTAAGCAAACAAATACAACTTAAAACATGTACCTCGCTCCGGATTCCAAGGGACCTTTACACTCACACTCTCATAACACATACATATAGGATCTTGGGGGTGGGCACGCTACACGGACTCCAAAAGACCATCAGGGTGTACACCTCACCCCTGGCATTGTTGCCCACCTCTCAATTTTAAATACACGTAGACATTAAGGGCTTATCTGGAGGGGCTATGCGCTTACCTGCTGCTCTCTGGCAGGTAGCTCCATGCCCTCCTTGGTTTTAAATGCAACTTAGAACACACATGCATCAACACTACATATGAGTGGGCGGAGGGAGGTTTGGAGTCTTCTCACACCCCCGTTCTCTGCGGCCTGCTGGAGCAGGGGGGCTGGGAGGAGGAGTTGGCCGTCCGACTGGGGTCTGGAATGTGGGGCAAGGGTACCTAGACCCGGGGCTTAGAGTACGCTTGGGGAGTGTGATTGTGTGTACAGAGTCTCTCTATGTCTGTCTCCACGTTGGGTGAGTGTTGAGTAATTGCATATGAGAGCATGAGGGTGGGAATGGATGTTTGTATCTGTGTGTGCCTGTTTGTCTGTGTCCATATGTCAGGTTGGGTATCAGACGCCACCTCTCTGAGGACATCCCAGGCCCTCCAAGGTATGGAGGCCTATCTCCCCCCACCACTCCCCCTGCCAGTGGCAGACGCCCTCAGACATCGGTGCGTTGGTGGTTCTTTGTGTCCGGGTATGGGCGTCCAGGTACACACCGGCTCACTCCTTGGTGGCTGCATATCGGGGCCTGGAGCCTGGGGCTCACTCGGGCCACTTCGGGGGTGGGGTGCCCCCGGCCTCTCGGCCTGGGGCTCGGTCACTCTGGCGCAGCTGGCTGCCGGCGGAGCTCCCGGGCACGTCACTGCAACCCCCCCCTGGCTTCTGCTCCGTGGCTGCTGAGTGACCCCTCATCTGGGACTCTCCTCAGCTCTTTCTGGGATAGTGGTGCGGCTGCCCCTCTGTTGGTCTTCCTTGGTCTCTTGTGTTCTGGGGGCCTCTGGATGTCTGGAGTCTTAATCTCCTCCATACCTGCTTCATGCCCTGGAGGACGGAGCTGTGGCCCCCCCCACACCCTCTAGCAGATCATTACATGAAGGAACCTTTTTTTTTTTTTATTCAAATCAGGCAACAAAGTATGTATCTCATTTACAGTGACATCGTTTTTTTTCCTTTTTTCCCCCTCCCTTCCCTCCTCTCCCCCTCCTTTTTACATAAAATATAATTACCATTGTATAAACAATCATATATCTATGTCTATACATACACATTTATATACCTAAATAAGTATATACAAAGGAGGGGGAGAGGAAAAAACAAAAAACCAAACAAACAACCCCCTCCCCCCCCCAAAAAAAAACAACTAAAAAAAGCACAACCACAATACACCTGCCCAGACCAATGTGTATAATCTTGGAGCACATAGCTGGACTGGCCATCGGGCATACCAATGTTTTTATGGGCTGATCGATTTTTTTTTTTTTTTTTTTTGGAGGGTATAAATAATGAAAGGTGTTGGATTGGCCAATTGGTCATGATCGACTCTGGGCTGGACCAATTACAGCCGAGGAGGTCGGATGCACCCTCCTCCTTGTTTAGCAATCTTATAGGCCATCCATCGGCTCTTTGTTACTTCGGAAACATGACTTAAACGATTTCCACGACGTAATCCGATAACAACCGATCTCTTTACCCGTCGGCTTCCCGTGGCTGTCATGCAACAGGTGTTGTGCCAAAAAGTGATTGCCTGCCAAAAACTGATTTCCAATGTTTGCGTGTATTTTTTATGTGTAATATCTATGTTGGTAAATAGACTTCGGTGAACAGCGTTTACAAAGGGGCTATATATGGAATTAAAAAATTATCTGTTTTTTCAAGTATCCTTACAACTCTGTGTTATTACATTATAACCAATCCGGTCCTTTATCCCCACTTTAAATATTTTTACAGAACTATTGTAATATTTGAGCCATTTGTGCTGTCCAACTACTTCTTACAAAATACATTTTTAATGTTAATTAGACTTTTCTTTAACGGCATAAATAAAGGTTATATAAAACTCGCTGCCAAAGACTGATTGCGGCTTCTACCTTGTTACACTAATGTTGTTTGTAGCTCAATATGACTTTATGTCATCCATGAAGGATGCATTTGACATATGTTTCACATATTATAGCCCAACAAGTTACTTATAGCAATTTAAATACGAGCAATCAGTTTTTGGCAAATACCGGAAATCAGTTTTTGGCAGACAATCACTTTTTGGCACACCGGCTATTGCAGTTAATAATACAACAGTTTCTTGCCATTTTTTGTGTTTCTTTTTATCGCTGTGTAAGTGAGTTCAATTGAAAGCCTGCATGCGCTAGTACCGCTTGCCACAAGTTCCCAGAATCCTTTGCGGTTTTACCCCTGAATGACGTCACATTTTTGGTGGGCTGGTCTCTAGTCAAAATGCCCGGGCCGATTTTTTGTCCCAGTCCAGCCCTGTTGGAGCAGATATAGGAGGAGGCCATCCCTCCCAGTTTTACTTATTAAAGTAATCTATAAAGGGTTGCCAAATTAGGTAAAACTGTTTAACATTATCTCTCAATGAAAATTGAATCTTCTCCAACTGTAAATGATACATTGTGTCTCTTAACAAAGCAGAGTGAGTTGGGGGGGCTTTATTTTTCCAGTTTAGAAGTATAAGGCATCTTGCAAGCAATGTTATAAAACTCAGAGCACGAATTTGTTTATTATTTAAGTCTTTAACTGTAGCTACACCAAAAAGTGCCATCACTGGGTCTGGGGGGAGCTGTTTTTTAAAAATATCAGACAAAGTTTTAAATATTTTAGACCAGTAGGTGGCGATATTAGGACATGTCCAAAACATATGTGACAATGAGGCAGAATTCTGGCCACATCGATCACAGCTTGAGTCCGCCCCTGGAAACATCCTTGAGACCTTTAGTTTAGACAGATGGAGCCTATGCAGCACCTTAAATTGTAGTAGTCCGTGCCTGCAGCAGACAGAATGGAGTGAACCAGTTCTTGTGCCTTAGTCCATTGATCTTCAGTGATGTTAGTAGCCAGTTCTTCACTCCAAGCATTTCTCAAGTGGTCCAATGTAGTTGTACTGTCTATTTGCAAAAGTTAGTTGTAGATCCTGGAAATAGCTCCTTTCTTTAGCGGGTTCATCAGGAACAGATCATCTGAAACTAGCTTTTGTGGTTCATTGGGAAAGGATGGAAACGTTTCTTTAATAAAATGACGTATTTGTAAATACTTGAAAAAAATCTCTGTTTTCTATGGAAAATTTTTGCTGAAGTTGTTGAAACAAAGGAAAAAGATTATCAATAAACAGATCCTTGGTTGTGTGTTTCCCTTTGGAAGTCCATAGCTGGAATGTGGATCCTGAGAGCAATGTGTGTGCTTGATTATGAATTAATGGTGTAAAGATTGAACATTGATGCCAATGAAAATGCTTTCTAATCTGAGACCAAATTTTTAGTGAGTCAGACACTACCAGATTTTTACATTTATGCTCACCCAGATCTGAGTTTGAATGAACCAAAGATTTAAGAGTATTAAAGAAAAAAGTCATACTTTCCATCCGTTCCCAATCAGGTCTATGTTCCCCGCCCCAGAATGACATACAACGTATATTACAGGCCCAATAATAAAACTGAAAACAAGGCAACCCCATTCCTCCTGTAATCTTGGATCTTTGGAGAAATATCTTTTTTATTCTGGGTGTCTTCTTCTTCCAGATAAACTGAGAAACTAACTGGTCTATTTTCTTAAAAAAAGTTTTTGTGATCAATATTGGGATACATTGAAACAAAAATAAAAATTTGGGTGAAGTGCTCATCCTAATGATATTTATTCGGCCAGCAAGTGAGATGGCAGTTTAGACAGTCTTTCCAAGTTCTGCTCAGTTTGATGGTATAAATTAATAAAATTATGTTTGAAAAGGCCAGAGAATTCGCAGGTTACAGTTATTCCAAGATATTTGAAGGTATTTGAGATTGTAAAAGGAAACGAGATCAATGTAGCGCTATCTAACTTTTCTAAAGAACTAATAGGAAACAATATACTTTTTGTTAAATTGATTTTGTATCCAGAAATTTTCAAAAGTTAGAACTGTCATAATTTTAGTAGGGTCAGTGATATATAGCAACAAATCATCTGCACAGAGGGACACCTTATGTTCTACACCAAATCTCCTTATTCCTTTATAATCCTTTGCAGAGCGTAATTGAATGGCGAGAGGTTCTATGATAAGTGCAAATAGCAATGGGGACAAAGGGCACCCTTGTCTTGTAGAGCGGTGGAGGAGGAAAGGACTAGAAGTTATATTATTTGTGTTAACCGAGGCCTGAGGTTTTGTGTAAAGCAGCTTAACAAAGGAGATATAATTAGGGCCTATACCAAACTGACAGGGTCGAGAAGAGGAAATCCCACTCAACCCTGTCAAAGGCCTTCTCTGCATCTAATGAGAGTAGTATTTCAGATTGATCATAAGTATTATGTGTATATATAATATTGAATAGCCTTCTAATATTAAAAGATAACTGTCTATTTTTTACAAATCCCGTTTGGTCCTCCGACACAACTATTGGGAGAACCATCTCTAATCGCACAGCCAGAATTTTTGCCAATATTTTATTATCTATGTTCAATAGACTTATTGGTCTGTACGAACCAGGTTCCAAAGGATCCTTACCAGGCTTGTGAATTAGAGAGATAGTGCTGTCATACATGGTTGAAGGTAAGCATCCTTTAGTTAGAGCTTCGTTGAAGGAAGGAACCTTTTAAAAACAAGCGCGTTCATGCTCACAGGTGTACACACGGGTGCTCACACACACAAACTACACCCTTTATG
The DNA here is from genome assembly GCF_963576455.1 of Neolamprologus multifasciatus. Classification (NCBI taxonomy): domain Eukaryota; kingdom Metazoa; phylum Chordata; class Actinopteri; order Cichliformes; family Cichlidae; genus Neolamprologus; species Neolamprologus multifasciatus. The sequence goes on along the minus strand of NC_140443.1, from coordinate 36,845,049 downwards.
GCTCCTACCTCAAAGCACACTGTGCTCTGTCGATCTTACGTGCTGTACAATAATGTTTAATATTTAGTATTTACTGTTATATTCCCATATATCATCGTGATGTTGTTTATTGTATTGCTCTCGTTTTCTTCTGCTTGTTTTCTTTTTTCTTTCTCAACAGGTGATCCAGGTGATTGATATATGTATTTTTTTGTCTGCTTATTTAGTTGGTTTTTGTTTTTTTGCCCTTTATCCCCGTCCCTCTTCTCCGCTGTTTTTTCCCCCTCTTCCTTTCTCCCTTTTCTTTTCCTCATTCAAGTCTGTCCCGTATCTAGCAAGTGAAAATAAAAAAAGAAAATAAAATAAACAATAAAAGGTGAATCAAATTACGGCAAGGCTGGGATGGTCAATTTGGTAAAGTAAATCCGTTGGGCATCTTTCTTCGCCTTTAGACAATAATTCTGTTGGCAAAAGAACCAAACCGGACAGGCAAAAAAAAAAAAAAAAAGAAGACAAAGCCAGCGCTGGCCTGGGAGCATCGGCTGCCACCGGACTTCCACCTCCGCTGATGGCTGTGTTTACTGTGGCACTTAAGCAGCCAGATTTTTGGTTTTACGACCCTCATTCCTGGTTCGTGCACGTAGAAGCTCAGTTTGCTCTTCGTGGAGTTCAGCCAATGATACCAAATACCACCATGTGGTGGCCTCGCTTGAGCCACTGTCCACCCGCTGCATGATGACTCTCCTCCGGGACCCCCCCGCCCAAGGTAAATACACCGCCTCAAGCAGCTACTTCCTCTCTGATGCTGAGCGGGCCGAGAAACTCCTCTCCCTCGCGGGCCTGGGCAATGGTACCGCTCTCGAGCTCATGGAGAGCGTGCTGTCCTTACTGGGCACGGATGACGGAGGATTCCTCTTCATCCACCTCTTCCTCTGACAGCTGCCGGCTGAGGTGCACGCTGGACTTGCCAACTCCCCGCTATTGGCCACGAATGATTACCGCTCCCTTGCGGAAGAGGAGCATCGCATCCTCCTGGCTACCCGGAGCTTTGGTGTCCAGGCGACTGTCATGGACTCACCAGCGGCTTCCCCCGCCCCCCCACCGATACTCCAGGAGCCCTCCGACTCATCCATGGTGGCTGGGATTGTTGAACGGCGGCAACGCGGAAAAGGGCTTTGTTTTTATCATCAGCGTTTTGGAGCGAAGGCATGGCACTGTCTGCCGCCTTGCAATTTTAAGACCCAGGAAAACGGGCCCACCAGTGCTCTGTAGCAGCCACGACGGCTGGCAACAAGGAAAAGCTGCTTTTCATAGAGGACTCACGCACAGGGAGGTGTTTCCTGTTGGACTGCGGCTCACAGCATAGCCTTCTTCCCATGGCTGGTTCAGACAGGCAAGCCGAGGGCTGCGGGCCACTGCTAACTGTTTTCTTTTGGCTCTCGGAGGAGGCGGATGCACTTTTTCTCCTCTCCTCTCCCTTATCTTCCCTGCTTATGTCCTTGTCTAGTCTTGTGGGTTTTTTTTTTTTTATTACTTTCCCTGGAACAGTCTCTCACAGTCTGTTTCTAAAACCTAAAGAGAATTATGGATTTGATCAACTGGTCTCTGAATGCTATTGACACCCTTTTCTCAACGAGAAGTCTGGGTTCGGGAGAGCCTGAGTGCCCTGGAGGGACCTTCCCTGCCGGATACACGATGGACGGGTGGCAGAAATGGAGGATCCTGTGCCTGGTGGGACTGTCAATCAAGGACGCTGAAGATATCTACCTATTCGGAACCATGATAGCAGGGTTCTTGCTGATCAGAGCTGGCTTGGCCCTGGCTTATCGGAGAATTAAGACAGTGGAACTGGCTGTTCAAACCCCACCAAGGCTGCCTGCTGGGATTGAAACGATGGGAGCGCGACTTCTCAGAACGGGCTCATTGAAAGCAGCATGGTTAAGACCTTGGAGACGCTTACAGCTGCCGTGAATACTCAGAATAACACCTCCGAACGTATATTGGGATACATCAAGGAGAGGCCTGCTCAAAATAACACCTTTGAGCGAAAGTTGGATTACATCGTAGAACAGCTCACTGCAGTCATGAGTTCTCAGAATCGGCTCTCTGAGCAAAAGAATGACAACACCACGGAACGGAAGTTTGATACCATCATGGGGAAGCTCGCGGTTCTCCAACAGGAGATTGAGAGACCAGTGTTGGAGTGTTAAGAACAGCTTTGAAATTCTCATGAGTTGTTCGCATAAAAGAAAAATCACCATTATAATGCGGCTACCCCTTCGGCGCCAGCTGTGGGCTCAAGGCTGGAGCTGTGTTTAGTCTGTTTCTTCCCATTCAAGGCAAGGCCACCTGGGTTGGCTGGAAGACTGTTTAATTAGCCTAGCAGGGCGAAGGACACTGAACTCAGCTGAACTATGGACACGCACACACATACATATACTGATACTGATAAGCACTCACTGACGCATCACCCTCCTTACCCCGAATCCAACGGCACCTCCAACGCTTACCTCCCCTCTGATGTGGACATTGGGTCAGCTGGAGGCGCAGTCGAAAGATTGCAGCGGTCCCAGATCAGATGTACACACTGGAACTCTTTCCCATGTTGCTGTCTGTGTTTATTGTGCTATGGTGTGTTGATATCTGTGCATTCCTGTATTATCCTTTTGTGATACACATTTCAATGTTTTTTTCCTCACTACCTAGCCTGACCTTTCTCCCCAATGTGATGTTTGTGTATTGTATGTACGGTCGGCAAGGTCTGTCATCTCGGTTGTGGTCAAAAGACCTGCAACTGACAAATCTCATCTCATCTCATCAACTGCGGCTAATGGCTACCCCACCAAAACCTTCGGTGAAAGGTTGGTGACTGTTTGTTTTCATGATCGGGACTTTCAGTGGAACTTTGTAGTTGTTGCTAGCTCTGTGCCTATAACAGGCACTGATTTTCTTTGTGCTTACAGACTGCTGGTTGATGTTGCTAATAGATGTTTAAATGATGCCCTGTCATTTTTTTCGTTACCCTGTTTGACTCGGTGTGCTCAACCCGTGGTGCATGCTAACTCAGTAGTTTCGGGTAACGCTTTTCAGTGTTTGCTTTCTGAGTTTCCCTCACTGACTGTCCCCACTTTCTCGAGCACTGTGAAGAAGCACGGGGTGGAGCATTACATAACTACAGTAGGGCCCCCTGTGTTTGCGCACGCACGCTGCCTCGACCCTGCCAATTTGGCTGTCGTGCAGCGTTCGAATAGTGCCTCTGCTTCCCCATTAAACATGGTGCCCAAATCTGATGGTTGGTGGCAAACTTGTGGGGATGTCTGTCGTCTCAATAATGTCACAGAGAATGATCGTTGTCCCATTCCCCACATCCAAGATTTTTCTGCCCATCTTGCAGGGATGTCAGGTTGTTTGAACATTGATTTGGTACTGGGATAGTCCCAGGTCATTACACCTTTCGACCTTTTCGAGTTTTAACGCATGCCTTTTGGCCTGAAAGGTGCCACCCAAACCTTCCAGCGGTTGATGGACTCGGTCTTGCGCGGGCTGCCCTTTGTTTTTGTATATCTTGATGATATATTGGTGGCCAGCAGCTCGGAAAAGCAACACATGTTTCATCTGCGTCAGGTTTTTCAGTGTTTGGCGGAGCATGGACTGATCATTAATCTATCTAAATGCCAATTTGGGTTGCTGGTTTTCGACTTCCTGGGGCACGTATTTCTGCTGAGGGTGCGGTTCCGTTGACAGACAAAGTCCAAGCTGTTCCCAACTTTTGGCGTCACATGTCTGTTAAGGCACTGCAGGAATTTTTGGGGATGGTGAATTTTTACAAGTTTTCTCCCCAGAGCGGCGCATCTGCTGCAGCCCGTTTACGGGGCGTTAAAAGGTAAGAAGGCTAACTCTGTTGACTGGTTTCTGGAACGCATCCAAGCGTTTTCTAAAGCCAAGTCTGTGTTAGCTACTGCTGCCCTTTTGACCCACCTATCACCGTCGGCGCACATTGCGTTGACCACTGATGCGTCGGACATAGTGGTGGGTGCGGTACCGGAACAGCAAATCTCGGGTGTCTGGCAACCGCTCACCTTTTTCAGCCGTATGCTACGAGACAGCGAGCGCAATTACAGCGTTTTTGACAGGGAGCTACTAGCTCTCCACCTGGCGACCCGTCATTTCCGTTTTCTTCTCGAGGGTCGTCACTTTGCAAACATCAAGGGTTTGTGGTCCATGTACGCGGTAATGTCCAAAGTTTCTGACCCATGGAGTGCGCGCCAGCAGCGCCAGTTGGCAGCCATTTCTGAGTTTACCACGAACATTCAGCACGTGGCTGGAAAGTCCAATCATTTGGCTGACTGTTCGTCCCGTGCGCTGGTTTCTCCCGTGTTTGTCGGCATGGACTACTCTTCCATGGCTGCCGATCAGAGTGGTGACCCAGATTTGATTTGATTTGATTTGATATACCTTTATTAGTCCCACAAGGGGAAATTTCATAAGGCTGCCGACCTATTGCACGCAATGGCGGCGCCATCTTACCCTCCGACCATACATACATTACACAAAACATCACATGGGGAAGACAGGTCAGCGATATCCTCACGCTTAAATCTGCGCAGACAGGCCTCATGCTGGAGAACAGACCCGTGCAGGATGGCGGTCCTCTCCTGGTCTGTGACGTTTTCACCGGCCGCCCTCGCCCGGTAGTTCCCATTTCATGGCGTTGTCGCGTTTTTGACTCGGTACATGCTCTCTCTCATCCGGGGGTCGGAGCCTCTGTTAAACTGGTCAGCTCTAAGTTTGTTTGGCCAGGCCTTCGCAAATGGGTGAAGGAATGGGTGGCAGCGTGCATTCCATACAAGCGTGAGAAGGTTGATAAACACACCAAGGCACCCCCGGAGCAGTTCTTCATCCCCGGCACACGTTTCGATTATGTGCATGTTGATCTGGTGGGTCCCTTGCCGCAGTCACAAGGTTTTATGCACCTTTTGACTATTGTTGACTGCACCACCCAGTGGCCGGAGGCAGTCCCCCTGGCGTTCACTACCCTGGCAGTGGTGGCCAAGGCGTTTTTGTCAACTTGGGTTGTGTGTTTCAGCCCCCCACGGACATCACCTCAGACAGAGGCCCCCAGTTCGTTTCAGAGCTTTGGTCAGCTATGGCTGATGGACTGGGGGCCAAGGTCCACAGCACAAATGTATACAAACCGCAATCTAATGGGATGTGTGAGCGGTCGCTCACACATCCCATTAGTTGTATGTGGAGTTCTGGTGAATCGGTTAATAAAGTTGGAGTGAGACATACTGAGACCTCTCCTGTCGTTTTTACATACCTCCACAAAAATACTTTTGATCATCATTTGTGTCCAGTTGAGAATGAATCTGTGCACTCACATATTAAATGAACTGAAATCAGTAGTGTGATCTCCAGTCTTGATAAGGAATGAGAGAACTGACAGCTGTTATTTTAATCAGCCTGTTTCAGTTGTTTTAACTCTAAGTATCACAAAGTAATGTGGTAACATCTGGACTGACGAGTTCACTGTCAGCATTTTAATCGCTAGTTTAAAGGCTGTAGGTTGCAGCCGTTGCTCTAACACTGTATAAACTTAACAGGCCTCAGTGCTGGTTCTAACAGTCTGAGCTGCTTCCAGCTTTATTTATAAAGAGCACAGCAGCTTACAAAACACGTAGCTAGCTCGTACAGCTGTGACATAAAATGTTCATAAGCTAAGATGACCTTAAAATAACGGGGCTACGTGCGGTGATGCTAGCGTTAGCCATATTAGCATGTTACCTTCAACAGGTGATCAGACTGAGTAAAGAGGCCCACAGTCAGAGGTTCAGCTCACCGCAGGGTCCCTTCATTCTTCACATATCCGTGTCGAGCCGAGTGTAAATCCAAATGCTGATCAGCCTTTGTACAAGCACACACACTTCTTAGCAGGGCGAAGCTATGAGCGAGAAAATCCAGGCAGACAGCCTGTGTCTGTCCATCCAATCAGAGAGCCCCTTACATCCCACGGTGTGGCTAATTTGAATAGCCGCAGGACTTTTAAAATGAAGTTGATAATCCAGCTGCTAATCCAAATGTTAATCCCTGAGCGAACAGGAAAGGGAAATGGATTTTGAAATGGAGGAGTGGAATTGCCATTTTAGGAAGCATTTTGAAATCAGTTTATTAAACTGGAATTCGGATGTGAATTTACAAATGCAGAATTTATTCTACAATTCATTATTTAGGCACAGAATTCTTTATTCATGTCCCCAGGCTAGTCTTGGGCTTAGAAGGGACTGACATAAAGGTAAATAGTGAAGGAGGAGCCAAGATGGTAGTTTTAAAAGGTTTATTTCCTGCTAGTTTTGAGGTTCTAGTTCAGACCGAGGGTTAACTTCAGGGAGAGCGAAAGCCAATATAACAAACAAAACACCCCTGATATGAAAATAAAAGGAACTTGCCCAAGGAAAACAAAATATAAAACCTATAACTACCTAGCAACACATAAACACAGAAAACAGGGAATCAAAACAAAAGGCGCGTGTGTGTGTGTGTGTGTGTGTGTGTGTGTGTGTGTGTGTGTGTGTGTGTGTGTGTGTGTGTGTGTGTGTGTGTGTGAGAGAAAAAGTGTTAACCCTCTTCTTGATTACCTAGTGTTTTGCATATTTGTCACACACAATATTAGACAAAGTGACCCGTGTAAATACAAAATTCAGTTTTTAAATGATGATTTCATTGATTAAGGGAGAAAACAAACCTACCTGGTTTTGTGTGAAAAACTCATTGCCCCTCTTGTTAAAACATGAATTAGCTCTGATTAATTACACTTTTTGGAAAGCTGAGTTCAGTATCACTAAACGCACTCAGGCCTGATTACTGGCAGATCTGTTGAATCAAGAAATCACTGAAATAGCACCTGTCTGAAGGGAAGAAGGATAAAGATCTCAAAAAGTAAAGTAAAAGTAAAATTTTATTTATATAGCACCTTTCAAGATAAAAATCACAAAGTGCTTCACAGAAGCTAAAACATAAAAATAAAAATCAACCAAAAGTGACCACTGAGTCCACAGATCTCAGGCTCAAAGGGAGAGAGTTCCACAGTCTGGGGGCCACAGTTACTGTTATGTGGAGGCTGTGTGCACGCAGGGGTGGTGACATGAAGGACCCAAAATGCAGACTCGGGAAATCAAAGGTGAACTTAAATACAGCTTTAATGTTAAACTCAAAAGAACAACAAAACTGAGTATCCAAAAATAACTTCTTAATAAATCCTGTGACTGGGCAATGCGGTCGAGCAGACTCACCATCCGCATCATCTCGCCGTTGAACTCCGAGGAAAAAGAGTCTGCGGGGTCCATGTTCTGGTCGCGATCTTCTGTTATGGAACGGCTGTGTGCAGGCAGGAGAAGGACCCAAAGTGCAGACTCCGGAGACAGAAAGTAACTGAAAACAGCTTTAATGTTAAACTCAAAAGAACAACAAAACTGAGTATCCAAAAATAACTTACACGAACAGACTGACAGAACACACAGCTAGATAAACGGTAGATCGCAACAATGACAAACTGAAACACAGGGCTTAAATACATAGAGGGAGCAATCAGGGAATGGACAACAGGAGGGAAACACAGCTGGGGCAAATCAGAACTGACGAGACAAGGAAGCGTAAAGTGAACACACTGAGATAAGACAGACCTTCAAAGTAAAACAGGAAACACATAACACAGACTGAACAAAAGACACAGACTCACATGCAGGCACTACAACAGAGGGAACAGAGATGTGGGACCAGGCGCAGACGAAGATAGACGGAGCGAGGCAGGACCAGGCGACGCCGAAGGCGAAGACACAGAGGCCGGACCAGGCGACGCAGAGGCTGAAGCTGAAGCTGGACCAGACGAGGGCGAAGACTCGGAGGCTGGACCAGACGAGGGCGAAGACTCGGAGGCTGGACCAGACGAGGGCGAAGACTCGGAGGCTGGACCAGACGAGGGCGAAGACTCGGAGGCTGGACCAGACGAGGGCGAAGACTCGGAGGCTGGACCAGACGAGGGCGAAGACTCGGAGGCTGGACCAGACGAGGGCGAAGACTCGGAGGCTGGACCAGGCGAGGGCGAAGACTCGGAGGCTGGACCAGGCGAGGGCGAAGACTCGGAGGCTGGACCAGGCGAGGGCGAAGACTCGGAGGCTGGACCAGGCGAGGGCGAAGACTCGGAGGCTGGACCAGGCGAGGGCGAAGACTCGGAGGCTGGACCAGGCGAGGGCGAAGACTCGGAGGCTGGACCAGGCGAGGGCGAAGACTCGGAGGCTGGACCAGGCGAGGGCGGCGCTGCAGGGAACGGCATGGGAGCCGTTGCAGGCAGGCGACGCAGGTCGCTGGACGGGCCCCTCGGACCCTCCAGCGGAGGCAGGTCGCTGGACGGGCCCCTCGGACCCTCCAGCAGGAACAGGAGGCTGGACGGGCCCCTCGGACCCTCCAGCGGGAGCAGGAGGCTGGACCGGCCCCTCGGACCCTCCAGCGGGAGCAGGAGGCTGGACCGGCCCCTCGGACCCTCCAGCGGGAGCAGGAGGCTGGACGGGTCCTTCGGACCCTCCAGCGGGAACAGGCGGCTGGACGGGCCCCTCGGACCCTCCAGCGGGAACAGGCGGCTGGACGGGCCCCTCGGACCCTCCAGCGGGAACAGGCAGCTGAAGCGGTCCCTCGGACCCTTCAGCGGGAACAGGCAGCTGAAGCGGTCCCTCGGACCCTCCAGCGGAGGCAGGAGGCTGGACGGGCCCCTCGGACCCTCCAGCGGGAACAGGCGGCTGAAGCGGTCCCTCGGACCCTCCAGCGGAGACAGAAAGCTGAACGGGCCACTCAGCCCCTCCAGTGGAGACTGAAGACGGCTGGAGCGGTTCTCCAGAACCCCCAGCGGGACCAACAGATGAAGGCCGGACGGGCCCCTCGGACCCTCCAGCAGGACCAGGTTGCAGAACAGATGAAGTGGGTATGATGTCAGAATGTCCAGAGTCAGAATGCTCAAATGGAGCATACAATAAACAGTCACCGTCTCCCCCGAGAGGAGTTGGCTCAACCGTCCTGGAGTGGCGGCGGCCTGAACGCCGTTTCCTTCGGGATGAGGAAACAGGAACCGGTGGAGAAAAGGAGACCTCCTCCTCATCCTCTGACCACATAGCCGCCAGGAAAAAGGCAGGCGAACGAGGACCCGGCTGGTGTGGGGAGGGAGAGGAAGTCCATGGCAGTGTTGAGACAGGTGGAGAGTGTGTGTTGTCCTGGGGCAGCGGTTGGAAAGATGTAGTGAGTGAGAGAGCAAGCTCACCAGCCTTGACTTGCTCTCTCCAGGCAGTAATGGTGCCATCCAACTTAGTGTCCTTAGCAAACTGAGAGAGCTGAGGGTTATGATGAATGATGGCATCTACTGCACTTAGCCCGACTGCCATAGTCCGTAAATCCTGTGACTGGGCAATGCGGTCGAGCAGACTCACCATCCGCATCATCTCGCCGTTGAACTCCGAGGAAAAAGAGTCTGCGGGGTCCATGTTCTGGTCGCGATCTTCTGTTATGGAACGGCTGTGTGCAGGCAGGAGAAGGACCCAAAGTGCAGACTCCGGAGACAGAAAGTAACTGAAAACAGCTTTAATGTTAAACTCAAAAGAACAACAAAACTGAGTATCCAAAAATAACTTACACGAACAGACTGACAGAACACACAGCTAGATAAACGGTAGATCACAACAATGACAAACTGAAACACAGGGCTTAAATACATAGAGGGAGCAATCAGGGAATGGACAACAGGAGGGAAACACAGCTGGGGCAAATCAGAACTGACGAGACAAGGAAGCGTAATCTGAACACACTGAGATAAGACAGACCTTCAAAGTAAAACAGGAAACACATAACACAGACTGAACAAAAGACACAGACTCACATGCAGGCACTACAACAGAGGGAACAGAGATGTGGGACCAGGGCAGACACAGACACTGACTGGACACGGGGATATAGCAGACAGGGGAGACAGCAACTAAGGATTACACAGAGACAAACCATAAGACATGACTCTAACGAAAACCCAAAGACTAGAAATTATAAATAATATAATAAACTCAAAAACCCTGGGTCAACGACCCAGGCATCCTAACAGTTACAAAAGCTCTGTCGCCTTTTGTTTTCAGCCTTGTGTGTTGGACAACCAGCAAGCCCTGGTTACATGACCTCAGGGACCTGCTGGGAATGTATGAATGTAAAACCCCAAGTTTTCCATAACCCTAGGTTTTTAGGAGCACAAACATGGACTTCAGTCTTCTCCTCATTTAGTTAAAGAAAGTTTTCAGCCATCCAACCTCTAATGGAGTCTATGCACCTATGCAAAATCTGTAGCTTGGAAGCATCTTGGAGAAACATACTTGGAGAAACATCTGGAGAATTCTTGGTCTCTCTGGAGAACCCTCCCCCCTGCTTCAATCCATCTGTGCTATCCCTCAACCCTCTTTTGCACTCGCTTCGGGTTCCTGGTCCGGTGTACCATTGCCTGCCTGACACTTTTGTTCCAAAGACTGCTAAGTTTGTTTTTGTCAGGCACGATGCCCACAGGACACCGCTGCGTCCGCTGTACGACGGCCCGTTTAGGGTTATCGAACCGGACCAGAAACATTTTGTTTTGGATTTTGGGGGTCGTAGGGAAACTGTGTGTGTTGACAGACTTAAACCTGCCAGTCCACTGGGTTAATGGACTCTGGTTTTCCCCCCAGGAGCACCCCCGAAACGCCAGCGTTTGAAATTCCTCCTGCCTTTCCTGCTCGCCTACACCAGCCTCGTTCACAGGATGGACCTTCCTCTGCCGGTTCTCTCCCTCCCAGGTTCAGTCGCTCTGGCCATTAGGCCCAGGGTCCTGGACTGAAAGGAGACCCCACAGTATCAAAGGCAGAGGTCAGGTCCAAGATCAACAAAACTGAGCCTTCTCCTGCATCACATCTCATCAAAATGTCGTTGTAGACTGCAGTTTCAGTAGAGTGAGCTCTATGAAAGCCAGATTGGAATTTATCCAGAATTCTGTATTCATCTAGAACAGCTATAAGCTGCTCAGCAACAACCTTTTCTAAAATCTTAGCAATGAACGGTAATTTTGAAATTGGTCTATAGCTACTGAGAAGAGAAGCATCAAGCTTAGGTTTTATTTAACAGAGGATGAATAACAGCATTCTTACAGCAACAGGGACCTGACCAGAAACCAATGAAGTATTGATAATTGTGAGCACACAGGGACCGATAGACTGAAAGACATTTTTAAACAAAGATCCAGGTAAAATATCAAAAGAGCAGGAGGACGCTCTCATCGAATCAACTAACTTGACCAGCTCAGGTAAAGACACAGGTAAAAATCTTTCTAAAATTACAGGCCTAGCTTAAGTTGTAGCTGACAACAGAGACACAGAAAGAGAGGTATTGTTCCTCACTTTTTCAATGAAGAAAGAAATTTTTCACAATCTTCATTTGATGAAATTGGAACGCATCACGAACTGAAGTGTTAAAAGAGACTAAAAGTTCCTTTAAATGAAGGAGATGGACATGCAAACGCGTTTTCCTCCACAAACACTCAACCTTACGGCAGCAACGCTTCAAGAAGCGAATGCTGTCATTTATCCAGGGGGACGACTTTGAAACCGGAGCTAGTCTAGCTTTGACAGGATAAACATTGTCTAAAATACAAAGACAATGATTATAAAAAAGATTTGTTAAAAGATGAACGTCGTTATAAGGAGATAAAACTAAATTAAAAGCATCTGAAAATTTAACAGCAGTAGAGGAATTTAAGATGCGAGAGCTAACCACATGTCGTACAGGAGAGAGGGACAGATGGAAAGAATACAGCGATGGTCCGAAATAAAAATGGCCTCAAAATCAATGTTTAAACCTAAAGTAAAAACAAGGTCCAGTGTGTGTCGCTTGGTGTGTGTGGGACCAGACACATGTTGTGTAAAATGAAAAGAATCCATGACGCTAAGGAAACCTCTGGCAAAGAGGTCAGAGTCATCATCAACATGTATATTAAAATCCCCGACTATAACCAGTCTGGACAGCTTCAAAGTCGAGGATAAAAAGTCACTGAACTCCTTTATAAACATACTGTTTAGGCCAGGTGGAGGATACACTACAGCGCAGTAAAACAGATCTTTATTTCCAATTCTAACCAGCTGTAGTTCAAAGGATGAAAAATGTCCGACCATTGAGCGACAGTAAAACCAGCTTCCAAACAGCGCACCAACACCTCCTCCTTGACCCGACGTCCGAGGCTGGCTGATGAAGGAGTACCCACTCGGGCAAAGTTCGATGAGGGATGAATAGTCACCATCGCACTGCCAGGTTTTTTCAGTTAGAAATAAGAAGTCCATTTTTTTGGAAAGAATAAAATCGTTCAGCAAGAACGTTTTATTAGTCATTGATTGAGCGTTAAAAAGCGCCACGCTCAGCAAAGTAGAAGACTTATTATTATTATTATTATATTATTATTATTAACAGAAGCGGCCCGATTTAGGGGACGAAGAAACAGAGAGTTTGATCCGCGACACTCACCGCAGGGATGGAAGGCCAAACAACAGGGGAGTCTGGATGAACACTCCTGAAGTAGTGCCATCTCATAGATCCAGGCACAGCTAGTCCCTGCTTTCAGAACAGTCTGAGTTTTACCTGGACACCTGCTCTTTTTCCCCTCCTCCTCCGTAATTTGCGTGGACGCAGAAAGGCGCCACTGATGACACCTAACAAAGATCCAGACACAGCGGAGGATGGAAAATACCGCAGTATGTACTGGCTCACTCCTGGTGGCCGATTGGTGGGGCATGGCACCTGTGGCCCGGCTGGGCCCCTTCCGGGGGGTGGGGTGCCCTCAGGCCTCTGGGCCTGAAGCTCGGTCCTCTCTGGCACAGGTGGCTGCCGGCAGAGCCCGCGGGCACGCCACTGCAACCCCCTCTGGCCTCTGCTCCGTGGCTGCTGGGTGACCTCTCGTTTGGGGCTCTACTCAGCTCTTCCCAGGAGGGTGGCACGGTTCCCCCCCTTTGGTGGTCCTCCTCGGGTCCTCGTACTCTTGGGCCTCTGGATGTCTGGGGCCTGGATCTCTTCCATACTTGCTTCATGCCCTCGGGGACGGGGCTATGGCTCCCCACACTCCCTAGCAGACCATTGCATGGAGAGACCTTTGGAATACAAGCATGCTGATCCACACAGGTGTGCACACAGGTACACACGGGTGTTCACAGACGCGGACTACACCTTTCCTGGCTGCTGCCTCAAAGCACATTGTGCGCCAAGGGCGTAGATTTGGCATGGACGGAAGGGACACGTCCTCACCAATATCCAGCGATTATTGAATTGTCCCACAAATAATTTGATCTCTTCGAGTAAAGAAAAACAAACCTGATAGAAAAAAAAAGATCTGTCAGCGTCTCATTCACTCACCGGTGCAGAAAGAGTTAAATTAGTTCTCTACTGGAGTCCTACCTCATGTGACAAATATGGCCGATGTGATTGGCTGAGCCTTTCAGGGAGCTCTGTTTAGTTTCAGCAGCGGCAAACCTGAACTGTGAGGAGGAGAGGAGGACGGCAGCAAAAAGGAAGAACCTGGATATAAGAAATTGTTTTTCAAAGAAACCTGTAAGTCACTTAAAGTCAAGTTCACTCATATAACGTGTCACAATAATGTTACAGGCTATGCTAGGACACACATGGCTACTATTACTGCAGCTACTTAGTTTTAATATTACTCTTATTACTCTTTCTGGGTCGCAAAATAAACATAGATAACATAAATAGCTGTGTAAACGTCAAATAACTTAAACATGTTATTGTTTGGCCTTTTTCAGTGCTTTAGTTGTGTTTTATTTGTTGGTGAGTAAATTGTTTTGGCTGAGATTAAAGTTATTAGATTAAATTAGATTAAATAAAACTTTATTAATCCCTCGGGAGGATTCCTCCGGGTTCTCACACAGCTGAATAAACTGCTGTGTGAAAACAGCAGATTATTCGACCATCTACGCCAGCGTCCGGTTATATTTTAAACAGCAAGGAGCAGACAGCAGGCGACGTAATTCTGAAGGCTAGACCGTCCAATTTCACAGTCGCTCATTCCTGGTCTACCGGGCTTTCGGAGGACCCGGCCCACTTAGACCACAAAGGCCGGGTCCTCAGGTGGAGGCAGCCTCTGAATTTGGACACCCCCGGCCTGTTTCCGGCCGGACAATAATAACGGTGACATTTAACTTATTTTATCCGATAAATAAACACTGTATGTATACCCCCCCCCCCCCCAGCCCCTTTGAATGTCTCCCTAATTCTGAGGTCTCAAGGTTGGCAAGTATTCAATTCAATTCAATTTTATTTATATAGCACCAAATCACAACAAAAGTGGCCTCAAGGCGCTTCATAGATACAGAGAAAAACCCAACAATCATATGACCCCCTATGAGCAGCACTTTGGCGACAGTGGGAAGGAAAAACTCCCTTTTAACAGGAAGAAACCTCCGGCAGAACCAGGCCAGTAAGTAGGTGCTAGGCTTGGTCCACATCAGTCTAAAATTGTATGTAACCATGAATAATGTGATGCCATGTCCACCAGGAGAGACTGGACAGTATAGATGTAAAACAAATATGCCAGCAATTCATTTCAGCTTACGAGAGGAGCAGGCATGTGTTTGTTGTGTGGGCATGTAGTCCATGTCTGTTGCTGTAACAGTAGTTCATGTTTAGAATAAAACATCCCAGATCACTGATCTGATAGAGGGCAGTAGTGCCTAAAATGTTGCTGAGAGATCTTTTACTCTGTGGTAATCTTAGACGATAAGTTTTATGGACAAAACCCAGCAGGTCATTCAGTGTTCCCTTAGTGCTGATGTGTCAGAGATGTTGGTGTAACTGAACTAATGTTGTTAAGTCCTTAAAGTCATATTCTTTTATTGTCATGACTGAATTTGAAGCTATTTTTATTTTTGTATGATACCTGATTTATATGGAATATGGTCAAAGTAAACTAAAGCCTAAAATACTTAGTCAGTCATTTGTTTAATAGTAATTTAACATTATATAATTCACATATAAAACTATGAATTGTAATTTTAAATGGTTTAAAAGCAGGTAGAATAGCATGTGTAGAATAGAATAGAATTCAACTTTATTGTCATTGCACATGTCACAGGTACAGGGCAACGAAATGCAGTTTGCATCCATCCAGAAGTGCTTTAGTGATATAGATATATTACAATATATATTAGCAATAATATAGATATGTAAGTATATTACAGAAATGGGTCTATTATGGTATGTTATAATGTACACGGTATGAAGTATGTTATGAATATTCTATAACTATAAGTATGTACAGGCTGTAGTGAGTACAAGCTATGAACAGGCTATAAATATGAAATAAAAAAAACTATACAGAAATCTGAGATATACAGTTATACAGAAATGTGAACTATCCAAGTTGTAAACAGTTGTAGGATTAACAATTATCATATGTACAGAATGATTATTTACACAGAGCTATACAGTAGTGCAGTTAAGATAAGTGAGATATGTGGATAATTTCTACAGAAGCTATAAAGTGCTGGTGGTTGTGAGTGGTGGTTCAGTCCATGTTATTATTGTGTGTTTGAGGGTACAGTTGTCCATTGTGTGTGTGTGTAGGTGGTTGTGGGTGTGTGTATGTTCAGTCCATGTGTTAACGTGGGTCAGATGTCAGGAGGCAGAGTTCAGGAGTCTGACAGCTGTGGGGAAGAAGCTGTTCTGGTACCTGGTGGTCTTAGTCTGGAGTCTCCTGTAGCGCCTCCCAGAGGGCAGGAGGGTGAAGAGTCCATGTGATGGGTGACTGGGGTCTTTGATGATTTTCCCAGCCCTTTTCAGACACTGCTTCCTGTAGATGTCCTTTATGGCAGGAAGTGGTGCTCCGGCGATGCGTTGGGCAGTTTTCACGACCCTCTGCAATGCCTTCCGAGGCAGAGCAGTTCCCGTACCAGACTGTTATACAGTTGGTCAGGATGCTCTCGATGGTGCAGCGATAGAAGTTCACCAGGATGTCTGAGGACAGGTGGTTCTTCCTCAGAGTCCTCAAGAAGAAGAGGCGCTGGTGAGCCTTCTTGACCAGCTTGGAGCAGCTGGTCGTCCAGATGAGATCCTCGGAGATGTGGACTCCCAGGAACTTGAAGCTGCTCACACGCTCCACAGCCGTCCCCTTAATGTGGATGGGTGGATGTGGGTCAGCATTCCTCCTGTAGTCCACGATGAGCTCCTTGGTCTTCTCGGTGTTGAGCAGCAGGTTGTTTGTGTCGCACCACTCAGCCAGACGATCCACCTCCTCCCTGTAGGCAGTCCCATCGTTGTCACTGATGAGGCCAATCACCGTGGTGTCATCTGCAAACTTAATGATGGTGTTGGAACCATTAGCAGGTCTGCAGTCGTGGGTGAAGAGGGAGTAGAGGAAAGGGCTCATCACACAGCCTTGTGGTACACCAGTGTTCATTGTAATTGTAGATGAGCAGCGGTTATCCAGCCGGACATGTTGGGGGCGGTTGGTCAGGAAGTCCAGTAACCATTTGCAGATGAGGGAACTGATGCCCAGCTCTGTCAGTTTCCTGATGAGTTGTGAGGGGAGGATTGTATTGAACGCTGAACTGAAGTCTATAAACAGCATTCTGGCGTATGTGTTGTTGTTGTCCAGGTGTGAGAGGACAGAGTGCAGCGTGATGGAGACTGCATCCTCTGTGCTCTTGTTCTGGTGGTATGCGAATTGGTGGGGGTCCAGGGTGGGGGGAGACAGGATTTGAAGTGTGCTAGGACCAGCTGCTCTAAGCACTTAGTGATGATGGGGGTGAGTGCTACTGGGCGGTAGTCGTTGAGGCTAGATGGGTTGGAGTTTTAGGGTATCGGGACGATGGAGGTGGATTTGAAGCAGGCCGGTACCACAGCGTGGGCCAAGGACAGGTTGAATATGTCTGTGAGCACTCCTGCAAGCTCCCCAGAACACGCTCTGAGAACACGCCTGGGGATGCCATCAGGACCTGCAGCCTTGTGGACATTGATCCTGCTCAGCACCGCTCCTACATCGGCCGGGGAGACAGTCAGAGGTTGGTGGTCTGGCGTCACGTCTGCTTTGGTTGTTGCTGTGGGGTTCCCTCGCTCAAAACGAGCATAAAAGTTCTTGGGTTTTGTTTCTCCATACAGGTGATCCAGGTGTTTTGTTTGTTTTTCTTTCTTCCTTCCCTTCCTTCCCTAGAAACTACGGCCGGCAGCGGCAAAGCCAGACACAGGCGCCATCATACCGGAACCGGAAGTGCAAGAACTGTGACTTGGTAATAGCAGTAAAAAAGCAAAACATTGTGCCATGACCTAAAGAAACACCTGAAAAACAAAGTCACTGACATCTATCAGATGACCCTGGAAAGGGTTACAAAGCCATTTCTAAGGCTTTGGGACTACAGTGAACCACAGAGAGAGCAATTATACACAAATGTAGAAAACTTGGAACAGTGGTGAAGCTTCCCAGGAGTGACCGGCCTACCAAATTACTCCAAAGGCACATCATCAACTCTTCCAGGAGGTCACAAAAGAACCCAGCACAACACTGAAGAACCACATACTTCACATGTCTCAGTCAGAGTTCATGATTCAACAATAAGAAAGAGACTGGGCAAAAATGACATCTGTGGGACAGTTCAAGGAAAAAATCACTGCTGAGCAAAAAACCCCACACAAGCTCACCTTCTCCAAGAGTTTTGGAAAAATGAAGTTTATTAGAAAAAAATCCAAAAAGTGATTTCCACCTAAACCTAATAACTGGCTGGGCCACCCTTTTAGCAGCAACAACAACTGCAATCAAGTGATTGCAATAACTGGCAAAGGGTCTTTTACAGTACTGTGGAGGAATTTTGGCCCACTGTTCTTTTCAGAATTGTTATAATTCAGTGAGATTGGAGACTTTTTGAGCATGAACAATCTTTTTTAAGGTCATGCCACAGGATTCAGGTCAGCAACCTTGAATAGACCACTAGAAACTGCATTTAGTGTTTACTTGTGTTTTACGTTTGGTTAATGATCTGAAACATGTAAGTGTGACAAACATACAAAGGAGTAGGAACCTTGGCCAGCTGCTTGAAGAGGTCTACCAGAGAGATAGAAGCCAGGAAAATAAGCCAGCTGTACACTGAACTGTCCAGAGTACAAATAGGTCCATCAATATTTGGACACAGACAAAATGTTCTCATTTTGTTTTTTCTAATTTTACATAAAAATGTGAGGAACTAAAGCATTTTTAACACAATCCCTTCATTCCAGTGGCTCAAAAGTATTTGGACAAATTAAATAACTGAAAATAATGTGGGTCATTTCAAATACATGGTTGAAAACTCTTTGCTGGCACTGACAGCCTGAGGTCTTGAACTCATGGACATCACCAGATGCTGGTTTCCTCCTTTTTAATTGTAGTGATCGAAACCACTAAATAACCGCCAAGGGCCTCTATACTACTTGTACAAACTTTCAGACCCAGTTCTTAAAGGAACAAACCCAGAATAAACGGGGCAAAGAGGTCAGTATCAGCCAGGATACATTAAAGTTTATTATTTTAAAAGAAAAAAAAAAGGTCTGCAATGAAACTAAAACATCACAATTAAAAGGTCACTAACGACCAACATTGTACCTTTAATCGTGCAATCTGCCAGCAATGTAACGATCACCTGGTAGCTTGCTCTCACCAGAAGAAAAAAGGTGCTCGTTGCTTTAAAAAAACAAGTCCACCCCAGATAAATACGGCCCACAGGAACACTTATCCCACACACTAAGTGCTTCCCTAAGGCAATAATTTGTATCACTGCAATCAATTTATGTTAAAACACAGGAAATTCATCCACCATAAGCACCTATATAAGACCTGATTCTCATGAGGCACGAGACCCAGCTCAGGGATTACACATAGACTGACTAATATTGCACTGGCTCAGTTAACATAAAAGCAAACCCAGACTAAATTTAGAAAATCAGTTTTAAAAGGTGACCCTTGCTCTGAAACAAACTAGGGAGAAAAATGCAACAGAAAAGGAGAAACAGGAAAAAACTGTGACACAAGCCCGTTCTGCAACTGACTACTATGTTTGCTGCACAACTTGCTTAGTGTCTTCTCAGATTACCTGAATAGAGATACATAACCACAGTTTGTGTAGCAGGCAACTAAATCTTCTCTTGCTTTTCACTTCCCAAATCACCATTGTTCACAGCCACTCATAAGTTAAAAGGAGAGGAGAGGAAGACCTGCTGCTACTTCCTCTTTTATACCCTCCCTTGGGTCCCCTGGTTCCTAAAGCCTTCCGCATTACATAATGCTTTGCCAGGCTATTACTGCAGAGGCTTTCAGTTGCTGTTTGTTTGTGGGTCTTTCTGTTTCAAGCCTTCAACAAGTAAAATGCACGCTCAATTGGGTTAAGAGGTCAATGACTTGGCCATTCAAGAATATTCCACCTTTTGCTTTAATAAACTCCTGGGTCTTTGTTTTGCTCTTTTTCTTGTTTTTCACAACGCTGTTACAGTCATGAGCTCCTTCTCAAAATCAAAAGAAGCAAATCCTCTAACTTTCTAATCACGGAAGAGCTACCAATCACTCTTGAGGAACAGCAGACTGCTTCGGAGGCATCAACAATCAGCGATCCCTGCCGCAAGATCTCGCCCACAGTGGAAACGTCTCAGGCTGTGCAAGAGGAGACAGCAAGGTTAGTGTGGAGGCATCCGGAGCAGGCCAGCGGCTAATCCAAACAAACCTGCTATTCCCACCATCGTACTGTCCAGCGTGCGCTCCCTGGACAACAAGCTGGATCGTGTATGCTTACTTTGGTCCACCTTGAAGTCAGTGAGAGTGTGTTGTGTCCTCGCCTTTGTGGAAACTTGGCTTAATAATAACAATTCCGACAGCTCCATTCAACTCGACCGGCTAACATGCTTTCAAGCAGACAGAGCTCTCGCCGAAGGGGTCAAGGCTAGCGAAGCAGGACTCTGTATTTACATCAACAATGCCTGGTGTTGCGATGCTGTTGTGGCTTGCAAACACTGTTCACCTCTGCTGGAGCTTATGATCATCAAGTGCAGACCGTTCTACCTACCAAGGGAATTTTCAGTCATACTGTTTGTTGCTGTCCATATCCCTCCCTGCTCTTTTTTTTTTTTTTTTGCCTGTCCCGTTTGGTTCTTTTGCCATCAGAATTATTGTCTAAAGGCGAAGAAAGATGCCCAACGGATTTACTTTACCAAATTGACCATCCCAGCCTTGCCGTAATGGTCTATTTGATTCACCTTTTATTGTTTATTTTATTTATTTTTTT
Source organism: Neolamprologus multifasciatus (assembly GCF_963576455.1). NCBI lineage: Eukaryota > Metazoa > Chordata > Actinopteri > Cichliformes > Cichlidae > Neolamprologus > Neolamprologus multifasciatus. The sequence continues at coordinate 36,824,728 of NC_140443.1, read as the reverse complement.
ATTTTCACTTGATAGATACGGGACAGACTTGAATGAGGAAAAGAAAAGGGAGAAAGGAAGAGACAGCGGAGAAGAGGGATGGGGATAAAGGGCAAAAAAACAAAAAGCAACTAAATAAGCAGACAAAAAAAATACATATATCAATCACCTGGATCACGTGTTGAGAAAGAAAAAAGAAAACAAGCAGAAGAAAATGAGAGCAATACAATAAACAACATCACGATGATATACGGGAATATAACAGTAAATACTAAATATTAAACATTATTGTGCAGCACGTAAGATTGACAGCGCACAGTGTGCTTTCAGGTAGGAGCCATAAAGGGTGTAGTTTGTGTGTGTGAGCACCCGTGTGTACACCTGTGAGCATGGACGAGCTTGTTTTTAAAAGGTTCCTTCATGTAATGATCTGCTAGAGGGTGTGGGGAGCCACAGCCCCGTCCTCCAGGGCATGAAGCAGGTATGGAGGAGATCAAACTCCAGACATCCAGAGGCCCCCAGAACACAAGAGACCAAGGAAGACCAACAGAGGGGCAGCCGCGCCACTATCCCAGAAAGAGCTGAGGAGAGTCCCAGATGAGGGTTCACTCAGCAGCTGCGGAGCAGAAGCCAGGGGGGGTTGCAGTGACGTGCCCGTGAGCTCCGCCGGCAGCCAGCTGTGCCAGAGTGACCGAGCCCCAGGCCGAGAGGCCGAGGGCACCCCACCCCCAAAGTGGCCCGAGCGAGCCCCAGGCTCCAGGCCCCAACAAGCAGCCACCAAGGAGTGAGCCGGTGTGTACCTGGGCGCCCATCCCCGGACACAAAGAACCACCAACGCACCGATGTCTGAGGGCGTCTGCCACTGGCAGGGGAAGTGGTGGGGGGAGATAGGCCTCCATACCTTAGGGGCCTGAGATGTCCCCAGAGAGGTGGCGTCTGATACCCAACCTGACATATGGACACAGACAAACAGGCACACACAGATACAAACATCCATTCCCACCCTCATGCTCTCATATGCAATTACTCCACACTCACCCAATGTGGAGACAGACATAGAGAGACACTGTACACACAATCACACTCCCCAAGCGTACTCTAAGCCCCGGGACTAGGTACCCTTTTCCCTGCGGTGGGGAGAAGCAGACCGCCCCGACTCCGCAGCAGCAGGGAGGCCCCACACTCCAGACCCCAGTCGGACGGCCAACTCCTCCTCCTAGCCCCCCGCTCCAGCAGGTCGCAGAGAACGGGGGTGTGAGAAGACTCCAAAACATCCCTCCGCCTGCTCATATGTAGTGTTGATGCATGTGTATTCTAAGGTGCATTTAAAACCCAGGAGGGCATGGAGCTACCTGCCAGAGAGTAGCAGGTAAGTGCATAGCCCCTCCTGATAGCCCTCAATGTCTACGTGTATTTAAAATTGAGTAGTGGGCAACGACGCCAGGGGTGAGGTGAACACCCTGATGGTCTTTTGGAGTCCGTGTAGCGTGCCCACCCCCAAGATCCTATATGTATGTGTTATGAGAGTGTGAGTAATGTGAATGTCTAAGTTGTGGGATAAAATTGAGGCACAGGCAGCCAGAAGGGGACGGGGACGGGGGGACGGGGGGACGGGGGGGTTACCTCCTCTGCACCCTCGTGATACATCTTTACCCCAAGGCCCTGCATGTGTGGGTGATTGTGGTGGAGCGGGAAGAGGGAGGCAGCTGGAGATGGGGAGGGAAGGAAGGGAGGGGCAAGTGACCCCTCCCTTCCTATAGTCCGCAACCCGCCAGGGAAAGGGGGCCCAGGCCCATCCGGACCGGGGCCCAGAACAACAGCGCCGCCCGGCTCCACAGAGCCCGGGACAGCCCACCTGACCCCACCACAGAGAAAACTGCTCCCACCCCGTCATCCACTCATCTTCCAGACTACACAAGACAATAGACGCCCAGGCTGAGATCTTCCTCCACCTCTCCTGTATCTCCCCCTCCTGCAGAGCGAGTTCCTGAAGAGAGGAGAGCTCCTGCAAAGTGTAACAACCTCCCCCACCAGTTGACGAGTCCCCCAGGTGGCTCGATGCACTTGCGGCACCCTGCACCAGGGCCGGGCCCCCATACACCCACTCGCCCACAACCCCGGCAACATACCACCCAGAACCTCACGCCCGTCCCGGACCCACCCAGGGGCAGCCAGGCTACCAGGTCAGTAACCCACGTCCGTCAGCACAGACCCTCCCCTTGCCCTGCTGCACGCAGCCACGAGGAAACCATCACCTAAGAGCCAACAGAGCCCCTAATATGCCATGACCACTACCCCAGGTTGAGCCCCCCAAGGAAGATGCTCCTGGGGAACCCCCCGACGCCCTAAGCCTGTCCCTACCCCCACACCAATCACAACAGCGAAGGTGGGACCAAACTATGACCCCCCCACCCCACTAGGTGATGGAGCTAATCAAAGGAGCCCAGAGCAGTAGATTACTAATGTAATCTAATAGATAATTTCTATATTGGTTAGAATTAAGATTGTTTTTATTTTTCCAGTTCATGAGGACTGTTTTCTTGGCTATGCATAGGGCAGTGAAAACCATATGGTTATATTCTTTTCTGAAGTAACATTATCTAAGCTGCCCAACAAACACACTAAAGGGGAAGTTGGAATGTTACATTTCAGACACTTTGATAAGTCTTCACATATCTCGCGCCAAAACTTCTGAACTGGTGGACAGAACCAAAGAGCGTGGATATAATTGTCCGGTGTATTGCCTTGACAGTGTGAGCAGTTGTTGGCGGATGTAAAGCCCATCTTGAACATTCGATGACCTGTATAGTGCACTCTATGTAGTATTTTGTATTGTATTAATTGCAGACTGGGATTTTTAATCAATTTAAAGGTTTTTAAGCAAATCTGAGACCAGACGTTTTGGTCTAAGCTGACTGATAAATCTGCTTCCCACTTTGCAATAGGAAGGGATATTGATTAATCTATTTTAGAAAGTGTTCTGTATATTTTAGATAATAATTTGGGGGATTTAAGAGTAAGAAAATGTGCCGCACGTGGTGGTGTTTGTAATTCAACTTGACTGAGGTTAAATTTCTTTTTTACTATGGATTTAATTTGTTGATATTCTAAAAATCTTTTCTTGTTGATCCCATATTGTGTAACTAGTCTGTCAAATGGAATAAATTCTGTTCCTTCTAGTATATGTTCTAAGTATTTGATTCCTTTACCACTCCAATCTGAAAAGTTTATCATATTATTGTTTTGTAATATGTCAGGGTTGTTCCAGATAGGTGTACGTTTGCATGGGATTAATGAAGACTCCGTCAATTTTAGAAACTCCCACCATGCTGTCAGAGAAGAGCTGATGCTGATGCTTTTGAAGCATTGATGTCGTTGGATGTTTGAGCTGATAAATGGTCTGAAATCTCTAGATTATTGCAAAGTGCTTGTTCTACATCTAGCCAAGGTTCATCTAAGAGGGTATGTTTTAGCCATCCTGAGATAAACTGAAGCCTGTTGGCTAAGAAGTAGTGCTGAAAGTTAGGTAGTTCTAATCCTCCTTTATCCTTGGTCTTTTGTAGTGTTTTTAAGCTGATATGTGGGGGCTTATCTTTCCAAAGGAATTTGGACATACATGAATCTAGAGATCTGAATCAATCTTGCGGCGGTTTAGTTGGGATCATTGAGAATAAATAGTTTGTTTTTGGTAAGACCATCATTTTTATAGCAGCAACCCTTCCCATGAGTGATATTGGTAAACATTTCCCCCTAGCCAGATCATCTTCTACTTTCTTTAAAAGTGGGATATGGTTTAATTTAGTTAGATCTGCAAGCTTGGGAGAAACATTAATACCTAAATATTTTATATTTTCCAATTGCAGTGGAGTAGAAGAGGAATTATGGAAGGAGCAATTAATCAGAAGGACTGTAGATTTTGACCAGTTAATTGAGTAATCTAATATTCTTGCAAAAGAGTTTATCAATTCAATCACCCCAGAGATATTGGTTTGTGAATTTTGGAGAAAGAGTAACACATCATCCGCATATAGGCTGATTTTATGCTCCACGTTCTTGCATTTTATGCCCTTAATTACAGAATTCTGTCTAATTGCTGCTGCTAGTGGTTCAATAAAAATTGCAAACAGTGAAGGGGAGAGTGGGCATCCCTGTCTGGTGCCCCTCAGGAGACAGAAGCTGGAGGATGTCTGGTCATTTGTTCTGACACAAGCTGTTGGGGAATTATATAATATTTTTAACCAGTTAATGAAAGAGGATCCAAAACCAAATTTGTGTAAAGTTGCAAATATTAAATTTCCAGTTAACTCTGTCAAATGCTTTTTCTGCATCTAAAGAAAATATTATTATCCCTCCCTGCTCTAATAACAACAACAGGAAGAGGCACTGAATTAACTGTATCAGCATGTCTGTGAGCAGCAAACGGTTCATTCAGAGGCTTTTCTCGTCCTAGCAGGTGATTTCAATCATGCAGACCCAAAGACTGTGCTTTCCAAACTGCATAAACACATTAAATTTCCCCACACGAGAAAACAACATTTTGGACAATGTTTTCACCACCCAGATAGGAGATTATAAAACCCTCCCCTCCCCCACCTTGGTGGCTCTGATCACATAACTATTATGCTAATGCCAGCATACAGGCCCCTGCTCAAAGCTACCAAGCCAGTTCGTAAGCAGGTACATGTGTGGCCAGAAGGGTCCTCAGAGGCACTGCCAGACTGCTTTTCAACCAGACTGGGAGATCTTTAAAAAGGCCGCCACACACGACAACACCACAGACTTTCAGGAATATATAGAAACTGTCACTGGCTGCACCTTAAAATGCATCAATGATGTCACAGACAAGCACCATCACTGTCCAGACCAATCAGAAACCATGGCTCACAGATGAGGTCTGCAGGCTCCTGAGGGTGAGAAATGCATCCTTCAGAGCCGGGGATGAGGTGAGCTTAAGAACAGCAAGGGCAAACCTGTCACACTGCATCAGAGAGGCAAAAAGGCAGTACTCCAGGAGGATTTTGCAAAGCTTCAGTGGCAGCAGGGATACTCGGAGGCTGTGGCAAGGGATGCTGACCATCACAGACTACAAGCCCACTCTGCAGACCACTGTTGGTTCCACCTCTTTACCGGAAGAACTTCATCCCTGCACCAAAGACTCGATCATTTAACACCATCATTCCCCAGCAACTCATTCACAAACTGGATCTGCTGGGGGTCAGCACCTCGCTGTGTACTTGGCTGCTGGATTTCCTGACAGGAAGACAGCAGGCAGTACGGATCGGCAGCAGCACCTCCAGCTCAAGAACACTGAATACATGGGCTCCCCAAGGATGTGTGTTGAGCTCTCTGCTCTTCACTCTGCTGATCCACGACTGCACACCATCACACAGCTCCAACCTTTATATGAAGTTTGCAGACGACACAACTGTGGTAGGTCACATCAGCAACAATAATGAGACCTACTACAGGGGTGAAGTTAACCATCTGACCGAGTGGTGCAGCAACAACAACCTGTCCCTGAATGTGGAGAAGACTAAGGAATCAGACTTCAGGTGTCATGGTCATGAGTCCATTGACTCAGTGATTTTGTGTTTGGTGTATTACTTATTATTATTGTCATTAATTGTGGATTGTTTTGGGATGGTTTGTGTTTTGGGATTTTGGATGCTGGGTTTCTGGGTTGGTGCTCGTGGATCGTGGGTGCTTCTCTTCCCTCCCTCCAGGACATCTACTGCAACTGCCTCATCTGGAAAGCCCTCTGCGCCACAGGTGACTCCACTCATCCATGTGGAAGGAGACTGAAGAGCCTCCAGGCCAGAACCAGCAGACTGAGAGACTGTCAGGATGCTGAATTCACTCCCTGCTGTCACACACACCAGACCTGCATTCACCTTTCCCCTCTGAACCCCCCATTCCTCAAACATACAACCACCACCTGAACCACCACCATTGCCTTTTCACTGACTGCCCCACTCCCACTTGCATACAAACTTGCCCACAGTCACTATGATTGTGTTGGACACTGCTGTTTTAAATAATTGTATAGTATGGTATTGTGTTGTACATAAGACTTTTATTTTATTTTATTTTCCTTTTTTATCTTTATATTTTAGTGCACACTGCTATGGAAGAATTGCAATTTAAAATTCCTGTGTATGACTGTACATATGGTCTTTGACAATAAAGCTGACTTTGACTTTGACATCATCAATAAACACTAGTGTCCCAGTACCAAAGACATGCATGTGTTTCACAGATGATATGGTATGCTTTGGATCATGACATGCCCCCCCCCCACCACCACCACCACCACCTTTCTCTCTCTTTAATATATATGTATATATACACAGAATAGAAATCAGTTTTTCCTCCACATCAGGCAATATCTCTGAATGATTGCACTTTGAAACCAACAGCAGCAAAGACTTAGACTGACCTCAATGTTGACTGTCTGTGCCCAAGACAGATGATTGTGAAACTTTTCATCCACATGTTCAAGCCACGTGTCACTTTGTTATTTACTTCTTATCTTATCAATGGATTAATAATTTCTTTGTGCTCCAGTGTATCATTAATCGTGATTCGGTTCATTGCTCTTCAGTTTTTTTACAGTCAACAAAGAGATACATTTTAAGCTGAAAATTTTAAACTGACTTTCAAATTTAATTTAAGTATTGCATGAACTTTTTAGACATTACATTTTTATTAATTGGACAGATTCACATCATTTTAAATATAATGGGTATTTTAATATTTGGATGAAAACACGTTGTACTCAATGACTAAAGTCCAGAACCCATAACCATGACCAAATTCTGTGTGTCCTCCCTTGAGGTGCTCTGCTTTGTTTTTACTGCAGCCACCTTCAGTTGCTCCTTTGTGGGTCTTTCTGCATTCAGTTTTGTTTTTAATAACCAGAGAACATGCTGATTTAATTTAGATCAGGTGACTGACCATTGGTATATGGTATCATTGAGGCAATTTCTTTGCCTTGATAAACTTTCAGGTTGCTTTTGCTATGTGGGTTGAATCTTTCGTCATTTGATGCACTGTGAGTTCTGTTGAGTTTCTGAGGAGGTCAGTATAGCCCCATACACTTCAGATTTCCTCCTGCTATTAGCACTCACATCAGTAAATACTAGTGCAGCTGTACATGCTCATACCATTTCCAAAACCATGTTTGACAGATGATGCAGAAGATGTGATTTGGACCGATTCTTATATAGGACTTTTTTACTCTACCGGAGCACTCGATACAACATGCCACATTCACTTTCTTCTATGATTTTAAGTGCTTACTAACTAACAGTCACACTCCAGTGAATGCATTGGAAAGCAACCTGGGGTTAGTATCTTGCCCAAGGATATTTGACATGAAGAGTGGGGGGAGCCAGGGGTCAAACCACCAACCTTCCGACCTACTCTACCTCCTGGGCTATAGCCAGCCCAACTGTAAAACCCCTTGAGTTAAAGCTGAAAAGCAGTACTCCAATCATATATTAACAGCTAATTTAAAATCCACTGTGGTAGTGTACAGTGAAACTACAAAAAACTATGTCTTTGTCCAGCACATTACATTCCTAAGTGTCAGAACTTTCTCCTCACATAGTGTACAAAGTCAAGACAAGAAGACAAGAACCAACAGACTTAAAAACTCCTTTGTCCCACACGCCATCAGACTGTTTAACTCCTCTCTGGAGGGGAGAGGGAGGGGAGACAGGGGGACAAAGGAGGGGGGAACAACTAAGCTGTAGTGCCTCTTCACTTCACTGTGCAATTACCTTTTGTGCAATACTTTTTGTTAATAGTCAACGGTGCAATAGACTCCATACTTGAAATGTGCAATTCACTTGTATTTTTATTTTTATTTTTATTCCTATTTATTCTATTTATCCCCTTTGTATATTTTATCTATATATGTCTTTGTATTTATATATGTGTGTATATATATATATATAATATTCTGTAACTCTGTAACTTCTGTTGGTGCTGTGCTTTTTTGGAAACCGAATTTCCCAGAGGAACCCACCCGAGGGATTAATAAAGTTTTATCTTATCTTAAAGTCGTGACTGATTAGACCCGACCTTATCTTAAAGTCCTCACTGTACCATATTGTCCCGATAGAGGACTTTGCTCTCAGACTGCAGGCTGAGTGGCTTTGTTGTTTCCTTGAGTTGCCAGTGGTAGAACGGGAGGCAAAGCTTTTAGTTTGTGTCCTTCTATTTTGGGTTCAGGAGACACACATCGTCTGTACTTTTAAGATTAAGCTTAAAACTTGATAAAGGCTATAGTTCGGCCTGGATCAGGTGACCTTTGACCATCTCTTAGTTTTGCTGCTATATTCTAAGGTTGCTGCACTTCTCATGATACGATAAGCATTTCTTCTCCACTTCCCTCTCTTCAGTTGCCATCTGTCTATATGCAACAATTGCATGCCATTAATTTTTGTCTTCACTTGTAGATTGTGTTTTGTCCTGTTTGCAGTCTGTGGTCTTTTTACATTCTACTTATTCATCACCCCCAGTGGTCCCAGCAGTTTTTAAAAGAGAGGTCTTCTTCTTTACTTCTACCAGAATCCTCTGAACATTGGGCTATTCTCTCGATTATTGCTGTGAACTTGCACAATGTATGTAATGCTAGTTATGTATTTTTTTTCTACACTGTAAAATCTAATATTGTGTTTAATTAAAAATATTAAGTAGGCTGAACTCAATTTTTATAAATTTGTTATTAGAACTCAATTTAAGTAAGTTACCAGTATTATGTATTATTATTTATGCAAAAATGCTGATAAACTCAACAGACCTACAGCTTAGTTCACAGATTCACTTTGTCTAGGGGTTATTTCTGGGATTTCACACAACCCAGGATTCAAATCATGAATACATAATGGACTTGGATTTACAACATTATAAATGAAATGCGCTCTATTTGGAAGCAGCAGGTCTTCCTCCCCTTTCGACAGGTTGTGTGAGAGACTTTAAATCATCAAACTGTAAACTTTAAATTGTTATTGATCCCTTTACCCCGAGTCCTAAAGTGTATATTTATTTTCTTACTCCTCTTATATTTATTGTTTGTTTTCTTGCACTGCTGTAACTGGAGCCTCGTCATCTCGTCTCTGTATATGCTGGACTGTAGCGGAGATGACAATAAAGTTTACTTTGACTTCAGCAGCGAGCAGGCGCACCGAGGGCTCTCACGCTCACTCTTCGTGTATAGAATTTCTAAAAAACATCGGTGCAAATTATAAGTCTGTATTATAATGTCTGGTGTTTTCGTGTTTGTTGGTTTGTTTTTATTTTGTTTTATTTTGCGAGTTGGTTATTAGACGCTGCTCCAGCCAGCCAGAAAATCCCCCGCCGCCCCGCCCTCTCCTCTCTGCGCTGCAAGCAGCAGGCGCACCTCACAAACGGAGGGCGCCCTTACTCCCAGCAAATGGGCGATAGAAAACCGATCGGTGCCTGTGCAATTCCCAATATGCGCTGGCTGACGTCGGGTACGAGCATTTTTTTTTTTTTTTGCCGATGCCCGTGAAGCCGCCCCCCACCATGATGCCGTACCCGGGCAACCGCCCGTGTCGCCCGTATCTAAAACCGCTACTGCTTTGTGGCAGCTTTTGAACATCTGTGACATCTATTAATGTCAAATCTCGCCTTTCTTTAACTGCTTTTATATTTAACCGACTTTTCTATTTAATTACATTTTAAATAATATTAGCAATAGTATTTATTTTGTTGAAAAATGTGTTTAAAAACAAGTTTTGTTGTGAAAGCTATAATCCAGATTAGAGGCCTGTTAAATGGTTAAATTCTAGGTTGGCTTTATACTTGAGAATAAAGTATTGTAGGTTGTCCTTCTAAAGAATTAAATTAAATTCCACAGTTGAATCATAAGAAACATTATGTTACATACAAACACTGCCATATGTTAGATCTGGTCATTTTGCTTATTAGAAACTTTATATATTGGAAGTTAACTTTTAACAAGCATGTAATGATTATATTTAAATTAGGTGGTCTTTTTTAAACACATGTCTCTTTAGGACTAAACTGACAGTGCCAATACCACACATTCAGACACAGTAGTAGATGGTGTTTTTACTACTATATGTGTTAGTCTAATTTGGTTGTATGGGGTCTACACTGACCCTCTGTGTTGTAAGTTACAATTATTGCACAGCCATTAAGGATAAAATCAGCTTCTAAAAAATGTTGTTTTTTCTCCCTCTGCTTGCTTCTTACTGTCTTTGAGGCTCGGGACCAGCACTCCTGTTGTTGGACAGAAAGACATCAGTAAGTATTTTGGTTTTCCAATATATCAGCAACTGTCAGTGACATTTATATTAATCAGGCTGAACTTTAATCATACTTTAGATCAGCCTGTTTTACTTATTGTTTTATTTGTGCTTTGGTTTGGGGAAGTTGTTTCTTTACTGATCTTTTCCTGTCTTCTGTTATTAGACTTGAGATGTGACTGCACTATGCTGTTGCTGTGACTCCAGTTAATTCTACAAGCCATGCTGTGCAAGTAAACAAACAACAACAGTTTGTCTGCATTTCTTGAAAGATCACATCCCCCAAACTTAGTTTAGAGGGTCTACACTGTATATAGTGAAGTCTGCAAGTTTTCTAACAGCAAAATTTGTTTTGTGCCCAAATCATTTTGCACATCATTAGAATGAAAGTTATTGGCCATATTTACATAGCCCTTTTTAAAATGATGCTTTCATGGCATTATTGTATGTTGGGTGGGGGTCAGGGCTATCCAGACTGACAGTGGGACATTGAATGTCACCTCTCTGGTGGGGAGGGAGCCTGAGATTGTGTAAATTGGAGTCTGTTTTATACCAAATGCAGAAAAAAATGTTTTAAGAAAGCAATTAAGTTCATGTTCTAAAAAATATGATTGTTTGCTTGCAGGACACCAGGAGAGATGAGTCCTCCGTCACAGATGGTGTGGTCAGTGAAGATGGTCGCCTGCAGGTTCAAGCTCATTGCATCTCCAACCCACATCCACTGCCACTGTACTGAAGGGAAGTTAAAGACCTTCTTCTGCACCTACATTTGGGTTTGTAAGTGAAAGCACAGGGGATATTGTGTCATCTAAAAAAATAATTAATAATTTAGATAGATGGCCTTACGTTATGTTACAGTGATAAGTGAAATGATAATGTGAAGGAGTAAGCACTAACTGATTGCACAAGCAAGGAAAATCTCTTTGTTTGTTTTTTTAAATAAAGGGTATATTTTGTTGTTTCAAAACACTTTATGACACTTTATGACAATGTAAATTCATGCAGCAGGTGGGGGATCACAATCACCTGTATTTTTTGGCCAAGATTCTCAGAAGTTCCTTTCTACTCATTTGAAAGTTTGTTAGTGGTTTATCACTTGTTCCAGCACACGCAAACGTCACACCATTGTAAATCTGTTTATTGCACAGGATACTGTGTATTCATTCAAGCCTATTTCCAAATCACCTAAATCTTAATTATGGCACTAGCTGTGAAACATTTTCATGATTAAAGGTCGTGGATAAGTCCTAGAATTGCTTTCTAGTTACAGATGGATTTCTGCGAGTGTCTTGACTGTTTTTTTGCAACTTCCTTTCTGTGTGTGTTCAATACTTTTCCCCCTGTATTATTTCTTATTGTTTTGCCTGATTTACGGACATCTATGGTTTGATTTCTTTGCGTGTGTGGATTGGATGGGTTGTTAGCGATTGAATTCTGATAAGAATTTCATGTCAGTAGCACCTTTAGAAATATATTTATTTAGAAAATTGGTGACATGTTCTATACTTACTTTACCCCCTGTATGTAATACACTATATAATGATACGATATGTGACCGGTGACCCAAGGTAAACCAGGGTCATATACATGCCACATTGAGTAAATTATTGCCTACAAATAGCTAAGACTAAGCAATCTCTTATCAAAGCATGTCCTAATAATCAGTACACTTATGACCTCGACTGCTATATTGTCTTTGTGTTCGTAGAACAATCAGGTGTATAAAAGGCCGAACTTTGTTGCAGCTGTTTGGGTCTTTCTTCTGGTTTGACGGTAAATGAACAAGGGACACAGCCCTTATTCTCTCTTAATCATGTTTTCTTTTTTTTTGCTGGTGGGTCGGTGGGTGGGAGGTTGTAGCTTTTATAGTGTTGCTTGATTTGTAGAACTGACATCATTTTTTCTCTTAGAGTCATCAAGTGAAATATTAAGAAGTCACTCTAAGATGGCCAGGCTCACAATTCTAGCAGGTATTTTGGGAACTTATTGCATGCCTACAAGATAAATGTAAACACTGACATTTATTTTATCATGCTTTTGCCTACATTCTCATTTTTCTTAGGTTTGTGTCTGGTGATGAGCCAGCTGGGTAAGTTTTTTTTCTTTTTTGTTAAAGAAAATAAATTTTGATCATTACTTGTGTATCACTACTGAGACCTGTGATTCTTTTATATTCCTTTGCACCACCACAGGATCTGCCAGCAGGATGGAGTGCTACTTCACCAACTGGTCCCAGTACAGGCCTGGAGATGGAAAGTTCCTGCCACATAATGTGGACCCTTTCCTATGCACCACCCTCATCTATGCATTCTCCATCATCAACCACAACAATGAGCTGGTTCCATACGAGTGGAATGACGACGTCCTCTACAAGGCTTTCAATGATCTGAAGACCAAGTAAGTGGATATTATCCTATAGGTCAGAGGTAAAGCAAAACACAATACCTCTTGAGCGTATCGTGTCTTTAAGAGTTTTCCACTAAGATATTACAGTTTCTTTAATGATATTACAAGTTTTCTGCTGTTTCCAGGAATCCCCACCTGAAGACTCTCTTGGCCGTTGGTGGATGGAACTTTGGGTCAACACAGTAAGAAATACTTTAAAGAAAGAATATTATTCCACATTAGGACAATGGTACGTAGCTAACCAAATATTGTGTGTAAACCATCAGTCTGAATCAAATCAAAATCAAAAAGAAGTTTCCATTATTAAACACAGCAAACCTTAATCACAATTCTCCTGTTAAAGACATAAAGCAGTAAGCAGATATTACTATAAAGATCAAATGTTAACTTGGTTTTTGTTTTGTTTTTTTGCAGGTTCTCCATCATGGTTTCTAATGCAGCTAATCGTCAGAAGTTCATCCAGTCTACTATCAAATTTCTGAGGACTCATGGATTTGACGGTCTGGATTTGGACTGGGAGTACCCTGGATCCCGTGGAAGTCCTCCTGAGGACAAACAGAGGTTTACTCTGCTCTGCAGGGTGGGTATAGATCTCCATTTTTTAAAATCTACATCTCATTGATGTTGTTTCGTTTGCATCATACTTGAATGGTAAATGCTAAATGGACTGATTCCACTAACCTTCCAATCAGTAGATGATCTGCTATACCTCCTAAACTACAGCCACCCCATGGACTCCATTCATACACTGTTATGTGGTGCACTTTTATAGGAACTTGTTGCTGCCTATGCAGCTGAAGCCCAAGCTACCGGCAATCCCCAGCTCATGCTAACTGCTGCTGTTTCTGCTGGAAAAGGAACCATTGATGCTGGATATGAGATCGCTGAGATAGCCAAGTGAGGGTCCTGCTTTATAAACCATCTTACTTCGTCTACTACTTTTAGAAATCTGACAGTTGTGCAATGTAAGCATGCAAATCACTGTTTATGTTTATTTCCTTATTGCAGAGAATTAGATTTCATCAATATAATGACCTACGACTTCCATGGAACTTGGGAGCAATTCACTGGACACAACAGCCCTTTGTACCGTGGATCTGAGGACTTTGGTGACCTTATCTATTTCAACACTGTACGTAAACAGTTAAAACTGAAATAAAAAGAATTTGAGACATACCTTCTTATGAAATCAAACTTCCCCTTTTGTTTGACTTCTATAGGACTATGCCATGAAATATTGGAGAGACAATGGCACCCCACTGGAGAAGCTGAGGATGGGATTTGCAGCTTATGGTCGTACCTTCCGTCTGACATCATCAAACACTGGTGTTGGTGCTCCAGCTAGCGGCCCAGCATCAGCTGGTCCATACACCCGTGAAGCTGGATTCTGGTCTTATTATGAGGTACATTTCTTAAGGCTGGAGTTTAATCATTGCGTCATGATGTATATCATGAGTTGCTTTGATATTTAATGATATTTATAAAATGACAAATGTTAACCATGTAGTCTGTGCTGTAGATCTGTACCTTCGTGAAAGGCAGCACCATTAAGTGGATTGAAGACCAGAAAGTCCCCTATGCTTTCAAAAACAATGAGTGGGTAGGATTTGACAACAGGGAGAGCTATGAAACCAAGGTAAGTGAGAAAGCTTGCATCATTTCTTTATGTTTAACACATTTATGTATGTACAAGATAGTGATATCAATGTCTGTTTAATTTTTCCCCAATAGGTACGTTACCTGAAAGATCAGAAGTTTGGCGGGGCCTTTGTGTGGGCTCTTGATTTGGATGACTTTGCAGGAAAATTCTGCGGGGAGGGTACCCATCCTCTGCTCTCCCATCTGCGCAACCTTCTTGAAATTGGTATGCACAAAGCAGATTTATATAGATGATTTATTTTAGTCTATATATATTTAATAAATTAGTGTGGAACTGTTATCATAAGAACCTCTGTAATTTAGATAAGATGTTACTACAACAGTCAATAAAAACACAAATATGTTCGATACAGTTTTGAACTAGTAAAACTTTTGTACGAGGGCAGTAAATGTTCTTCATGTAGCAATTGGAGTAATGAAGAATTCATGTTAATAGGTCAACAGTGGGTTGGGTTAGGGTAAGGTGTTGTTTTAGCCAGTCACGCATTAAGGGATTCATGCTTATTGATACACATGAATGAAAAACCACCAGTAACACATATTTCCTTTGATCTGTACTGTCCAGAGCTTCCCCCACTACCCTCAACCACCACCCCAAAACCTGGGGCGAGCACCACTTCTCCACCCAGCACCACCACCACTACTACCCATGCCCCAGGACCTGGATTCTGCAATGGGAAACCTGATGGCTTATATCCCCACCCAGATGACAAAGCCAGCTTCTACATGTGTACTGGTGGCAACACCTTCGTGGGGCAGTGTGGAGCTGGATCTGTCTTTGATGACAATTGCAAATGCTGTAACTGGCCTTGAGCCTGGAGCAGAGGCATTGTGTATTACATCTGGTGCAAACATCATCTATTAAAGGGACTAAAGTGTATCAGTGCATCCTCTATGTACACATTCATTCACCTATATAACTCGGGTCCTTGGATAGATAGATAGAGTTGCCATAAACAGGGTATAACTCGCGTCATCAAAAATGAAGGTCTCAGTTCAGACATCATCAGCCTAATAGTGATTTTGTCTCGTACAAAAAGCAAATAAAACAAAAATAATGTCACAGTAGTCACCTCAGCTTTGAATAAAGTGTTAATTACTGCTTAGAGTTTCTAACCTTGCAAAATGCACTATATTGCCAAAATTATTTTCTTTTCTGCTTTCACATGCATAGAAGTTTAATACAATGTTGACCCACCCGTTGCAGCTATAAAACCTTCAACCCTTCTGGGAGTGTTAGTAGTGTATTTATGGTAACTTTTCACTATTTCTCTCGAAGCACATTTGTGAGGTCAGACACTGTGGGATAAGCTCTGCTCTAATTCAATCCAAAACTGTTCTATCGGGTTGTAGTCAGGACTCTTTGTAGTTCAGTAAGATTCTTCCACACAAAATTTGCTCAACCATGTCTTTATGAACCTTACTTGGTTCACTGATGCAAAGTTATGTTGAAACTGGAAGGTACGGTGGCCATGAGAGGCCAAATGGACTGCAACTTTAGAAAACACCAGAAAATAGAAAAACGCTGCAAAAGGACACATAAACACCAAAACATGCTAAGCATTGCTCTGGGAGACACTTAAAAGAAGTGGAGAATTTTTCAGATTTGTGAGGAATGAAAATACTATAGATATAGGTTTGCTATTAGATGTTAACTATTAGCCTGAAAATCTGTCATCTGTTGAAACACACATGAGGGTTTATATGACTGCTGTTTTGCTTTAGGTGAAATAAACAACTAAACTCAGACAACTTGTGTTTTTGAGGGCAAGATGCATTGTCCATTCTGTGGGTTTAAGTTTGAAAAATAATTTCACTGTTCATGTGGGAAAAAAATGCTTTGTACTGGCTAAAGCTGCTGCCACAGCAGCAGATCTCAAATACTCAAGAGGTAATACTTTCTGCACCAGCTGTTATCTTTTAAGTCTAACTAGTTTAGTAAGAAAATAAAATGAAGAGGGCAAGACTTGTTCACATGTTTGGTGTTTGAATTTTTCAGATCTGTATTCATGTATAACCAAATAGTGTCATAAATGAACAAATTTGTTTGTAGTTGGGAAATTGTAGACATCCGGTGTGATATGACTGATAAATCTACATTTCTGAAAGCAAAAACGTGTTTGTGGTGGATCTGACTGGGAAGAGGTGGTGTTTTATGTATAATATATTCATATGTTTTTCTAGTATTAACTTTATCATGTTTGCTTTTGAGTTATATACAAAGATAAACTAATGAAGAGCCTCTTACTATCTCCCTCTCATTCCCTCCTTTCAGCCAAGTCATTTGTTCAGCATTTGTTCAAATACCCTGAAGGTAAAGAGCCTGAAAGGAGGATGCTCTCAAAATCCAAAAAAAAAGAAAAAAGAAAGACATCAAAGAAAACAGTGAAGGTTTTTATTTACAAAGATTTTAAAACTTTTATTTTGTTGTCTGACAACAGGTTTTCAACTGAAAACCTGTTGTCAGAAAACTGGCTGAAAACTGGCTGATATCCAGAAATCCTACCAGTGGCTGGACAAAGCTGGACTGAAAGACAGCACAGAGGCACTAATCATGGCAGCACAAGAACAAGCTCTGAGTACAAGATCCATAGAGGCTGGGGTCTATCGCACCAGGCAAGACCCCAGGTGCAGGCTGTGTAAAGATGCCCCAGAGACAATCCAGCACATAACAGCAGGGTGCAAGATGCTAGCAGGCAAGGCATACATGGAACGCCATAACCAAGTGGCCGGCATAGTGTACAGGAACATCTGTGCCGAGTATAACCTGGAAGTGCTGAGGTCAAAATGGGAGACGCCCCCAAGGGTGATGGAGAATGACCGACCTAAGATCCTGTGGGACTTCCAGATACAGACGGACAAAATGGTGATGGCTAACCAACCGGACATAGTAATGGTGGACAAGCTGTACCGTAGCGATACCGAATGACAGCAACATCAGGAAGAAGGAACACAAGGGTTCTCTCAGAAAAACACTATAGCATGCTCCAAACACCAGGCTACTATTGATTCATAAGGACACTGGAGGATAAGAAAAGTTGTAACTGATTACATTCAGTGGTACTTTATCTAGCGAAACCATCTTCCCATCCAAAGGTATAAAATTCAAACAATTCTTTGCCCATTTGACAAAATCTTTTTATAAGATTATATGGTTATTCTTTTATTCTAATAAACTTTCTATTTTGTTCAAGATCTACTCCACTTCCAATAAAGAAGGAAAACAAATATTATAAATGCAAAAACCTTTTCAGGGGGACTTGGCTTTTTGTATCAGGATGAGTGTCTTAGGTAGACAACAATGGTGGTTAATTTCTTAACAGAGTGTTTTGCCATTGTCACTTGCTTGCTTGTTGAGAGGCAGATTAAGCTGTAGGGTAAGGCAACACAACCTTGAGCAATAACAACTAATCATTTTTTTAATGACACTGTTTCATAGGTTCAGAGAAGGTCTAGCAACACTGGAATTTGTTAACGCCCTGGAACTTCATCCCTCACTCTTCTTCTCATTCATGTGCTACACTGAGACCAGGCTGACAGCTGATGCTCTGCAGAACATCTTCCATGTGCAATGCAGTCCACTTGGCAGCAGCAAGTGTCAAGAGGAGCCAAGAGTACAAAGCTACTGACAAGACTATCTGCTTTCTGTAGAAGGTATTAAATTTGCTGAAAGTGCAAAAATAAGTATATTTATCTTGTGAACAAAGTGTAATTGCACACTTTTGTCAGTTTATTCTGATTATAAATAACTCTTTCCATCTATTTTTAGATCCTCACAGAGAAATATGTCTCTAGAAGGCATCATTATGTTTGCAACTGGACTGAGGGAAATTCCTCCAGCAGCAATTCAGCTGAAGCCACAGCTTCTTTATCAGACCATCTCACACTTCTCTGTAGCAGAAGTTTGTGCAAATACAGTTCCAATCAAAAGTTTAAGACCACTTGAAAAAAGGGCAGGTTCAACATGCAATAAGAAGAAATGGGAGTGCGACTAATTTTTGAGCATGCACTTTATTGAACACAATGCTTAAACTAAAACATGCTGTTTTAGTTACAGCTGATCAAAAGTTTAAGACCACACCTCCAAAAAACTGTAAGTGATTATTCTCCTGGAAGAAGTCCCTTGTCCTTCGGCATTGTGTGCTGTAGCACTGTCCTGTTGATAAACCCATAAACCCAGTTGTTACCATACAGAGGTGGGCCCTCAGTCATGAGGGACGCTCTCTGCAACATGTGGATATAGCCAGTAGCTGTTTGACACAGCTGCACCTCCTGAAGCTCCATTGTTCCACTGAAGGAAAAAGCACCCCAGACCATCATCGTCAAAACATATCAGGTGGGATCTGCTTGTCTTGCCAGTAACGTTGGAAACCATCAGGACCATTAAGGTTACATTTTTTCTCAGAGAATAAAACTTTCTTCCACCTTTCATTTTCCCGTGCTTGGTGCTCTTTTGCAAAGTCCGAATGGTCAGTTATGCGGAGTTCAATGAGACGAAAGATTGAAGATGTTTTTGTTTTAGAACACCTTCAGTCTTAGATGCCGTCTGATGGGTATGGGGCTTCAGTCGGCACCACCGAAATGCCACAGAGGATCAAGGACAAAAGAGGATCTGCCTAACTTTCAACAATACTTCTATGCTACAATTCATCTCAGGATGTTTAAAACATGCCCTCTTAGATGAGCCCTGGCTAGATGCAGAACAGGCACTATGTAATAATCTAGAGATTTCAGACCTACCATTTATCAGCTCAAACATCAAACAACATGAATGCTTTAAAAGCATCAACATCAGCTCTTCTCTGACAGCATGGTGGGAGTTTCTAAAAAGGTCTTCATTAATCCCATGCAAATGTACACCTATCTGGAACAACCCTGACATACTACAGAACAATGATATGATTAACTTCCCAGATTGGCGTTGAAAAGGAATTAAATACTTTGAATATACATTAGAAAGAGCAGACTTTATTCCGCTTGACAGACTAGTTATACAGCAAAACCTCGGGTCTCAGAAATGCTCAAAAACCATTAAATTGATTAGATATCCCAGCCTACAATTAATACACTACGAAATACTACATAGAGTACATTATACAGATCAGTGGATGTTCAAGATGGGTGATGTTCGTCTTCTAACAACTGCTCACACTTTGGTTCTGTCCACCAGGGCTGGATTGGGACAAAAAATCAGCCCGGGCATTTTGACTAGAGACTGGCGCGACATCCGCTGGTTTCCTCTTTATGGTGCAAAGTGTGCGATAAACAAACAAGAGAGAAAAACCGATCAGCTGATCATTGATCAGTTTCATGATTGAAGTAGCAACAGGTGAGGGAGGGGAGAGAATGAGAGAAGAAGAGGCAGCTGTGCAGCGTAACGAAACAGAATAACTCCAGCTTTGTGTCTTTTTCCATCCTAGCTAAAGTACGGGACAAACTGTGTTCCTTTTCAGCTCAATACGAAAGGCGTAATATTTTCTCTGACTACGTCTCTGAATTCCGTTTTTTACGGGGCGGTTGGCAACTCTACTACCTAACCTTATGAATAAAATAAAGTTCACTATCAGTAACATCAAAGCACCCAAACAGCTGTATAGAAACTCCATCATGCTAGCTAGCACGCAGTACGAGTTATTGTAACTGACTGTAAAAAGTCAGCATAACGAAAATAAACTCCACCTTGGTTTATATCTGACCCAGATAGACTGCAGGTCATAACTTCTTACCTGAAGTTCAGTTCACCTGACACTCGGACCTGCGGCCGCCTTGAGTCTCTCCTCCTCCTGCCTCCCCTTTCCCTCATCCACCTGCTGGCCTCTGTGGAAGCTCCGCCATAGCCACCACCAAACAGCTGAGTTATTTTTACACATCTGCCAGCATCGGGCCAATTCACCACCTTTCATTGTTTATACTGATACAAAAAAAAACAAAAAAACATTTGCCCATAAAAATGAAAAATCACCATCGGCCCACCGGGCAAATGCCCGATGGCCAGTCCAGCTATGCTGTCCAGCAGTTCAGAGGTTTTTCCCCTGGATATGTTAAGACTTATCAAAGTGTGTGAAATGTAACATTTCAGCCTCCACTTGAGTTTGCTTGTTGGGCAACTTGGATGACATCACTATAGAGACGAATGCAGCCCACATGGTTCTCACTGCCCTATGCATTGCCAAGAAAACTGTTCTTACCAATTTAGAGACTGTCTGATAGAACATATTAGTCTTGATACAACCTCTGCTGCTATGTTAGATCAAGCCCTCTAGGCTCCGTTGATCAGCTCCATCACCTAGTCGGAGTGGGGGGGTCGAGGTTTTGTCCCACCTTTGTCAGTGTAGTTGGGAGGGCCTCTAGTCTCGTCAATGCCTGCTTCATGTCCCGGGGGACAGGGCTATGGCTCCCTATACCCTACCTACTATTAGACAGTTAAATGGAGAAACCTTGTGAATACAAGTGCACACACCTGTGTACAAACAGGTACTCACAGACACACACGTTCTTGGTTGGCTGTTGCCTCTAAACATATCGCGTGTTGATGGTCAATACTTATTCTTTACTTGTGCTTATGTTGGTTGTTGCGGTTTCCCTGCTGTGTTGCCCTGTTATTGCTTTTCTTTCCCCAGCAGGTGATTAAACAGATTTTTAGGTTGTTTTTTTTTTTCTTTTTCTCTCTTCTCCTCTAATCCCCTCTAATTCCCTCTCTTTCTGTTAAGCCTCCAAAATTTGATTCTGTTCATCTGGACATAGCGTTTTCAGTGGGAGAAACGTTTCATCATCATCCAAGTGACTTCTTCAGTCTCAGCTGACTGCAGGTTTCCCCAACCTTATAAACAGTACATTTGCACAATGACTGAAACCAGCCCACTGAAGGAACAATGGGCTGTGAGGTCAGTTCCTTCATCATGCTTATGCAAATTCTTACGACCATTGATCAACAATAGTGATGGGATTTCTGGCTCTTTTAAGAGAACCGGCTCTTTCGGCTCTGAACCGGCTCTTCAGCTTGTTTTGTTGCTTAAATTAATTTATTATTAACAATAATATAAAATTATGCACAAAAGGAATTACTAATGTAAAAAAGTGGTTTTATTTATATATGTTTATATATAAATATATACGGTGGCCCCCAGAGACAAAACACGAACAAACTCCAAAACACATTTCTAGCGTTAACTGAACTTCCAAAACAGCTAGCTAGATCACTTAAATTACACAATTGAAAGCATATGTGTATTGTTTGTGTATTTATACACAAGCATTCATATATAGTCAAATAATTTAAAAAATTTTAACCTGTTACTACCACACACCAAATCCGGTCGTTGGTACTTGCTGGCTTGTGTAGCCAATAGGTTACAAAAGCTCAACACTGCCCCCTAGCATCCTGGAGCACTTCTGTTGTGTTTTGTACGGGTTTTGGAGTTTTTACGTGTTTTGGATTTTGTATGTGCTTTGTCTGTAGGGGCCACCGTAAATATACTTTCATTTATTCACTCCACATAAAATGTAATAAATAACTGATATAATACAAAAACCAACTATTTACATTTCAACTTTTAACTGCACATTCTCTGTCATATGGACCTGCATGAATAAACTTTCTGAATCCTTTATCATCCGCAACTGAAAATAGTTGTGGATGATTACTATACCTTTCTAATGTGACGTTGTTGTCCCTGGCTCTTTCTGTCTCTCTCTCCCTCCTGCTCTGTTCCTGTGCTACTGCAACTGTAACTACCGCCCCTCCCCCCTCTGCCCAGCACAAAGCACAAGGCTCGCATGCGGAGTGAAGCGGAAAAAAAGTGCGAGAGAGGAGGTGAGAGAAAGAAAAAAAACACGGCTCGCGATAAGGAGCCGGCTCCCGTCATTCACGTCAAAGATCCGGCTCTAAGAGCCATTTCGTTCGCGACCAACACATCACTAATCAACAACCACTGATCAAAGCCCACTGATCAATGGCCATGAGTCCCATTCACAGAGAGGTGGGGAATGGCTGCAATCACAGCATTGTAAGATGGTGACAGATGTACCCTTAGGCCCCCTCCTCGATTTAGAGATGGTTTTTCCCTTTTCACGTAAATGGCCTCCTTGACTCCGCCCTCAAACCAGCGTTCCTCCCTGTCCAGGATGTTACATCCTCGTCATTGAAAGAGTGTCCACTGGCCTGTAGGTGTGAATAGACTGCAGAGTCCTGGCCTGACGAGGTGGCTCTTCTGTGTTGTGCCATCCTCTTAGCCAGAGGTTGTTTGGTTTCCCCCGATGTATAAATCCTGGCAATCCTCCTGCACTTAACAGCGTACATTATGTTACTCTCTGTCATGGGACCCGATCCTTGGGGTGGACCAGTTTTTGGCGCAGCGTGTTTTGGGGTTTAAAAGCCACAGAGACCCGGTGTTTAGAAAAAATGCGTCTCAGCTGCTCCGATACTCCTGACACGTTACAGGATCACTACAGGTTTTCTCTTAGGCAGCGGTTGTCCTTCTCTCCTGGGTCGGCTGGAGCTTTCTTTAGGAGCCTTTCCAGCTGTCCAGATGGGATAACCACATTTACTCAGGGCCTTCTTGATGTGATGTTCCTCTGCTTCCCTGGCTGCTGTGTCTGTGGGGATGGTGTTCGCTCTGTGTTGTAGCATCCTGATGACGCCCAGTTTGTTCCAGTGGATGATGAGAGTCAAACCTTAGATACTGATCCGTATGTGTAGGTTTACTGTACACGTCAGCTTTTAGATGTCCCCCATTACTGATGGAAATCTCACAGTCTAAGAAGGCTAACCTGCCACTTTTCATATCCTCCCTGGTGAATTTGATGTGTCGGTCCACCGAGTTAATGTGATCCGTGAACTGAGATTTGATTTTCACCCAGGTGTCATCCACATACCTGAAGCAATGGCTTGGTGGTGTTCCAGGGTAGGATAGCAAAGCCCTCTTTTCCACTTCTTCCATTGACAAATTGGCCACGATGGGTGAAACTGGGGAGCCCATGACACACCCATGTTTCTGCCTGTAGAACTGAGCCTTGTATGTGAAGTAGCTGGAATTTAGACACAGTTCCAAGAGCAAACACACTTGGTCAATGCTGAGAGTGGTCCTGTTGCTGAGGTTGGGGTCATCCTGTAATCTCTTACGAACGACCTCCAACGCTTCTGTGACTGGGATGCAAGTGAAGTGAAGCCCAGATGAACAGAATCAACTTTTGGAGATTTACTTACCTGGATGATTGAGCATGCATCAAGATGTTTCTGTTGAGCCATTTCCCAACGTAACTTTTCTTTGTCTTTTTTCTTTCCCCCAATCCTGTACATTTTAATCATAATATCTTAAAAATTAAAAAATAAATAAATAATAAACATTGAGTAAACTATGAGAATCAAATGGATCAGTATGGAAAAAGCTGTAATGATGCACTTGGGGAAGTAAATCTGTTGGGCATTTTTCTTGGCCTTCAGACAATAATTCTGATTGTTACAGTGCCGGATGAGACAGGTAGAAAAAAAAAAAAAAGAAAGAAACACATGGGATACAGAGCTGAGAGAGATAAAACATAACGAGATGGGAGGAAAGAAATCTGAGCACACTGACACAGGATGCAAGACTGTCAAAATAAAACAGGAAACATGACACACACTTAGATGCAGACTTGACATGGAGACATGACTGACTGGGGAGACAGAGGGAAGATGGATCATGGAAATGAGTAAGAAAAGGAGAAACATGAAACCGAGGGAAGGCAGAGCCAGAAACCTAAAGACTAGAAACTATAAATATAACATAAGTAGAAAACAATAAAGAGAACCATTCATAAAAATAAATCAAAGAATATTAATTTAAACCAGAGTTTACACATTTTGGTTCTCAGACCCTGTACCGTGACACCAATATTTGCATACACTTAATATCTGTAAATCCCCACAGAAAAAATAAAGTCAATATGATAGGAGGGGCACTTCACTTCCAACTATATCTATATTGAGTTTCACGTAATATACTGGGAGAGAGAGATATTAGGCCCCTTATTTCAAACAGAGTGATTTGTGGCCCCAATAAAATGATTTGTGACCCTAGGAAGTAATAAAGGAAGTAATAAAAATATGATATTCATAAATATATGATATTCATAAAAAAGTATGATATTCATCAAAAAATATGATATTCAAATCCAAAATATGCTAGTTCATAGCTCATTGCTTTTTCCCCCCAAAAAAGAACTAATTGATTATTTTACAAAAAAAAAAAAAGGTTTTATATGTAATAGCATTATTTTATTTTTAAGCCATTAAAAAAAGTTTTTTACTTTTTATGCTTAAAAACGCCATCTGGTGGTGGGTCAGCGCGTGTGTTTTCCCGGGCACGCGCCCGCGTGTCTGTGCACGCTCAGGCGCGCGCCTGTGTCTGGGACCGCGCCTGTGTCTGGGACCGCGCCTGTGTCTGGGACCGTGCTTGTGTCTGGGACCGCGCCTGTGTCTGGGACCGTGCTTGTGTGTTTAAAAATGTGTTAAACCAGAGTAAAAGTGCTTAGTTAAACTTGTGCTTTTGTAACGTTCAGTATGGCCAGACATACAGGTTGCATGCCTCGGGGGAAAACTTTATTTCAATTTATTTGCATTTAATCCGAACAAAGAGATTTAGAATCAAACTCAGAATCGCAAAAAACTCGCGATCCCCGAAAAACTACCCCAAGCATAAGCGCACCGCTGCGGCACACCTGCACCAGGGTAAACTTCCGCCTACCCCACTCCTGCTTTACAGGTGAAAATAGAGCAACAGGACAGCTAGTCTTTGATGTTATTTTTATTTTCTGCTGTGTTTTACTTGCATCTATTTGAAAGACTGAGTGTAAACACAAAAAATATTTTAAGTGCTGGAATGTGCAGAAAATAGGTTTAAATGTTAAACTAATTTCTTCAAGTCAGAGAATGTTGCATATAATTTCATTTTTGCTTGATGCATAAAGTTAAAAGATTAAAACTAATAAAACAAGTTTTAAAAAGAGACTTTTTCATTTGATTACATTTTGTATGATGGATTATGCAGAAAAAGTAGAATTGGGCTGAAAGATCTATCACTTTATCACCTATTCAGGTTGTAAATCGTGTTTTTAAAAAGTAACTAAGTAACTAAGTAATTAATTACTTTTGAAAATAAGTAATCAGTAAAGTAACTGGATTACTTTTTAGGGGAAGTAATCAGTAATTAGTTACTGATTACTTTTTTCAAGTAACTTGACCAACACTTATTATGACCCATCTCACCCTGGTAGTTTTTGCGGTGTGCAAAAATTGATTAAAAGCGTACAGGATGAGACTGGTACAAAGATTAACGCGCAAACAGCTCAGCAGTTCCTCGCAGAACAGGATGCTTACACCTTGCACAGAGCTGCACGCCTGCGCTTTCCGAGAAACCGTGTGTTTGTCCCCAGACCTCTTAATCAATACCAAGCAGACCTTTGTGATATGAGAGCGTTATCCGAGCATAACGATGGCTATCAATATTTACTTACAGTTAAAGATGTTTTCTCTAAAAAAGCTTATGCAAGAGTCTTGAAAAACAAAACAGGCGTTCAAGTCACTAAGGCTTTTGAGGCTGTCTTAAAATAGCCAAATCCCTCAAAAGCTACAAACAGATAGCGGTAAGGAATTTTTTAATTCCAGTTTTCAATCTTTAATGACAAAGCATGGTATAAATCATTTTGCTACAGGGAGCGATCTAAAAGCTTCAGTCTGTGAAAGGTTTAATAGAACTCTTAAAAGTAAAATGTACAGATATTTCACTCCTGCAAATACACGTAGATATATCAATGTGTTACAAGATTTATTACACAGCTATAACACTAGTTATCATCGTTCCATAAAAATGGCCCCGAATCAAGTAAATTCATACAACACAGCGTTAGTATTTCAAAACCTATATGGCACTTCTCCTCGCTGTAGAAAAAAGCCCATGAAATTTAAAAAGGGAGCTCACGTGAGACTGTCTAAAGTTAGAGGTGTGTTTGATAAGCGGTATGAGCAAACATTCACCGGTGAGATATCTACTTTTGACCAATGCATACCTAGAGACCCTCCTGTTTATAAAATCAAAGATTACGATGGGGAAGAAATTATAGTACATATATGGCTTATATGTAGTTTTTACGAGCATGAGCTGCAGAAAATCGGTCTTGTCAAGGATAAGCTCTATCACATAGACAGAATTCTCTCAAAACATAAACAGAGGGGTTTATTTCCTGGTCAAATGGAGGAACTGGCCTGAAAAGTTTAATAGCTGGGTTAAAGCCAGTGAGCTTAAAAACATCGCATAACAAACGCCGGATCTCACACACACCTTGGTAACCTTGGTAACGGGTCAGCATGACTGTCAGGTCTCAGGGGTTTTATGTCACGCTTCCATCAAACGCTGGTTTGAATGTATTTAAAAATAACACCAGCAGCTGCTTCCGTGTGGATCTCGCACAACATCTCAATCTCGATGGGGCGTGGGAGGTGGCTCTCACTGAAATTTCATATCCCCATACATGGCTTAATCTCCCGAATGATGAGGCTTATTTTGAATGGAAGAAAAAGGGTGATGCTGAGCAGAGGCCTGATGACGTGGTTAAAACGAAAATACGCTCCGGCTTTTATGAGGAATCTAACACGTTGAGAACAGAGATTGAAGCCTGCCTCAGGCATATCGACTCTGATATTTATCTAAAATATCATCCCATTGTTAAAAAGTTTGAATTCACAGCTGGGGGCATATATCAACTCAGGTTTTTCCCACCGCTCGCATATATGCTTGGTGTCCTGGCAGGTGTCTGGCAGCGATTCAAGCACAAATTTGCCCCATATCCTGCAGATATAAAGGCAGGGTGTTATCATCTATTCTGTTATTCTGATATAGCTGCCTTACAGCTCGTGGGTGATAGCTACTCCCCCCTACTGCGTACTGTCAAAATAGAGGGTAATTACGGAGATATCATCACTCTGTGCTTTAACAAACCAGACTACATTCCTGTGGCTCGCAAACACATCGGAAATATCCATATTGAAATCAAAACCGATCAGAACGAGCCTGTAAACTTTACCTATGGTAAAACGATAGTAAAGCTACATTTCCAGCCTGTCAAGGATCTGCCATAACTCATAGCAATATGGAAAATAATAGATTTATACGGTATTATGAAACGCAGGCTGGTAACGGACTGCCCAGGTTTTCAGGTGCGCCTGTAATTTACGGACGAGGAATAGCATCTATTTTCTCAAAATTGTTTAGATTTGTAACCCCGTTCATAAAGCGGGGTGTGAGCATTGCAAAACCTCATCTGAAAGCTGCTGTCAAAGGCTTTGCTTCAGATGTTGTCACCTCCTCACTCTCAAATTTGACTCGTTCGAACACACCAGAACAGCAAGAGGGCTCGGGGCTGAGCATAATTTCATGTAGACCCTTAAAACGGCCTCCGGGTCGCAGGCTGACAGAGTTTAAAAAGCGGAGGAAAACGGTCAAAAAGAGACAGACTGGGAAAACCGTCAGGTGGACAGGACACAAGTCTAAAGCTGATATATTCTAAAAAACACGAGAGATCAAGCGAATGCACCTTATAAAAACACCTTGTGTGTACAAGAGATACTCGAGCCATTGAACTGAGGATGAGGAAAATGATTTGACCTGATTACGGTAATTTAGAGGGCATGGTATTGCTAAAGAATTCGCTGGCATGAAGTTTGTTAAATAAGTTTTCAGGCACGCGCTTGCAAGCGTGCTGTGGCTGAAAGGATCTACTCCTTTCTCTTCAATAAACTTGTTTCTGAACAATGTGGAACCCCGAGCTAGAATTTCAACATCGTTTTCACATTATAAAAGGGCCTCTTTCATGAAATTAAAGGTGCCAGAGCTGACTGAATGATACCATTCGTAAAATTCCTGCCTGCCTTGGGTCGTCATCCATTCCAGACTATAAGTGGAGGGGGGAGGGTAAGGGCCTGCATAAGTTAGGTTTGGTTTCGAAATGAAACAATGGGGGAAAAGCCTTTAATGCTCTCTGAAAAACCCATTGCTTTCAGTGTAGCTGACAGTGGCATAGGGAGAAAGCAGTTGGAGTCAATATAGCGCTCATTAAAGTCTGGGTCTGTAAAGCTGATCACTTTCGAGCCTTGCATGATCAAGTTTGGTTTTAAACCTTGCTTAACCATAACGCTGAGAATAATGTAAGCATCAAAGCCCTTAGCATTATGGGTGATAAAGATAGAGCCCTTAAAGAGCGAGCGTCTAAAATGAGCGAGAAACTTTTCAGCACAATCCTCATCCTGACAGCTCCAAGATTTACCATCTGATGGTTTTGTCTACCCATATCACTCATGGGAAGGGTTGCTGCTATAAAAATGATGGTATTACCAAAAATAAATTATTTATTCTCAATGATCCCAACTAAACCGCCGCAAGATTGGTTCAGATCTCTAGATTCATATATGTCCAAATTCCTTTGGAAAAATAAGCCCCCACGTATAAGCTTAAAAACACTACAAAAGACCAAGGATAAAGGAGGATTAGAACTACCTAACTTTCAGCACTACTTCTTAGCCAACAGGCTTCAGTTTATCTCAGGATGACTAAAACATACCCTCTTAGATGAACCTTGGCTAGATGTAGAACAAGCACTTTGCAATAATCTAGAGATTTCAGATCTACCATTTATCAGCTCAAACATCCAACGACATGAATGCTTCAAAAGCATCAACATCAGCTCTTCTCTGACAGCATGGTGGGAGTTTCTGAAGTTGACAGAGTCTTCATTAATCCCATGCAAACGTACACCTATCTGGAACAACCCTGACATATTACAAAACAATAATATGATAAACTTTTCAGATTGGAATGGTAAAGGAATCAAATATGTAGAACATATACTAGAAGGAACAGAATTTATTTCATTTGACAGACTAGTTACACAATATGGGATCAACAAGAAAAGATTTTTAGAATATCAACAAATTAAATCCATAATAAAAAAGAAATTTAAACCGGGTCAAGTTGAACTACAAACACCACCAAGTGTGGTTCAATTTCTTACTCTTAAAACCCCCAAATTACTATCCAAAATATACAGAATGCTTTCTAAAACAGATGAATCAATATCACTTCCTATTGCAAAATGGGAAGCGGATTTATCAGTTAACTTAGACCAAAACTTCTGGTCTCAGATTTGCTTAGAAACCTTTCATCTAATCAGAAATCCCAGTCTTCAATTAATTCAATACAAAATACTACATAGAGTGCACTATACAGGTCATCGGATGTTCAAGATGGGCTTTGCATCTACCAACAACTGCTCACACTGCCAAACCAATTCACCGGACAATTATATCCACGCTCTTTGGTTCTGTCCACCAGTTCAGAAGTTTTGGCGCGAGATATGTGAAGACTTATCAAAGTGTCTGAAATGTAACATTCCAACTTCCCCCTTAGTGTGTTTGTTGGGCAGCTTAGATAATGTCACTTCAGAAAAGAATATAGCCCATATGGTTTTCACTGCCCTATGCATAGCCAAGAAAACAGTCCTCATGAACTGGAAAAATAAAAACAATCTTAATTCTAACCAATATAGAAATTATCTATTAGATTACATTAGTCTTGATACAGCCTCTGCCACCACATCAGATCAATCGCTCTGGGCTCCTCTGATCAGCTCCATCACCTAGTGGGGGTGGGGGGTCATATTTTGGTCTCGCCTTCACTGTTGTGATTGGTGTGGGGGTAGGGTCAGGCTTAGGGCGTCAGGGGGTTCCCCGGGAGCATCTTCCTTGGGGGGCTCAACCCGGGGTAGCGGTCATGGCCAATTAGGGGCTCTGTTGGCTCTTAGGTGACGGTTTCCTCGTGGCTACGTGCAGCAGGGCTAGGGGAGGGTCTGTGCTGACGGACGGGGGTTACTGACCTGGTAGCCTGGCTGCCCCTGGGTGGGTCCGGGACGGGCGTGAGGTTCTGGGGGCGCTCTGGCTCTGGCCTGGGTCCCTGGCCGGGCCTCGGGGGCCTGGGTCCTGGTTGGTGTGTTGCCGGGGTTGTGGGCGGGTGGGTGTATGGGGGCCCAGCCCTGGCGCAGGGTGCCGCCGGTGCGTCGAGCCACCTGGGGGGCTCTTCAACTGGTGGGGTGGGGGAGTTGTCACATCTTGCAGGAGCTTTCCTCTCTCAGGAACTCTCTCTGCAAGAGGGGGAGATACAGGAGAGGTGGAGGAAGATCTCAGCCTGGGCGTCTATTGTCTTATGTAGTCTGGAAGATGAGTGGATGATGGGGTGGGTGCAGTTTTCTCTGTGTTGGGGTTGGGTGGACTGCCACGGGCTCTGTGGGGCCAGACGGCGCCGCTGCGCTGGGCCCCGGTTCGGATGGGCCTGGGTCCCCCTTCCCTGGCGGGTCGCGGAGTATGGGGGTGCCTACTGGGGTCAGCGGGGGAGCTGGCCCCAGGGAGGGGTCACTTGCCCCTCCCTTCCTTCCCTCCCCATCTCCAGCTGCCTCCCTCTTCCCGCTCCACCACAACCACCCACACATGCAGGGCCTTGGAGTAGGGGTGTGTCACCAGGGTGCAGAGGAGGTAACCCCCCCCCTCTGTCCCCTTCTGGCTGCCTCTGCCTCAATTTTATCCCACAACTTAGACATTCACATTACTCACACTCTCATTACACATACATATAGGATCTTGGGGGTGGGCACGCTACACGGAATCCCAATTACCATCAGGGTGTACACCTCACCCCTGGCGTCGTTGCCCACCTCTCAATTTTAAATGCACGTAGACATTGAGGGCTAGCAGGAGGGACTATGTGCTTACCTGCTGCTCTGTGGCAGGTAGCTCCATGCCCTCCTGGGTTTTAAATGCACCTTAGAACACACATACATCAACACTACAATGAGCGGGTGGAGGGAGGTTAGGAGTCTTCTCTCACCCTCGTTCTCTGCGGCCTGCTGGAGCAGGGGGGCTAGGAGGAGGAGTTGGCCGTCCGACTGGGGTCCGGAATGTGGGGCCTCCCTGCTGCTGCGGAGTCGGGGCGGTCTGCTTCTCCCCACCGCAGGGAAAAGGGTAACACAACCTGGGTCTGGGTGCAATTCCCCCCTCCAGGGGCAAGGGTACCTAGACCCGGTTCGTAGAGTACGCTTGGGGAGTGTGATTGTGTGTACAGTGTCTCTTTATGTCTGTCTCCATGTTGGTTGAGTGTGGAGTAAGTGCATATGAGAGCATGAGGGTGGGAATGGATGTTTGTATCTGTGTGTGCCTGTATGTCTGTGTCCATATGTCAAGTTGGGTATCAGAGGCCACCTCTCTGAGGACATCTCAGGCCCTCCAAGGTTTGGAGGCCTATCTCCCCCCACCACTTCCCCTGCCGGGGGCGGACTCCCTCAGACATCGGTGCGTTGGTGGTTCTTTGTGTCCGGGGATGGGCGTCCGGGTACACACCGGCTCACTCCTTGGTGGCTGCTTATCGGGGCCTGGGGCTCGCTTGGGCCACTTCGGAGGTGGGGTGCCCTCGGCCTCTCGGCCTGGGGCTCGGTCACTCAGGCACAGCTGGCTGCCGGCGGAGCTCACGGGCACGTCACTGCAACCCCCCCTGGCTTCTGCTCCGTGGCTGCTGAGTGACCCCTCATCTAGGACTCTCCTCAGCTCTTTCTGGGACAGTGGCACGGCTGCCCCTCTGTTGGTCTTCCTTGGTCTCTTGTGTTCTGGGGGCCTCTGGATGTCTGGAGTTTTGATCTCCTCCATACCTGCTTCATGCCCTGGAGGACGGGGCAGTGGCCCCCCACACCCTCTAGCAGATAATTACATGAAGGAACCTTTTAAAAAACAAGCGCGTCCATGCTCACAGGTGTACACACGGGTGATCACACACACAAACTACACCCTTTTTGGCTCCTACCTCAAAGCACACTGTGCTGTCGATCTTACGTGCTGCACAATAATGTTTAATATTTAGTATTTACTGTCATATTCCCATATATCATTGTGATGTTGTTTATTCTATTACTCTCGTTTTCTTCTGCTTGTTTTCTTTTTTCTTTCTCAACAAGTGATCAAGGTGATTGATGGATGTATTTTTTTGTCTGCTTATTCTGTTGGTTTTTGTTTTTTGCCCTTCTCCCCCGTCCCTCTTCTCAACTGTTTTTCTTTCCCTCTTTCTTTCTCCCTTTTCTTTCCCCCAGTCAAGTCTGTCCCGTATTCAGCAAGTGAAAATAAAATAAAGAATGAATAAAATAAAAAAAAAAAAAAAAAAAATGATGTGATGGTTTTGTACACACCAGAAAAGGAGCGTGTTCGCCGTGATCATTTACAAACGGTTCAAAATCCTAAAAAAATCAACTTGTTGTTATGTTTTGTTTCACGTTCTAAAACCTGCATATAACACTCGTGTGTTTGATGATCACTAGAGATTTCCTGGCGACAGATTGGGCATTTGCTCTTTTGACATTTATGAGGTTTTTCGTTTGCTGCTAAACAATAAAGCCGCAAACACTTGACACATTTTTTATAGAGATCGCAGTTGCTTTCACGCCTCTCAACGAGTTTTTTATGGCTCTCGAAACAATGCGGAGACCTACAGGTGCGATTACAATCAGCACACACAATAGGCGAGAGAAAATGTTGGCTACAGTCAGGCTGCATACAGACTGAGCAGCAAGCAGGGCAGAAATGGGATAACACATGGTTAAACCCTGTGTAACAGTGATTACAGACGTAGTCTGTGCCCATAAATCCTTTTAGATTTTTGATAGCGTAGTAATGATTCTCAAATAAAAATAAACACAGGGTTTTTTCGCTAGTTGCTGTACTAGTTTGAAATTTAAAAAGGCTGCGATCATGCTCGTTACGGTAAAATACTATAATTTTACATCCGAGTAACCTTTCAAATGTAATTATTTGATTAAAGCCCACAGGCGTTTGATCATTTAGACCAGCTTTGTGCAGAAGGTGGGCCAGACTTATAGCAAAACATAACTTATTCGCTGGGTTATGGACGACGTATAAAAAATGCCTTTTCTTTTTCACAATTTTGTTGTTGAGTATGTGTCTAAGCAATCTCTTTCCACTACGGTTTGGGGGTCTAACGATCTGCGCTACGAGCAGATCAAGCAGGCAATCACGATTGTCCCGTAAAATGGCTGAAACATTATTCTGTAGCTGTTGCCCTATCAGCTCTAACTGTACAACATCACCTGGACCTGCACGGGAGAAAACCCTGCTTGATATTTCACGGGCACTCGCCATTACGCCTTGATAATAATGTGCATAATCGGGGATATCGTTTGGAGGCGGGAAATTCAAAATCTGCCTAATTTGAAGATTATTAAATTTATTTCTAACAACTAAAGAGGGTTGTGGTGAATTAACGGCGCAACTCTGGTCTGGATTGCCACCTTGTTGAAAGGAGTGATCGCGATCATTGTTTACTGGGTTAAGTGGCTCGTTAGCAGACACATTGTCTGGGGAAAAGATTAACGAATGCTGGCTATGAGAATCATTGACACAATTTTCATTTAGCCTGTTTATTTGGCTCAATAACTCTGGCAGTATTTGAACCTCATCTTGTATTTGCGCCAAGGCTTCTAAAGCGCCATTAAGCTCGAAAAACTGATCTGATGAATGAGAATGAGCCGGTTCTGACTCTGTTTGGGCCCCAACATGCTCAACTCCTAAACTACTAGAGTTATTTTGCAGGGCACTTTCACTAGGGGCTAATCGGGCTAGAGCTAAATTAAGCATTTCTAAAGGGTCATTATTATTGATCACATCAGGTTGCTCATGGTTTTGTGGAGGTGTATTCTGTGAATGATGAGTATTTTCATTTAACCTAGCTAACGCTGTTTCTAAAGCAAGAAATGGGTCTGTAATATCTTGTTCCTGGTTATCCATTTCCTGGTTGTCCTACCGGTCCTCCTGTTCCTCCTTATGAGATGCCCTAAGAATTTGAGGGTAAGATAGAAAATAGTTAGTCATGTTAAATACAAAAGGGATAGTTTCTATAAAATAAGAAAAAAGTGAGAACCTAGAGAGACTGACCGTGATTGGATCTCAAAAGCCGGCGCCGTGAGTTTCGGCTGCCGGGGGGAGAGGCAGCATTGGCTGGGATGCTTCTCCGGGAGCCAGGAACACGGGGACTCAGCACTGAGCGCAAATCTTGCCTATCCATATCGGACAGATGGATATTTTTTCCCCTATGGTCCCGGAGAGAACAAGCGCTGGTGGGGATGGAACTGTGGCCGGAAGAAGAAGAAGCCGGCCGACCTAACGTAGAGAGCAGGTCTTGCCTCCCGCGGGTCGAGAGACGGATGTTCTTGCCTGTGGTTCGCTGGAGCACTGGTGGAGAAGAACTCGGTGAGCTCAAAAAAAGAAAGTTGTCCAAATCCGAGATGTCTAAAAAAAAAAAAAAAAAAAAAAGAACAATTAGCTTTTAATACGGGGAACAAGAATGAAACAAACCTACCAATTCGATCGAGAGAATCAAAAAGAGAAGAGTTGAGCACGCTTATTTCAGAGTCTAAAAAAGAAATAACAAGGAGTATTTAAAAACAGTAAAAAACAGTAAAAATATAAGCATTATATGAACAAGAGTAAGAAAAATGAGGTACCTGATGAGGCCATGATCACTGCTATAGTATAGTGTACTAAAGCACTTTTAGCTCTGAGTGTTAAACTTGAGTTTATATATATTTTAAAAAGTGTATTCCAAGTGTTAAACAAACCCTATTTGCATGGTTCTTGAAGATGAAAAGCTTTTTTTTGACAGAAAATGGTTGAAAGGAAGGGATGATTAACACTTCCCGATTGATATGCACATAAGGAAAGAGACGCCAGTTGTTGAAGCGGTCTGGAGACAGGGGTCTTATGCGAACTCACAAACAGTCTGAGCGGCGCTAGCTGTTCCGAAGTCAGACGTCTTGTGGGAGCGCCGTGCCAGTCTTTAACCTCAGCGCATCATAAAAATCCGAGCTGCGTGCGATTGGCTAACCGGGGTGCGAGGGGAGCCGCCCCTTTGTTATGTGATTGGCAGCGGGGTGAAGTTAGGCGGAGTTGGTCTCCGGCGCAAATTTCGAACGAGGTAAGCAAGCATTCCGGAGCTGAGCCGGATTAACAAGGAAAAAATTGTGCGCTGGCTGCGGTTCTATGCGAGTAAGAGTGAGGTAGAACTTAGGCTGTGCGCTGAATTTGAGACGGAGCTAGTAAGAGGGATCGTTTTGAAGAAAAAGGACTAAGGATTTTTCAGGATTTTTCCCCTGTTTTCGAATATAAGGTTTTGGGTATAGGAGGGTTCCCTACAAGTTATTCTAGGGGTTTTTTAAACAAATGCAAATAAATTGAAATAAAGTTTTCCCCCGAGGCATGCAACCTGCATGTCTGGCCATACTGAACGTTACAAAAGCACAAGTTTAACTAAGCACTTTTACTCTGGTTTAACACATTTTTAAACACACAAGCACGGACCTGAGACACAAGCATGGTCCCAGACACAGGCGCGGTCCCAGACACAGCCGCGCGCCCGAGCGTGCACAGACACACAGGCGCGCGTGCGCCCCGCGCAAACACACGCGCTGACCCACCACCAGATGGCGTTTTTAAGCATAAAAAGTAAAAAACTTTTTTTAATGGCTTAAAAATAAAATAATGCTATTAGATATAAAAACTTCCATCCATCCATCCATTCGCTTCCGCTTATCCTTTTCAGGGTCGCGGGGGGCGCTGGAGCCTATCCCAGCTGTCATAGGGCGAGAGGCGGGGTACACCCTGGACAGGTCGCCAGTCTGTCGCAGGGCCAACACACAGGGACAGACAACCATTCACACTCACTCGCACATTCACACCTAGTGGTAATTTGGATTTTTTCCAATTAACCTATCCCCACAAGCTGCATGTCTTTGGACAGTGGGAGGAAGCCGGAGTACCCGGATCGAACCCACGCAAACACGGGGAGAACATGCAAACTCCACACAGAAAGACCTGATGGTGGAATTGAACTCAGGACCTTCTTGCTTTGCAGCAACAGTGCTAACCACCATGCCACCGTGCTGCCCCAGATATAAATACTTTTTTAAAAAATAATCAATTAGTTCTTTTTTTTTGGGGGGGGGGGGGGGGGGGGGAGCAATGAGCTATGAACTAGCATATTTTGGATGAATATCATATTTTTATGAATATCATATTTTTGTTACTTCCTTTATTACTTCCTAGGGTCACAAATCATTTTATTGGGGCCACAAATCACTCTGTTTGACATAAGGGGCCTAATATAACTGGGATATTTATAGTTAAAGCTATTCTTTTATATTTTGTAACTTTACAATATATTGTACTATTTAATTTAGTTTAATTAGTTACTTTCTTACTTTCTTGGAGCATTAACCATATGTATTAATAAGTATTATTATTCTGACTCTGTATAAGTAAAATTGAATTGAAGTGAATCAAATTTATTTGAATGGATTGTAAGAACTGCCATAGGCCAGCCAGCCATTAAAGACAAAAAGACTTGTTTGTAATTTACTTATTTACTTATTATGTAGGTATATTATGTTATACCTATGCACCTATCCACACACACACACAAACACACACACACACACAAACACACACACACGCACTCGTGTGTGTGTATATATATATGAAGGAATTACTTTGTTGCTGCTTTGCTTTATGGTTGATGATCAAAGGTCAGTCTTCAACAAAAGATATAAATGCCATAATATGATATAAAGAAATAAATGTCATATGTCATAATACAGCTCAGTTTACGAGCTTCTCTTTTGATTATTGCCACCTTTCTAACCAAAGCATACTTAGAGATAAGTATACTTTGGTTAGATATTTAGTTAGATTCCTGAATTAATTGATTTATCTTCCCTTTTTAAAGAAATTAGTTATCATGGAAAACAAATACATCTTTTGCTGTTGTTCAGGTCTTCCTTGTTATCTATATGTCATAATAGAGACACAAAGTTGGCATATAGAGCTTTGGGATGAACAGATAGGTCTGTAAAACTTTCAATAATAAAAAAGGGATTTCTTTTCTAGTTTCCAGTTTCAGAGCAATAAGTCAATGCCATAAGATTGTTTATTATCAAATGGCCATCTGTCACGGTTGTTAAAGAGTGGACTCAGGCGCGGAGCTCAGAAATAAAGACAGTGTGTTTATTTACAGTGCAGCAAGGTGACAACAGTTCAAATGTGCAACAATGTAAGCCCGTGCGTGGTAGTGAGTGCCCGTCTCTCCTCCAAGTGCTTCCTTTGTGTCCGTGAATCCTCCGTCAATCCCTGGGTGAACACACACACGACAGCAAAATGAGTACGAAGATCAGACAGTACTTCAATCACGCTAGCGGCTCGAAAACACTACCAGGCTTAGTGCAATACTCCAGCGCTGTCTGTCGCTCACCCACACCATTAAGTAGCCCTGCCGAAGGTGGTAGTAGATTGGCAGCCGGTGGATTGATTGCAGGTGCAGCAGCTCCGGGTGACAGCACTTCCGGGTCAGAGGTAGTCTGTTGCTAGGTTACCTCCTAACACATGACAGTGGAGCCGGAGGGGAAGACACATACACACGCACACAAATATACACACTGGCAGGTCCACCGGTCAGGGCGCCGTCAGATCCTGACAACATCTATTTTAAATAACAACCTGAAACTCAAAAACAGACAATTTTAAAGGAAAAACAAACAGATTTTGAGAAATTCAAACCTTCACCATTAGTTCCAGGCATTATTCAAGATTCAAGGTCTTTATTGTCAGTACAATAATATACACAGTATACAGCGTACCGAAATGCCATTTCGCCCTAAGCCCCCCATGGTGCATTTATAAGAATATAAAAAAAATTAATCTCAGAGAGAAAACTAGGAATTACAAATAAATAATAACTTGCTAAATTTGGTTAAAATTAAGAGCTAAAAAGGTACTATTACTTACTACATCTATGTACAATAAACAAAGACAGGACAGAGACAATACAAAGTGGTCATGTGTAATTACAGTAAAGTGAGATGATTGTGCAGTAGGTATTGAATACCAGGTTCAAGTTATGGTCAAGATATTGTAGACAAGACAGGATGAAGATGTGCAAGATGCAAAGTGTGCAAATATAGTATAATGTAGATCAGTAGATCATTAATCAGTAAGAAAGGATTTTCTTTCTTGTATTGTCAGAATAAACTTGAAATGTGCAGAATATTTTTATATAAACACTTCACTGTACTTTGAAGATTGACTTTAATCTTGAAATATTAAAGTTTACATTTTCATTTTGTGCATTTCAATGTGTATTATTGTTTTATAATCTGTTTCGT
This sequence comes from Neolamprologus multifasciatus, assembly GCF_963576455.1. Classification (NCBI taxonomy): domain Eukaryota; kingdom Metazoa; phylum Chordata; class Actinopteri; order Cichliformes; family Cichlidae; genus Neolamprologus; species Neolamprologus multifasciatus. Next base: position 36,786,098 of record NC_140443.1, on the reverse strand, counting down.
TATTTTCTTTTTTTTTAATCAAAAATAATCAAAAAACAAAATTGCATACCTATATTTCCCCAGGTAAGGTTACCATGACAGCATAACAATATGTTCTGTATCCAAAACAAGGTTATATCAGGAGATTGTGTCCTAAGATTGGTTTAACTGAATACTGATAATAATGTGATATGTCTAGTGACCTAAGGTACACCAGGGTCATAAACATAAAAAAAAATACCACATAGAGTAAATTATTGTCTTATGGCTAGGACTGAGCACTCTCTTATCAAAGCACATCCTAATAAAGAAACCATTTATGACTTGGATTTACGAAAGAGTGCTATACCTTCCTTTCATAATACAATCAGGTGTATAAAGGTGCACCTTCGCTGCAGCTTTTTTGGGTATTTCGTCTGGTCTCAAGGTGAGTAAACAAGGGGAACAGTCTCTCGAAGTTATTCTCTCTTAATTGTGATTATTTATTTATATATACCTTTATACGTCTTACAGTGTTGCCTGACTCCTAAGAAGTGAATCTGAGATGGCCAGGCTCACAATTCTAGCAGGTATTTTAAGAATTTACTGGATCTATGCAATATAAGTATATCATGCAAGTTTTTATTTTGCTTACCCTTATATTAAAATTTCCAAAGGTTTGTGCCTGGTGATAAGCCAGCTGGGTAAGTTGGGTTTACTTTGGTAAACAACTGACATTTTGATCATTACTTGCGTATCACTACTGGGACCTGTGCTTTATTAATATTCCTTTGCACCACCACAGGATCTGCCAGCAGGATGGAGTGCTACTTCACCAACTGGTCCCAGTACAGGCCTGGAGATGGAAAGTTCCTGCCACATAATGTGGACCCTTTCCTATGCACCACCCTCATCTATGCATTCTCCATCATCAACCACAACAATGAGCTGGTTACCTACGAGTGGAATGACGACGTCCTCTACAAGGCTTTCAATGATCTGAAGACCAAGTAAGTGGATATTATCCTATAGGTCAGAGGTAAAGCAAAACACAATACCTCTTGAGCGTATCGTGTCTTTAAGAGTTTTCCACTAAGATATTACAGTTTCTTTAATGATATTACAAGTTTTCTGCTGTTTCCAGGAATCCCCACCTGAAGACTCTCTTGGCCGTTGGTGGATGGAACTTTGGGTCAACACAGTAAGAAATACTTTAAAGAAAGAATATTATTCCACATTAGGACAATGGTACGTAGCTAACCAAATATTGTGTGTAAACCATCAGTCTGAATCAAATCAAAATCATAAAGAAGTTTCCATTATTAAACACAGCAAACCTTAATCACAATTCTCCTGTTAAAGACATAAAGCAGTAAGCAGATATTACTATAAAGATCAAATGTTAACTTGGTTTTTGTTTTGTTTTTTTGCAGGTTCTCCATCATGGTTTCTAATGCAGCTAATCGTCAGAAGTTCATCCAGTCTACTATCAAATTTCTGAGGACTCATGGATTTGACGGTCTGGATTTGGACTGGGAGTACCCTGGATCCCGTGGAAGTCCTCCTGAGGACAAACAGAGGTTTACTCTGCTCTGCAGGGTGGGTATAGATCTCCATTTTTAAAAATCTACATCTCATTGATGTTGTTTCGTTTGCATCATACTTGAATGGTAAATGCTAAATGGACTGATTCCACTAACCTTCCAATCAGTAGATGATCTGCTATACCTCCTAAACTACAGCCACCCCATGGACTCCATTCATACACTGTTATGTGGTGCACTTTTATAGGAACTTGTTGCTGCCTATGCAGCTGAAGCCCAAGCTACCGGCAATCCCCAGCTCATGCTAACTGCTGCTGTTTCTGCTGGAAAAGGAACCATTGATGCTGGATATGAGATCGCTGAGATAGCCAAGTGAGGGTCCTGCTTTATAAACCATCTTACTTCGTCTACTACTTTTAGAAATCTGACAGTTGTGCAATGTAAGCATGCAAATCACTGTTTATGTTTATTTCCTTATTGCAGAGAATTAGATTTCATCAATATAATGACCTACGACTTCCATGGAACTTGGGAGCAATTCACTGGACACAACAGCCCTTTGTACCGTGGATCTGAGGACTTTGGTGACCTTATCTATTTCAACACTGTACGTAAACAGTTAAAACTGAAATAAAAAGAATTTGAGACATACCTTCTTATGAAATCAAAGTTCACCTTTTGTTTGACTTCTATAGGACTATGCCATGAAATATTGGAGAGACAATGGCACCCCACTGGAGAAGCTGAGGATGGGATTTGCAGCTTATGGTCGTACCTTCCGTCTGACATCATCAAACACTGGTGTTGGTGCTCCAGCTAGCGGCCCAGCATCAGCTGGTCCATACACCCGTGAAGCTGGATTCTGGTCTTATTATGAGGTACATTTCTTAAGGCTGGAGTTTAATCATTGCGTCATGATGTATATCATGAGTTGCTTTGATATTAAATGATATTTATAAAATGACAAATGTTAACCATGTAGTCTGTGCTGTAGATCTGTACCTTCGTGAAAGGCAGCACCATTAACTGGATTGAAGACCAGAAAGTCCCCTATGCTTTCAAAAACAATGAGTGGGTAGGATTTGACAACAGGGAGAGCTATGAAACCAAGGTAAGTGAGAAAGCTTGCATCATTTCCTTATGTTTAACACATTTATGTATGTACAAGATATGTACATACATAATATACATATATATTGTGATATCAATGTCTGTTTAATTTTTCCCCAATAGGTACGTTACCTGAAAGATCAGAAGTTTGGCGGGGCCTTTGTGTGGGCTCTTGATTTGGATGACTTTGCAGGAAAATTCTGCGGGGAGGGTACCCATCCTCTGCTCTCCCATCTGCGCAACCTTCTTGAAATTGGTATGCCCAAAGCAGATTAACGCAAAAGATTTCTTTTAGTCTTTCTATGTTTAAAATATCAGTGTGCAACTGGTATCATAAGAACCTCTGAAATTTAGATATGAAGACGTAATATTTTCTAAACAAGCATATTTTCAGAAGGTAGAATCGATTTTAAGCAGTGACTTATATAAACATGAATTTAAACTTTGTATTTTCCAGAGCTTCCCCCACTACCCTCAACCACCACCCCGAAACCTGGAGCTACCACCACCACTCCAACCACCACCACCACCACCACAACCACTACCACCCATGCCCCAGGACCGGGATTCTGCAATGGGAAACCAGATGGCCTTTACCCAAACCCAGATGACCAAACCAGCTTTTACAACTGTGCTGGTGGCGTGACCCATGTTTCCCAGTGTGGAGCTGGATCTGTTTTTCATGACAGTTGCAAGTGTTGTGGCTGGCCATGACCCAAGAGTGAAGGCAGTGTGTATTATATCTGATGCAAACATCATTCATTAAACATCATCATTAAACTCATCTTGTATACGTACAATCATTTACCTAAATGATTTTTTTTGGTTAAAATGTCGCATACAGGTTGCAAATTGCAAAATAAAATCTTCAAAGTACCTTATTACAAATTGGCTTATTTTGGCTTATTTTGCTATATTTATTAATCATAAAATATAATATTTATTTATTTATTTATTGTTTTATTTAAAAAAGTTGCCTCTTACAACTATTGTTAAGGGTCTATGCAACAATAATATAATATATAATATAATGGATTTATTAACTACATATACACTCATGGGATTTCATTTCAGTCACAGAAACTGAGTGTACACTGTTAACCTTTGCTGTATTTTTCACAGTAAAATACCACAAAATGCCCAGTAACTTACCTGAAAACATTCCTACAGTTAATTACTGTAATTTGCTTTGCATTATGGGTATATTAAGGTTATTTACATTTACTTACTGTATTTTTTAAAATTGCGGTAGTAGTTATACCTACCGTTAACACATTAGCAGTAGTGCTACTGTATTATGTGATTTGAATGGTTCATCATACTGTTTGTGTATTTTTACTCTTTCAGTGGTTGGTTGCAATAGTGCATTACATTTTAACTCTTTCACTGCCAACCATTTCCAGATTTTCCTCCAACCTATGCCATTTGTCAGTATGATACCAGTGAAAGTATTATGGTTTTGACTTTTTAGGGGACTTGCCTGTGTGTAAGGTTCAAGAATTCTGATCATCTAATCTGCTGCATGCAGTTGTATGCACATGCACAGCTGCTGCAAATGTGTGCTTGCCACTGCGTTGCCATAGAGATCAATTCAAGTGACAGCTGCTCCTGGGGAGAGGGAAAAGAATGCAGAAAGGCCTCTTTGTAGGGAAATTTTATAAAGCAAGGTTCTCCAAATCTCTCCCAAAATTCTGTGTTTTCTTAATTGACTTCCATTCATATGTAAAGACTATAAGGTTAACTACAAATAAAAAAAAAGCAGAATTCACATTGCTGCATCTCCATCACTTATCTCTGATTAACCCTGAACAAGATTCACACTTCCTTTTGTTAATGTTTTTACTTGCCACTATTCTGTTGTTGGATTTCACTTAGGTTGTTGCTGCTGTCTGTTTTTGTGTAATTTTGTACTTGTGACAAGTAGTGAATAAAGTTATTTAAAAAAGACGCAGAAAGGCGAACTTCAGTCAGTGGAGAATATTGTAATAATTTGGCGGAGGCTTCTCAGTCGAGCAGTAACTGAATTGCTCATTTACTGAACGTGCAACATGTACAGAACTCTTCTGGGAACTAGTCAACCCAACTTACTGAAACACACACTGAATGCATGCTGGCCCCGCCCACCCACCTACCTCTACCAACCACCACTCCATATCCTGACTGACATGACCTGTGATCCAGTGATTGACAGGAGAGGAAAGACAGGCCAACTTTGTTAACTCTTCGTTACGATATGCTCCAGAGGACAAAAGATTTTGCACCTCGTTATTGTTGGACCTCTGTGTGGAAACTGCAAACGGGACGTCATAAGGTAATGCAAAGGACTCTCCTACCTAACATACTCGTTTATTAATTTTTAAGAGCATATATATTTTTTGTGTGGGGGAGGGGGGGCTTAAAATCGGTGTTAGCTTGGTCGAAATAGCACAGTAGCTGAATTATTCTGGAAAAAATAGGTTGTGTGTGTTTTTTTTTCTTTTCTTATTTAAATATATATTTAGATATATATTTTCCACGGGGAGGGGCGAGGAACACAGGCGCAACGACAGTATTTGTCTTTTTCCCGCCGAGTGTGGTGCATTGTCCTCCTGCGCTTCTGTTCTATGACTATTGAGAAGCTGGCCACGCTAACAGTGGGACATTTAGCTTCAGCTCTTTGAAAGACAAGACAAAGCAGCAGGTAAAAATACACATTTAATGAGAATAAAGAAAGACAACTTTTTTTTTTGGAAATTTAGAGACTGCTAAAACAATCTTATCTAGTTTTGAGCTTGCTCATGTAGGTTAGCCTGCTTTATTTAATTTTGTGTGAGCTGCAGTACACAACATTAAAAAGTTAATATAACATTAGGTTGGTGGAGGAACTCCAACCTAAGTTTAATATTTATTATTTTTTTAAGTGGGAAGGGGAGCATGTTTTTTTTTCCTTTAATACAACGTCTTCCAGGGTCTTTTTCATAGGAAAACCATGTAATGTCTGTGTTAGGTTGGTCAAAAGAGCAATTAGTTGAATTATTCTGGAAAAGATGGGTTGTGTGTTTTTTTCTTTTATTTACTTATGTAAATATATTTTTTAAGGGTTAAATAAATGCAACATTAAATTAACAATTGTCTCTCTGTCTTTTCCCGCCCAGTGTGGTGCATTGCTGTCCTCCTGCCCTTGCTGGCCGCGCTGACAGTGTGATGTAGCCTCAGTTCTTTGAGAGACAAGACAAAACAGCAGGTAAAAATACATATTTAGTGAGAATAAAGGTAGACAACATTTTTTGGAAATTTAAAGACTGCTAAAACAATCTAACCCAGTTTTGAAGTTTCTGATGCAGGTTAGCCTGCTCTAATCTCAACTGTGGTTTATTGTTTCATAGGTTCCATTTAAAAAGGAAGACAGTGTAGTGGTCTGTAAATTAGTCGCAGTTAGTTGCAGTGCCATTGTTAAGGGGTTTAACGTCAGCTTGACAGACCCTCCAAAATTTTTCCTCCAGTGTTTCAGGGTCTGCATGGTTTAAGTTAATAACATTGATCTATAGATAGTTTTTCTTTTAACTTTTTCGCATTTTTTGATACAACCCAAGCAATGTAGATCCCTTCTTTAATAATAGAACAAACAGATAATAGATTGAGATGTTTTTCAGTCACTGTTGTGTTGTTGCCATGCTCTTTGCAAATTAAAAGTTAAGTCAAATTCAGACACATGCAGCCATGTACAGGTGTAAATTTTGTGGTGTTTGTAGTTCAGAATTAAGACAATTTTGTTATCATACGAAGAAACAGCACACAGCTAATTATCGATTCACATGTGGAATAGAGCAATGTCCTTCTTCCTATCGAACATTTTCTGCATTCAGATCCCATATGCACAGGAACCACCGCTATCGCAGGGCTCAGACTAAACACACCCATTTTAAAGGAAATCTTGCTTGTGGAGTTGAGGCATGTTTCTATGTGGCAGAGAATTTTTCAGCATTATGCACTCACTTGAGATTTCATATTAAAGATGGCAAGAAAGTTGTCTGTCCTTATGATGACTGCCACAAACATTTCAGAGTGCGCTCATCTTTTGCCACACATTTATCCAGGAAACATAAGCCGGTGATAACAACTCAGGTGTCAACTCTCCCCGAAAATATAGACTGTACTCAGCCTTCTGAGGAGAATCTGACTCCAACTCCATGTGATCATCTAGAGGAGTGTGATAATCAACAAGAGACATTTTTACATAATTTGGCTCTTTTCTACCTGAAAATGCAAGCCAAGATGCTGTTGCCAGCGAGCACAATACAGTGTATTCTTGATGGATTTCAGCATGTCCATAGCACTTCTATGTCAGATGTTTTTGACAAGTTGAAGGGCAAGCTTTCTGAGCTAGACATACCACAAACTGAGATAGAAATGATTATTCAAAATCTCTCTAAAGAGGATGTCTTCACAATATACAACAAAGGAATACTCAGATCTGACAAAACAAGGAGAACATTTTACAAGCAGTATTTTGACTATGTTGAACCCACCCAGATTTATCTGGGAAGTGATGCTGCTGGAAAGGAATGCTTTTGCCAGTACATTTCCATCAAAGAGACATTAAAATCCCTCCTTAGACAGTCAAGTGTTAAAGAGCAATATCACCAATCCAAAAATCATACCTCTTCCAACATGGTTGTAGAGGATGTGGCAGATGGAAGAAATGTAAAAGAAAATGCTCTGTTAAAAGACAATCCTTCTTCATTGTCCATCATCCTTTACCAGGATGGATTTGAGGTTGTGAATCCTCTTGGGTCAGGGAAGAAAAAACATAAAGTTTTGGGGGTTTACATGAGTCTAGGTGAGGTCCAGCCACACAATCGCTCTTCAGTTGATCCCATGCAGTTGGTGATGCTGTGGAGAGAAAGGGACTTCAAGACATTTGGTCAGGAGAAAGTTTTCTCAAGTATTATCACAGACCTTAAAGATCTAGAAGATACAGGGATTGAGACAGATGATGGAAATACCCTCAAAGCGGCCTTGATTTCCATTTGTGGAGATAATCTTGGTTCACACTGCTTAGGTGGTTTCACTGAAAACTTCAGTTGCAGTACGCATTTTTGTAGATACTGCTTGATTGAAAGGACAGACTTTGAAAAGACACCACTAAAGCTTGGTCCAAAAAGAACCATCACTGGTCACAAGGAGAGTGTACAACAGCTATCCACCACTGACCAAGACATGGTACAGGGGGTAAAGTTTGACTCACCTTTCAATTCTCTGAAATATTTTCATGTCTGCGCTGGGCTTCCCCCATGTTTGGGTCATGATTTATTTGAAGGTGTAGTCTCTAATGACTTGGCATTGTACATCAGTCATTTAGTGAAACAGGAAAAGCATTTCACTTATGCACAACTAAACAGGTCGATCACACAGTTTAAATACTCAGGGAATGATAGTCTCAGTAAACCATGTGAGGTTAAGGAGTGTGGCAAAAAACTTTCTGGTTCTGCAGCACAGAACTGGTGTCTGTTGCGACTGTTGCCATTGTTGGTTGGTGACAGGATAAAAAATCCTGAGGACAGTCAGGTCTGGCAACTGTATCTACAGCTCAAGGAAATGGTTGAGCTCATATGTGCTCCCAAGATCCATCATGACCAGATTGCATACCTTAAGATAATAACTGAGGAGTATGTTCATATAAGACACACAATTTTCCCTAATCACCCACTCAAGCCCAAGCATCACTATTTACTGCACTATAGTGACCTCTTTTTGCACTTTGGGCCTCTTATTCGTTTGTGGACTCTCCGGTTTGAGAGTAAGCATTCGTATTTCAAGGAATGCGCCCGGAAACTGCACAACTTTGTTCACCTTTGTAAAACACTGGCAGAAAGGCACCAGCTGCTTCAGGCGTACCTCAGCAGTGGACCATTGTTTGCTCCAGCAGTTCAAGCAGTTGGTGAAACTAGTGAATATGATGAGCAGTTGTACAATGGTCTAATTCAGGAGTCTGTCAGGACAGCTGGCTTGATGAAAGAAACTACGTCAGAGGTATCAGCAGTAGTTTACAAAGGAACAAAATATTGCAAAGGGCTTGTTGTTGCGATGGATCATGATGAATGTGGCCACATCTTTGGAAAAATCTCAGTGATCCTCATCAGTCACAAACAAGTACACTTTGTTTTGGACATCCTTCAATCTGTGATACTGATCAACCTTGGACTTCACTGTCTACACAATTCTGAAAAAAGATTCATATGTGTTCAAGCAGACAGTTTGTTTGATTACTAGTGGGGCGATCGTGGCTCAAGAGTTGGGAGTTCGCCTTGAAATCGGAAGGTTGCCGGTTCGAGCCCCGGCTCGGACAGTCTCGGTCGTTGTGTCCTTGGGCAAGACACTTCACCTACCGCCTACTGGTGTTGGCCAGAAGGGCCGATGGCGCGATATGGCAGCCTCGCTTCTGTCAGTCTGCCCCAGGGCAGCTGTGGCTACAACTGTAGCTTGCCTCCACCAGTGTGTGAATGTGAGAGTGAATGGGTGGATGACTGGACGTGTAAAAGCGCTTTGGGGTCCCTAGGCGGGACTAGTAAAAGCGCTATACAAATACAGGCCATTTACCATTTACTACCCTCTGCCAGTGTATATCGCTTCAGGTTTAACCGTTGTATCTTTGCATCATTCAATATCATCCTCTTAATTCATTGCAGATATGGACAGTGGCAGCCTACATCATGAAATTAACCTGGCATTACCTGACCTGCATGAAGAGACAAAGAGGGCAGTTATTGAGCACCTGACAGACATTATTGGTGTCAGAAACAGAGAAGATCTCCTGTTTGTTGAGCCTGATGATATCAAGCCTTTCTTGACACCAATTCAAAGTCAAAGACTTGTTCAAGTATTCAGAAAAGGTGAGTGCATTAATGTCATAAATGGTTGCAGACCTATCTTGAAAATAGTTGTAAATTAGTTATTTTGAGAGTTATTTTGAAATTGTACTTTATTTTTCAATTCATAGTTCATAAAAAAATCTAGCTTTCAAAACTAAAACTAGCTTTCATTGCCATTGGTATTATTTCTCCAACACTCTTGCTTTTGTGTCTCATATAAGAGTATTACTCAATAAATACTCCAAAAAACCCATCTGTACATAGTTAATGTGGAATTGTTCTGCTGTGTTTATGTGTGTGTGTGAATATCGACGACCAAGTGGAGTCTGGCTCTTCAAACAACCCAAAGGAACCTGAAACCACCTGCTCAACAACTGTGCAAGTGCCACTACAGGGTAATTCACTCTGTTCTGCACAAGCATCAGGTCAACTCCCTTCCACACAACCAAATGTAAGCAACACCTCCTGGATCAGCAATTTTTCAGTTCCCTGGGAGAAGATGCCAACAAGACTTTCACAGGCCTTGGCATCTGGTGGAATGGCTCACCCAGAAGACAGGAGAATAATGATTAGGACTGTTGTAGAAGGAATGCGAGTACACTGCCCCAACCCTAACAGAGCTGCTTGTGGGGAGGTAGCTAGAGCTATTGTATCTAAGTATCCCGCTACCTTTGCAGATAAGACTGCAGAAGGTGAGCAATTAGGCTGTGGTTATTATTCCCTACTCAAACAGCTTAAAACAAGAGTTGAACATGTAAATAGAGACAATGTCAGCAGCAGAATCCGGCAGCCAAGGAAAAGGTCTACCAGGGAAAACAATGAGGGTGATGTTGCCATCAAAAGGGGGAGATCTGAACTTGATAGCTATGGTTGCATCAACTGGCAACCCACAACCCTACCAGAAGGAGAAACGACTGAAACTTTGGAGACAAAAAGACAGACTATGTCAACTGTCTTCAGATCAGCAGGTCCTCAAGCAATTGAAACAACAGATGTAAATACTTATATGTCTTTGACTTATATTTACCAGAGGCACATGCTTAATCCTTGGCCTGCCCCCACCTTATGTGAGGTTCAAGAGCATTGGCCGTTTCTTTTTACTAAAAGAGGCCTCTGCACTCACTTCCACACACTCACAGATATTGAGGTAGAGACACGTCTCAGTGAAGCCCTTCTTACGAAAGGAAGGAGAATTTTGAACTTCTTTCAAAGCCAGAGACTTCAGTGGAACAAGGAGATTGAACATCTGCTACGTGAGTGCGACAGTGCAAAGCTGAACCACAACCAGATCGCCACAGCAGCCATCTTTCTTCTGATGAAGTACTTCCAAGAAAAAGAGGACTCAATCTTCATCTTGGCTGAAATTTTACACATGCACTCTCAATACTGTCAACATAAACAAAGGAAAAATATTTCAATGATTTTGGGTATCATCATTCAAATCAGTTCCTTTTGTGTTTTAAAGGCTTTTTCCACCAAGATGTCTGTTGAGAGAGAGATGACCTTACCCATCACACCAAGGGTAATAGCGCTTGGTAAGTAAATAGTTTCAATCCTCTTGTAATATTTTTGTAAAAAATCTATGTAATTATTGTGGTATTTGTACCCACAACAACTTACTTAACAGGGGTTTGTCTGTTTTATATTGTATAAAAATAGAATACACACAGTTTGCTGCTGTTTCTCTTATTATTTATTATACACAATGACCAACAGGAAAAAACAGCCTAACATTTCAGCACAGGCCAAAATGCCAAAACATTAGGCAGTTTTTTCCTGTAATTGATCATAATTTTCATTACATAATAAATAATAAGAGAAATAGCAGCAAACCATGTGGATTCTATTTTTGTACAGTGTGAGGCCTGCTATCCAGCATTCTTGTGGAAACCTTATTTGTAAGGGTGATTGTCTTATTGGACTCTTGTCTGTTTTTAGGGAATAATTTCATGTCTGCAAGCCGCTGGATGATCAGTTTGGAGGGCAAGGTATTTTATGAGCCTGAGCAGATGCATGACTTTGCCAGCACCCTTGCTGTCTTCTTTGCGTCATACTACGTTTTCAACCTTGAGTATCAGGAGTCAGCGTCCATCACACTGGAGATGATACAGAGGTAAATACTTTACACCATTAAAGCTTACACCATTTAAGAATGAAATATATGTGATAGCTTGACTACAGTTGCAGAAACATATAGGTGATTGCTGTAATGTATGTTTTAATTTTGAAATTAAAGCAGCCTTTTTTCCGTTAAAAGGTTCTTTGTGAGGATCAATCCAGACATGGGAACAAAATGCCCTGCAAAACTTGGTACAAGCCGCAAGACAGGTCGTGTCGTAAAGAGGAAGGTTACAAGCATCAGCCCTCGGATCACCACCTTCCTCCAGCGGCTCTCTGAGTTTGAATGGAGGACTTCCAACTAGGTAAGAATACAGAGATGATAATATTTTTTTACATAGCTGATAATTATATACATACTGTACACACATCCATACAACAGTATGAATGATCTCAGACAGATGTGAACAAGTGAATAACCTGAGCAAACATGAATATTGATGATGTGTCTTTGACAGGTGGTGATAAAGACTACGCTGAACCCGACCATCCTGGTAACGGAAATCTAAATCCCATGTCACATTCTATTTCCTGGGACCCACTGATAATTATTACATTTTGTAAATGATTTTTGTTTTACAATTGTAATAGTTTATTTAATGTTCATGCTGGTGGGTTTGTCCTGTTTTTAGTGGAATGAAAAACTGTTTTCCTTAAAAAAAATCAGACACAGAAAGGTGAAGGACTGTGTAGTTTTCATGTACGCTTCTATTTATTTATTTATTTATTTATTTATTTATTTTCTTGCCTGTCCCGTTTGGCTCTTTTGCCATCAGAATTATTGTCTAAAGGCGAAGAAAGATGCCCAACGGATTTTCTTTACCAAATTGACCATCCCAGCTTTGCCGTAATGGTCCATTTGATTCACCTTTTATTCTTTATTTTATTTTCACTTGCTGAATACGGGACAGACTTGACTGGGGGAAAGAAAAGGGAGAAAGAAAGAGGGAAAGAAAAACAGTTGAGAAGAGGGACGGGGGAGAAGGGCAAAAAACAAAAACCAACAGAATAAGCAGAAAAAAAAAAAATACATGTATCGATCACCTGGATCACCTGTTGAGAAAGAAAAAAGAAAACAAGCAGAAGAAAACGAGAGTAATACAATAAACAACATCACAATGATCTATGGGAATATGACAGTAAATACTAAATATTAAACATTATTGTGCAGCACGTAAGATCGACAGCACAGTGTGCATTGAGGTAGGAGCCAAAAAGGGTGTAGTTTGTGTGTGTGAGCGGGTGGAGGGAGGTTAGGAGTCTTCTCTCGCCCTCGTTCTCTGCGGTCTGCTGGAGCAGGGGGGCTAGGAGGAGGAGTTGGCCGTCCGACTGGGGTCCGGAATGTGGGGCCTCCCTGCTGCTGCGGAGTCGGGGCGGTCTGCTTCTCCCCACCGCAGGGAAAAGGGTAACACAACCTGGGTCTGGGTGCAGTTCCCCCCTCCAGGGGCAAGGGTACCTAGACCCGGTTCGTAGAGTACGCTTGGGGAGTGTGATTGTGTGTACAGCGTCTCTTTATGTCTGTCTCCACGTTGGTTGAGTGTGGAGTAAGTGCATATGAGAGCATGAGGGTGGGAATGGATGTTTGTATCTGTGTGTGCCTGTATGTCTGTGTCCATATGTCAGGTTGGGTATCAGACGCCACCTCTCTGAGGACAGCTCAGGCCCTCCAAGGTTTGGAGGCCTATCTCCCCCCACCACTTCCCCTGCCGGGGGCGGACTCCCTCAGACATCGGTGCGTTGGTGGTTCTTTGTGTCCGGGGGTGGGCGTCCGGGTACACACCGGCTCACTCCTTGGCGGCTGCTTATCGGGGCCTGGAGCCTGGGGCTCGCTTGGGCCACTTCGGAGGTGGGGTGCCCCCGACCTCTCGGCCTGGGGCTCGGTCACTCAGGCACAGCTGGCTGCCGGCGGAGCTCACGGGCACGTCACTGCAACCCCCCCTGGCTTCTGCTCCGTGGCTGCTGGGTGACCCCTCATCTGGGACTCTCCTCAGCTCTTTCTGGGACAGTGGCACGGCTGCCCCTCTGTTGGTCTTCCTTGGTCTCTTGTGTTCTGGGGGCCTCTGGATGTCTGGAGTTTTGATCTCCTCCATACCTGCTTCATGCCCTGGAGGACGGGGCAGTGGCCCCCCACACCCTCTAGCAGATCATTACATGAGGGAACCTTTTAAGAAAACAAGCGCGTCCATGCTCACAGGTGTACACACGGGTGATCACACACACGCTTCTATTTATTTTGGTTATTGACATTGTTTTTATTCAGTTGAAAAATGTTTTTCTTGTTAAAAAAAAATTATCAACAATAAATGTTGGTTTAATTCACTATTCTGAGACTACTTTATTGAATTATATTGTTTTTTGTAAATGTTCTTATATTGAATATGAATGTTAATATTATTTTATATGCTGTAAAACACAATTACAGTCTACACAAATTATACTGTACACAATTACAGTGTTATACCATAAACCACATTTGCAGTACAGTGATACTATAAAACTTAATCACGGTAAGTCTTTCTAACTGTAAACCACGTTTACAGTAAAGCTGCATTACCACAAACAACATTTACAGTAAAGCTGTTATACTATAATATATGTTTACTGTAAAGTGGTTGAACTGTAAAACATCACAACAGTAAAGATACTGTAGATCAGTAATTACAGTAACTTACTGGCAATAGTGTTGCCAGTAAGTTAATGTAAAAATACAATAAAATGTCTAACAGTGTACATAATAGTAACATAATAGACATTGTATCATAATCGTATCATAATCGATTTGAACTGCCAGATTAATGTTTATTGAAGTAAAGATGGCGCCAGTGTGTACGGCAGGCCGTACTCGTCTCTGTTGTCGATCTCTTTTCCTTGATATTTGTTTATTATTTGTTATCTTTCTGGCACTATGCCCCCCAGATGCTTATGCATTAATCACCTATGACCGGGATACTTTGTTAAATCTTCGTTTCCCCCCCCTATGCTGGGTTGGATCAAGGCTGGAATTTGGGAGATGCTACCTTTCCACGTATCATCTCTTCTACTGGTTCATACGGTTCCTCTCTCTGCTCCCCGCCTAAGAAGCGCTATAGGAAGCGGGGCAAACGGAGTGGGTTTCAGGTTCGCTTAAAGGCTTACCTTAAAGCATCAGCTGCAGCTTATTCCCTCACCACCGCGGGGATTATACGACTTCCATCCGCTCAGGATCCATCATCCTTCAGGCTGCTCAACCATCGCTGGATCTGTCCGGTCGGTAAACAAGCCTGTCCGGTTTCTCCGGTAGTCTCTCTGCCTGTTCGTGTTTGGATTGGGTCCCCCAGTGATGGTGTACGGCTCAGGCATTTAAGCCAGCTAAGACGTGCTTCCAGCAGAGATAAGATGCCGATCTCTCAGATGGCTTTATTAAACGCAAGATCGCTGGTGAATAAAACCTTCATCTTAAATGATCTCTTCCTCACCTCTCGGCTTGATGCTCTGTTATTGACTGAAACTTGGACTCGTCCTGGTGAGTCCTCTCCTTTTTCAGAGTTACTACCTCCGGACTGTGTATTCTTCAGTTCACTGAGGCCTTCGGGAAGAGGTGGAGGCGTGGCCTTTGTTTTTAAAAAAAACCTTAAAGTTCGGCAACTACCCTCTCCTATTTATTCTAGTTTTGAGGTTCAACTTTTGGAGCTTGCCCCCCAACGATTCTATGTGCTGTGATTTATCGACCACCTAAATATAATAGGTATTTCATTTGTGAATTTGCTGACTTCTTAGGTTCATTTTTATTAAGCTATGACCAAGCTCTTATCACTGGAGATTTTAACATACATATTTGTTGTGCTGATGACTAGGGAGCCAAGGATTTTCTTGCCCTAATTGACTCTTTTAACCTTACACAGTGGGTCAGGGAACCAACTTATCTTAAAGGTCATACCTTGGATTTGGTCCTCTCATATGCTTTGGATATTTGTACTATGGACATTGATAATGCTGGTATTTCTGACCATTTTTTGGTTATGTTTGATGTTGAGCTATGTGCAATTGATTTAAATTCTAAAGGCTGTCATCGCCCTGTACGTATCATTAACTCTGAGACAGTGGCTAACTTTATTACGACCTTTCTAAACTTTGCCTTTTTTGATCCAGACTTCACTGATACAAACTGTTACACACCTCCATTGGTTGATGATTTTGCCAATGCTATGCTATCCACCTGTTGTTACATCTTAGATACTGTGGCCCCTATAAAGATGAAACGTCCCAGAACTTCTCATCAACCATGGCTAAATGACACTATACGAGCCTTACGTCGTGCCTGCCGTCAATCTGAAAGGAGGTGGAAAAAAGACAGGCTTCAGACATCCTATGAGCCGCTTTCTCTACCAGAACTCCGTAAAGGCAGCTAAAGCAGCTTTCCTATCAGACATCATTGAGACTAATAGCCACAACCCCCGAATGTTATTCAAAAAATTTTAATTCAGTCCCTGTCCGGACTCTTCGAGCTCAGCTCAGGGTCTCTGTGAGCAATTTCTTAATCATTTTAGTGGAAAGGTTTTATTACTGAAGGCTTCACACTCTCTCTCTCGTGCTGAATCCTGTTCCGGTTTTAGGATGCATGTCCACCTTTTCTCACTTTGAGCTGTTATCACTCCCCACTCTTAAGGGAATAATTGAACAACTGAGAAACTCAAATTCTGTGCACGATATCCTTCCATCCCAAATTATCAAGGAAGGTTTTGAAGAAATTGGGCCTTGCATCTTATTCTTAATGAATTTATCATTGTTAGTGGGCTGTGTCCCGACTGCCTTTACACATGCGGTAGTGCACCCCGTTCTTAAAAAAAGTAATTTTGATCAGAAAGACCCTGCCAATTATAGGCCAATCTCGAAGCTTCCGTTTTTATCAAAAATTTTAGAGAAAGCTGTCTTTCTCCAAATACAGGCTTACTTAATTGCAAATAATATCACTGACAAGTACCAGTCTGGTTTTAAGCCACACCATAGCACTGAAACGGCACTGCTAAGAGTCTATAATGATCTTCTTGTATTTGCTGACTCTGGCCGTCCTGCCGTTTTAGTTTTATTGGATCTGTCTTCAGCCTTTGACATGGTTGATCATAATATACTCTTGAGGAGGCTACAGCATGTTGTAGGCATCAAGGGTTCTGCCCTTAACTGGTTTAATTCTTACCTCACAGATAGATCCTTCTCTGTTCTGATGGGAGGAAACTCTTCCTCTGTTGCCCCTCTCTGTTGTGGTGTGCCCCAGGGGTCTGTATTGGGCCCTTTATTATTCTCTTTGTATATGCTACCCTTGGGCTCCATATTTGAAAAATACAATATTTCTTATCACTTTTACACTGATGACATTCAAATGGTAAATGGTAAATGGACTGGTTCTTATATAGCGCTTTTCTACTCTTTCTGAGCACTCAAAGCGCTGTACACAACTTGTACATTCACCCATTCACACCCATTCGCACAAGCACATTTTTCTAAGTGCTTTTCTAACTAACATTCACACACACATTCATACTCCGATGGATGCATCGGAGGGCAATTTGGGGTTAGTATCTTGCCCAAGGATATTTGACATGCAAACTGGGGAAGCCAGGGATCGAACCACCAACCTTCCGATCAGTAGATGACCTGCTCTACCACCTGAGCTACAGCCACCCCGAAATCTATTGTCAACTGACTGATGATTTGGCAGCATCACTGAACTCCCTGTACGATTGCCTGAGAGAGGTTAAAGATTGGCTGTCAGAAAATTCTCTCGTTTTAAATGAGAAAAAAGCTGAAGTTATGGTGATCGACAGCCATATTCCTTGAGACCAGCTTGTTGCACTGCTGGGGCCCCAAGCTAACGCTCTCTCTGATTCTATGTGTAGCCTGGGTGTCTATTTGGATAGCTCCTTTAAGCTCGATAAGCAAGTATCATCTGTAGTTAAATCTGGGGGTTTTTCAACGGTGCCAGATTTCTAAAGCTAAGCATTATATACCACACAGGGACCTGGAAAAACTTATCCATGCTTTTGTGATCTCCAGGTTAGATTACTATAATTCTCTCTACTGTGGTCTCCAAGCCTTCTCTCTTCAAAGGCTGCAGCTCGTTCAGGATGCTGCGGCTCGCCTTCTTACTGGAACTAGAAAATTTGACCCTATTACTCTGGCTCTTGTTGATCTAGACTGGTTACCAATCAAATATCGCATTGAGTTTAAAATCTTGCTACTCACTTTTAAAATCCTGAATAACATTGCACCCAGCTACCTCACTGACCTCCTCAATTTGTACACTCCTTGTCGTGCATTAAGATCATCAGGTCAATTACTCCTGGCCCAACCTAAGTTTAG
This sequence comes from Neolamprologus multifasciatus, assembly GCF_963576455.1. NCBI lineage: Eukaryota > Metazoa > Chordata > Actinopteri > Cichliformes > Cichlidae > Neolamprologus > Neolamprologus multifasciatus. Next base: position 36,768,181 of record NC_140443.1, on the reverse strand, counting down.
ACTGAAGACCAGAGGCGACCCTTTGCTTCAGCTGCACCCGACCTTTGGAAGCCTCCCAGCTTCTATTCGAGCCTTGGACACTATCCAGTCCTTTAAATCAAGATTAAAAGCTTATCTATTTGACTTGGCTTTCCCGACCAGTTAATACCCTTTTAAATCTTTTAATTTTTAAACTTTTAAATCTCTTATTAGATTTTATTAAATTTATTATTTTTATTAATTTTACTGCTGTTTTTGTCTTCTTAGCAAATTTTGTATTTATCTAACTCTCCTGGTCTGTTAGTGCCTCTATCCTGTCTGTGCTTGTGCCCGATTTGTACCCTGTTATTGACTTATGTTGACTCTCCATATTACTGTGAAGCACTTTGGTGTGCCTTCGGGTTTTTAAATGTGCTATATAAATAAAATTGTATTGTATTGTATTGTAAGTAGTTCACTCTGTTATATAAAAACTATTATCAATAACCTCGTGAGCAGTGAATGGTAATTGTTTTCAGTAAGCCTGGAACAACTGTGCTGTATAGTCACAACATCAAAGGGGCAAGTCTCAATCCAGACTTTATGAGTCTGATAGTGATTTAGTCATTTATGACTCATTTATGAGTCATGACAGGAATCACATCTCCTCTGAATAACAGGTGAATGCCTGTTTTTGTTAGTGATCTAACTACGAAAAAATTTAACAATATGTTAAGTGATCCTGCAGGGATGAAACAACTTCAAAACAGAGAACATATCACATAAAATAATAAATATAAAAAAGAAAACACAAAAGAAAAAAGGGTATGAGGAAGCAATTTTAGTTTTTTGGCATTTCTTTCAAGTTTAAGGTTTAAGATATTTTATTCAATGGTTGGTATTATCAAACTTTTATTGTCAAACTTTATTAGTTTAATAATAATAATAATATGTCACTGAATGAAATACTACATTGTGTTACTTAAGTGCGCTATTTGTCTGTTTGGTATGCAGCTGTGGAAAACTATGGTTCTTTTAGTGCTACAGAGAGAAAAAGCTATAAAGGATAAATTATTGTGAGCATTTTGAAGACAAATCTTAAACCAGTACTTCACTATCCAGTTCAATTTAATTCAGTTTTATTTATATAGCACAATATCACCATATTGTAAGGTAATAACCTGGAATAATACAGAGAAAACAGAAAACCCCAACAATCAGATCACCCTCCATGAGTAAGCAATCGTGGCAAGGAAGAACTTCCTTCTAACAGAAAAAACTAACAAAAACCCTTAATTAAGGTGAAGGAAGAACTCCCCCTTGAATTGATGACTAGATAAATGAGATAGCCTCTGTAATATTTTGCAGTATTCTAGCAATCTTAGTGGCAAAAACTGCAATCAAAGATTTGCGATAACTGGCAATCACGGTGGAGGAAATTTGGTTCAATCTTTAAAGCAGAAAATATAACCAACTCCAAAAAACAAGACATGTAACAAAAACATCTAAGGCAGACGTTCCCAAAGTGTGGGGCCCGCCCCCTTAGGGGGGGCGCAGAGCAATTGCAGGGGGGGCGCGGTATGAAGTACCACAAAAAAAAAGAAAAAAAAGAACTCTGTTAGCTAGCATAATGGACAGGTTTTTGACGGGGCTCGCACACAAATGAAAAGCAGAAGATGAAGTATCACCAAATATGCATACAGACCCACTTCCTTCCAAACCAAAAAGCAGAAAATATGACGAAGCATACCTTGCGCTTGGCTTCACTTGCGCAACGGTGGGTAATGAGGAGAGGCCGCAGTGTGTTGTCTGTCTTAAAGTGCTAGCTAGTGACAGTTTAAAGCCTAACAAGCTAAGATGCCACTTGGAGACAAAACATCCAGAGCACAAAGACAAATCAGTAGACTTTCAGACAAAAACTTGGTCAACAGTGTCACTTTACTAAAGCTGCATCTGTTTCGGCAAATGCTCTCCTCAGCTACTATAAAGTTGCCTACCGAGTGGCTCAGTGTAAAAAGCCGCACACAATTGCAGAGGAATTAATACTTCCCTGTGCTATGGATATGGTTTCAACTATGATTGACGACGCAGCAGCCAGCAAACTACGGGATATTCCTCTGTCCAATAATACCATCTGCAGGCGCATTTATGATATGTCAAAGGACATAGAGGAGCAACTTAATGATAAGGTGCGTGACAGCCGCTTTTCTCTGCAGATGGATGAAGCCACTGATAGTAACAAAGACTGCTTACTGATAACGTATGTCAGATTCATTGATGGAGATGAGATGAGGGAGGAATTACTTTTCTGCAAAGAAGTTCCTACCAGAGCCACTGCAGAAGAACTGTTTAAAATCATAGACTCTTACTTAAAAGAGGTCGAGCTGAAATGGGAGGACTGTGTGGGGATTTGCACAGACGGGGCGCAGGCTATGGCTGGGAAACGAGGAGGGCTGCAAGCGCTCATCAAGCGCATCTCCCCCAATGTGCAGTGGACGACCTGGAAGCACTGGCGTCTAAACAGCTCAGTCCTGAGCTGAGTAACATAATGACTGATGTCATCACCACAGTCAACTACATCAAAACACGACCTGTGAAAGCCCGGATTTTTTCGGCACTGTGTGAAGAAATGGGCTCCGATCACACAGCCGTTTTGTATCACAGCGAGTCCCGATGGCTGTCACGTGGGAAGGTGCTATCTAGGGTCTTTGAACTGCGAGATAAGATCCGCATCTTTTTGAAGGAAGAGGGCAGTGATCTTACCAACAAATTTAACTGTAACAACTTTCTCATGAAACTGGCATACCTCAGTGACATGTTCCTGAAACTCAATGAACTAAATCTGCAGATGCAGGGCACAAACACTCACCTCCCACATCTGACAGATAAAGTCACATCATTTGTCAGAAAACTTGAAATGTGGAAGCAGCGAGTGAAAGATGGAAACGTGGACTCATTTGAGAATTTGAAATCATTCATTGAAGACAACAAGATGGGGCGCGAAGATCTTCTTGTAAAACAAAGGGTGGCCCAGCAAAAAAAGTTTGGGAACCACTGGTTTAGAATAACAGAAAGGATAGAGGGGTCTGAAATCACAATTTTAAATGTTTATGCTCCCCCCGGGAGCGATTGGTTATTCTATAGGAATATGTTTGATTTAATGGTGGATTCTCAGGGGATAGTTGTCTGTGGGGGGGATTTTAACTTTAGACTTGACCCTAAACTAGACTCCTCCTGTCATGGTCCTGGGTCGGTGACCCAGCGCTTTAAGTTGATTATTATCACTTTTCTAGTTTATTCTGATTTTGTATTTGTTCTTAGGGTTTGAGTTGTGTGTTTCTATCATCCCTACCTGTGTCTCTCCTCTGCGTTCTGATCGTGTCCCCAGTTGGTTGTGTAAAACAGCCTGTGTGTTTCCTGTTTTACTTTGTAGGTATGTGTCTCGTTATGTCCATTAGTTCCAGCTGTGTCCCCGCCTGTCTGCCATTACTTACTTACCTGGTGTGTGTATTTATAGTGCGTGTCTGCCTGTGCTCCTCGTCGGCTCGTCTGTGTTTCTTGGTATCCTGCTCCTTAGTCTGCGGCTCTCTGCTCTGCTCTCTGTTTCGTTAAGATTTCAGGTTTGCTCTTTAGTTTCTCCCAGTTTAGGGTTCCGTTAGTATTTCTCACGCTTCGTTGCCTGTTTCTGCCACTGCCACCTTGTAAATAAACTCTCACTCATATCATCAGTCGGCTGTATGCATTTTGGGTCCTCCTTTTCCTCCACACCACACGGCTCAACCCGCCAGCCATGACACCTCCTCCCCAACCAACCACGTAACAGCACTTACTAGAAAAGTCAATTCCTATATGGTAGAGATGGGGATAATAGATGTATGGAGGGACCGCTACGCATCTACCAGAGATTTCACTCATTACTCTGGTTCATTTAAAGTGTATGCAAGGCTGGACTACTTTTTCATGTTTAAAGTTGAAAGGTTTAGGGTCAGGGACTGTGACATATTAACAAGAGATCTATCTGACCACAGTCTTATCTCTCTATCTGTCATGGTCCCTGTGCCTCCCCGGCCAGCCCAGTGTGGCCACAAGTGTTTGTTGTTTTTCTCTCGCTCTCTCTCTCCTACCTGCCTGGGCGGAGCTCTGATTGGGCTCCTGCCCTTGGCCCACGCACCTGCAGCTGATCTCGAGTGATTTGCAGTTCTCTGGCTCTTCTTAAGGCTGGGGCTCTGAGCTATTCGTCGCTGGAATATTGAGTAACTCTTGTTAGTATTGCCTGGCTTCTTTGCGATTCTACTGTTCCCGTGTTTGCCTTCGACTTACCCTCGTCTGTGTAAATAGGTTTACCTAGATCAGCCCTTCTGTGACCCCTGGACCCCGTGAGTGAGAGTGAGCTGCTTGTGTGGAGACTGTTTGGACGAGGAGCAGAGCGAGTGCGAAGAAGTGTGTCTCCCCAGCCTGTTGATCCCCGGGACCCTGGTGTTTCCCCCCCCACCCCTTCATGTGTATATAGCGCACCAGTGTGATTAATAAAGTGTCGTTGAACCATGCTACCTCAGTCTGCGCCTGAGTCCGTTCCACTCCCGTGACACTATCTTTGCAGGTGGCTAGGAAAAAACGTACCACACCGTGGAAATTTAACTCGCACCTTAATGATCCTGCCATAGTTTCCAAATTAAAGGTAGACATTAAAGAATTTCTAGATGTTAATGACACAGGGGAGGTATCTCCAACTATTCTTTGGGATAGGCTCAAAGCGGTAATGAGAGGTAAATTAATTTCTATCACCTCCCACTTAACCCTCTGGGGTCGCCGGACGCGCCGGCGCGTCAAAATCACATGACCAATTTAAAAGGACACAGCTACAAGATGCAGCAATTCAGAGTCTCCATTTCAACTTGGGTCGAAAGTGCGGACTTCAAACTATATACCAGTTTTTGAATTGTGTTGATGGGCCACATAAAATCAGAGTTATGATAAAAAAAATACACACGATGTCTTTTTCTGAACAAAACAGTGGTGTTTACAGCAGGAAGAACGGGAAGAACGGCAAACAGACAGCGCTAGCAAACACTCTCAGCTTGCAAGTGAAAAAAGAAAAAACACCCCTTCCCTATTGGTGTTACAGTTTACCATGTCAGCCAATCAAAAAAAATGATAAGGCAACATGTGATATTTGGTTGTTAAGGGAGAAGGGGAAGTATTTAGGAGTGACACTCGCGACGGAAAGCGAGCGAGCGAAAGAAAGAGAGAGAGCGAGTTTTCATATGTGAGACATTAGTGACGTTTAGCGTGTTTGGAGGCTGTAGTTAGTTTGTTGTGTAGTTATTGTTTTGTATTGTGTGTCAGTTATACTGCTGAATTTCACATTTGCTCTAAAAAAGCCGTCAAAGGCAGATTCCAGTGTAAACGCTGTTCCCACATGGAAAACTGGACTGATGCACCTCCTGCTGTCAGACCTGCAGGTTTAGGCCTGTGCTGTTCGCCTCTGTCTTATACTGAACACAAACTACATTTTTTGGACTAGCACAAATAATTTGTGTGCTTTCTTATTTGATGCAGAACTCCTGATTGTTCTGTAAATAGATTTAAATGGTTATATAAAAAACGCCTGAGGCCTTGGCTGCATTTTTAGGTAAATAGTACCATATAACTTTGTTGTTTGCAAAACTTGTGCATAATTTTTTAGAAATGTACAATTTCTATTTGCATTTCAAGTTATGGAAATTATTCGTTAAACATGTTTGTGGGTTTTACAGTAAAAATATGTCTTTTTTCTACTCGGATTTTGAATTTTTTGTCTGAATTTAGATCAACTGTGCTAATATAGTAATACTCAAATTTCAGATATTTGTGCTGAAAATAATGATACCAAACAAGGCAAGAAAAACATATTTTAAAGGTGAAATATAGAGGTAAAATCAAAAGTAGTCAAAAACGGCCAATTATACGCTGGACCCCAGAGGGTTAAAGAGAATTAAAGGGCAAAAATTCGAAAGAACAGGAAGACATAAACACCGCAAATCCTACTGCAAAGCAGGATATCAGGAAAATACAGGGTGAAATTAATGATATTTACACCCAGGAGGCCCAAAATAACTTAATTTTTTTGAGGCAGAAATACTATGAGACAGGAGGGAAATCTGCAAAATATCTGGCACATAAATTACGCAAACAACTAGAGGAAAGTACGATATACCAAATCAAGGACTCCAAGACTAATATTCTGGAAACAAAATTAGAAGACATTCAGATGTTTTGAGACCTTCTTTAGGGAGCTGTACTTACAGCCCAATGCTACAGAGGAGAATTGTATTGATGCCTTTCTTAGCTCTCTAGACTTACCTTCACTCCCCGTCTCCAAAATGAGTTTCTAATACATCCCATTTTAGTGGAAGAAATTAATGCAGCTCTTTCCAGATTAAAACCGGCCGGACGGGTTCAGTTCTCAGTGGTATCGCACCCTGAGGGCTGATCTAGTCCCCACATTGCTGAAGTCATTTAACTACATCCTACATGGGAGAAATCCCACCCTCCTGGAGGGAGGCAACTATTTCAATTATCCCAAAAGAGGGGAAAGATAAACGAGAATGTGGAAACTATCGACCAATCAGTGTCCTTAACTTGGATTACAAACTATTTACTTCTATTCTTGCTCGTAGACTGGAGAAGTTTTTACCTGACTTCATCAATTTAGATCAGACTGGTTTCATTCACTATAGACAAACAACTGACAACATTAGGAGAATATTACACATCTCTACTCAAATACAAAAGAACAAAACTCAATCAATAATAGGAAGCTTGTATGCTGAGAAAGCCTTCGACTCTGTCAGATGGGTATTTCTGTATAAGGTTCTGGGGAAGTTTGGCTTTCAAGACAAGTTTAGAGTAATCCAAGGTCTGTATGCTTGACCCTCAGCCCGTATTAAGGTGAATGGTGATCTCTCCAAGCCCTTTGCTCTGGAACGTGGCTGTAGGCAGGGTTGCGCAATCTCGCCACTTCTCTTTGATTTATTCATAGAAACATTAGGCCAAGCGATTAGACAAAATCATAACAGTAGGGGTATTGCATTGTCAGGAGTTGAACATAAAGTGGTAATGTTTGCTGATGATGTACTGGTCTAACTGGGGGAGCCGGAGAGGTCTTTTAGTGAGTTGACGTCTACTTTAAGTGATTTTGGGAAGCTATCTGGTTATAAGGTCAATATTTCAAAAACACAGGTGATGACTTTAAATTATACAGCTTCTGCAGCTTTACGTAGGAAATTTAAAGTTTAAATTTAAAAATTGGGTTAATGAGAAAATTAAGTACCTGGGAATATATTTGACTGCGGACCTCTCAGGGCTCTTTCAGGCAAACTACGAGCCGATATCTGCAAGTATAAAAGCTGATTTGCACAGATGGAATCTGGTCCCCTTTCTGAGTCTCAGCTACCGGGTAACCGCAATCAAGATGAACATCTTCCCCAGACTGCTTTACCTTTTTATAAACTTGCCAATAGAAGTGAGCGATTACCAATTTATTGAGTGGGACAAATGGATCTACAGATTTATCTGGCAGGGCCGAAAGCCAAGGATTAAATATGCTACCCTCAAGCTCCCCAAGGAAAAGGAAGGATTGGGTCTCCCCTGCCTCAGGAATTACTATTATGCTGCTCAAATAACCCCCCTCTTATATTGGTGCAACGAAACATACACGGCTAGGTGGAAGGAACTGGAGTCCAACCTGTTGGACCGATTCCCCTTACAAACTGTAATGGCAGATAAGGGTCTAATGTGCCGGCTGGAAAAGCTGGGAAACCCTTGGTTAACCCACACCCTCCCTGCAGAAGGTAATCAACATCTGTGGGATACACAAAATGCTAAAAATTTTCAGGTGGGTTGCTTTCGACTCAGATTTTATTCCAAACAAACACAACTCTAACTTTAAAGCATGGATATCCTATGGCCTTACGACATTCCTCTCTCTTACTCAGTGAAATATTGTGCTTAGATTTGAGGCCTTATGGGACAATCACAACCTGACAAAATACAACTTTCATAGATGTCTGTGAAGGTTCTCAGTCATCAAGGTCATCGTAGTCAGTTAGAACTGAAGAAGAACTGAAGAAGCTTCTTGGATGAGAGGTGAAACGTCTTCAAGCAACTTAAAGAAGTCCAGACGCTTTTCTTTGCAAGCTCGTTTGACGACTTTCATAGATACTTACAGCTGAGATCATATATTGATCATGAATGCAAACTGTCCAACTTCAGTGATGTTGAGTCGCATTTTTCCTCATCCTAAAAAATGCCACAACCATGACCCCTACTAAATCTATTTCTAAACTATACAAAGCTCTCTCTAGTGCCAGCAAGGATAATACTTTATACACTAAGGATAAATGGGAAAGGGAATCAGGGATTGCTATTTCTGTGGGGGAGTGGGAAAATGTTTGGTACTGCCAGTGGTCCACGTCCAGTTCTATGAGCTGGAAGGAACATGGCTGGAAGAATATTATTAGGTACTTCAAGACTCCATATCAGGAGAGATACAAAGGGGCTTATATGCAATGCTGGAGACAATGCGGCTCGACTGTTGCTAACCATTTTCATGTCTTTTCGGACTGTCCCAAGTTAAAAAACTTTTGGATAGGTGTTCAGGTCTCCTTAAGTGCAGTCTTTAACGTTCAAATACCTTTAGATTTTAAGCTTTTATAAATGGGTTTGGTCCCCTTTCTGGAACGTAGGAGTGAGATTAAGTTGGTGCAATTACTCTTGGTGGCAAGTAAAAAAAAAATTACTAGAAGATAATTAAGCCCAGCCCAGCCTACCGTAGATGACTGGTTTGGGATAATTTTAGAGATATTTAGGATGGAAAAACTTACATATCTGTTAAGAAATCAAACAGCCAAATTCTACCAAATTTGGAACAATTGGATCCAATTCATTACCCCCACGAGGGCTGACTTCAATTGCTCTTACTATTACTTGGTTGTTGTTGTTTTTTTGTTTTGTTTTTTTACATTTACTTCTATTACTATTGCTTGCTTATTTACTTATTTTTTCACCATGATTGCAGCATGGGCACCCCCCCAGTTTGTGTTTATAGTTTCATGTAATGTGTTCTATATATCTCCTTCGGGAGAGCATGCGAGCAACTTTCCTAGTAATAGCTGGTGGAGGTTAATATGCACCCGCTGATTAATTTGTTTATCATTTGCTCTCCTGGACTTAATCTAAAACCTAGAAGGACTTTGTTCCCATGTTATTCATATACTGCTATGCAGATGTTTTTTTCTTGTCCAATCCAAATAAAGATATAATTTTTTTTTTAAAAAAAAGGTAAGCTTACATTTAAAATACTGAGGTTTTAGTTACTGGGTTAATACATGATATAGCTAACTGTCTGGATCAAAGGGAGTTTTCTTTCAATGTTAAACATTTTCAAAAATACAGCAATTGCAAATTTGCAAATCCAAGATAAAGGTTTCTAAAGCACTTTAAAAACATTTAGTACATTTAGTAGCAAACACTCAGACTCATGTCAGTAAAACTCACAAATTCAATAGCTCCATCTTAAAAACAATAATTCCACAAAATATGAAAGTGTAGATTGGTGGAGAACTTGGGGGAGGGGTTGCTCCTGGCTGTATATATAGGTCAGAAATCATGTTTTGCCCCATCATAATCATAGTGTGTTTTTTTTTTTAATTTAGATGCCTCGAAAGCCATCTGTAGACAAGGTTTCCATTTTTGCAATTCTTTGCAATTCAAAAGAGGCCGTAGTCCAAAATGGCAAAATAGCCCCTCCAGCTGCACCAGTCTAGAAAGAGCTGAGTCAGCAGCTAGAAGACATGATGTCAGCAAAGGCCCTATACACTTTTGTGAAGCTAAATAGACACAACATCTGATCAGCTTTGGAAATCAGTGATCAGGAAAGTAATAGGACTGAGGACTGGGTTAAATTTATTCCTGAAAAGGTTGAATACAATGACAAGTTTTCTCCTTCTAAAAAACGGGAATACACAATTTTGAAGCCTGGCACTTGGACTCATATCATCAACGATCTTATATGGAAGAAGATCAAACACACATTTACACTTGTGTTCCAAAGAGCAAAGGTCCATCCAGCTGTCACCAATAATTAGCTGGACATTAGAGGCGACTGTAAGGAGTGTCATGGCCAGTTAGAAATGTCATGTGACAGACAGCCAGCAATTAATAGTCCAATGGTGCTCCAGTGTTTCATGAGAAATACAGATCTCTCCCTGCTGGCCACTCCAAGCAGTTCATGTCTGGAAACCTGCGTGAACAGATCGCTAAAGAGCTGTGTGAGGGCAGAATGGAACCAGCTGTATGGAGGTCAGCAAAGGCAGCAGATCTGTATTTCTCATGAAACACTGGAGATGTTGGAGATCCTGAGCCAAGCCACCTTCCAAATTTGGCCACTCTGCGAAAAGCCAAACGAGAGAAAAGACTTGGAATTAGGAGATAAGGACCCCATTGCATCTCTGCAATTGTTAAAATATAGTGTTCCTCACAGTGGTAGCATCCGAGATATTGGACTGGACAGGTTTTTCTGTCACTACTGGAGTCAAACACAGATGCATGTTTACAAGACATTGTCAAAAAAATCTCCCCCAACTGTGTGTTTTGATGCAACCGGTTCAGTTGTGAAAAAACTGCTGAGACCAAATGGCAAATCTAGCCGTATCTTCCTTTATCAAGGTTTTCTGACAGAAAACAATTGCCCCAGTGTCCCAGTGGTGCAATTGCTATCAGAGAAACATGATGTTAATGCCATCGCAAACTGGTTGACAGAATGGATTCGTGCAGGTGCACCTGTGCCAAAGGAAGCTGTGAGTGACTTTTCTCTGGCAATTCTGGGAGCTCTGGTCAAGGCTTTCACTCCTCATCCTGATCTGAAGTCCTATCTTAATGAATAGTTTCATGTCCTTCTTGGAACCCAGTCTGCCAAACTCCCCCCTTGTTTATCAGGGTTGATGTTGCGCACTGCATCAAGATGATATGCCAGTGGGACTGCCTGAAGAAGAAAACACATCGTGTTAAAGATTTCTTTGTCAGGTCATTAGCAAAACTTCTTCAGTCTCAATGTTTGGACCATGCAAAACAGCTTCTACATGCTATCACTGTTGTGGCCCTCAGTGAGGCAGAAGGTGATGACAGTTCTGGAGCCCCTCTTCCTTCAGAAAGGTGCAAGAAATACCTGAAAGCCCAAATTGCTCAAGACTCCATCATTCCAGATGAACAGACAGAGGAAAGTGAGAGAGTGGATTCAGTGGATGAGATCCAGACTGACCTACGACAGTGGGTAACAGAAATATGTGAGGAGAGCAGGTCACTTGCTGCAGCAAACGGGGATAGAGATAACATTCACTTTCTCCCTGAGATTATTCCTCATATAATAAGACTGGCAAGTTACTTGCCACTCTGGACAGGAATAATGGTCCCTCTCTTCCAAAGCACCAGCATCACAGCAAGTTCAGCCACTGTTGAAGCTGAGTTCAAAAACATAAAACACGGCCTTTTCAAACATGAAAACTTGCCTGTTTGAGTCGATCGCTTCATTGCTCGTCATCTTAGTAGTTTTCTCTGTAGTTTTCTCTGGTCCCCTCCCCAATCAGACCAGGAGTGACATGTTTAGCCGCATGTTCTCCTTAAATTGCTGGCTGTCTGAGTGGTGTCCCAGAAACGATGTGGGCTTCATAGATAATTGGCAAACCTTCTGGAGGAAACCTGGTCTTGTTAGGAGAGATGGCATCCATCCCACTTTGGATGGAGCAGCTCTCATTTCTAGAAATATCGACAAATTTATTAAACCCCTCAAAACATGACTATCCAGAGTTGGGACCAGGAAGCAGAGTTGCAGTCTTACACGCCTCTCTGCAGCTTCTCTCCTCCTGCTACCCCCCCAAAAACCCATCTCCATAGAGACTGTGTCTGCTTCCAAAAAGACAAAAAACAAACTAAAAACCAGCAACAAACAACTTAAACAATCACAAAGAAAGAACAATACAGTATCCACATCTGAACCAAAGAATAAAACAGTGAAATGTGGATTATTAAATATTAGGTCTCTCTCCTCCAAGTCTCTGTTAGTACATGACTTAATAATTGATCAACAAATTGATTTACTCTGCCTTACAGAAACCTGGTTGCAGCAGGATGATTATGTTAGTTTAAATGAATCAACACCCCCGAGTCATTCTAACTACCAGAAATCTCGAAGCACAGGTCGAGGGGGTGGTGTGGCAGCAATTTTTCACACCAGTCTATTAATTAATGAAAGACCAAGACAGACTTTTAATTCATTTGAAAGCCTGATGCTTAGCATTGTCCACCCCAGCTGTGAAACTCAGAAACCAGTCTTACTTGTTATCATCTATCGTCCACCTGGGCCTTACACAGAGTTTCTGTCTGATTTCTCAGACTTTATATCTAATTTAGTTCTGAGCTCAGATAAAATAATTATTGTGGGTGATTTTAACATCCATGTAGATGCTAAAAATGACAGCCTCAACATGGCATTTAATCTGTTGTTAGACTCAATTGGTTTCTCTCAAAATGTAAAAGAACCCACCCACCACTTTAATCACACTCTAGATCTTGTTTTAACATATGGCATAGAAACTGAACATTTAACAGTGTTTCCTGAAAACCCTCTCCTGTCTGATCATTTCTTGATAACATTTACATTTACAATAATTGATTACGCAGCAGTGGAGAGTGGACTTTATCAAAGTAGATGTCTTTCTGAAAGCGCTGTAACTAAGTTTAAGAATATAATCCAGCCACTGTTATCATCGTCAATGCCCTGTACCAACACAGAGCAGAGCAGCTATCTGAACGCTACCCCAACAGAGGTCGATTATCTTGTTAATAATTTCACCTCCTCACTACGTACGACTCTGGATACTGTAGCTCCAGTGAAAACTAAGGTCTCTAATCAGAAGTACCTGACCCCGTGGTATAATTCTCAAACACGTACCCTAAAGCAGATGACTCGTAATCTGGAGAGGAAATGGCGTGTCACAAATTTAGAGGATCATCATTTAGCCTGGAGAAATAGTTTGTTGCTTTATAAGAAAGCCCTCCGCAAAGCCAGAACAGCTTACTACTCATCACTGATTGAAGAAAATAAGAACAACCCCAGGTTTCTCTTCACCACTGTAGCCAGGCTGACAAAAAGTCAGAGCTCTGTTGAGCCAACCATCCCTTTAACGTTAACTAGTGATGACTTCATGAACTTCTTCACAAATAAAATTTTTATCATTAGAGAAAAAATTACCAATAATCATCCCACAGATGTAATATTATCTACAGCTACTCTTAGTTCCATTGATGTTAAGTTAGACTCTTTTTTTCCAATCGATCTTTCTGAGTTAACTTCAATAATTACTTCCTCCAAACCATCAACGTGTCTTTTAGACCCCATTCCTACAAAACTGCTCAAAGAAGTCCTGCCATTGATTAATTCTTCGATCTTATATATGATCAACCTATCTCTAATAATCGGCTATGTACCACAGGCCTTCAAGGTGGCTGCAGTTAAACCTTTACTCAAAAAGCCATCTCTAGACCCAGCAGTCTTAGCTAATTATAGGCCAATCTCCAACCTTCCTTTCATATCAAAAATCCTTGAAAGAGTAGTTGTCAAACAGCTAACAGATCATCTGCAGAGGAATGGTTTATTTGAAGAGTTTCAGTCAGGTTTCAGAGTTCATCACAGCACAGAAACAGCTTTATTGAAGGTTACAAATGATCTTCTTATGGCCTCTGACAGTGGACTCATCTCTGTGCTTGTCCTTCTTGACCTTAGTGCAGCATTCGATACTGTTGACCATAATATTCTATTAGAGCGATTAGAACATGCTGTAGGTATTACAGGTATTGCACTGCAGTGGTTTGTATCATATCTATCTAATAGACTCCAATTTGTGCATGTAAATGGAGAGTCCTCTTCACACACTGAGGTTAATTATGGAGTTCCACAGGGTTCGGTGCTAGGACCAATTCTGTTTACATTATACATGCTTCCCCTAGGCAGCATCATTAGAAGACATAGCATACATTTTCACTGCTATGCAGATGACACCCAGCTCTATCTGTCCATGAAGCCAGATAACACACACCAATTAGTTAAACTGCAGGAATGTCTTAAAGACATAAAGACTTGGATGGCCACTAACTTTCTGCTTCTTAACTCAGATAAAACTGAGGTCATTGTACTCGGCGCTGAAAAGCTTAGAAATATGGTATCTAACCAGATTCTTACTCTGGATGGCATTACCTTGGCCTCCAGTAACACTGTGAGGAACCTTGGAGTCATTTTTGACCAGGATATGTCCTTCAACGCACATATTAAACAAATATGTAAGACTGCGTTCTTCCATTTGCGCAACATCTCTAAAATTAGAAATATCCTGTCTCAGAGTGACGCTGAAAAACTAGTTCATGCATTTATTACTTCCAGGCTAGACTACTGCAATTCATTATTATCAGGATGTCCAAAAAACTCACTGAAAAGCCTTCAGTTAATCCAAAATGCTGCAGCAAGAGTACTGACAGGGACTAGAAGGAGAGAGCATATTTCTCCTGTTTTGGCTTCCCTTCATTGGCTTCCTGTTAAATCCAGAATTGAATTCAAAATCCTGCTCCTCACATACAAGGTCTTAAATAATCAGGCCCCATCTTATCTTAATGACCTTGTAGTACCATATCACCCTATTAGAGCACTTCGCTCCCGCTCTGCAGGCCTACTTGTTGTTCCTAGAGTATTTAAAAGTAGAATGGGAGGGAGAGCCTTCAGTTTTCAGGCCCCTCTTCTGTGGAACCAGCTTCCAGTTTGGATTCAGGAGACAGACACTATCTCTACTTTTAAGATTAGGCTTAAAACCTTCCTTTTTGCTAAAGCATATAGTTAGGGCTGGACCAGGTGACCCTGAATCCTCCCTTAGTTATGCTGCAATAGATGTAGGCTGCCGGGGGATTCCCATGATGCATTGAGTTTTTCCTTTCCAGTCACCTTTCTCACTCACTATGTATTAACAGACCTCTCTGTATTGAATCGTATCTGTTATTAATCTCTGTCTCTCTTCCACAGCATGTCTTTATCCTGTCTTCCTTCTCTCACCCCAACCGGTCGCAGCAGATGGCCGCCCCTCCCTGAGCCTGGTTCTGCCGGAGGTTTCTTCCTGTTAAAAGGGAGTTTTTCCTTCCCACTGTCGCCAAAGTGCTTGCTCATAGGGGGTCATATGATTGTTGGGCTTTTCTCTGTATCTATGAAGCGCCTTGAGGCGACATTTGTTGTGATTTGGCGCTATATAAATAAAATTGAATTGAATTGAATCTTTCTTTCATTGAGGGAAATATGCAGATTTGTTCTGTAAAAGAAAAGGTCAAAGATGAGGCAACAGTGGGATCACTGAAAGTCACAGATGCCAATTCTGGATCCATGACGACTCACAGTGCAGAAGACAAAATAAAAATGGATGCTCACCCGATTGTGGGATCTGATGCTGCCACAAACATTCCCCAGGCTGATGAAGATGCAGTTGAGGACTGGAGGGGCCTAGCTGTTCCACCCAAAAAAAGGAAGAGGACTTCCTACCTCTCTTCATGTACCGAATGGCTCCATGCAGATGAATCTTTTGGGGCCAAAAGAGTGAAGGTTATTATTAAAACCTAAAAATGGAAACCTTCATCAGCCTATTGGATTAGGGGAATCAATAATCTCTGTGCTCAATACCTGTGCATTTGATGCATTTCTCCTGCCATCTCTGTCCTCAAAGAGTCTGGTATGGCTCATCTTGGCACTGCTGTGGAAGCAGGACGTGGCCTACCTGAGTCTACCTGCCTCAGGCCACTCTCCAATCCATCTCTGTGTCCATCAGAAGTCCAAACAGAAGACAGCACCACAGGAAATGAGCTCAAATTCAAATTCAAATTCAAATTTTATTTGTCACACACACACAACCATACACAGTATAACATGAGGTGAAATGGTTGTAGCTGTGCAATGCAATGCCCGACCATTACATGACAGTGGTTTTATAGTATTTACAATTTACAGGTTATACAAAATTTACAGATTTAACTTAGAAATTTACAGTAAAAAATTGTGCAAATAGCAGAAAGAGATTATAAATTATAGGAAGTGTGCATGAAGAAAAACCAGACTGTGAGAGTCCAGTCTTATAGTGATGTAATGTGTGTGGGAGAGTCCAGTCCTACACCTGGTTCAGGGCCCGAATAGCCTGGGGGAAGAAGCTCCTCCTCATTCTCTCTGTTTTGGCTTTAAGGGAGCGGAAGCGCTTCCCAGACCTCAACAGTGAGAAGAGTCCATTGTTGGGATGGGAGAGGTCCATCATAATCTTCTTAGCTTTGGATTTGCACCGCTTGGTGTAGATGGACAGCAGGTCAGGGAGCTCTGATTGAATGATGCGTTCGGCTGAGCGCACCACTCTTTGCAGATCTCGTCTGTCCTGCTTGGTGCTGTTCCCAAACCAGGTGCAGATGTTTGCCGTCAGGACGCTCTCGATGGTGCAGCAGTAGAAGTTCTTGAGCACCTTCAGTGGCAGATGGAAGTCTCTAAGTCTTCTGAGGAAGAAGAGACGCTGACGGGCTTTCTTAACCTGGGTGTTGATGTGGCAGGACCATGACAGGTCCTGAGTGATGTGGACACCCAGGTATCGGAAACTTTCCACTCTCTCCACGGGCGTGCCACTGATGATGAGGGGTTTGTAATTCCTCGCCTGCTTTGTGGTGAAGTCCACGATCAGCTCCTTAGTCTTGCTGATGTTTAGGAGGAGGTTATTCTCCTGGCACCAGGTCTCCAGGTTCCTAATCTCCTCCAGGTAGGCCGTCTCGATGTTGTCGGAGATCAGGCCTACAACAACAGTGTCATCAGCAAACTTGACAATGGAGGTGGTGTCTGATGTGGCTACACAGTCATGAGTGTACAGTGAGTACAGCAGGGGGCTTAAAACGCAGCCCTGAGGCACTCCAGTGCTGAGTGAGATGGAGGGGGAGACTTGTTTTCCCACCCTCACTGATTGGGGTCTGTCTGTGAGGAAGTTGAGAATCCACTGACACAGTGATGAGCTGAGTCCTAGATCCGTCAACTTGGTGAAAAGCTTAGAGGGAATTATTGTGTTGAATGCTGAACTGTAGTCCACGAACAGCATCCTAACATAATTCCCTCTGCCAGTGTCCAGGTGACTCAGGGATGTGTGGAGCAGGTGAGATATGGCATCGTCTGTGGAACGATTAGTCCGGTAAGCAAACTGAAGTGAGTCGATGGTGGCAGGAAGTGAAGAAGTGATGTGATCTCTCATCAGTCTTTCAAAACACTTCATCACAATTGAGGTCAGTGCTACTGGACGGTAGTCATTGTGGCAAGCGGGCTGTTGTTTCTTTGGAACAGGAACTATAATGGACTGTTTGAAGCACGTGGGAACCACAGCTTGGGCCAGGGAGAGGTTGAAGATCTCCGTGAACACCGGTGTTAGCTGGTCAGCGCAGGCTCTCAGGACCTGGCCAGGGATTGCATCTGGTCCTGCTGCCTTCCTGGTGTTCACCCTCCTGAAGGTGTTCCTCACGGCATGCTCTGTGATGATGAATGCATTTTCTTCACTGGTGCACTCCGAGCGCGCGCAGCCGTTTGTTGTTTTAATTGCTGCGGCGTCGAAGCGAGCATAAAACGTGTTCAGCTCATCAGCCAGTGAAGCATCGGCATTCATCATTGAAGAAGCTGGTCGTTTATAGTCCGTTATAGTTCGCAGTCCTTTCCACAGGCTCCTAGAGTCGCACTGTCGTAGCTGTGACTCTAGTTTTTCCCCGTAGCTCCGCTTTGCCTTTCTGACCGCGCTGCGCACGTTGTAGGACGCAGCCTTGTATAGGTCCATATTTCCGGAGACGAGCCCTTCATTGTACGCAGCGGTGCGTGATCTCAGAGCGTCGCGGATGTTTTTATCCACCCACGACTTCTGGTTGGGAAACGTTGGGATGATAGTTCTTTCTGCTGTGTCGTCCGCTAGTTTCCCGATAAATCCCACAACCGCTTCCGTAAACATGTTGATGTCATCAGAGCTGCGCCGAAACATGTCCCAGTCTGCGTCATCCAGTACTTCATCCAGTGCGTCCTGCAGCTCGGCCACTGATTGGTCTGTCCAGCGAGCGACCTCCCTCCTGATTGGTGGTTGCTGCTTTAGCCCTTGTTTGTAAGCAGGCATGAGGAAGATGGCGGCATGGTCCGATTTTCCAAATGACCCTTGTAACAGTTCTTGAACGGAGTGTAGCAGTGGTCTAATGTCCTAGTGCCCCGGGTGGGGCAGTTGATGTGCTGGTGAAGGTTGTGAAATGTCTGTTTGAGATTCACTCTGTTAAAATCTCCCATAACGATGAGTGCGGCATCTTGGTGAAGTGTTTGTTGATGTGTGAGAGCCTCATGTAGCTCACATAAGGCAGTGTCCGAGTCCGCGTGTGGCGGAATGTAAACAGTGCAGGCAATGACCGCAGTGAATTCCCGAGGGAGATAGAGAGGGCGACATTTAACGATCAAAAGATCCAGATTGGGCGAGCAAGAGTGTGTGAGTGGGGAGATGTTTGTGCTGTCGCACCATCTGTTGTTCACCATCAAACACACTCCACCACCTCTTTTCTTCCCCAACTCCATTGTCCTGTCCATGCGGTAAACCAAAAAGAACCCCGCCGGCTGCACGGCGTGGTCTGGTATCGCTGGGTTCAGCCAAGTCTCGGTGAAGCAGAGGAGGTTGCAGTCCCGAATGTCTCTCTGGAACTTAGTTCTGGCTCTGAGGTCATCAAGCTTGTTCTCGATGGATTGAACATTGGCTAGCAGGATACTGGGCATGGGTGCGCGGTGTGTGCGAGCCCGTAGCCTGTTCCTGATGCCGGCTCGTTTCCCTCGAGGATCTCTTTTGGCCAGGTTGGGTCCGGAGTTAAACATGATGAAATGTTCGTGTATTGTAGACCAATAGAAACCAGAGTGTCTCTACTGTGGCGAATTTGTGTGTTTTGCATGATGCCCATGCAAGATTATGGCAGATATAGCAAAAAGTGACGAAAAAAGAAAAAAAGTGGAAAAGTTGGGGCAGAGCATCCAGCACGGCAGCCGACCTCACATCTTACGTGGCAGGGACAGTCTGTGCAGGGACAGTTAGTCACAGCTACAACATTGGAGATATCGCGTGGATTGATACTGACCTTGCAAACCAAACAGAATTTCCATTGAATGAATTTCCCTCCAACCTGGTTCTCCAAGGAAAGTTGTTCACTTTGAGGGCATTAATTGCTTTCCATGGAAAGATGACCAGTGATGGTTTGGGGCATTACACTGCATACTGCAGGAGAGCTCCATGTGTGTGGGGGTGCTATGATGACCTGGGAAATGGAGTGACAGAAGAATCTGAAAAGAAAAAAATGCAACCCCATGCTGTGTTATACACAGTATAATGAGTGCTGCCTGCAATTTTCTGTTTTATTTGGTTCTTTACAGTTACATGTGTTCAATATGGCTAATGTGTGTCATCAGCAAGTTCAGTTTTGCAAATAAAGTTAAAGTTCTAAATTAAAAATCTTTTAACACTTTGTCAGTCTGATGTATATTTGCTTTTACACACCCATTCACATTCACCTGTAGCCTTGAAAGTAACCGTTCCATTTTTCTGTCAATAATTTTTCTTTATTTGTTTTGTGCTGACCTGGTGGCTTAAGTCAGGGGTCAGCATCCTTTTCAGCGCAAAGGGCCCCTTTTCCCCCTGCTGCTACAAAACCTGTCTAGAGCCTAAAAAAAGAAAGAGCCTATAAATATCTAGAAAATGAGTTGTTGTATTGTGTAAGCTATGGAAATGTAAATAAAAATGTTTATTTTAGATTTTATAAGAAAATGAATCATCAAAGCTTTATAACAGAAAAAGTGATTGTTAAAATGCAGTCAGCTAAGTGAGTCTTTTCCATAAAAATTGAAAATTAGGAAAGATGGGCAACCAACTTGAAAATTACAGTAAACAGATTTGAAGCTAGGAAACATTAAATCACTTTTAAAAGCCTTGTACATTCTGTGAATAGTCAATGCAGATATTTCATAAAAAACAAACTGTTAACCCTTTAAAACCGGTCGGAGCGGGCACGCTCTGTTTTGCGTAACTATTTTTAAATCCCGGTAGCTCTGCAACCACGTAAGCTAGCGCAAAATTTTTTTTTGCATATGAAACCGGAGGAGTTGTACTTACAACTTATGCCATCAGCTTGTCCTCGGTCACAGTTTCCTTCCACATATAGCTTTGCAAAAACTGCATAAAAAGCACTTGCAGCAACAAAAACATAATATTCCAGAAACACGCTTTGCCGATCCAATCAGCTGTTCATAACATTTCCTACATTGGAATAGACGTCAGCGCGAACTTTCGCACGTCCGCCATGACCTGCCCGAAACCGGAAGTGATGTCATTTTCGCGGAAATGAAGTTTATTAACATCAGGGCCTCACGAGCCTATACTGGTGTTTTTAAAAGTTATGTTTGACTTTATGACTTTCTGTGTGGTTTCTGGGATGCTTAGGACTCATATTGCACTGCTGGAAATAGTTTATTTTGATGCATATGCTGCTTTTTTGCAAATTTGCATTATAATATTTATTTTCGTTTTTCCTGCAGTGTATAAAAATTGGTGTATTTCAAAAATAAAACTATGAAGACACTAAAAATAAATTTCCTGTGGTGGGAAACTATTTTGTGCAACTTTTTTGTATTTACAGTTTTGAGGGATAAGCGTCTTAAATTTCTCTAACTAGAAATATATGTTAAAAAACAAAAACGATTTTAAATTATTTTGTAGTTTATTGCACTTTTTTTTTGCAATTTATGTAATCACTATGCACTTAATGCAGACATATTATTAAAATTTGGGCTATAATGGTTGTATTGATGTATAGCAACTTGAAATGCTCCCAAAAATGGCACTACGACATGTAAAAATATAATATAAGCTATGGCAGACTTGGTTCTATGGTAGGTCTTAAAGGGTTAACAGAACCCTTTCTTGTTGTCTTTATAATAAAACATAACTTACTTGGTCTTATAAGAGCCACAGTGGAGAGGCCAGAGAGCCACATGTGGCTTTAGAGCCGCAGGTTGAAGATCCCTGGCCTAGGTCCTGTGGAATATTCAGTTTTCTACACGTAGGTAGCAACCTATGTCATGGTCCTGGGCCATGTTGGCGCAGCATTCTCAGTTTTCTTGTATTTTGTTCCTTATGCCGTGGTTCCTAGGTTCTGTTAAAGATGTTCCTTATTTGATTGCCCCTGTGTGCCCCTCTGTGTATCTGTGAGCCCTCGTTTCCCCTCCTTGTGTTTCATTTAATGTTTTCCCCAGCCCGTTATGTCTGTGCTCTCTCTCCTCCTGTC
Organism: Neolamprologus multifasciatus; assembly: GCF_963576455.1. Taxonomy (NCBI): domain Eukaryota; kingdom Metazoa; phylum Chordata; class Actinopteri; order Cichliformes; family Cichlidae; genus Neolamprologus; species Neolamprologus multifasciatus. Next base: position 36,746,800 of record NC_140443.1, on the reverse strand, counting down.
TGAACCTCTGTGTACTTCCTGTTTTACTTTGACAGTCTCTCGTCAGTATGTGTCATGTTGTGTTCACTCCTGCCCTGTCTCGTTACGATTGTCTGTGTCAGCTGTGCTCCCACTTCCCTCGTTAACCCTCTGTGTATTTATGTGCATGTCTCCCTCAGTTCAGTGTCGCGTCGTCAATGTCTCCTCCCCGAACCTGTGTGGCTTTCTGTGTTCCCTCCATCTTCTGTTAGTATTCCCAGTTTAGTTCTGTTTCGTGTTAAGGCCTGCAATAAAACAGTGATTTTGAGTTCAGTTCCTGTCTCCGTGAGTTTTGCGTTTGGGTCCTCATCTGCCTCCACACAGCCAGTTCATGACAACCTATGAAAGAAAACACTTTATGTTTTCTGAGACAGCTACATTAAAAATAATGAACATACATAATTCAAACAAAATCATAGAGGCCAACTGGGTATGTAAAAAATAATAATAATTTAGGTATACGTGAATCACTTCACATGAAACTCAGTTTTGCCACAGAAAAAAATGAAATCTTTAGCCTACCTTGTGTACGTTTCTGCACTGGTAACAAAAGAAATATCAACCTTTCCGCTGATTAAATTGTTTTACTAAAGTGTAAACTAATAAGCCTTAATATGCAGCAAGCCTAAGCAAAGTGGACAGCCTTCTATCAAAGTGCGAAACTCCACAGCTGCTGAAACTCACTGCCACAGACACTGGTGTTATACAGCGTAGGCCGATTTAAGAATTAAAATTCAATTCAATTCAATTCAATTTTATTTATATAGCGCCAACTCACAACAAAAGTTGCCTCAAGGCGCTTCATAGATACAGAGAAAAACCCAACAATCATATGACCCCCTATGAGCAGCACTTTGGCGACAGTGGGAAGGAAAAACTCCCTTTTAACAGGAAGAAACCTCCAGCAGAACCAGGCTCAGGGAGGGGCGGGGCCATCTGCTGTGATTGGTTGGGGTGAGAGAAGGAAGACAGGATAAAAGACATGTTATATCTCAGAAACTGTAGCAGCACAAACGCCAATGGTACCTGCACAAATCAGCACAAACGTAGCACTAAAAAAGTAGACCATTTTGGTCTGTCTTTGGAGCAGTCTGGGGCGATGGTGACCTTTGAGTGACCTATAAAATAAAGTTTTATATCTCAGAAACTGTAGCAGCACAAACGCTAATTTTACCTGCACAAATGTAGCACTAACCGCGCCGCCTATTTGCCTTTACGTTTCAAGTGGGTGGGGGGTCAGCTTCACTCTGCTGATCGAAAGCATAGATCCGTGCACCAATATACGCGCGCGCACTCACACATACACGCTCCCGCATACATTGCTTTGGGACAGCCCAATACAGCCATTGGGACAGTCTGGTTGCATATTGAAAAATTCATTAAAAATCATTCTTGATAGTTGATGTCCAACTTTCAACACAATCCTCATCTGGGACACCTACTGTGCCTCTGGGCCCGGTTTCATCTCAATCCGCTGCATCAATAATTGTTTAATATTAATGGATGAAAAATGCTGCTGAGAGAGTCACGACAGGGACTATAAAGAGACACTATATTTCACCCATACTTGCTTGTCTTCACTGGCTCCCTTTGAAATCCAGATTTTAATTTTGGAATATTAGGTGTACTTGTGGTTCCTATAGTATTTCAAGGTTGAATGGGTATCAGAGTCTTCATCTCTCAGGCCTCTCTTCTGTGGATGCAGCTCACAATATTAATTCAGAAGACAAACAGCCATCTCAGCTTTTGAGATTAGCATTAAAACCCTCAGTTTTGACAAATAATACAGTAATAAGCCTAGGCTCTTGCGGGCTTCCCATGATGTATGAATTTTTTCTTCTTCGCTCGTTCTGTGTTTATACACTTCTCTGCATTTAATCATTAGTTAGTATGTATCTATTGCGCTCTTGCACAGTGTATATGTTGTGCTGTCTTCTTTTCATCAACCTCAGCCAGTCACAGTAGATGGCTATTTCTCCTTGAGCATGTTTCTGCCAGATGTTTCTACCTCTTCAAATGGAGTTTTTTCTTCCCACTCTCACTAACTGTTAGCTCATATGGGGTCATTAAATTGTTGGGGTTTCCTTTTTGTTATTGTTGTGTTTTTACCCAGCAACATAAAGTGTCTTTAGGCGACTGCTGTTGTGATTTGGTGCTATATACATAACATTTAAATGCTCACCCCGGAATGAATTAAATTGTATAAATTCAAATTATATATTCATTGTGATATACTCCTTGTCTTTTGAAATACTTTATTTTCTGTTTTTGGACACCTTTTAAAACAAAATTCAATATTACAGGAACAGAAGCTCTTATATTTCATGAACTACCAAACTTACTGGTAGTAACACACACTGCAACTGGTGGACACCAGGGGACACTTGATTAAGGCACACTGCACCCAGGAAACACAATATATATACGTGAACTGATTATGCCTCTTCACCACATATGACTCTGGATACTGTAGCTCCAGTGAAAACTAAGGTCTCTAATCAGAAGTACCTGACCCCGTGGTATAATTCTCAAACACGTACCCTAAAGCAGATGACTCGTAATCTGGAGAGGAAATGGCGTGTCACAAATTTAGAGGATCATCATTTAGCCTGGAGAAATAGTTTGTTGCTTTATAAGAAAGCCCTCCGCAAAGCCAGAACAGCTTACTACTCATCACTGATTGAAGAAAATAAGAACAACCCCAGGTTTCTCTTCAGCTCTGTAGCCAGGCTGACAAAAAGTCAGAGCTCTTTTGAGCCAACCATCCCTTTAATGTTAACTAGTGATGACTTCATGAACTTCTTCACAAATAAAATTTTTATCATTAGAGAAAAAATTACCAATAATCATCCCACAGATGTCTACAGCTACTCTTAGTACCATTGATGTTAAGTTAGACTCTTTTTCTCCAATCGATCTTTCTGAGTTAACTTCAATAATTACTTCCTCCAAACCATCAACGTGTCTTTTAGACCCCATTCCTACAAAACTGCTCAAAGAAGTCCTGCCATTGATTAATTCTTCGATCTTATATATGATCAACCTATCTCTAATAATCGGCTATGTACCACAGGCCTTCAAGGTGGCTGCAGTTAAACCTTTACTCAAAAAGCATCTCTAGACCCAGCAGTCTTAGCTAATTATAGGCCAATCTCCAACCTTCCTTTCATATCAAAAATCCTTGAAAGAGTAGTTGTCAAACAGCTAACAGATCATCTGCAGAGGAATGGTTTATTTGAAGAGTTTCAGTCAGGTTTCAGAGTTCATCACAGCACAGAAACAGCTTTAGTGAAGGTTACAAATGATCTTCTTATGGCCTCTGACAGTGGACTCATCTCTGTGCTTGTCCTTCTTGACCTTAGTGCAGCATTCGATACTGTTGACCATAATATCCTATTAGAGCGATTAGAACATGCTGTAGGTATTACAGGTATTGCACTGCAGTGGTTTGTATCATATCTATCTAATAGACTCCAATTTGTGCATGTAAATGGAGAGTCCTCTTCACACACTGAGGTTAATTATGGAGTTCCACAGGGTTCAGTGCTAGGACCAATTCTGTTTACATTATACACTCATAAAAATTAGTCATTGGATGAACTCAATTTGATTGATGGCAAGTTTTCCACGTAATACATTTATTTTGGTTCAACCAAATCTACATACATCATGACAATTTAATTAAATTGTGTCAGTAGAACACAATTTTTTAAACACATTTAAAAGGAAAAAAAATTACATTAATAAGATGTGAAAGGTTTTGGTTGGTTCAACTGAATACAATGTCATTCATTTGAGCTAGATATTCTTTTGAATTGAAATGATTATTTTAAGTTCAACTAAATCATAATTTTAATTACCAGAAAACAAATGTAATTATTAAAATAATGACAAAATGAATTTGTTTTTTCAACTCAGTTTTATTCATTTCATTCATTAACCTTAACAAAATCAAAGTGCTTACTTTACATTTGAAATGAATATCAAATCTGAATAGAACACACCTTTCTATTACTAGGCAAGACTGAAAACAAACTGGAATTTGTAAAATCCGATTTCACGTAAGAATCATTGTGTATATATATTTATAGTGACACTTGCAGGTAGGTTTTCAGCAAATTCACAATGATAACCTACTGAACACTGCAATTCACATCATATTATGCCAGTCACTGAACATTTTAAACAACCCAACAATACTTAACGAATCGAATTCACGAATTGCAGTCTCAAATAAGACAATCACTGAGACCCTGCGCAGGAATGGAGTGTGAAGTTGCACACCAAGAAAAAGTCCACTTCTGCAGAAGAGACACCTTGAAGCCAGACAGTCTGCTGAGGATAACTTGGAGAAACATTATGCATACTAAAAGTATCACCTGTGGTCAGGTGAGACGAAACTACTGCTCTTTGGCCCTAGAGATGCTGCTTATGTTTGGAGGAAGAAGGTAGAGGTATACAATCCACAGAACACCACATTTAAACACAGTGGTGGGAGTATTAAGGTGTGGGGATGCTTCAGTGTCTAGAACTGGAAATCTCATCAAGGTGAAAGGGGTCATGAAGAAAGGAGGAAGAGTTTGAAAGTAAACTTAACCTCCTAAGACCCGAACTCTTCCACGGCATGCATTTTCAATTTCTCTTTGATAGTTGGGCATATTGGGGCCCTGTTAGGATGCCTGGGTCGTTGACCCAGGGTTTTTGAGTTTTTTATATTATTTATCATTTCTAGTCTTTGGGTTTTTGTTAGAGTTCTTTCTTATGGTTTGTCTCTGTGTAATCCTTAGTTGCTGTCTCCCTGTCGGCTATATCCCCGTGTCCAGTCAGTATCTGTGACTGCCCTGGTCCCACGTCTCTGTTCCCTCTGTTGTAGTGCCTGCCTGTGAGTCTGTGTCTGTAAGTTCAGTCTGTGTTATGTTTCCTGTTTTATTTTGAAGCTCCATGTCTTATGTTAATGTATCTGGCTTTGCTTCCCCTGTTTCATTAGGCCTGATTTGCCCCAGCTGTGTTTCCCTCCTGTTACTCAATCCCTGATTGCTCCCTCTGTGTATTTAAGCCCTGTGTTTTCTTCCGTCCTTGTTGCGATCTACCCTCATTTATGCTGTGTGTTCTGTCTGCCTGTTTATGTAAGTTTATTTGGATTTTTGGTTACGTTTTGCCATCCAGCAATAAAAGCTGAGTTTGAAGTACACTTTTGCCTGCTGTGAGTCTGCACTTTGGGTCCTTTTCCTGCCTGCACACAGCGACACCTGACAGGCCCGATGAATGTAAAAACAAAGAATTACCAGATTTTTTTTTTAACCTTATTTTTGTTTTTATGAAAAATCAGAGCTACATATGAGGATATTCGTTTAAAAATTCGATACAACAGTAGCAGCATAATGTCCTCGTAAGTGGATATCAGGCCCTTGTAGAGCAAAATTGAGTATTTTGGTTTCAACTTTCAACTTTACTTCTCTAAAACCAATTACATTCAAACTTTTACAAGCTTATAAGAACGGGAACACCAACTTTAAAACACTGGAAGACACCAAACTTGTCAACATTTGTTTTGTCTCTTTGAAAATCCCAAAAGCAATTAAAAAGAAAATGCTGGTTACAACCATTAAACTTTTTTTGAGCTAAATTCCCACAGTCCTTTTATCTATCTATAGTAGTATAGATTAAAGGTTACATCATTCACAACAGAACAGCAGACAAAAATAGACAACTTCCATTTTTCGAAAAAAAAAGGTCACAGTTTGAACAAAAGAGATAAAAAGACCAAAATCAAATTTTGTGCTGGGGTCTTGTTTGCCTAAGCAAACATGTTCATTTTCATTTGCTGCATCTTTGTACTGAGCCTTTGTCCATCCAGATTCATTAAAATCTTCAGACAAAACTCTTAAGTGTACTTGAGGTCATTTGGATAGCTCAGATCAAGAGCATAAATCAGTCCAAAGAGGACGATGAATGCCATGATGACACTACCGAGGTTGTTCATAACTGTAGTACCTTCAATGACAACTCCCACATCCTCTGGCTCCTGAACGCCTTCTCTTCTGATGGTGTAAATACCCATGACAGTTGCTGCAGTGGATCTCAACCGTTCATCCTCAGTGAAGGAGGTCTGAAAAACAGGTGGTTTCAGGTTTAAGGGCTCTCTCACTTGTAGGGGACATATTATGCAAAACTCAGCTTTGTATCCTTTTGTGCTGAAACATGGGTCTCTACTGCCTCTATAAACACTCCAAACATGAATAAAACCCGTCAATCTGTTTTCTATCACTAGTTTGGGTTCAGGTATTTTGTACCTCCCCTTGGGAGGGGCTTGAAATAGAGCAGTAGCTCCTCAAGTGTCTATTGAAAATGTGACGTCATTCAGGGGTAAAACCGCAAAGGATTCTGGGAACCCGTGGCAAGAGGTACTAGCGCACATAAAAAGAAACACAAAAATGTCAAGAAGCTGTTGTATTATTAACTGCAACAGCCGCATGACAGCCACGGGAAGCCGACGGGTAAAGAGATCGGTTGTTATCGGATTACGTCGTTGAAGAGAAATTGTTCGAGCCGTGTTTCCGAAGTAACAAAGAGGCGACGGATGGTCTGGATTGCAGCCATTCAAAGACCAAATATAACGTCCAGAACATCCAGCTCACAGGTTAGTCTGCTCCAAACATTTCCACAAAGGTCAGTCTGCTGTTGTAGTTAATACGTCATTTTTCTTAACATAATTGGTGATATAGGTTACAAGCAAGTCTGGCGCTGAACAGAAACTGTCGCTATGCTCCTTTGTTTATTGTACATAAATAGTGAATTGTCCTGACACAATATTGCGTTTCTGTTATTACCATGGTACATTGACAAAAACATATACTTTTATTCACAGGATAAAACAGTTGTTTTGTATCACTAATTGCCCAGTACGATTACAGCATACAGTATTATTGTCACTGCTACATTTCTGTGATGAACCAGAAATTATTTCCACTACTAATTAATTACCGTTGAGCTCAAAGGTCCAATTAATAAACAGTTAACGAATGTGTATTTATGAAGATGATTTGTGAGACTGGTGAACTTATGACACGTACGATGGTCTTTCGTTCAACACGGTGCATTTCAAGCTCCTGTACCCATCCGTCGGTAAACTGTACCTGGGCTTGTTGCAGTGACCTGAAGTTACTAAACTTCATGAGTGTATGCACTCACTCCAAGAAGCGTATGATTATAAATATGTGGTGGTGAAAGTTGGGCAGCACGCTAACGTATTTTGTCCACTCTGTGTGCTCGTAAGGGTCTAACCCTTTCACTCCTCTGATTTTTTCCTCGTATCTTTTCTTTGCCTTTTCATCAAGTCTGTCTTTGTACAGACCGGCATTGTTCTCCTTTGTTTTGTACATAACTTTTTTGGGGGGCAAAGAAAAAGCAGGAAGGTATTGGAACCGGAGAATGAACGTTTTGCGGTGCTGCAAATGCTTGCATTTGATGCGGTACTTGGATTGTTTTGCCACGAGTTCCCGGCATGCAGTGCACGAAAGTCACGTGGTCTGTCAATCTCTATAGGTGTGTGTGTGTGTGTGTGTGTGGGCTTGGTCAATTTCCCTTAATTCATGACAATTGGGAACCTTTTGAAACAGCTTTAGGCACATTGTTCCTGAAACCAGGAGATTGCTGTAACGCCAGTGACACTAGTCAGTGTCTCGATGCAATCTGCTGGGTTTCTTATATAGAAGACTTTTTACTAATTGACATAATTAACTGAACTTCATTGGAGTGTTTACTTTATGAAGTGCCTTGAGATGACTGTTGCTGTGATATACCACTATATAAATAAACTGAATTGAAACACTGACAGAAAATGGATGAATGTTTTCTTCACATTTACCGTGTTTATAGAGGCAGTAGATATCTACATGGCATCACCAAAAGAATGAACAATTGAATTTTTGCTGAATCTGTCCCCTAAAAAAGTGTTCTCCAGTACAAGTTTCAACAATGACTATTAAGAATAATACATATTTCACAATTATATTGTCTTATTTGAATATATGAGCATTTTGCGTGCGATGAACCTAACTCAAATTTAAGCTAGAAAATAAAGTGTGATAAGTGTACCAGATACTCCTTGAACAGTAGGTCTGGATCTTCACCAGGCTTTTAGGAGTATGCTCCCTCTTTATGTCGATGTCATCACACTAATGCAAGGCTGAAAAAAAAAGGGTGAAAAAAATGTAATTGGTTGATTGTATTTAATTGATGGGTTTATCATTAGTACTGACCAAACTACTGATCACCATGATATCCTTGATCTTTTGGCCCTTTGCTCCTCTCAAAAATTTGCATCAGCTTGTCTGTTAAATTGTCCAGCTGAGCCAAGAACTTCGCCTGCAGGGGTTTTGTAGTGATCCGCAGGAACATGCATCCACCTGGAAATAAAACATACATAAATATAGAAAACTAGAAGTTTAAATACAGACTGCTGAATCAACACACTGAAAGTTGCTAAACATTTGAACCATCAGTGAAGTTTGTCAAGACTTAAACTGTTTGTAGCTGAGTTTTAAGTTTGACGTGTACTTTTCCATGACAACAGCATTCAAAGTTAATTTAGCCTTTTCTTATAATACCGTTATAGGGGTTTTCCCAACAGCACTACTCAGCATGACTCGGATGGTTGTGGTTCGGATAGACAGCCTTTTCCAACAGCACGATTCGCTATTTTCCCCCAAATTTTTAGTACCTGCTTCATTGTGGTTCATGTTGAAAATCACCCCCATTATTGTGCTGTAGTGCTCCTGAATTATACTTCACACTGTTTACCTTGTGCTATTTCTGTCTCCAATGAAGATGATGACTGCAACTAATACCATTTAACTAGTGTTTTGTTTTGTTTTTCACGGATTTGGCAGAGAAAACCAACTACACTGATTTGAGCTGTGTTAACCCACACTGTACTGAGCAGTTTTGGCTGAGCAGTGCTGCTGGAAAAAAGGGCTTCAAGTCACCACCCTTACCACTAGGACCACTACGTTATTCACCAAAGTTTAGTTTAAATTTATTATAAGTTGGCTAAAATACAGACAAAAGGGTTTTTTGCTCAAATCTTCAGTCCATCTACAGAAAAATATTCAGTAATATAGTTAAAAGCGCTGACAAAACAAACAATACTTAAATTTGTTGATACAAATGGGGGCGATCGTGGCCCAAGAGTTGGGAGTTCGCCTTGTAATCGGAAGGTTGCCGGTTGGAGCCCCGGCTTGGACAGTCTCGGTCGTTGTGTCCTTGGGCAAGACACTCCTACTGGTGGTGGCCAGAAGGGCCGATGGTGCGATATGGCAGCCTCGCTTCTGTCAGTCTGCCCCAGGGTGGCTGTGGCTACAACTGTAGCTGCCTCCACCAGTGTGTGAATGGGTGGATGACTGGGTGTGTAAAGCACTTTGGGGTTCCTAGGGGGGACTAATAAAAGCGCTATACAAATACAGGCCATTTACCATTTATATTTATACACAAGCATTTTACTTACTTCACTTTCCTTGAAAAGGGCAGGCCATCTGTTTATGAAGTCTTTGATCATCGGCCTCTGTTCCACGATCTCTAGTTGTCTATGGGAGAAGGTTATTTCCATTTTTGCTTTTATCATTGCTTCATTGTCCCGCTTTTTGATTTCTGAGAGTAGAGCCACTCTTTCAATTTCCAAGCTTTCAGTGCTTTCACCTTTTAGGGGTAAAGGGACATAATAGACCTCGACCTTTCTTGGTTTTTTGATGTTGGCAGCAGTTTTTTCTTGGCCTTCTTGTTTGTGCTTTAAGGAATTCACACAGATTTCAGGATCACCAGGCGCCCAAGCTTTGTTTGATAGTTTTGCATTTTGTACTTCAGAGATTGCTTCCATCCCCAAAATCCTGTCTTAGATTGTATATCACTTTCAGTGTGCCTTTATCTTTTACATCAGACATTGAAGTTAAGATAAATGCATTAAAGTCTTCATCCATGTACCGCAAACGGAAGTCTTCTTTCAAATCGAAGAATGTCCAACATATGGAGTTCTGATAATGTTGCTGGAATTCCAGAGTCCAGATGCATTTTCCTGGAGTCTGACACATCCCCAAAGATGATTCTGAGAACAGGGCTTCCCATTATGGGACAACCTTTACTCTGGAACAGAAAAAGCACAGCCAAATGATGGCATATTTAATCAACATAAATACAGTGCTAGAGGGATTTTTATTCCAGTTAGGTTTATCAACATCATGCTCTGAACACAGGCACAGCTGGCTGCCGGCGGAGCTCACGGGCACGTCACTGCAACCCCCCCTGGCTTCTGCTCCGTGGCTGCTGGGTGACCCCTCATCTGGGACTCTCCTCAGCTCTTTCTGGGACAGTGGCACGGCTGCCCCTCTGTTGGTCTTCCTTGGTCTCTTGTGTTCTGGGGTCCTCTGGATGTCTGGAGTTTTGATCTCCTCCATACCTGCTTCATGCCCTGGAGGACGGGGCAGTGGCCCCCCACACCCTCTAGCAGATCATTACATGAGGGAACCTTTTAAGAAAACAAGCGCGTCCATGCTCACAGGTGTACACACGGGTGATCACACACACAAACTACACCCTTTTTGGCTCCTACCTCAATGCACACTGTGCTGTCGATCTTACGTGCTGCACAATAATGTTTAATATTTAGTATTTACTGTCATATTCCCATAGATCATTGTGATGTTGTTTATTGTATTGCTCTCGTTTTCTTCTGCTTGTTTTCTTTTTTCTTTCTCAACAGGTGATCCAGGTGATCAATATATGTATTTTTTTTTTTTCTGCTTATTCTGTTGGTTTTTGTTTTTTGCCCTTCTCCCCCGTCCCTCTTCTCAACTGTTTTTCTTTCCCTCTTTCTTTCTCCCTTTTCTTTCCCCCAGTCAAGTCTGTCCCGTATTCAGCAAGTGAAAATAAAATAAAGAATAAAAGGTGAATCAAATGGACCATTACGGCAAAGCTGGGATGGTCAATTTGGTAAAGAAAATCCGTTGGGCATCTTTCTTCGCCTTTAGACAATAATTCTGATGGCAAAAGAGCCAAACGGGACAGGCAAAAAAAAAAAAAACAAAACAAAAAAAAAAAAAAAACATCATGCTCTGAAACCACATACATTTCTAAAACCTTTGTATGATTCTTCAGGTATGCTCACCCAGCAGTGTTATTTGTATTAACTTTTCAGTGTCACCTAAGAAAGTGTGATGCTGGGTCTCCTTGGCTGAAAGAAGCGTCCACACAGCAAATTCAAAAGTGTTAAATGTTTTGTATGGAACGCCAGGACTGCCATAATGAATTCATTAAATACACCATTAAATAATTAATTAAATGTGGCAATAATTAATTAAAATGGGAATTAATTAATTAAATAAATAGTTATGACACATGTAATTAATTAATTATTGACACATTTAATTAATTATTTATGTATTTCACATTTTAATTAATTATTGACACATTTAATTAATTATTTATTGACACATTCAATTAATTATTCATGTATTTCACATTTTTATTAATTATTGACACATTCAATTAATTATTGAAACATTTAAATAATTATTTATGTATTTCACATTTTAATTATTTATTGACACATTCAATTAATTATTCATGTATTTCACATTTTTATTAATTATTGACACATTCAATTAATTATTGAAACATTTAAATAATTATTTATGTATTTCATATTTTAATTAATTATTGACACATTTAATTAATTATTTAATGATATATTTATTTACTTCATTTTGGCAGTCCTGGCGCCTGGCTCTCATCTTGAATTAATTTTATCTGTCAGCCTCACCCATCAAGGTAAAGAGGCGGGGTTAACACCTATCCAGTCAAAACTATTGCTTTGGTCTGGAGTGGCTCCTTGCAAAACATGGCTACCGTCATGGGGGGTTTTCGTGAAATCTCTCTCGAGTTGGTAAGAGATATTTTAGACCTAGCAGATAATGTTGAAGCAGGAATTGCTCAGCTGGAGCATGTGACAAATAAAACTGAGGAATTTATTGAAATTCTTGGACTTATTTCCGCACTCTCCAACCAAGACATTGATGGTAGAGCGACTGCAAACTTAAGTACTCCAGCAAAGCATCGCGGAACAGCGGCAAACTCACAGATTGTCTGAAAGGACAATCAGGAGGCGTATGGAACAAAACGGCTTAAGGTATTTACTCACTGAGAACTGAAAAACTGTCTAAATTCTGTAATAAAATTATCAGCGTTGCTCCTTTACCAGGTGCAACAATTACGTTTAACATCCAGGCATCCATGAAAACAGAATTTATGAAATTTAATGGAGTTACAAGTTAGCAGGAAGTTAGCTCGCTAGTTCCCATCTAAATATAATATAGCATGTTCACACCAAGAGATTTCAAAATCAAATTAAGATGTACAGCTCTGCTATCACTTCCAACATAAATGAAGACAGGAAAGTAAACATTTTGTGGGGTTACTGAAGTTGGGCTAGCTGGTATATAATGATGTGCTATGTGCAGTGTTGGGGAGTAACGGAATACATGTACCGCCGTTACGTATTTAAAATACAAAATATAAGTAACTGTATTCCGTTACAATTACCGTTTAAAAAGGTGGTATTTAGAATACAGTTACTTTACTGAAATAAATGGATTACACGGCGGTACTTCTATTGTGGCGGGTCAGGACTGTTTGGGTTTTGTTTGACAGCTACGTTCTGTTGTTCCAGGCGGCAGCGTTACGGTTGCCATGGTTACAGGGTGACGCTCTCTCTCTGCGTGTTTCCTGGGTGAGAGAGGCCTTTTTGTTGTTGTTGTGCTAAGCTAATAGGCAGAATGCTACAGGTATAGCTCTAAAGAATGTAGCATCATGGGCAGTGTAGTCCGTGCTGCAGGGAGAATGGACTGCCATACCCGTTATGCGTCTGTGAGCGAGGGAGGGAGAAAAAGGAAAAGTACGAGCTGTCATCGAGCAGAAACGGGAGCTGGAAGCATGTAAATATAATAATAACCACTGCAGCCAAGAAGAGAGCCTGACGAGCCCAGCTGTAAGTAAGCTATTAAGACTCGACTGTACACCGTGTTCGTGTTTTCCACCAAAAACAATAAGTTCTGTTGGAGCAGCCTTTCAACGCCTCTCTCTGTCTCTGCTAGCAAAGTTGACCCAGACAACAAAGTAAAGCTAGTTTTCAGCTACGAGCCCAACACGAACCCACCGTATTAGCCAGAGGTCCCTTTACTACGGTTCGGAGTCGCGGACCTTCAGTAACAGTAATTTGTTTCCCCAAACAAGATGGCGTGTTGGAGGTGTGGGATTTGTTTTGTTTTTGTTGCCTTAACAGTAAAGTCTCTTTTGAGCCATATTAATACAATTCATAGCAGTAGTCCAAACTTTTGTGTGATATGTGGGATGGTTGTACCGAGGAATACAGGAACCTAATCTAGTGCTAATACATTATTTAACTTTTTAATATGAACTAGACTATGGAACACCAAAGTGTTAAAACGTGTCATTTAATTTTTATTTTACATTGTGTATTTTTATAATATTTTATTAAATATTTATTTCACTACGATTCTTTTTTGTAATAATAGAAACATTTTGAGACACTTTAATTTTAAGCACCTGTTTAAGCAGCAGCCAATGAGCGTTCAGGTCCCACCCTGATTGCCTGAATAAGAAATTCAGTTGTTAAATGACCTCAAATAAATACACCATTATGAAAAACCCCATTATGAAACAAAAACAGACTTTGGGGAAAAAGAGATTTTGGAATATAAATTCATCGAATTTAATAAAATGTCTCAAAAAATGTTCTATAATTCATAAAAAAAATTGTAATGCTACTTTAGCTTCAAGTGACAATAGATTAAAACAATCCCTTGGACAAATGCTTATATTGATCAAGATTTTGCCATTCTTTTATCAAGTTTATTTTTGATTTAATTGAAATTGTTAAAATACTTTTTGCCCCAGTTGTGTCTTTACAAACTGTGTCCAAACTAAAAAAAATGATAGAAGATTACATGCTGCATCAATTACCATCATAAAATCAACAGTGGTAATAAAACCCTAGAGAGGCCGACAGTGATCACTGACTGTTTTTAGGGGCTTGTTGAGATTAGATAGACCAAGATGCAAAGCATTAAAACGTGTTAAAAGCACAACAGCCTTAAAAAACACAGAGTAGTTTGAGCGTGGAAGCAGGATTCATCACGTCATCACTTATAGACCTGATTGTCGACCAGTCTAAAATAATCTTTTGTAAACTCCAACATTACTCAGTGTTTTTCATCTGTGTAGAAAGACAGACCTCTATTCATCTGTTACTGATGAGGAGTTGGAGCGTATTGTAAGTGAAGTCCACAGGAGCCATCCAAGCTAATGCATGGATTTCTGAATGCAAGAGGTGATGCAGAAGGAGTGAACATCAGACGTCTACGGCTGCATGTATTAAGACGACGGCAGTATTCTGTACCAGGTCCAAACTCCTTATGGCACATTGACGGCAACCATAAGCTAATAAGGTATCAGTGGTATTGGCATAGGAATACTTAACCATATTATAGATATTTTAATAATTGTTCTACAAAAAGGTTGTGATTTTTTGTGTTTTACATATTGTCTCACAGATGGAGATTTGTTGTCCATGGTGGCACGGATGGATTCAGTCGACTAATTGTCTACTTGACAGTGGCTGGCAACAACAGAGCTAGAACAGTCTTGGAGAGCTTTATTGCTGCTGTTGAGCAGTACGGACCGCCATCAAGGGTTCGGTCTGATAAAGGTGGGGAGAATGCCGATGTAGCTGAATTCATGATCAGGAGCAGAGGTACCAACAGGAACTCTCACATCACAGGCCGAAGTGTCCACAATCATCGGTAAATAACATGTTTTGTTGCTGTGTTATAGACTCTACCAGTTTAATGCTTTATGAAAATTACATCACATAAACATTTTATTTTAATCACAGAATAGAGAGGATGGTAAATGGTAAATGACCTGTATTTATATAGCGCTTTTCTAGTCACTAAGGACCCCAAAGCGCTTTACATATCCAGTCATCAACCCATTCACACACTGGTGATGGCAGCTACATTGTAGCCACAGCCACCCTGGGGCGCACTGACAGAGGCGAGGCTGCCGGACACTGGCGCTACCAGGCCCTCTGACCACCACCAGTAGGCAACAGGTGAAGTGTCTTGCCCAAGGACACAACGACCGAGACTGTCCAAGCCGGGGCTCCAACCGGCAACCTTCCGATTACAAGGCGAACTCCCAACTCTTGAGCCACGATCGCCCGTGATGTTCAGGATGTGGAGAGATGTCTACGAGCATGCCCTAGACCTTTTCTATCAGATGTTCACTTCACTGGAACATCAGGGAACACTTAATCCAGACAGTGAAATCCATCTGCATGCACCGAGTTTTCCTTCCACACATACAGAGCAACCTCGACTCTTTCAGAGATGCATGGAACAGTCATGGTCTTAGAACTGAACGGAATCAGTCACCACAGCAACTCTGGATAAGATACAGAGACCAAGGCCCCGTGGAGGATCCTTCAGAGGTTAGAGAACAACAGCCTTTTAACAAAGTTATTAAAACTATCTGACCATAAGCAAAAAAAAAAAAGCTGCTACATACTGTTCTTAGTTTTTGACTAGGGGAGAAAAACCATGTGCTAAAAGGTGATACTCAGCGATTCAAACCTAAGCTCTCCAACATTTTCTGAGCTAAGATTTCTTTGTCGCATGTACATTTTTCTAGCCTATGCAGAATTGTACAGTTTTATAATATTTGATTGTTAACATATATTATTTAAATACTTACCAACATGCGGACCAAAAAAAGTCCCAAATAGGTTGTGCAATGACCTAAAGCATTATTAAAGTAGTTGTAACTACAACACTAATCAAGATTATTCCATGTTCAGGTTTCTGAAGACTACGGGATCGACTGGAACGGGCCTCACACTAACCATGGAGGCACTACATCAGTACCTGACATTCAGCTGGGCCGTGAGCTATCACATGAAGAGCTTGCTACTTTGCCAGTTTCAGGAGTTTCTTTAACAGATGCAATTGGACCATACTTGGAGACAGTCCGAATTCTGTCAAGAACCATAGGAGACTGATATACAACCCAAGCTTTTTATTTAGGATGCTAAAACAGACATGCAATGTAAAACACTTTGCTTCCCTCAGATAATTTTTCAAGTTCCTTTCTTTCAAGTTTTTCCCATCATGACATTTGTCACATAACTTTTTGGTTAACAAAATTATAATTTTTGTTTTATTGTAATTATGGGGGGAAAAAAGACATGAAAGCTTGGGATGCAGAACTGCTAACTGTCGCTCCCATTTTATATCAAAATGTAAAATTGCTTTTATAAACATGTGAAACATTAAACATGTGTTTCATTCCCCTTTGCTTGCTTTCTGCTTGAACCATGACGAATTTTCAGCCTGAAAAATCTTAAACCAGTCCAAAACCTGTGTGTGCACTATTTATTGCAGAAATAAGTGCTTCCTCGAAGTCTTGGTATGTCTGGAAACGAGCTGGCAGCTTTAGCGTTTCAAAACACGTAGAGGCTGTCGGAAAGGTGCCACCAGAGATCTCCACATTGAGTTCAGGCGAAGCATCTCCCAGCCAACCCAGAATTTCATCAGTTGGGCCAGTCTACTTGATGAAGCTAGTCAGAAATGGAGTTAAGGAAACATTTAGTTAATTGTTCATAATGCTGCAGAGAATATACAGTTAAATTATGAATTTCATACATTATAACTTTCAATGCTTATTATCAAGCATTTGCAATATGAGCAATAGCTTTATTTAAAAAAAAAAAAAAAGGTGCCTATACTGGTTTCAATGAAGATCCGTAGAAATCCAGTGATGCGGCACATGGACTCAACATCAAATTCCTCATCTTCATCACTATCCTGAGTTGGCCATGTGATTTTGTCTATTACCATCTGATAGAACATGGAAGAGGACAACTTAGTCTTCAGTACTGGTGAAAAGAATATATATTTTACCATTTTTATTAATAGGAAAACAAGTTCAGTATATTATTATTTCATGGAAAGTTCTCCAAATACATTTATAAATAAGGTCTCATAAATCAGTAGTCCCCAACCCCTGGGCCACGGACCAGTCGGTGAGTCATTAGGTACAGAGAGTTGATGCTCAGGTGTGAAATTTATGGTTTTCAGGGTTTTTATCGTTAACTCTGTTTCCCTGGGTCTTTACCCGTGTGCTATGAATACATCTTTTTTTGTTACCGGTACTGGTTTTATTTTGTTGTATTAATCCACTACAGCTTTAAGGCTGGTCTCTGAAAATACTGTCGGACATAAACCGTTCCATGGTGCAAAAAAGGTTGGGGACCGCTCCTATCAATGATGAGAAAGAACTGGCTTACCTGTGGTGTGAACTGCATTTCTGCCATTCGTGGGAAACGAAGCGGGACAACATCTGGCGTACTCGTTAGCAGGGGCCATACCATGACATCCTTGATTCCCTTTCTCAGCTGTTGGCGCATGGTTCTCCCAATAACCTTCCAGGCAGACAGACCCAAGCCATAGCAAAAGAACAAATATCCTCCTGAATTCTACACAAGTTGGCACGGTAGAGGAAATTTTCATGAAGACACACTGACGTGCTTTGCCATATCTATTTACACTGTAGTAGACTGTATACACCAAAGACAAATTTGCACATTTTACAGTAATATATTCTTCAATTCACACACACATCTTTTATGGTGGCTTTGTTATTTTCCCAACATCAAACCACATTCTGCAGTAAAAAAATAAATTTAAAAATTGCTAGGGTAACCTTTTTCATTAACTACAATGTGTCTTTAATGCCTATTGAAGTGCAAAACGTGGTAATGCAGACTTGAGTTAACTGTTCTGCTGAAGGCATAACGGATGGGTGAGTGGGCAGATTCCCTTTCTAAATTTTTCTAAATCAAGTAGTGGAATGTTTAAGTTTAAGAAGGAATTTTTAAAAACACAAACATACAGTAAATTTTTTTGAACTGCTGTCAGTATACTATAGCCTGAAGATATTTTGTAAAGGGATGTCTGTGTTTGTGAAGTTTCCTCTTGTGTGCGCATTGGTGGAATTAGTGTGTGAGTGCCAACACTTCCAGGTATGAAGGAAAAGGTCCGATTTTGGTTATGAAAAACTATGTGCATGATTTAAGAAAAAAAAAAGAAGAAGAATTTTAACATGACTGGGAGAATGGTAAATGTTAGTGCTTAAAAACCAAATATTTACAAAACTAATTTCAGGACTAATAAAATGGGGGGGGGAAGGAAACATGACCATTGCCTGCCAGTGTTGAAGAAAAAGCTACTCTATACAAATCCATGTGCTTATTAATTTCAACAACTACAACAATGTTTTTGATACTTAACCAGCAAGAACCTACCGCATGCACTAGAAGTTTGTTATGCAGCCATCTCCGATTTGTTTTATTTACTGCTGGGAGATCCCAAGACAGGGAAAGATCAGAGACGGCGTCTTGCTGTTCCTGAGTAAGTTCTTCGAGTTCAAGCTAAAATTAAGATTAAACAAGTTATTATGGTAGTCCACACACTGATTTTAATTCAATTCATTTTTTCATGTTACATACCATTTGTATGATACTCCTAATGTGCAGATCAGGACAGTCTTCTATAACAATTGTTGCCAATTCCGGGTCACCATTAAACAGCACGTGAATTATTGCAGGACTTAATCCTGTGACACGGGGACCATCATGCAAAAAGGTGTGGGCCAACATCCTTCCTGCAACCCGGAAGAGGCTGCTCTCGATAAGTACCTCTGATGTTGCTGGGACCAGATGGTCCGGTTCACTCTCAAATAGCAGTGTTTGACCCATTCCTCCTAGAAGTACCAAGAAAGCAGGGTTTTCTTTATTTTATTTTTTTAATTTGCCAGTGCTTTATGTAAAACTGTATTTTAAAAATTATCACGAGCTTCAAAGCAAGGAGAGTAAGGTAATTATGATAAATATACCAATATCATCCTTTTGTTAATTTCTAAAAAAAATTATCCAGACACAAACACCACATAAGAGTAAAATACATTTAAAAATGGTGAAATACCGTGTATAGGAATTTCTTTTACTTATGTATTAATTACATTATTTTATTGTATAATGCCTTAGTTCCACTGGATTTTAACATGTCTGATACCCATACAGTAAGACAAATGGTGGGGGTGTAGTAAGGAAGTTGGGGGAAGCAGACAACTCCACAGGAAAGAGTCTTTTGTCTCTTTGAGGACTCTGGGAGGTAGCAAGGGAGTGTGAACCTTAAGGTGTGAAACAGCTGTGTACTGCCTTTTGTTCCTGGAGAAGGTGTTTAACTGAGAGCCATGTTAGGCTCAGGGAGACTCTGCTGACCGTCTGTCCCGCGGTCATGCAGGGGCTCCATCAAGCTTAGTTTTTCTGTTGTTTGTATTTTGATTAAAGAATGTTAGCGACCGCTCACCGCTCGTCTGCAGGCTTTATTTAATGGAAAACTTCCACAACAAAAGCATATGAAAATAGTGGTACACTTACCAAGATCTACTCTGAATTAGTGATGGGTCGGTCGCGAACGAAATGGCTCTTAGAGCCGGTTCTCTGACGTGAACGATGCGAGCCGGCTCCTTATCGCGAGCCGTGGGGTTTTTTTTCTCCCTTTCCCTCACCCTCTCTCTCGCACTTTTTTTCCGCTTCACTCCACATGCGAGCCTTGTGGTTTACGGCAGAGGGGGGAGGGGCGGTAGTTACACTCAGTAGCACAGGAACAGAGCAGGAGGGAGAGAGAGAGAGAGGCAGGGTCAACAACGTCACATTAGAAAGGTATAGTAATCATCCACAACTATTTTCAGTTGCAGATGATAAAGGATTCAGAAAGTTTATTCATGCAGGTCCATATGACAGAGAATATGCATCTTCTTTTAGTTTTCATATTATCATTTATATTTAATTGTGTTGTGGTTTGCAGTGTTTTGTGTTGTTTCGCTTTAAATTTGTAAAAGGAAAAAGCTGAAAATTTAAATAGTTAAAAGTTGAAATGTGAATAGTTGGTTTTTGTATTATATGATTTATTTATTACATTTTATGTGGAGTGAATAAATAAAAGTATATTTACGGTGGCCTCTACAGGCAAAGCACGTACAAACTTCAAATCACGTAAAAACACGTACAAACTCAAAAACACGTAAAAACTCAAAAACATGTAAAAACACGTACAAACTTCAAATCACGTACAAACTCCAAAACAGGTAAAAGCTCAGAAGCACATAAAAACTCAAAACACGTACAAAAGACAACAGAAGTGCTCCAGGATGCTGGGCGCAGTGTGGAGCTTTTGTTACCCTGAGGCTACACAAGGCAGGAAGTACCAACGACCGGATTTGGTGTGTGGTAATAACAGGTAAATAAACTTTTTTTTAAATTTTATTTGACTATATATGAATGCTTGTGTATAAATACACAAACAATACACACATATGCTTTCAATTGTGTAATTTAAGTGTCTAGGTAGCTCTGTTTTGGAAGTTCAGTTAATGCTAGAAATGTGTTTTGGAGTTTGTACGTGTTTTATCTCTAGGGGCCACCGTATATATTTATATATAAACATATATAAATAAAACTACTTTTTTTTTACATTAGTAATTCCTTTTGTGCATAATTTTATATTATTGTTAATAATAAATTAATTAAAGCAACAAAACAACCTGAAGAGCCGGTTCGGAGCCGAAAGAGCCGGCCCTTTTTAGTGAGTCGAACCGAAAGAGCCGGTTCTCTAAAAAAAGCCGGAAATCCCATCTCTACTCTGAATCCAAACTGGAGTTTGGATATTATTGTTGTCACAAAGTACCCGATCACCCCTTGTCCAACAGCAGCATCACCTGAAATAAAATACAGATGATTACACTGTACAAAAAAAATGGCTGAGTATTATTGCCCAACATATTTAATTAAAAACATTGTTTTTTTTAAAAGGGAAAGCAATATTATTTTGGTTGTAATCCTAGAATCCTGACCCTGCCAGAAAACAAAAAAAATTTGTGTGAAATGAAGACAATATAGATTTATGTACACAATCAAAGTGCAAGTCCTGTTGAAGTGGACGGATGTAGATTGTAGCCTGCCCAATCATTGCAGATGGATCTTTCAGATACGCAGTGGTGTATCCAGTGCTGGGACATTGAAGCAATGCAAGATTTTGACTATGAGTAGATCCTGTAATATTTAGAAGTTCAAATCCTCCCCCTTCTTGGAGCTTTGGAAACACTTCCATCAGTTTAGTTCTTACAGTCTCGGGATCATTGTCATTCCCTGTATTTAAAAGAATGAACAGATAATCTCCATTCAATCAAACACCCACATATTTGAAAACAAGCCAGTACTATCTAATAGCCACAAAATAACAATCACACAGTTGAAATTTAAGTCCAATTTAAATTAAAATGACAAAGTATTTATCACATTCACGGTAAAAATTAAAAAAAACAAACAAAAAAAACTACAGTGAACCACAATCAAAACTGGGCTCTGGTAAATTTCTACTATCAGACCTGAAAATGTCACTTTTTGCTGTCCAAGTCCTGCAGCAAGGAGGTCTGCTTTAAGCTGAATGCTTTGTTAGCCTTGTGATCAGCCAAGCAACAGAACGTATGTGTGTAGCTTCTTCTAGGTACTAGGCTCTGTGCTGACCGTCGTATCATATTTCTTCTACTCCCACCGTTATACGGAGCAAAGAGCCTTGCTAGCTCGGCTGCAACACAGAGAAAATATCCCAGCGGAACAGACCACCAGTCAGCTACAACAGTCTGAACTTTCAGCTTAGCATAATTTTAAACGTCACTAACGCTACACATCAGCACCAGGCATGGTGCTGCAAAATAAGGGCGTTCTACCGACTATCTAGTTTCATGCCCCATACACACACAACGAAAGTGAGTCACACACAAAGCATAATTAGCTAACTACCACACATAAACCTAGGTGCACAACCCCCGCCCACTGAAATTTAGATGCTCATATGAATTGCTAAGATTTAACTGTGTGCTAAGTCATCAATTAGTATAACACGTGGCTGACGTTACTTACTTTGGACAGGTGTATGTAATGATGCCGCAGGTATCTGCTGTGTCTGAGCTAACGGAGTTGGGGAATTTGTCCTCAGAGCTTCTTCAATTAAATTCGCTGCTTCTCTCAGCAGCTCTGGACAGCTTTTTGACATTTCTCGTACACGTCGTGCAATGTATCAATTGAGGTACACAACTATTGTCAAGTGTCTTGATTTTTATGGCGGCAACGTCTTGCTTCCAACTGCATAGCGCATCCAAGCAAAGTTAAAAATGAATATCACCACCTAAAGGATCGGAGTGAGATTTACTGGGTGTACATCAATCTATTATCAGGGATAGATCTGTGTGGACTTGCTTTACAGTTTAACCAATCAGATGTCAGACAAGCTACAGGGAGAGCGTTAACCCCGCCTCCTTGCTGTGATGGATGAGTTGAGCCAGGCGCCAGGACTGCCAAAATGAAATAAATAAATATATCATTAAATAATTAATTAAATGTGTCAATAATTAATTAAAATGTGAAATACATAAATAATTAATTAAAATGATAGTAGTTACACTCATTTTTAACACTCGATTTTTTCTATGTTAAATCTGGAGGTGTTACAATGGAAACATTAACTCTTGACCTCTTAACTCTGAACTCCTACAGGGGCTATGACACCAATAGAGTAAATTCACAGGCTCCGCCCCCAGCACCATAGGCTCCAATCGAAGCTGAAGTGAAGCCGTTTCAGAACATTTTGCTCTACATATTTGAGTTGTTTGCCATGCTTGGTAAGTCATTTTTTCAAAGATTGTTTCAATTATTATTATTAGCTTTTACTTCTGTGGCTCTTTGGAGTTGAAAGTGAGAACATGTACACTGTTAGATCTTTCAGAAAATGTTTTGAAATTGTGGTGCACTGTTCAGAATAAATGTTTTTCAAAAGCCATTGCGTCTTTTAAGTACATGTTTATTTCTAAAATAAATTTCTAGAAGTTCAGAACAGTAAAATTCCCGCTTTTTAGAATTAATTAGAAGATAACTCTTACGTAGTTAAACTAAAATACTCTTTGAGAGTTAATATATAAACTCTTAACACCTAGTTAGCATTAGTAAGTGTTAAATTATCAACTCCATACAGATTTTGTGTTTAACACTAAATCAGAGTTAACGTACCAACTCTCCAAAAAGAGTTAAATTTACACTCTCTGGTGTGGACCCATATAGACACTTTAATAGTGTTGAAATCAAATCTGACAGTGTTAATTTGGACATGCTGAATTTGCTGTGCAGGACGACAATGGAGAGTCTGGCTGTTCCATGCCGGACACAACTATAAGCAAAACCTTCAAAGAGTTTGCTTTCCAGAGCTTATTGTCAGGCATCCTCCAGCAGAGGGGTTGCTCTTTTTAATAATCTTTACAATCTAAATTTAAGAAATCTTAAAAGCTATGTTATTGAAGAAAACTTACCCTTCACGATGATGAACCTCTTTAACATCACCAAGCATAGTCCCTCCACAATGTAGTCTGCAAGGGGATATGGGTCCTCCAAGTCACCAAGTTCAATTATGGCCAGCTCTCTAGTGGATGGGGTAGACAGCTCAAATCCACCATAATGCTCCCTGTACCAAGAACATAGTTCCCTAACTATGAAACACAGTTTCTTTTCAACTATGGACAGCTGAATGATCTCATTAAATTTTGGCAGCCCATTTACAGTTCCGTGAACAATAAGCATGTCTTGACTGTAATGCATACCATTGCAGGATACCTTCTTCAACAGAGCAACTTCAGAAATAGATGGGTATCTTTCCATCAAGGCAGACACTACTCTGTCATTAAGAACCTCAACGGGCATAACAGAGGCATTTCTAACTTCCAAGGATGACTTCTTGTAATTAGAGGAATGTGTCTGATGGGCAATCATGAACTGATGTTTAACAGCTAATGAGAAGGGTATGTTTTTGAAGCAGTTTGTATGTCGTGCAACCTGCTTGAAAAAACTATGCTTTGCCTCGAATCGCATGGTCCATAGAGAAATGAGAGGTCCAAAGCATTTAATCATTTGTGGATAGTGCTCCAAATAATGATGCTTTGGCAACAGATTTACATGTGGAAAGAGATCAAGATAGTGCTGCCTATGATCATAGATCTTGGCCTCAAGATAAGCTATGGTTTCATCTGTGTGGACATGGGCAACAACCAACTCAACTATATCTTTAACCCTGGATAAGCCATGGGGTCAAATTTGACCCCATGGGTTCCCTAGTAAACCAATGGGGTCGGATCTGACCCCATGGGTTCTCCAGGGTTAAGATGTAGAATTACCTGCCATGCTGGCTCATCAACTGGCAAAAGTGTCCCTATGATTAAAGGAAGCAACCTCAGCAAAGACCAATTTTCATGAGCATTGCCCCCTATTGTGTTTTTTGAAGAATAAGTATGTGGTATGGCATGAGGTTGATTTGTTTTGTCACCAAATTTGTATGGAAATTTCTGGATCAAGGTGTTAAGTTTGTCAAGTGTGAAGTATTTTTTGGAGATTAATAAGCTAATACAACGTGCCAGTTCAATTCAATTCAATTCAATTTTATTTATATAGCGCCAAATCACAACAAATGTCGCCTCAAGGCGCTTCATAGATACAGAGAAAAGCCCAACAATCATATGACCCCCTATGAGCAAGCACTTTGGCGACAGTGGGAAGGAAAAACTCCCTTTTAACAGGAAGAAACCTCCGGCAGAACCAGGCTCAGGGAGGGGCGGCCATCTGCTGCGACCGGTTGGGGTGAGAGAAGGAAGACAGGATAAAGACATGCTGTGGAAGAGAGACAGAGATTAATAACAGATACGATTCAATACAGAGAGGTCTGTTAATACATAGTGAGTGAAAAAGGTGACTGGAAAGGAAAAACTCAATGCATCATGGGAATCCCCCGGCAGCCTACATCTATTGCAGCATAACTAAGGGAGGATTCAGGGTCACCTGGTCCAGCCCTAACTATATGCTTTAGCAAAAAGGAACGTTTTAAGCCTAATCTTAAAAGTAGAGATAGTGTCTGTCTCCTGAATCCAAACTGGAAGCTGGTTCCACAGAAGAGGGGCCTGAAAACTGAAGGCTCTCCCTCCCATTCTACTTTTAAATACTCTAGGAACAACAAGTAGGCCTGCAGAGCGGGAGCGAAGTGCTCTAATAGGGTGATATGGTACTACAAGGTCATTAAGATAAGATGGGGCCTGATTATTTAAGACCTTGTATGTGAGGAGCAGGATTTTGAATTCAATTCTGGATTTAACAGGAAGCCAATGAAGGGAAGCCAAAACAGGAGAAATATGCTCTCTCTTTCTAGTCCCTGTCAGTACTCTTGCTGCAGCATTTTGGATTAGCTGAAGGCTTTTCAGTGAGTTTTTTGGACATCCTGATAATAATGAATTGCAGTAGTCTACCTGGAAGTAATAAATGCATGAACTAGTTTTTCAGCGTCACTCTGAGACAGGATATTTCTAATTTTAGAGATGTTGCGCAAATGGAAGAACGCAGTCTTACATATTTGTTTAATATGTGCGTTGAAGGACATATCCTGGTCAAAAATGACTCCAAGGTTCCTCACAGTGTTACTGGAGGCCAAGGTAATGCCATCCAGAGTAAGAATCTGGTTAGATACCATATTTCTAAGCTTTTCAGCGCCGAGTACAATGACCTCAGTTTTATCTGAATTAAGAAGCAGAAAGTTAGCGGCCATCCAAGTCTTTATGTCTTTAAGACATTCCTGCAGTTTAACTAATTGGTGTGTGTTATCTGGCTTCATGGACAGATAGAGCTGGGTGTCATCTGCATAGCAGTGAAAATGTATGCTATGTCTTCTAATGATGCTGCCTAGGGGAAGCATGTATAATGTAAACAGAATTGGTCCTAGCACTGAACCCTGTGGAACTCCATAATTAACCTCAGTGTGTGAAGAGGACTCTCCATTTACATGCACAAACTGGAGTCTATTAGATAGATATGATACAAACCACTGCAGTGCAGTACCTGTAATACCTACAGCATGTTCTAATCGCTCTAATAGGATATTATGGTCAACAGTATCGAACGCTGCACTGAGGTCTAGCAGGACAAGCACAGAGATGAGTCCACTGTCAGAGGCCATAAGAAGATCATTTGTAACCTTCACTAAAGCTGTTTCTGTGCTGTGATGAACTCTGAAACCTGACTGAAACTCTTCAAATAAACCATTCCTCTGCAGATGATCTGTTAGCTGTTTGACAACTACTCTTTCAAGGATTTTTGATATGAAAGGAAGGTTGGAGATTGGCCTATAATTAGCTAAGACTGCTGGGTCTAGAGATGCTTTTTGAGTAAAGGTTTAACTGCAGCCACCTTGAAGGCCTGTGGTACATAGCTGATTATTCGAGATAGGTTGATCATATATAAGATCGAAGAATTAATTAATGGCAGGACTTCTTTGAGCAGTTTTGTAGGAATGGGGTCTAAAAGACACGTTGATGGTTTGGAGGAAGTAATTATTGAAGTTAACTCAGAAAGATCGATTGGAGAAAAAGAGTCTAACTTAACATCAATGGTACTAAGAGTAGCTGTTGATAATATTACATCTGTGGGATGATTATTGGTAATTTTTTCTCTAATGATAAAAATTTTATTTGTGAAGACGTTCATGAAGTCATCACTAGTTAACGTTAAAGGGATGGTTGGCTCAAAAGAGCTCTGACTTTTTGTCAGCCTGGCTACAGAGCTGAAGAGAAACCTGGGGTTGTTCTTATTTTCTTCAATCAGTGATGAGTAGTAAGCTGTTCTGGCTTTGCGGAGGGCTTTCTTATAAAGCAACAAACTATTTCTCCAGGCTAAATGATGATCCTCTAAATTTGTGACACGCCATTTCCTCTCCAGATTACGAGTCATCTGCTTTAGGGTACGTGTTTGAGAATTATACCACGGGGTCAGGTACTTCTGATTAGAGACCTTAGTTTTCACTGGAGCTACAGTATCCAGAGTCGTACGTAGTGAGGAGGTGAAATTATTAACAAGATAATCGACCTCTGTTGGGGTAGCGTTCAGATAGCTGCTCTGCTCTATGTTGGTACAGGGCATTGACGATGATAACAGTGGCTGGATTATATTCTTAAACTTAGTTACAGCGCTTTCAGAAAGACATCTACTTTGATAAAGTCCACTCTCCACTGCTGCGTAATCAATTATTGTAAATGTAAATGTTATCAAGAAATGATCAGACAGGAGAGGGTTTTCAGGAAACACTGTTAAATGTTCAGTTTCTATGCCATATGTTAAAACAAGATCTTGAGTGTGATTAAAGTGGTGGGTGGGTTCTTTTACATTTTGAGAGAAACCAATTGAGTCTAACAACAGATTAAATGCCATGTTGAGGCTGTCATTTTTAGCATCAACATGGATGTTAAAATCACCCACAATAATTATTTTATCTGAGCTCAGAACTAAATTAGATATAAAGTCTGAGAAATCAGACAGAAACTCTGTGTAAGGCCCAGGTGGACGATAGATGATAACAAGTAAGACTGGTTTCTGAGTTTCACAGCTGGGGTGGACAATGTTAAGCATCAGGCTTTCAAATGAATTAAAAGTCTGTCTTGGTCTTTCGTTAATTAATAGACTGGTGTGAAAAATTGCTGCCACACCGCCCCCTCGACCTGTGCTTCGAGACTTCTGGTAGTTAGAATGACTCGGGGGTGTTGATTCATTTAAACTACCATAATCATCCTGCTGCAACCAGGTTTCTGTAAGGCAGAGTAAATCAATTTGTTGATCAATTATTAAGTCATGTACTAACAGAGACTTGGAGGAGAGAGACCTAATATTTAATAATCCACATTTCATCGTTTTACTCTTTGGTTCAGATGTGGATACTGTATTGTTCTTTCTTTGTAAATGTTTAAGTTGTTTGTTGCTGGTTTTTAGTTTGTTTTTTGTCTTTTTGGAAGCAGACACAGTCTCTATGGAGATGGGTTTTTGGGGGGGGTAGCAGGAGGAGAAAAGCTGCAGAGAGGCGTGTAAGACTGCAACTCTGCTTCCTGGTCCCAACTCTGGATAGTCATATTTTGAGGGGTTTAATAAATTTGTCCATATTTCTAGAAATGAGAGCTGCTCCATCCAAAGTGGGATGGATGCCATCTCTCCTAACAAGACCAGGTTTCCTCCAGAAGGTTTGCCAATTATCTATGAAGCCCACATCGTTTCTGGGACACCACTCAGACAGCCAGCAATTTAAGGAGAACATGTGGCTAAACATGTCACTCCTGGTCTGATTGGGGAGGGGAACAGAGAAAACTACAGAGTCCGACATTGTTTTGGCAAAGTTACACACCGATTCAATATTGATTTTAGTGACCTCCGATTGGCGTAACCGGGTGTCATTACTGCCGACGTGAATTATGATTTTACTGAATTTACGTTTACCCTTAGCCAGCAGTTTTAAATTTCCTTCAATGTCGCCTGCTCTGGCCCCTGGAAGACAATTGACTATGGTTGCCGGTGTCTCTAGCTTCACATGTCTGAGAACAGAATCACCAATTACCAGAGTTTGACCCCCGGCGGGTGTGTCACCGAGTGGGGAAAAACGGTTAGACACATGAACGGGTTGGTGGTGTACCTGGGGCTTCTGTTTAGGACTATGCTTCCTCCTCACCGTCACCCAGCCGCCCTCTTTCCCCAGCTGCTTGGAATCTGCCGGGGAACAGCTAGCGGGGCCTACGCTATCTTCGGCTGCACCAGCTACAGGACTGAATTACTGAATTGGAGCTACAGCTCCAATTCAGTAATCCTGGCCTCCAGAGCTGCAAATATGCTACATTTGTTACAGATATCATTACTGCTAAAGGAGGCCGAGGAGTAACTAAACATCTGACACAATGAGCAAGAAAGTGCAGAAGGGACAGGTGAAGTAGCCATGGTGCTAACGAGTCGGCTACGAGCTAAGCTAGCGAAACAGTACAGAGACAGTGAGTGAATACTTTGGCTATAAATTAGGTAGTGAGTACACAGAAAGTGTGCTTCGGATGAAGCACGTGAAGATTATACTGTGAAAAAAGAATGTATTTAAAAGTTGTTAATTAAACTGCTAAGCAAATAAGCTACTCAGAAACACCACTGTGATTGAGCAGGAACAGGAAGTGATACTCTACCACAGAGCGAGCGAACACCAAGTTATAGTCATCCACAATGTCCATGTTGACTGTCCTTGATTGAAACAGGGGCCAAGTCTTTCCTGGTCTTCCTAAAGTCCACAATCAGTTCTCTGGTCTTCGCCACGTTGAGCTGCAGATGATTCTGCTTGCACCACATGACAAAGGAGTCGACCACAGTCTGGTACTCTGTTTGATCACCCCGCTGATGCATCCAACCACTGAAGAGTCATCAGAGAACTTCTGGAGGCGGCAGGTGTTACGAAATCAGCTTCACCCCGGTTCTTTTTTATTCCTCGAGGCGTCCAGAGACGGCACGGGACTCAGTTGTCATTTTCACAGAACCTTTATTCATCTTCATCTTCTAGAAGGGGAGATGTGCAAGGCCGGTGTCCCTCTGCAGATCTTCACTGCTTTGTCTGTGAAACACATTTTTGTAGAAGTGACCCCATCATAAAACCCCCACGGTGTGCTGGAAACTCTGTGTCTGTGTGTGTATGCACGAGCACGTGAGTGCCTGTGTGTGCGCGTACCTCTATGTGAGTGCACGTGAGTGTGCACGTAGGTGTGGGTGCGTCGTAACAGTCAAAGCACTGTGTGTGTGTCTCTGTGTATGTAACTTCCTGCCGGTCATAAAAGTAATCTCCTCACCCAAGCTGCACCAAATTCCTTTAGACAACATACAAAACACAGATAACATATTACTGAGACCCCGACTCTGCATCCACTGGGCCAGTGGCCTCTTGTTGCCTTATATTTACAGATAAGCATGTGGAGAGTCTCCTGCAAACCTGCTTCTAAGTTTATAACAATTCTGAGTTTTTATTAAAGGTACATGCATCAGAAACCCCCACTGTAGCTTCCTGTCTCCTTTTAGGACAGCAGACCCCCAGTGTCCATAACTTCCTTTCCCTCTAAACAATTACACACTCTCGGGCTACAGATAAGCCACACTGAAACACACAAACAAATCCTTCCCTATAACTCTGATCTATTGCTGGACCCTCTTATCTAAGCAAATTGAACACATTATATTCTAATAATAATTATATTCTTGTACTCACACAGGTCTCCGTGCAGTGGTTGAAGTCTGTGGTGTAGAGGGTGAAGAGGAAGGGGGGAGGACAGTCCCCTGTGGTGCCCCTGTGTTGCTGATCACCTTGTCAGGCACACAATGTGGGAGACGCACATATTGTGGTCTTCCTGTCAGGTAATCCACAATCCAGGACACCAGGGGTGGCTGTAGCTCAGGAGGTAGAGCAGGTCACCTACTGATCGGAAGGTTGGTGGTTCGATCCCAGGCTCCTCCAGTCTGCATGCCAAGTATCCTTGGGCAAGATACTAACCCCAAGTTGCTCTCCGATGCGTCCATCGGAGTATGAATGTGTGTGAATGTAGTTAGAAAAAGCACTAAGTATAGATAAAGGGCTTGTGAGAATGGGTGTGACTGGGTGAATGTGGCATGTTGTATAGAGCGCTTTGAGTACTCCGGGAGAGTAGAAAAGCACTATATAAGAATCAGTCCATTTACCATTTACCAGAGAAGCATCCACCTGCATCGCTGTCAACTTATCACCCAGGAGGGTCGGCCTGATGGTGCTGAAAGCACAGGAAAATTCAAAAAACATGACCCTCACAGTGCTCGCTGGCTGGTCCAGGTGGGTGTAGATAGATAGAGCAGATAGATGATGACGTCCTCAGCTCCAAGACAGGGCTGGTAAGGAAACTGAAGGGGATCCTGATGTGGTCTGACAATGGGTCTGAACTAGGATGAACCTTTCCAGGGTCTTCATGATGTGGGAGGTCAGTGCCACAGGCCTGTAATCCTGGGGGCCACTGAGGCGTGGCGTCTTTGGTACAGGGACGCCCTGCAGACTCGGACTCAGCATGAACAGTTTATGGAAGACTCCACACAGCTGGGGGGCACAGGACTTGAGGACGAGGGGACTCACTCTGTCTGGTCCGGCAGATTTGCCTGAGTGGAGTCTCCTCATTTGCCTCTGAACCTGGTCGTGAGTGAAAGTGTTGGATGGGCGAGGCAACAGCGCCATGTGCAGAGAGAGGCTGGCACAGTGGTGTGGCTCTGGATTTCAGGCTGACCACAGGTGAGGTTGTGGGGGGGTGAGCAGACACTGTGGTGTCGAATCTTTCTCTTTTTAAGTTTCCTTTCTCACTGTCCCTCTTCCCCTCTGTTTTTCTTTTCCTTCATCTCTCTGTCTCCCTTTCCTATCCCTCAGTCATGTCTGTCCGTCTGTAACAACTGAAAATAAAATAAAATAAATAATAACAACAAAGGTCGATCAAATGGACCAATACAGCAAGGCCGTGATGATCCATTTGGCAAAATAAATCCATTGGGTATCTTTGTTTGTCTTCAGACAACAATTCTGATGGCTAACAAACCAAATAGGACAGGAAAAAAAATAAAAATAAAAACAGATTCAACTCGTTAGCTCTGTTCTCACCTCCCTCAGCTCCCCTGCTGTTGGTTGGCCTGAATCGAGTGATGGACTTCATGCCCCTCCACACCTCTCTCACGCTGTTCTGCTGGAGTTTCCACTCCAGCTTCCTCCTGTAATTGTCCTTAGCCTCTCTGATCTTGTCCTTTATTAACACCTGGACCCTTCTCATCGATCTCCTTTTTATTGCCCCTCTGAAAGCCTCTTCTTGTCTATGAGGAGGGCCTCGATGTCCTTAGTCACCCACTTGTTATTTGGGTAACAATGAACAGTCTGAGCTGGAACAATGGAGTCAGTGCAGAAAGTTATGTAGTCTGTGATACACTCAGTAAGCCCATTGATGTCCTCAGCGTGAGGCTCAGAGAGTGTCTCCCCGTCAGTCACCTCGAAACAGCCCTGTAGTTCCACTATGGCCTCCTCTGACCACCTCGTCCTCGACATTAGCATGCAGTACATCTAAGATTCTCTCCCCCTGATGGGACAGGCCACATACTATGTGACTGTTGGTAGTGTATTGTCCAAGGTGACATGGTTGAAGTCACCCGAGATCACAATGAAGGCACTCGGGTGCTGAGTCTGTAACCGGGCTACGGCAGAGTGGATAGTGTCACATGCAGCTGTGGGGTTAGCAGAAGGAGGAACGTAAGATTACATGGGTAAATAATACGTCCTGAGTCCAACAGCACACAGTTCAATGTCCGGGCAACAAATCCTTTCTTTGATTGTCATGTTGGCAGGGTTACACCACCGGTTTTTAACAAGAACAGCAAGCCCACCTCCTTTGCGCTTACTGCTAGCGATGCTGTCCCTGTCCGCTGAACAGTGTGGAAGCCTTCCACGGATGTGTTGTCGTAGGGAATGTCCTGGTGCATCCATGATTCGGTGAAACACATCAGGCTACACTCCCGGTATTCCCTCTGACTCCATACCAGCGCTGTCAGCTCGTCGATTTTGATAATGACCGAACATTTCCTGTTACGATAGGTGGCAGACACGGTCTGTACCTCCTCCTCATTTTCAGCCTCCGCTGTCTCACCATCTCCTTCCTTCTCCTCTTCTGACCTCCACCCCTGCATGTGTTTTCCTCCAGATTTCACCTGGTACATCTGTGGGTCTGACCGATGAGCCGGCCGGCAACAGGGCAATCAGCCGATCTCTGAAGTAAACAGCCCATGTAGTATGTAGGAGTTGTGCCGCGGCCAGCAGCAGAGCAAAAGCTCTCTCAAGCCACGTGATTGAATGAAAGATAAGAAAACAAATGAAAGTACAAGAAAAAAGAGTAAGAGAGAAAAAGCAGGAGCAGCTGTAACAGGCTACACGCTGGTTGGCTCACCAGCATGCAGCACTACTACACTATTCGCACAACTTTGCTTAAATTTGGGCTTCGCTTTTCCTCATTTCTATTATGAATCTAGTGAGTGAGATGATATAAGGAGGAAAAGAATACATGTTATTTTTTATCCATCAGATGAGTGCAGCTGGCCAACCTTTGAGAGCCAAATACTGCTAAAGACAAACAGTAAAGGTAGATAGTATTTCCTTGGTTTTTATAAAACTCATTCTTGAGTTGTGATTTACTTAAACAGGTTTTGTTTTATTCCCCTGGCTTTCCACTGAGTTATCTGTTCTGTCACAATCTAACATAAACTGAGGTAAGTCTGTTAGATGCAACAAACATTCTGTACTGACAAAAGATGTTAATAACTCCTTTAGCACATTAGCAAGGAAATCTGTAATGATGATGGGGACAGCATGACCATGTCCATAAAACAGGCTAGTTGAACAGGTGCAGGCTCAGCACCCCACCACAATTGTTTAACAAGCTGCTTTTTCAACACTTTAATTTTATTCATATTTTAACTCTTCGTGTGGATATTGACAGTTAATCATGTCACTGATCAAGCTTTTTAAATCAGCTGATTTTTGTTACAATACACTTTGTGAAAAATCAAAAAACTGCATTAAGCCTTTCTGCAAAAGGCAGAAATCACTAACTGTCTGTCCTGAATCAGTCTTATTAGGTAATGTTCAAATAATGTTATCATCCAGTGTTTTCAGTGTGGGAGAAAGTACTCAGGGCCTTCAAGTTACACACTATGAAAGGCAGCAACAAGTTTAATGTTCAGAAACCTAAAGTATGTATCAGCAGCTGAATGGACCTAAAAATAAATGTTTGTTTCAGTTCTATGAAGCTTTGAGTATTTTGGATTAGTAGCACTGCTGTGTTTGTTGCATCATATTGCTGTAATTGTTTATATGCTTCATATATTCTGAGCTAAGTTGATCTATAGTGTTACATCATATTCTATAAGGATGTTATGTGTTTGTAGACTTTCTGCCCAGTTTGACCCATTTAGCAGAAGTCAGCCTGTTTAAGGCTCTGATATCTATTCTGTGTGACTTAAAGCAGTTATGACATGGTCTGATTTTCTCACCCAATAAAGGAATATTTCATATATCAGTCTACTCTTCATTCTATCAGACACAGTTATCACAGCTCGTACATTTTCCTTTTTACACATATATGTAAGCATTGAGCCAAATTTAGTAATGACAACATATTAAAAGAACAATGTTTGTCTCTTATATATAAATCTGTATATACACTGTCACAGATACTTGAGTGTCTTTGAGTGAAGATTTAAGGTGATAGGACATATAAATAACTGCAACTTGAATCTTTACTGAAGCTCAGTATTTGACACAGAGTTCATTCACTGCTGTAATAACTAATAATGATTAATATAATAATAACTTTACTGTTGACCATATTATATTTACATTACCACAGTGAGATGATTTTAGTCTCATGAACAACATTAGCTAATTGTTATTTACTAACTAATCTTAAATGACTGTTCAGTACAGAAATGAAACCCAACAATCATGTTTTACAGTCCTGTGGTCTCAGCCTCAGATACTCAACTAATCAAACAAAGCACATGTAAAACAAACAAATGAAGAAAATAAATTTCTCCTTCATTTCTGTCAAACAGCTGCTCAGGCTGCCTGGCAAACTGAGCAGTGCGATGGAGGCTAGACTGTCCCATTTCACAAGCCTCGCACTTCAGGCCTTCTTGGTCTTCCAAAGACCCGGCCCACATAGACCACAAAGGCCGGGTCCTCCGAGTGATGCAGCCCCTGAATTGGAAAACAGCCCATATCTCTTGGCTGGCCTGGGAACGCCTTGGAGCAGGAGGAGGTGGCTAGGGAGAGGGAGATGTAGGCTTCTCTGCTTAGCCTGGTGCCCTCGTGACCTGGGTCCAGATTAGCAGAAGAAAGTGGAAAGATGGATAAAATATTTAACTTGATATTATATTAAATATATATATCGTATTATTTGAATATGTGGTATCACCCACTGTAAACTTTAAGTTGTAAAATATTTACAATGTATTTTAATAAAGGGAATGTTCAAATCGTCATTCAGCCTATTCCACTTTCAACTCAGCAGCATCCATAAACAGTAGGGGATATAATTATTTGTTCCACTGCTGAATTTTAAGCCTGCTTATTTACAAAAAAAACCCCAAAAAACAAGTCTCTAATTTTTATGGTAACATGGTCATTTTATTCTTACACAGAGAGATGGAATATTCCCCACCCCCCGAAAGACAAAAGAAGTCCATGATTTGCATTAGATTAAATGAATAAGTATTTAAGCCCTAAGTAAAACATGACTTGGTGCTTGGTGAAGGAATGAAGGGGTTTAATATAAGTTAATTGACGCTGTAATAGAGAATGTGAATTCCATCGAACACAAACATTACTCACCTGTCTTTGCAGGTTCTCCGTTCTGAATGGCTGAGAGATGAAACGTCATTAAAAACAAACAGTTGTTGAGACTGTCAGCACTCACTGGTTCTGAACTTTCCACAGCTACTGGAACAAATCAATTCAGTCTATTTTTGTTGCGTTTTCCTTTAAAATGACGTAACACGCTTTCGAACTTCCTCCTGGGAAACGAAGTTTTATATCTGAAACACTGTCACCTAACGTAATGCGGTAGAATCCATATGTACTTCATTTCCCATAATTCATACAGTGGCACTTCCTGGATACGAGACACGTAGAAACAGGATTGTGTTCAGACTGTCATAGCAGAAGTGTGCTTTTAAACGACGGCTTTCCTGACTTGTTTTATGAGTGCATACATGTCATTTTACCCCCATTCGCACACAGGCATGTTTAGTGGGAGTGTAATGAAGCCACAGTGGCGCGTGTTGCTTGTTTAGCCTCATAGCTAAGCTAAGCTAGCTAGCCAACATTAGGACTAGCGAACACGGACGCGTTTTTGTTTATGTTTACTTTTTTCACGATGTACACTTTATTATCGGGATTATATAAGTACATGTTCCAGAAGGATGAGTACTGCGTTTTGATCCTGGGACTGGATAACGCCGGAAAAACGGTATCAAAGTGATGTTGTGTTATATAATTGGTTAACTGGGTTATGCACATAGCATTGAAAGCGGTGTTATGTTCTCTTGTTTACGTTAGCTTTGTGGTCTATCACTCTCTTTGTCTCAAGAAATCATGAACAGTAAATAGGACAAAACCCAAGTTACAGAACGGATCAACTTACCTGGATGATTGAGCTAAATAAGTGGGTGAAAAATTAAAGTAAATGACGGATATCAATCTGGCCATTAATGGAGCATAAACAATAAGAAATCACTTATGAATGTGCCTCTCTAAAGGGGTTAGACTGCCTGAATGAACTGCATTCCCACTTGATCCTGTCAAAGACAAGGATACTAGCAAGAGTGAAAAAGTCAGGCAGGAGAAAGAGAGAGCGTGATGGTCTGTGGCCACCACCTGCAAATGAGCTGCCTGAAGTTTATTTTGTTTTACACAGATACTTACACAGTGCTCATCACCTGAGTAATTCACCCGTCTAATGGTTACTCTTATTTTCTGTGTCTGCAGACTTTCCTGGAACAGACCAAAACAAAGTTTAGTAAGAATTACAAGGGGATGGCTTTATCCAAGATCACCACTACAGTTGGCCTGAACAGTAAGTGAATGTAACAGCGTTAGTGTCGTGCTACGCTTGCATCAGCATGACCTCCTCACAGTATTCTCCTGCCTTGTCAAAGTAGCAGGAATCGCTTGCTTTTTGAGTGTGTAATTACTGCTTAACAACGAAAAATGATTATTCGTTCTTTTTTGATGAGTAACTGCGGGAATTAATTGTAATTTTATATTTTAACCGTTATGGTATAGAAAAGGACAAGTCAATGCAATTATGTAATCTTTCATGTTCTAATGCTTCCTTCTTTCTGGCTCACAGAACGTTCTTGATTTAAACTGCTGATCTATAACACTGCTGAATCTCTTGCTTTCCTTTACAGTTGGCACAATTGATGTTGGCAAGGCTCGTCTAATGTTCTGGGATTTGGGAGGTCAGGAGGAGCTGCAGTCTCTGTGGGACAAAGTGAGTTAAAAAAGAGGAATTTTTCACATCCTCTACACTAACATAGATAGTATTTCTATTTTGAAGATGTAATATTTTCACTGTGTTTAGCATACATAGACTGCACCTGGACAGGCCACACAGATATATTTGGCAACACCTTTTACCACCTGCAGAGGGCAGACGTTTTTGTCAACATTTTCCAAGTTGTCCAAGGGATTTTCAACACAGCCTTTTTACACATGCTAATACTTTTGAAAGCATATTGTTTTTCTGTTTACACACAATGACAGAATAACAGATTTCTTAGAAAAATATTACCAGGCTCGATATTATTAGCACCCTAAAATCTGACTTTTTGATTGAGCCAAAACACAAATCACTAGTGTCCAATGTTGTGTTTTAACTTTGTTATCCTTAAAGCTTGTAAAATCCAGCTAAAACAGAGGGTTATGTTCTAATTTATTCTGAGTATTAAAATATCAGGCAAGGGATGGAGCTGTCACTTGAGAAAGCATCATGCCAGAAACAAAAGAAATCAGTTTAGACTTGAGAAAAAAGGTTGTGCTCACAAAGCAGGAGATGGTATACACAATGACCATAGCATATCCACGTTTCAAGAACTGGAGCCAGAAGTATCACAGAAAAATTCAAAGAGAGCTTAACAGTGCAGAACAAGCCTTGCAGAAGTAGGAAGCAAAAGATTTCAAACTTAGAAAACTAATGAGAGATGTGCCAAAGAGCCTTGAACAACTGTCAAGACACTAAATGACTTAGCAAAGTCACGAATTGCAGTCTCAAATAAGACAATCACTGAGACCCTGAGTGTGAAGTTGCACACCAAGAAAAAGTCCACTTCTGCAGAAGAGACACCTTGAAGCCAGACAGTCTGCTGAGGATAACTTGGAGAAACATTATGCATACTGAAAGTATCACCTGTGGTCAGGTGAGACGAAACTACTGCTCTTTGGCCCTAGAGATGCTGCTTATGTTTGGAGGAAGAAGGTAGAGGTATACAATCCACAGAACACCACATTTAAACACAGTGGTGGGAGTATTAAGGTGTGGGGATGCTTCAGAGTGTCCAGAACTGGAAATCTCATCAAGGTGAAAGGGGTCAACTTAACCTCCTAAGACCCAAACTCTTCCACGGCATGCATTTTTAATTTCTCTTTGATAGTCGTGTATATTGGGGCCCGATGAACGTAAATACAAAGAATTACCAGATCTTTTTTTTTTTACCTCATTTTTGTCTTTAAGAAAAATCAGAGCTACATATGAGGATACTCGTATGTGGACGCAGGTCCTAGGAGGTTAAAGCAGTCGGCAGCAACATTTGGTTGTTGATTTATCTTCCAACACGACAATTAGCCGAAACATACATTGAAGAACTACTTCCAGAAAACCAAAGTAAACGCTGGTCCTCTGGATGCAGTTCTCCTCCCTTTGTGTCTGTGATCTTAATCTTTCACCCACAGCACAGAAGAGTGGTGATATTGGTCAACAGCTAAATTGTCAGCTCCATCTTCAAACTTTGAGGTGTAGTGGAAACGGTCAGAATTTAAAATTGTTTTGGTCGTGGATGTTGTGATCTGCAGACTAGAGAGGAACCATTGTTATCATAGTAAACTGTGTTGCATCTTGAACATGGGATGGATAACCTACACATCAGTGAAGGCCTATTAATGCTGATGGATATATACAGATGTGAAGGCCCACTCTGTTGAGCAGGGGAAATCCTTTTCTTTCAAAGGTATAGCAGTGAGTCTCCACAGGTCCCCAACACAGAGCTGGAAGTGTACAAACTTGTTACATTTTGATGAAATTCTTAATTTCAGAATTTGACATGTTGTTTTTGTCCTGTTGTGTAAAATAAATGTGGGTCTTTAAATTACTTGCCAGTTACTGCAGTGAATTGCTCTTCTGAAATGGGGTTTTGCTAACCGCAGTACAGCAGTACTTTCAGGAATACAACCACCAACCCAAATAAACATATATTAGGGGTGCAGCGATACTCGTATCGATGTTGAACCGTTCGATACAGTGCTTTCGGTTCGGTATGCATATGTATCGAACAATACAAAATTTTTAATTTATTTTATGAACTTTCCTTCTGACGATGCTGTCTGTGTTGAGCGCTCAGTG
This sequence comes from Neolamprologus multifasciatus, assembly GCF_963576455.1. NCBI lineage: Eukaryota > Metazoa > Chordata > Actinopteri > Cichliformes > Cichlidae > Neolamprologus > Neolamprologus multifasciatus. Next base: position 36,707,506 of record NC_140443.1, on the reverse strand, counting down.
GATCTGCGTTCGACTACTCCGCCTAGGCTGCACTGTCGAGCGCAGATTCACTGAGCGCAGGGCAAGCTAGCAGACAGAAGTTAAGCTCGTTGCAACATGGCAAATTGAACCTCCCCCACCCTCATTCAGATCTGGCGTTTGGAACTATTTTGGTTTTCATGTGAAGTATGACCCTGAAGGTAAGCGTGTCATGGACTAAAGTAAAACAGTATGTTGGATGTGCCAGCAATGCTCAATTACATGGGTGGGAACTACTGCGTTAGCGCAGTTAGCTCGTTAACGTGTTGACGCCGTCCAGCCCCACGCACAGGGCGATCCGCGGTAGCTCGTTAACTTTGCCATGTTGTGGCGTTAACGTCATTTCAGATTAACGCTGACAGCACTAGTGGGAACACAACGAATATGACTGCACATTTACTCCGACATCATCCTCGTGCAAAGACAAGTGGAAGCAGACAAAAACAACAAGCACGCATGCTACAAACTTTACCCGAGTCATTTAGACAGCCGTTAGCACATGATTCTCCTTATGGGGACCTGATATGTTTAATATGCTGCTGAGAATATAACCCAGAAGAAGCGTATAGTATAGCTTTTATTTTGGAAAGAGACATTTCTCTGTAATAAACTCTCTTTTACAAAGATGAGTGATTTCTCCATCAGATAGATTTATTATTTTATCCCTTTGTTGTTTCAGCAACATTAAATTTAAAAACTGTACTTTTGAGTTAAAATATATATTTATAATTTTAATAAATGACAAATTAAAAAGGCATGAACATTTTTTTGTATCGAAAGAATATCGAACCGTGACACCAAAGTATTGAACCGAACCGTGAATTTTGTGTATCGTTGCACCCCTAATATATATATATATATATATATATATATATATATATATATGTGTGTTGTGACATGTTTTCCTCTTCATGGTTGTATCTAGTACTACGCTGAATCCCATGGAGTCATCTATGTGATAGATTCAACGGATGAAGAGCGTCTGTCAGAATCAAAGGAGGCCTTTGGTGAGTAACCTTCTTGTCTCTGTGTTATTTACTGAACAAATGGAAACATTGATATTTGTTCTGACATTCGTAGTGCTGTGACAAAGCACTTGCCCACTTCCTTAATCCCTCCGCCAAGGAGGTTGTGTTTTTGCTAGTGTTTGTGCGCGCCTTCGACCTTCTGTCTGTCTTCATGATAGTTTGAAAATGTTTGTATGAATTCTGATAAAAACTGTGGGGTCATGTTAACGATCCATAAAAGTTTGGCTTACATGCACCGATAACTTTTAAGGTAAACTTCATGATTTATTGTTCAAAAAGTGACAAAAAGCCTTAGAACATATAAACTGTGATTCTCACAAGTAGAAAATATAACACATAGAAAGTCCTGCATAAATATTTAAAATATTGATCTCTGACCTCGCCTTCAAGAACAGTAGATTAATCTGAAAGTCAAAAACAAAACTATGCTGCTTGCTACAGATGTTTGTATTGCCACATATAGGTTATTATATTTGAGGTTTTTGGATCTCAGAACTCTTCTTCATAAACAAAGATTTTGTTTATTAAGGTTAAAAAGGTATTCAGATCGACCTGTCCCTGTGTGAAGAGATCATTTCCACCTCAACCTTATAACTAGAAAAGCAGTCATAACGGTTACTATGAACATCGCAGTATATATAAGCCCTATTATGGAAGTCTGTAATATATGGCCTTACACACCAGGGCTGCCACAAACGATTATTTTGATAGTCGACTAATCAGATCATCATGCATTGGACATAAAACATACAGCTTATTGCACCAGCAGCATCTGCTCTTATATAACTATCATTAGCTTACAGCTTTAAGTGTTTAAGGTATGTGCTAACTAAAAATAAAGACAAGATGATAGTTTGTTAAATTTTAATGAAATTTGCAGATTGTTTCGGTGAAGTTTAATAAACTCCTTGCTATCTAAAATATAACAGGACACCGGAGTAAATTCTGATAATCAGCTGTCTGCTTGACGTTTATTCAGCTGTGTAAAAACTATAACTTTAATCTCAGCCAAACCGATTTACTCAGGAACAAATAAAATACTGAAAAAAGCCAAACAATAACATTTTTAAGTTATCTAAGTGACTTATATATCATGTTTAACCTGAGTAGCGAAAGACGGCGGTGGGTTTGAAAACAATTTGCGGGAGTCCGGTGTTCTCACGGCTCTAGTTAGCCTAGCCCCCGGCTAGCTATCGAGCTAGTGGCTAACAGACGTCTCCGAAAACGTCGGAGCGCTTTTGAAAATATGTGGTGTCTTGATAAACTGAGCAGATATTTGAGGTTTACACAGCTACATTCTCGCCTGAAAATATGTTAAACGTTTATTTTGTGACCCAGAAAGAATAATAAGAGTAATATTAAAACTAACTAGCTGCTGCCATTGTTGGAAACTGAGCTGGGCTGCGCTATGAATTCTGGGACACAGCTTCTTCTTCTTCGGGGTTTAACAGCAGCTGGCATCCTTGTACATGCAGTGCTGCCATCTTCTGTCTCAGTCCGTTATTACACTCTTAAATCCTGCTACTTATTCCTGCGTCTTTTGTGATCTTACAAAGCTTCAAACGATGCGTCGACTATTAAATCAGCCGTCAACGATTTTAATAGTTCACGTAACTATTACACACACACACACACACTCAGGTTGTCTTTGTTAGGCCTTAATTGTACTTTGCAGGGGCGTAAACAACAAAGCAGAGTGCAACAGTAGTCTGCATGTGTTTTGGCAAAGAAGAATAACAAGCATAAAATCATTTTAGGTTATTTCCCCACCATTGTCACAAAATACCACCAGAGCATTCTGTGCAAAGGATAAACTGTTTAATTATTTGGAGACAAAACATGTTACGGAGCCTTCGATTCGTCCAGACCAGCTTGGCACAGAGAAGGGCAGTCTGAACTTCAAGCCTGTCCAAGCTACTATAGGGCGAAACACCGTGGACAGAGTGCCAGCAGCAGAGACAAACAACCGTTCACACTCGTATTTACACCTATGGACCATTTAGACTCACCAGTTAACCTAACCCCACTAAGTGAATGTCTCTGGACTGTGGGAGGAAGCCACACAGACGCAGGGACAATATGTCTGATATTACGATCAGTTTGAAGATCTGAAATGTGTGACGAATATGAGAAATGAAGGAATCAGAAAAGGTGCAGGTACTTTCTCCGAGTGCTGTATTATTGAGTCAGTGATTGATCTCTCTTCTCTTCCAGAGAAAATGATCAGCAGCGAGGCACTGGAAGGCGTTCCGCTCCTCGTGCTGGCTAATAAGCAAGATGTACCGGTACCTGGACTTTTCATTCATTCATTCATTCATTACACGTGCACTTTAATGTGCACGTGCACTGGTATTCAATGCCTACTGCACAATCCACTTCGTATTGTCTGTCCTATCTTTGTGTATTGGACATAGATATAGTTAGTATAGAACCTTCTTATCTCTTAATTTTACCCAAATTTAGCGAGTTATTATTTATTTGTAATTTCCAGTTTTATATCTCTTGGAGATGTATTTTTTATATTCTCATAAATACACCATTGAGGTGGTTGGGGTGAAACAGCATTTCGGGACGCTGTACACTGTGTGTGTGTTGACAATAAAGACCCAGAATCTTAAATCTTGAACTTGGTCACTGCCTTCAGTCTTGTGTATGTTCTTTTTCTCAGAACTGTTTGTCGGTGCCCGACATTAAAACAACCTTCAGTGACTGTGCTCCAAAGATTGGCAAGAGAGACTGTTTAGTCCAGCCATGCACTGCTCTCACAGGGTAAGACTACAACAGTTGATGACTTTGTTTGCAACAGCTTGCTCTCACACATGATGCAGCATGTGTTCAACAGAAGCTAAGCTATGAAAGTAATTGTGTTTTTATTTGATTCAATTACAGTGAATGCAAATTTGCATCAATTTAAGTTTATGATCACATCTGTTAATAGACAAGGACTGCCTTCAACAATTCAAATAATAACATTGCATCAAAATTACAGTCCCTTCACTTAAAATGCAAAAACAACCACAATGTGGTGATTTCCAAATATTCAAATCCTAAATTTAATTGGAAACAGTCAAAAGACCTTTTTGTAATGTTTTCATTTCATTTTCAAAGTGTGCCAAAGGTTTTTATTGGTTGACAGGTTTGCACTTCCAGCAGCATTAATGGGGTCAAAGTTCCCCATGCCACGATCGATAGCAGAAAACTGCACCATCACAGATTCTTCTGACCTGTGAGATGGATGGTCATCCTTTTTTAACAAGGGTGGATGTTTCACAATGTGATTGCACAGCCCTCATTTTCCTCAACCCAACTTAAATGAGCTCGAGCCTCAGAGAAGACATTAGCATTTGTTTTTTTAGTTGTAGAGTCTGAAGTCACATTAGTGGATGCAGTGCATTTCACAAGTAATTCTCAGCAAATGCAGTGATTTCCACTTTGTCTGTTTTCAAAGTAAAATCCCAGCTGTTTAGCTTTCAGCCTGGTCCTTTCTGTGAAGAAATATTTTGCACCGTTTTGAATTCAGTCCTCGTTGTTTACTGTTGTCTGCTTGCAGACTGGTGAACTGGCCCATCTGCATTTTTCAAAGACTCACCTTTTTCTAGCCAGTCGTGTTATTAGATCATTGCTAAGCTGTTGGTCCGGGCAGCAGCTACAGCAGTATTAAATTCAAAATGAGCATATATTAGGAAATGCCTTAGTTTTAACCTTTCATGTGTTTATGTCTTAAATAATTTCACACTCTGTAGATGTTAAAATAAATATGAAACAATCTGCTTGTTCCATACAGGGACGGCGTGAACGAAGGCATTGAGTGGATGGTGAAGTGTGTGGTCAGAAACATTCACCGGCCTCCGAGACAGAAGGACATCACATAAGATGTCGTCTCTGCACTGTGATTTTTGTCCTTGAGGACATTCCTTATGTTAAGCCCTGGAGCTGATAACTCTCACCTTGTGTTTCCTGTGACTCTTTGGACTTCATCATAATATTTTTATCAACAAACATAGATTCAGATGTACTGTGAGCAGACGTCTGCCTGTTTGTGCCTACACTTTTTGAAGGTGTGTCGTTTTGCTGGGATCAGTGCTGCAGCATCTATATGGAGCACTTTGAGTGCACAGAAACACCGACACATTAAATATACAAGCATTGAAGGGCGCTGATCTATTTTTTCACACTATCAGATTCAATAAACAATGATCCGTGTTTGTTTGATGAACTTGAGGATACTGCAGTATTCCATCATTAGAACCTTTAACATATAAACAGTTTACATTTAGCTCGGTTGGTCTCTCTTTTTTGTCATTATGCATAAGACAGGAATTATTAGTTATTGATCCGTGCTGTCCTTACACAATGTTCAGCATTTGGAAAGAGTCACTGTAAAGTTAGTTTGACATTAGGAATTTAGGAATAGGCTTTTTATGAACAATTCCTAATCCTCCGCTGGTTATGTGCCTGTATCACAGTTAAAAACAGAGCTGTACTATACTGGTATTGCCCAGTCGGTTCCCACAGGTAAACTGTGAAATATCATTAGCTGTAACCTTAGTCTCTCATCCTGTGGTTCAGTTCCAGCTGTTTCAATTTCAGAGTTATTTGTTGCAACTAGCTTGACCAATAGAGATAATAATAATAATAATAATAATAATAATAATGAGTCAAATAAGTGCACAAACCAATCCTACCACAAATACGAATATTTTGCAAACACTATTGCTCTTCCAGTACAAACGTGTGTCAGTGTAGTCAGTTTGATAAAGAGAATTACATGAATGATAAACTCTTCACAGTTACCACATCACAGCCCAGTTGTCAAATGACGGAAGAGTTTGGACAGACATTTCTTTGGGAATAATGTTGTTCCTGCTGAAAGACTTTCAAAGACTTCGAGACGCTGACCTCGCACTTCTCTGTGCTGTTTGTTCTGGTCCCTGCTTTATGTGTTGATTTCATACCATAACTATCATTTATTTAAGTTAGACAAACATGTTCACATTGTTCAGGTGCCACTGTGACCATGGGATTTTTAAATCTTTGCATGCATTTTTTTTATCACTATGCATTTAGATTCCCATGACTATAAAAAGAAGAATTCCTGATGAATAAATGGGGACAAAGAACTTTTGATTTTTCCAGTCTGTAAATTTAAAATCCCAGTAATGTGAGCATAAAATGAATTTGGTCTAGCTCTTGAAAGAAGAAAAAATACTTTTCTAATAGTTTCTTATACATGGATGTGGTTTAGCTGTAGCACCAAAGGATCAAACATCAGTTTGCAGGAATACTGTAAATGATTTAATAAATCGATATGAAGTTTATAAAGTCTGTGTACAGGACACTGAAGTCTTACTAATCTCTGCCGAATCAATGTCAAAGCAGATATTTGTCATTCACTTTTTCTGCCAGTCACACTTTATGATAGATGATTCTACTAAATTTCTCATTTTAATAAAAATACTGTGTCATTTGGGATAGTTTAACATTCAGCTTCCTATCAGTCCTCATACTGACCTTCACAGCTGTGAAGGTAAATCTGTCACTAGCTCAAGAACCACAGCTATTCCTGTCATAATTGTTGATTCTCATTGCTGATGATCGCAAGGTTCAACACCATCAGAATCAATATCATCTATCTCAATATCACCTTTCTTTGTTTTTTGTTTTACAGGGTTTTTACATTACAGCTTAAAAAAATCAAAATACTTCTATCAACCTGATTCTTTTAGTCCTCAGGCTGGACAGAGAAGACGCTGACTCAGTGTGTTCAAAATATATTCAATCACTTTATTCAAAAAAACCTTCCGGAAAGGAGATGTGCACAGCGCGAAACCTGCAAATCTAAAGCTTCACCGACAAGATATAATCTATACCCACACTCCTGTCTGGCTTTATGACCCGAAGGTCGTCTCCTGTTGTTATCATCTAGCAGCAGAAACATTACAATCTCTGAAAGGTCTGCACTAAAGACCCTGTTTATCATGTCGCCAAGCAGTCTAATAGAATAGAATAGAATTCAACTTCACTGTCATTGTGTTAATAGACCTCTGCATTGAATCATACCTGTTATTAAGGTGCACGGGCCATTGATGGGGCTGGGTGGTGGTGTCCCTGCCCTGCTTCAAAGAATTGCCCTTATCTAGGCCCTTACCCCAGGCTCTCTGTCCTGGTCGTTGTGTCCTTGGGCAAGACACTTCACCTACCGCCTACTGGTGATGGCCAGAGGGGCCGATGGTGCGATATGGCAGCCTCGCTTCTGTCAGTCTGTCCCAGGGCACCTGTGGCTACAACTGTAGCTGCCTCCACCAGTGTGTGAATGTGAGAGTGAATGAATAGTGGCATTGTAAAGCGCTTTGGGTGCCTTGAAAAGCGCTATATAAATCCAATCCATTATTATTATTTTAGTGCACTCTAGCATCACTGGGCGACGTTTCGGCATGTTTTTGCCTTCTTCAGGCCGACCCAGTGTGACTTGTCTTTGTCTTTCTGTTTGCCTCCCTTGGCTTTTTATATTTGTGTTAGCTCCACCCATTTGTGTTTTCATTTGAAAAATTCTTAGTTTTTCTTACTGTTTTTCTTGTTGTTTTCTTTCATCTCTTTGTTTGTCTTTGTCTTTTAATGGCACCCCCTGTCTTTTTTGACATCCCGTCCTTTGTTCACTCTATTTGTGTTTATGGCACCCCCTTCCTTTAAATCCTTTCCGTTGTTTCGTGTACGTTATTCTCTTTGTTTTGTCTCACTCTTTTTCTGTTTGTTCTGTGCTTGTCTTTCTTTCCTTTATGTGACTTCTTGTCTTTTTGTGTTAGGGACCCCACCCATGGTTAGTGTTAGGGTAAGGGGCTAGGGAAACCATTATGTCAATGAGGGTCCTCACCAAGATAGCTGAACGGGGTTGTGTGTGTGTACATGTTTACATATCTCTGTGAGGAACAAGAGCCCTCATGGGGATAAAATGGAGTTTGAAGGCATTTTGGTTTTGGTGTCAGGGTTACGGTGAGGTTATGGTCAGGTTTGGGCTCAGGGTTAGAGTTAGGCATTCATGTTTGATGGTTATGGTTAAGGGAAGTGGCTCGGGAAATGTCCTCACTAAACTATAAAAACATGACTGTGTGTGTGTGTGTTTGTGTGTGCTTTCTTCTAATGACTATTTAGTGCAGACTCTCTGCCATCACACACGTCACTGCTGTGTGGGGACTTTCCCCTGCTACTGTCGGTGTTGTTGTGGATCTTTTTCTTTAAATCTGTCACGGTCCTGGTCAGTGACCCAGTGTTTAGTGTTCACTCTGCCTCCCTCATGTTTGTAAAACTGTAAAAACTGTAAAAACTTTTGTGTTTAGGGATTAACATAGTTGCCATGGTTTCCTTTCTTCTCTTATGTGTTGTGTGTGATCGGGACAATTCTGGAGAAGATGGGCCTGCAGGGGAAAGTCACCCCCTTGCAGGCCAGAAGACATGAGATAACTTTAAAGAATACAAAGTACGTATGTGTGTTATCAAGAAGATAATTCTTAAAAACACAAGTTAATAAATGTTCAATTACTAAGAGTTGTTGTTGTGTTTTTATTTGCCTGCTGTCATCTTTGATTTCCTGCCTTTAGGATTGCAAGTATCCAGGCTCAGGAGAGGGGGTCAGTGGGAAGCCCACTGCTGTGCTTGGCCCTGGTTTGCCCTCATGGATGAGGTGATAGGACAGATTCCTTCCACTAAGCCTCCTGTCCTAATGTCCTCTCTCCCTGAGGACACTCCAGGGCCGAGCACAGCAGTGGGTGACCAAAACAACAGCGACGATGAAGCGGCTCAGCCACCTACGACAGGGAGGAAGAGGAAAAGTGATGATGAGCTGCTAGACCTCATCAGAGAGGACATGAGGCAGAGAGGCTGAGGAGAGGAGAGCAGGGAGAGGATGGACAGACTGTTTTCACTTCTAGAAAGATTAGTTCCCAAATGAGTTATGTACTGAGAAATGTATTTATTTGTTTATTTGTTATATGTGTTGCATTAGTTTAAAGGTGGGCAGCACGGTGGCACGGTGGTTAGCACTGTTGCCACACAGCAAGAAGGTCCTGAGTTCAATTCCACCATCAGGTCTTTCTGTGTGGAGTTTGCATGTTCTCCCCGTGTTTGCGTGGGTTCCCTCCGGGTACTCCGGCTTCCTCCCACCGTCCAAAGACATGCAGCTTGTGGGGATAGGTTAATTGGAAAATCCAAATTGTCACTAGGTGTGAATGTGCAAATGAATGTGAGTGTGAATGGTTGTCTGTCCCTGTGTGTTGGCCCTGCGACAGACGGGCGACCTGTCCAGGGTGTACCCCGCCTCTCGCCCTATGACAGCTGGGATAGGCTCCAGCGCCCCCCGCGACCCTGAAAAAAGGATAAGCGGAAGCGAATGGATGGATGGATGGATAGTTTAAAGGTTTTATGTTATTAATAAATTGATTCAAACAAACAGTAATTGTCACTGAACTCAATTTGATTTACAGGCATTTTTAACATGTATGAACATGACGCTAATTTTGAACAATATTACATGGATATTTATTTGATAAAAATAAATAAATAACAATAACAATTAAACAAGAATATTTCAAATACACATTATGTAAAGATGAAAAACAATATTTACAGACGAGACACTCGAGTACAGCCAGCACCGCAGGCTGGAACATAACACACTTGCTGGCTGGCTTATCAGACACAGTGAGGCCAGGCTAACGTGTAACGGGTGAACCGCCTGCAGAGAGCCTGGCGCTGCAGGCTGGAGAACACTCACAACAAGGTCCAGCTGGCGCGTAAACCGGCGAAGCGCGGGCAATACGCCAGGGAAACACAGCCTGCAGCTGCAGCAGTAGCAGCAGCAGTGGCGGTGGCTTAACCTGCGGTCAGAGCCGAGAAGCTGTCCCAATCGAGGAACGACAGGAGCCCTGCTGGCCGCGTGAACCGTGCACTGCGGGCAACACGAGAGACAGGACAGGCTACACTAGGCTGGAGAAGGCACTTGCAACACAGCCTATCAAGCCACTCGAGCACAGCAGCTGGCTATCGCTATGACAGAAGCCCGCGATATGCGGATGGCGCCCCAGAAGGGAAGGCGGAGCCGCCAGCTGGAGAAGTCAAGTCACAATAGATCCCTGCCTGGCACTAGGCAGTGACACAGAGCCAGGGAGAGAGAGAGCCTGTCGCAGCAGCTCGGCCACTCAGAGGATGGCCGAGGTAGGATGAGGCCCAGGGCCTGTCCCAGGAGTAGAGCAGCTGACCTGGACCATCCACGACAGGGGAGGTGCTGGTGGCTCAGGCCACTGAGGGCCCAAGTGGCAACCCAAGGTTCATCACTAGGGCATAGCAACCACTCCGCGGTGTCTATAGACAGGGGGCCATTAGAGTGGGCCACTAACACTAACGGACAGACACTAACGGACAGACACTAACGGACAGACGGGAGGTGTCAGCTCACTGAGCACCTGCTCTGGCCAGGTGACCCGCGATACAGGGGCAACCCACTAGACAGAGAGCCAGTGCTGCACGCTGGAGAACACCCACTCACCAGCTGACGTATCAGACATAGCGAGGTTCGACTGGCGCGTGAGTCGGCGAACCGCGGGCTATACGCCAGAGGAACACAGCAGCAGTACAGCTGCAAAGACGCAGGGCCAAGGCAGGGAAGCAACCTGTAGGGTCCATCCAACCACGGAGCCACCCAGCCATCCGCAGACGGTGGGCTGGTGGTCTAGCCCACTGAAAGCCAAGAGGGGACTCAACCCAAAGGTCTGCCCCAGGGCTGAGCGGTCGCTAGCGCTGTCCGCAGACAGGGGAGCAGCAAGAGTGAACTTCGAAAATGAACCACGTAACCCGCAACATTTGGCCAATGTGCCAGACAGAGAGCCAGCGCCGCAGGCCGGAGAACTGTCAACTGCTGGCCGAGCTGTCAGACGCAGCGAGGTCCGACTGCCGTATGAACCCGCGAAGTGCGGGCAATAGGCCAGGGGAACACAGCCCGCAGCAGAGCTGGCCACTAGGCCCAACTTAAAGGATGTCAGGAGGGAGGAGAGCAGCTGGAGGACAGCTGAGCCTAGGCTCCGAGTCCTCCCCTCCTCAATTGAACATGGCTGTCTCTGCACGCCTGCAGAGGCCCCTCAGCTTCTTTAAAGCGAGGTGGCCGCAGGCCAGACAGACAGTTCCATCAGGCAACCCTAGTCGTCTGACTGGAGCCAAGTGTCATAAACATCAACCTCCTGACCATCAACCTCCACCAGCCCAGGCCTCATGGAGGCGGGGCCATGGGAGGGAATGCCGTGGGAGGGTCCCAGAACCAGGTAACCCAGATATGGGTTCACCCGTCCGGACCCTACCCCAGTGGCAGCCAGAGGGGATTGAAGCTTCTTCAACATCCACCTCACGATAATCAACCTCCACCGGCCGGGGCCTTGCAGAGGCGGGGCCATGGGAGGGAACGCTGCAGCCATCATCCTCATTTAGCCTGAGAGGTACAGGATTGGGGTGGGCTCTCCATGCGCAGCCCGCCTGCAGCTGTCGTGTCAAGCACCATCCATAGAGGGAGTGACAGAATGGCCACCAGCAGGGCATAAGTAACCCTCACGCCCCTGTCAGGGCATGCCGCCCTGCCCAGGGAAGGCCCGAAGGGGGAACTAGGGACTGGGGGGGGGGGCTACGGGGAGGGGCCAAAGGCAACTACTCCCGCCATGCACGACAGCATCCAACTACGGGCAGGGGAATCATAAACGCCAGGAGGCAGGGCACACACGGCCTGCAACCGGGCAGCAGCGGCACCTTAGGCAGTAGGCGCTGAGGCTGCATGATAGCAACAACCTGGAGGTCCACTCAGGTAGAGGGGACCTCAGGAAGGGCTAATTCCCAGATCCGGCATGCTCCAATCAGGAGCTGAAGGGACCCAACTCGCCAGACACTGTGCCCGGGGACAGTGGGACAGGAGGGCAACACCGGAGGAGAGGATGGAAGCTTCTTCAACATCTGCCACCCGACAGTCAACCTCCAAGCCCAGGCCTCACAGAGGCGGAGCCATGGGAGGGACGCTGTGGGAGGGGACCCAGCCCATGGCCTGCCTAACTGGAGTCACAGCAGTGGCAGCCATGTTCCCCATAGTAGCCTGCTCTCTCATTTTTGGAGGCAGGAGAAGGGGGAGCCATTTAATGCTTTCAAACCCAGCACGGTCTGCCTAGTCCGTGCTGGCAACAAAGCAGTACATGCAAGCAGCAGCTACTTCAGCCAGCACAGCATGCTCTAGGCTGCTTTCATATTAGTTATATATTTGCCCTTTTTCACCCAGGCACAGCCACACTGCTCGTGCCTACCATAAAAAGGCAAAAATACCATTCACAGACATGTTTGGGACGTGTGGGCTGCCATACTCCTGCTACCAAGCAAGGGGGCGGGGCCACACGCTAAATAGGAAGTGCTAACAGGTAGCCGGCGCCAGCCGCAACCTGAATTCCCCTTCCACTGTTTATTAGCTCCTGCGTCACAGTGCTGACAGTTAAAAGCATATGCTTGGAACTCTGACACATTTCCCCAATGTAGCAGAGCTATGAGCGGAGCCCTGCTGGCCGCGTTAACCCGCGAGCTGCGGGCGACACACCAGACAGGCTAACCGGCTGGAATGCTACTCGCAGGCCGGCTAACAATAGCTGGCACGAACCATAGCCCACTGTTTATTCCCACAGTGTTAAGCAGGCCAACAGTGAATGTTTGGAACGCCGAAGCCGTATCCCCCCTGTGTTAACACACTTAGCAGCCAAGCTGCACAGTGCCAAGGCGACAGCGTATGCTTGAACGCTGAAGCCGTATCCCCCTGAAGCCGTGTCCCTGCCGTGTTTCCTCACTGTAGCCGAGCTACTCGCTAGCCGGCAGCTGAACAGCATGGTTCGACCGGCGCATAAGCCTGTTTTTTTTTTTTGAGGCAATATGCCGGGGAAGGGGGACCAACCAAGGGGAAGCAAGGGCCAGCTAGGGGGAACCAAGCTAAGGGGGAATACCAGGGCTACCAGGGGAATACCAGGGGACCTAGAAGGGAGAAATACATCGCCCACGGAGGATGCCGAAACACGCTCCAATAGACGCACACACACAGTACTCTTAAGGTAAGCACTCTTTCGCACATACACACACAACAAGTGGAGATCAACGATCACCGGTGTCACGTCTGCACAGCTGTTTTATATGTAAGCTGTGGGGCGTAGCTGGGCATGCCGGAGTGTCTTAAAGAAATATCCACATGCCACGACCAAGGGGGGTCGTACCCCGTACATATGGAATATGTAACGGTGTGGAGAGATAGTCTCGATATGCTAGAGAACTTGTTGTTCTATAATACATGAAACATATGTCAAATGTTTCCCTCATTAATGATATCCAATTCAATTAAATTTTATTTATATAGTGCCAAATCACAACAAAAGTCGCCTCAAGGCGCTTATATGAGTGATATCAAGTCACTCTTAGCCACCAGCAACATTCCTGTAACAAGGTAGAAGCTGCAATCAGTTTTTGGCAGTGACTTTTATATATCCTTTATTTATCCAGTTCACAAACAATCTTGGTGACATTAGAAATTTATTTTTTAGAGTAATCTGGCCAAGAGGACAGCAGACAGCGCAACACATATATCAACTGTACCTACGTTATAACCAGAGTTATAAAGATACTTGAACAACAGGTAATTATTGTATATATAAAACCCCTTTGTAAACCATGTTCACCAAAGTCTATTTACCAACATACATAAAGATATTACACATATTACACACGGAAACATTGGAAATCAGTTTTGGCAGGCAAACACTTTTTTGGCACAACGCTGGCAATAATTCAATTATACGTGTAATTAGCTAAGTAATTCCTAAATGCGTGTAGATTAAAGGAAATTATTTTACCTGGACATGATTGTCTCTGATGAGCCTAAGGTACAAAACGTGCGGGCGACGATAAGGTTTTTCTAGCTCCTCGAGAAATAAAATTGTCCAAACAAAGGAGCAACATTTCTGGGTCCATTTTAAAGTTTTCGCGCTGTGGCAATAGTGACCAGAAAAACACGCAAGTAAGGGCAGAGTTGAAGGCTAGGAGGCTGTCCACAGCCCATCTGTTATGTTGGATACTCATTGTTTGTTCAATAAAGTTGGAGAAAAAAAGGGGGCTGTCCACAGCCGCTCACTTCCTGACTACCCGTCCGTCTAAGGACACTACCTTGTGACGTAGGTAGGTAGTGTCCTTATGAGCATCCTTCCCCTGAATTCGGACACAGCCATAGTGTACGCTGTTAAGTGCCAGGAGGATTGCCAGGATTTATACATCGGGAAAACCAAACAACCCCTGGCTACAACACAGAGCCACCTCGTCAGGCCAGGACTCTGCAGTCTATTTACACCTACAGGCCAGTGGACACTCTTTCAATGATGAGGATGTAACATCCTGGACAGGGAGGAACGCTGGTTTGAGGGCGGAGTCAAGGAGGCCATTTACGTGAAAAGGGAAAGACCATGTCTGAATGGAGGGGGGGGGGGGGGGGGGGGGCTAAGGGTACATCTGTCACCATCTTACATGCTGTGATTGCAGCCATTCCCCAACTCTCTGTGAATGGTACTCATGGCCATTGATCAGTGGTTGTTGATCAGTGGTCATGAGAATTAAGAATAATTACGATTAAGGAACTGACCCCAGCCCATTGTTCCTTCAGTGGGCTGGTTTCAGTCTTTATGCAGATGTACTGTTTATAAGATTGGGGAAACCTGCAGTCAGCTGAGACTGAAGAAGTCACCTGGATGATGACGAAACATTTCTCCCACAAAACGCTACGTCCAGATGAACAGAATCAACTTTTGTCTCTTGTCTCTTGTACTGACTCACAGTTTTGTGTCTCTTGCAGCTGTTTCATCAGGCATGTTTGTTGTGACCCAGAGTCCAGATGTTTCTGTCATGGAGGGATAGACAGTAAGCATCACCTGCTGAAGAACGTTTGAAAGAATCAGAGTGGCCGGGCTGAAAAATCAAACAATAATTAAGAGAGAGACCAACGCAAATCAATCTCCAGAGTCTCTGAAAAAGGAGGCAAAGACTTGCTCATCTTTGAACATTTCAAACATCAGAGGATTCAGGAACATACATCTGTAAAGTGACTGTGGAGATTCCATCTTTAACTGAGGCTAAAGGAATTGGGACCATCATCACAGTCAGAGAGAAGACGATGAATAACAACAACAACCACACAGACTCCAGTAAGTGAACAAGTTCAGCTTGGTGACCAACACGCCTCCAAAATATGTGAACGTCACCTTTCACAGCTTAAACGCTGTCACATAAAAGTTTAGTCTTTTACGTGTCTGTGCTGTTACCGTACATGTGGCAGCCTTTGGTCGTCTGAAGAGATAATTAATAAACATTGAATCATCCAAACCAGAGCGATTAAACTACCTGAATGTCTGTCAGCTGAAAACCTTCAAACTTACAGACGTCTGTGACGACTGGCTTAGAAAAATGTGAGCCTGTGAATCTACTAAAAAACGCTTTTGTTTTAGTGAAACTACGGTGATGATAAAGAATGAATGAAGAGCTGAACTTGGTTTGTGTGAATTTCAGCTGTTTCATCATCGACGGTCATCTTCATCCTGAGGAGTCTTCCCTTGATTCTTCTTGTTCTGATCTTCTGCTGCTTTAGAAACAACTGGACCACATCACAGCGTCACAGGTGCACTACAACACATCTGAACCAGACTCTGTTACACTTCATGTGTTTTGTCGTTCTTGTAGTTTGTTGGTGTTTGTTGGTGTTTGCTGGCGCGTCACTTTGGTCCAGACTGAAGTACCAACGATGGGATTTTATATTCATGCTCCTCAGAGGATAACCCTGTCCTTGAGGTTTGGGTTTTTTTAGTGACGACTACAACTTTTACTACTGATAACTACGGATTATGTTCCCAATGAGATCGTCTGAAACTTTTCTTCATAGAGAAATGTTTGATTAAAAGTCTTAAAGGTACCATCAAACTTTAATTTATTCATGTTTAAAGCTAATTACTAAAGACAAGACAGATGTTACCAAGGTAACAGGCTAGCTTAAGGTGGCTAACAGTCATATGTTGTATCACTGTAGGGTCTTTACCTTACAATACAGAAAACACCATGTCCATCTTTTATACGCTCTATGGTAAAAAAAAATGGTTTTAAAATGATTAACGCTAAGTAAAAGAACATTGAAAAAAGCTGCACTGTGTCATGAGTGATGTGCAGACTCAGGGATGCGTAGAGTGATGCAGACAACAGCAGCAGGAAAAGACCTTAACAGAAAACGAGTGATTTATTTAGATGGATGCAAAAGTGCAAAAACACAAAATACTGAACGATACACCAAAGAAAAAACACTGAGACCACTGAAACACTGACACACAAGGACAGCTGGACCAATGCTCTGACGAGGAACAGAGAAAAACACAGCCAGTATACTGAAAGTGGAAACACACGGGAACACAGCTGAACTGATTAGGAGACAAAGGAAGTAAAATTTAAGACACTACACAAGCAGCACAAGCTCACCAAAGTAAAACAGGAAGCAGCAGGGCACAAAGACCAGGAGTAAAACCCGACACACATAATGGAGTAAACAGTCACGACTTTTAATCCTTGAAAGAGTAGTTGTCAAACAGCTAACAGATCATCTGCAGAGGAATGGTTTATTTGAAGAGTTTCAGTCAGGTTTCAGAGCTCATCACAGCACAGAAACAGCTTTAGTGAAGGTTACAAATGATCTTCTTATGGCCTCTGACAGTGGACTCATCTCTGTGCTTGTCCTTCTTGACCTTAGTGCAGCATTCGATACTGTTGACCATAATATCCTATTAGAGCGATTAGAACATGCTGTAGGTATTACAGGTATTGCGCTGCAGTGGTTTGTATCATATCTATCTAATAGACTCCAGTTTGTGCATGTAAATGGAGAGTCCTCTTCACACACTGAGGTTAATTATGGAGTTCCACAGGGTTCAGTGCTAGGACCAATTCTGTTTACATTATACACGCTTCCCTTAGGCAGCATCATTAGAAGACATAGCATACATTTACACTGCTATGCAGATGACACCCAGCTCTATCTGTCCATGAAGCCAGATAACACACACCAATTAGTTAAACTGTAGGAATGTCTTAAAGACATAAAGACTTGGATGGCCACTAACTTTCTGCTTCTTAATTCAGATCAAACTGAGGTTATTGTACTCGGCGCTGAAAAGCTTAGAAATATGGTATCTAACCAGATTCTTACTCTGGATGGCATTACCTTGGCCTCCAGTAACACTGTGAGGAACCTTGGAGTCATTTTTGACCAGGACATGTCCTTCAACACACATATTAAACAAATATGTAAGACTGCGTTCTTCCATTTGTGCAACATCTCTAAAGTTAGAAATATCCTGTCTCAGAGTGACGCTGAAAAACTAGTTCATGCATTTATTACTTCCAGGCTGGACTACTGCAATTCATTATTATCAGGATGTCCAAAAAACTCCCTGAAAAGCCTTCAGCTAATCCAAAATGCTGCAGCAAGAGTCCTGACAGGGACTAGAAAGAGAGAGCAGATTTCTCCTGTTTTGGCTTCCCTTCATTGGCTTCCTGTTAAATCCAGAATTCAAAATCCTGCTCCTCACATACGACCTTGTATGTGAGGAGCAGGATTTAAATAATCAGGCCCCATCTTATCTTAATGACCTTGTAGTACCATATCACCCTATTAGAGCACTTTGCTCTCGCTCTGCAGGCCTACTTGTTGTTCCTAGAGTATTTAAAAGTAGAATGGGAGGCAGAGCCTTCAGTTTTCAGGCCCCTCTTCTGTGGAACCAGCTTCCAGTTTGGATTCAGGAGACAGACACTATCTCTACTTTCAAGATTAGGCTTCAAACTTTCCTTTTTGCTAAAGCATATAGTTAGTTCTGGACCAGGTGACCCTGAATCCTTCCTTAGTTAAACTCAAAAAAGATCTGGCCGGATTACCCGGAGGGAACCCACGCAAACACGGGGAGAACATGCAAACTCCACACAGAAAGACCTGATGGTGGAATTGAACTCAGGACCTTCTTGCTGTGCGGCAACAGTGCTAACCACCGTGCCACCGTGCTCCCTACATATATTTATATTATATATACATATTATATATATATATATTATATATATATATTTTTTTTATATATATTATATATATATTTTTTTTTTATATATATTATATATATTTATGACACTTTCCATCATTGTTTAGCACAAACACATGTTGACACAGCAGCGGGGCCGCAGTGAGAGTCAGAGCGAGGAGATAAAAACTCCTGTTTGACCACAGCCTCAGTTTGTTCCTGCACTTCAAACACTTCCTGTTGTTGACTGGGTGGAGTCAGGAAGCCAGCGAGGCCCTGCAGGACTGAGACTGCAGACTGGGACGTGCTCTGTGATGGAGATCAACAGCATCACTGACTGTTTCTGTGAGGACACCATCATCCCAGCAGGGCTGTTTCCCAACAACAAGCCCTGGACCATCAGAGACCTGAAGCTGCTGCTGAATGAAAGAAGAGGATCTTCAGGTCTGGAACAAGGACGAGCTGAGAGTGTTAATAACGTTACTAATGTTCAGCTACACTTTACTAGGTCACATCTGTGACACACGTCACTTAAATAAAGAAGGAAATATTGGCTCTGTTTTATCTGCTGGGCCCAAAGTGACTCCCCGTATTTAAACTGCTATGAATAACTTGTTGGTCTATAATATGTGAAACATGTGTCAAATGTCTCCATCATGAAAGATATCAGGTCATCTTGAGCCACAAAAACATTCCTATCATGAGGTAGAAGCTGGAATCAGTTTGTTTCAGACGTTTATATATCCGATATTTATCCAGTTAAAAGTTAAACTGCAACAAATATAACAACAGTTATTTAAGGCTGTTTTAAATGGCCACAAAGGAGCAGATTGGTTATAATGCAGCTGCTTCAGAGGAATAAAGATGAAACACTGTTTTTATTTCATGTGTAACACCTTTCAATAATGTGTTGACTAAAGTCTATTGACCAGTATAAGTAAAGACATCACACACACACATGGAAACACTGAAACCTGTTTTTGGTGCAGCAGCGGTCCCAGCTGCTCGCCTTTATCTAGACTGGGTCGGCTGCTTATCTCAATATAATCAATGTTTAAAGTTTTGTTCTCAGTGTTTCTGTGTTGCTTCGTATAGGATCTCCCAGCATCATCACTGTGCTGTCCAATCATTGTGTGCTAGGTTACCCTTATAGTGCAATGTGTGTTTGCACAAAGAGAAGCATGTGTGTCAAATATAAATAAGCACAGAACAGAAAAAGCTGCTCGTTTCTTCTATTTAGAGTCAAGTTAGTGTTTTGTGTACAGCCTCAGGGTGCTGGACTTGGGGTGAAACCCTCCATGCATGGTAAGGAGCTTTCTTGTCTTTATGTCAGTGGCTTCTATCTCCTCCTTTGGCCAGCCTATTACCCCAGCAGGGTACCTGATCACGGGCAGGGCGTACGTGTTGATGGCCCGGATCTTGTTCTCACCGTTCAACTGGCTCCTCAGGACTTGCCTGACCCTCTGCAGGTACTTGGTGGTTGCAGCTTTCCTAGCGGCCTCTTCGTGGTTCCCATTCGCTGCGGGATCCCCAGGTACTTGTAACTGTCCTCTATGTCTGCAATGTTGCCTTCTGGTAGTTCAATCCCCTCAGTTCTGACTACCTTCCCTCTCTTTGTTACCATCCGACTACACTTCTCCAGTCCGAACGACATTCCGATGTCATTGCTGTATATCCTGGTGGTGTGGATCAGTGAATCGATGTCTCGTTCACTCTTGGCATACAGCTTGATGTCATCCATGTACAGGAGGTGGCTGACAACTGCTCCGTTCCGTAGTCGGTATCCGTAGCCAGTCTTGTTAATGATCTCACTAACGGGGTTCAGGCCTATGCAGCACAGCAGTGGGGACGGAGCATCTCCTTGGTAGATCCCGCACTTGATGGTGACTTGTGCTATGGGCTTGGAGTTGGCCTCTAGTGTTGTCCGCCACATCCCCATTGCGTTCCCGATGAAGGCTCTTAGGGTCCCATTGATCTTGTACAGTTCTAGGCATTCCAGTATCCAGGTGTGGGTCATTGAGTCATAGGCCTTCTTGTAATCAATCCAGGCAGAGCACAGGTTGGTCAGTCTGGTCTTGCAGTCTCGGCTGACTGCTTGGTCTGCCAGTAGCTGGTGTTTTGCGCCTCTGGTATTCTTGCCCATCCCTTTCTGTGCCCCGCTCATGTATTGACCCATGTGCCTGTTCATCTTAGCCGATATGATGCCTGACAGGAGCTTCCATGTAGTACTGAGGCAGGTTATTGGTCGGTAGTTGGAGGGGACCGGTCCCTTTTGGGGGTCCTTGAGGATCAGGACCGTCCGACCTTCAGTTAGCCATTCTGGGTGTCCCTCGTTAACTAGCAGCTGGTTCATTTGTGCTGCCAGACGCTCTTTAGCCAGTAGGCATGAACCATGTCGGGCCCTGGTGCTGTCCAACTCTTCATACTGGAGACCCTTTCTGGGATATCTGCCACTGTGATGGTTACTGGACCCTGTTCAGGGAGGTTGCTGTGGTCTGTCCTCAGATCCACTAGCCACTGAGCATTGCCGTTATGGCTTGCGTCCATCTCCCATATGCTCTTCCAGTACTGCTCCGTCTCCAGCCTTGGTGGTGCTGTTCTCATATTGTTCACCTGCCACTGAGAGTACACCTTGGCTGGTTCTGTGGAGAACAGCTGGTTTATTCTCCTGCCTTCTATCTCTCTGGTGTACCTCCTCAAGCGGCTGGCCAAGGCTGTGAGTCTTTGCTTGGCAGTTTCCAAGGCCTCAGGTATGGACAGCTTGCTGTATTTCTTATGCACCTTCTTTGTCGCACCTTTCTGCAACTCCGTTAGTTGGTGTCAAGCGGCGGCTGTGTGAAGGCAAGAGAGGACCCAAATGCACAGCTCTAGACACACGGGGATGAACTCAAAGGCAGGTCTTTATTAACAGGAACATAAGAAGTCATACAAAACTATACTGGGAGAAACTAAAGCTGAGGCGCTGGGAAGACACGGGAAATGCACACAACCTAGAGGGACGACGCAACACGGAACAAAAGGATACTTTGACATAAATACACAGAAGGTAATGAGGGAAGTGGGAACACACGGGGAACGCAGCTGAGGACACTTACTCATGACTGAGCGGGGAGGACACGAACCTGAAAATACTGACACCAAGATGTGGACCTAGAACACAATGATGAGCACAGAGAAAGAGGCAGAGAAAAAGGATGAATACATGAGGGGATGAGGAGAACACAGAACACAAAGGACGGGAACACGGTACCATAACAAACACCACAATAACAGCATGGACACAGGGGGGATCCAAATACCAAACCAAAAAATCCAATGAACATAAGGAACAAAATACAAAACCACAGGAAAACTAAGAACACTGGGTCAAAATGACCCAGGACCATGACAACTCGGAGCTTAGCGATTGTGATGCGTCGGGTCTGTGTTTACGTCTTTTTTGCACTGATTCTGAGCTGCAGGTTTTGTTTCTCTCCAACCAAAATTCGCCAAGCCAGCAGCAAAAGAAGCAGCAAACTACGCTTCATATTTGATCAATGTCGTCATGAATTCCCTCTGTTTTGCTTCCACCACGATAAAAATCACACTTCCTGCACAGCTCTCTCTCTCTGTACTTCAAGAACAGTTTCCCGTCTCAAATCTCTGTTTTCTGCATTATTCATTCGCTTATTACCCACCAGTCTACCGTTGTTTACAGCGCTGTCTTTTTCTTTTTTCACTTAAATGTCCTCGGACAAGAAAGCCTAATTTCTGCTGTTCAATACTGAAGAAATTGAAACTTCTTAAAACTATGCAAAATTACAGAATATTTTTAAGCTTATCTGCTATAAAAAGCCAGACCAGGAAAATCTCCTTCATGTTTTTCTGTTTTATTCTCAGTTACTTTCACACAAAGGCATCTGCTGTGATTTTCTGATGAAGTCTCATGTGTATCAGTACTGATAAATGATCAGAATTATAATATTTCTGACTGTCTGAGGCTAAATTGAATCAAATCAGGACTTTGAGAACCGGAATCGAATGGATTATAGAAATCAGTGATGATACCAGGCCCGACAGAAGTTGATGTAGCTGTAATAGGAAAAGATGAAAAGAACTATTGATAACTTTTTTTTAAGTTAAGGCCTGATCTGTCTGAAATTCATAGCCAGCTCTGACACGGTGCCATCAATCTTTGAACGCTGAAAAAGCACAGAAAACACATTATATGCTGCAATAAATGCCCAAGTGTCCTCTCCCCACTGCCTTTCAGCAGCAGACAGCAGCAAACAGGTCGTCAGAGGAGCCGAGATGATGATTAGGTTTAACATTTTCTACAATATTGACAAAGCACTTTAAGCACAAGTTTGTTAGTTAATAATTTAGAAATTAATATTGTCTGTATGGACTTCCCCCCCAAAGAAAGTGCACATGTAAAACTGCGGTGTTAAGCGATGCGGTTGAAAATTTTTAGTGCGCCTAACTTTTGTGCCGGTACGCCCATGTCAAAAAGTCAGTCTAGAGCCCTGCAATATCTGATGAATCGACTGAATTGGTGAGGGTCACTGAAATATCCCACACCTAACCAGCCAGAGTCTTATGATAGACCAGATCCTTCCACCACAAACAAATGCCCCTTTTCCCCCTGAAAACACGAACTAATGTGAGGTTAAACACTGAATGCACTCACCTGCATGAAGAGCCCATGATGTTTTCTCTGACACAATTAAATAAAACCTGATGAAGGTCAAAGGTCGTCACTTGTATGTTGAACTAAAAATTTGTGATCTGGAATTCTTTCACTGTTTTTTGCCAATAGTGTGTTATTTACCATAAAGTGATTCAGAGTCATTCATACCAGAGTAACCACAGAGGATAACATATTTTTAAATATAGAACAGGACTGAATATCATATCTTTATGTAAAAGTCCAGAGCCTCTGAGGATTATCCGAGTATTTATAACATTACACAAAGCAAAGGTCTCCATCACAGTGTTCATGAAATGCTGGATTTATGCAGTCGCTGCACCTCAAGTCAACTCTGGCTTCCAAAGTGCAACCTGGCATCTCCCACATGCGGGATATTTTGGCTTCCTTTTTGCACAATGGGAGGAAGTGCTGTCGCATCAACCATCTTTTACACAGTCATTGCAACCGACTGTCACTTAAAGATTGCTGACAAATTACTTAAATTTGACATTTTCTTCATTGTTATCTCTCCCTTCTCTTTTTTCAAGTTTGCTTTTCAAATTTCTCAACCGCCAGTGACCATGCATAGCATCGATCAAGTGAATGGTGATTTCACTCTTGCCTCCTCCATCATGTAAAAAAAGAAAGACAAACACCTGAGGACCCTTTAAAGACTTAATGCAGGGCTGTCTGTGTACTACACAGTTTGTTTTGAGTTCTTATGTTATATCTTGAGACAATGTTGAGTTAGGATTTGTTTGCCTTGAGTTTAGTCTAGTTTATGTTTCACCGCCGTCTGTGTTTGTCTCATGTATTTCTTGTCTGCATGTTTCATGTTGTCTAGCCGGTGTTATCGTGTCTGCGTCTCTCAATGTTTTCCTGTTTTATTTTGAAGACTCGGGTGTCTCCATGTTCAGTGTGTTTTGTTTTGCTTCCCCTAAGGTCTCATTATGTTTACTTGTGTCACCTGTTTCCTCGTGTGTTTCCTGATCACCTCGTGGGTGTATTTAGTCTGTGTTTTCTTTCAGCTTTTGTCAGGTCGTCTGTTTTGTTTCATGTCCAGCCACGTCATGTCACAGACTTCATCGTACTCATCAGGTTCATTGTCTTGTTTGGTTTTTTGTCATAGTTCCACAGTCGCATGTACCTGGTCAGTTTTATGTCCATGTCTTGTCACAGTTTTCATAGTTATTTAGTAATTTTCCAGTCTAGGTTTCAGGTTAGATTTTGCCCTGTTTGTTCTTGATTTCTTTTGTGTTCACATTTTGTCAAGCAAATAAACGGCTTGCCTTTTGTTTAAACTCAGTTTCCTCAACTACCGTGTCTGTGTCACCCTACAAAACCAGGTTTTGTGGTGAGTGCGTTAATAGCCAAGAAGCTGAAGCCTTGTGCTGAAGGAGAGTTTCTAAAGGAGCTGCTGCAGAGCTGCTGCAGAGCTGCTCGTGCCCGACAAAGTGCAATTATTTCAAAGCGTCAGCTTGTCTCAAAAAACTGTGTCCGACGGCTGAGTTGTGCAAATATGCTTGCACGGTTTTATACAAAGTTGGGAAGAAGTGTCACGGTCTGCAGGAGGCAGACCGAATGGAGAATGAGTGGAGGACCCAAGTGCGGACACTGATGAGGAGACGGAATTAATTTTAACGAAAAACGAGCCTTTATTTGGGGCTGATAAGAGAGCATACAAAAATTAAGCAAACAGGCTGAGACCAAACTATGAATAAACTATTACAAGACTAGAGAGACTGTGAAAGATATGAACGCTGAAAATACTATAAAACATGAAGGGACACTTTGAAGTCTAAAACTAGACATGGGGAAGGGAACACAGACGACACCACACTGAACACAGGAAGACTGACGGCTTAAATACACACATGAGGTGATCAGGGGAAGTGGAGACACACGAGGAAACAGCTGACTGGAATGAACATAATGACACCACAGTGGAAGTGAAGTACATAGAACATGGAAACAAGACTTCCAAAATAAACAGGAAACATTATGAGACGCAGACATGACATGAATGTAACAAGCACCACACAGACATAAAACATGACAGGTAGACATGAAGCTGGGAGACTTGGAACAGGGGAAAAGACACAAAGGGACCTGCAAAGCGAAGGACTAACACAGCAATCTAGGCATTGTAGCACTTAACAAGGTAAATTTAACTCAAACTAGAACACGAATGGAAAACAAAATGCAATAAAACTCAAACACTGGGTCACACGACAAGAAGTCAGACACTTCATGGAGATGAAGGGGAAACCTGTCATTGAGCTCAGTGATGGCAACTTCCTCAGTGATCTGGCTTCATGGTGGACGTCACCAAGCACATGTCAGAGCTAAACATCAAGCTGCAACCAGCTCATCAACTTTCTGCTTTCAAATGTGGAATCATTTGAAGTGAAGTTAAGGCTGTGGCAAGGACAACTGGAAAAGGGAAACACTGTACACTTTCCCACCCTGCAAGAGCAAAAGCCTGACGTTACAACTCAATATGCCAGTGAGTGTGCAAAACTCACTCAGGCAGGAGAGGTTTCAAGATGTGAAGAACATCCAAAAGGAACTGGACACGTTTGCTACGCGGTTTAATGTGCAACCATCTGATGTGCCAGACACTTTCCAAATGGAAACAATTGGACTGTAAAACAAGTACAAGCTCAAAGCTAAGTACAACAACCTCTCTCTGCTGGACTTTCACAGACTGTATGTTCATGCTGAGGCTTCTCCCATCCTGAGGACACATGCCCTGAAATTTGCATCTCTGTTTGGGACAACGTCCCACTTTGAACAGTTCTTTTCAAAACTGACTTTTGCTAAGAGCCGCTTTTGCTCAAGACTAACTGACCCAAACTTGGAAAAGCAGCTTCGAGCAGCATCATCATCATCACTGCCAGCTGACACCAGACACCTCGCCAAAAAGAAACAGTTCCAGCCTTCTCATTAGGTGAGTCTGACGAGCAGAAACGCAGCAGTTATGAGGCTTAGTAACACAGTAGTTATAGACTTTTCTTTTTTGCATTCCCAGGTATGTGTCCATAATAGAACGGCCCTCAGAGAACTATATAAAACTTGAAATGGCCCTCCATATGAAAAAAGTCCCCCACCCCTGGTATACATGAACCTGTCGTGTCAAATTGCTCCACTTCCCAACCCCCTGAGCCACGGGACGACCGTGGCTCAGGGGGTTGGGAAGCGTATCTGTAACCGGAAGGTCGCCGGTTCGATCTGTCCTGGTCGTTGTGTCCTTGGGCAAGACACTTCACCTTCCGCCTACTGGTGTTGGTCAGAGGGGCCGATGGTGCGATATGGCAGCCTCGCTTCTGTCAGTCTGCCCCAGAGCAGCTGTGGCTACAACTGTAGCTGCCTCCACCAGTGTGTGAATGTGAGAGTGAATGAATAGTGGCATTGTAAAGCGCTTTGGGTGCCTTGAAAAGCGCTATATAAATCCAATCCATTATTATTATTATTACCTAGCGAACTGTTAGCCAGGACATAAAGAGCGTAAGCACCGGGGCCTTCTATAGTACTAGATGTGTCGATGTGCAGGATGTTGGCAGTGTGAATGTATTCATGAGGATGTCGATGGATAGTGTGTTACCCAGAGTTCTTTAGTGCAGCCGCACTGAACTCTTACGCTTGTGTTTGTGTGTTTGTAGCACTAAGGAGTCACAGCGTGCCAATCATTAATCAAACTAATTACAGAATCCATGGAAAATTTAGCTAATGATAAAGTGCATTATTTAAGGAAAATGTTCAACTGTGGACCAAACAATAGGTAGATGGTAAATAGACTGGTTCTTATATAGCGCTTTTCTACTCTGAGCACTCAAAGCGCTTTATACAACTAATTCATTCACCCAATCACACCGGCACATTTTCTAAGCTGTAAGTGCTCAATAACTTACATTCATACACATTCACACTCCGATGGATGCATCGAAGGGCAAAATAGGGTCAGTATCTTGCCCAAGGATATTTGGCATGCAGACTGGAGCAGACTGTGATCGAACCACCAACCTTCCAGTTAGTGGCTGAGCTACCACCTGAGCTACAGCCACCCCAGGTAGCACTGATGAGAGCGAAGTTGAAGCAACGATGAAAAAAAAAATCTGTTTAGCTGAAAGATACATGTCCAGGGAAATAGGGGAGCTCTGCAGGGTAAAATTAGCAGTCAAAGAGTGAACAGAACATCACTGAGTCAGCTGACAGCTCCATAAAATGTGTTTCTGTTAGAGTGAACTGTTAAATGTTGCCATTGTAATTAAATGTGTAAACCTTTCCTTAAACTGCAAGTTTAGATATTCTTCTGTTCTTCTCCCCTACACATCTAGGATGTGGGGGAGCCAATTAGTTTTAACTGCAGGCATCCTATGTGAAGGTGAAGGTTCTGTGTCCTTATTTCGTGAGGATGTTTACTTCTTGCCATTTATGGCCTCACCTAGGCTTGTGTACAGTGGACCATTAAAGGGGTTAAACCGTATACAGGGGTGTGGTGACATGACCCTTTTTATGACCAGGGATGTTGTTAAAACAGTTGTAACCAGGAAGTCATGCACACAGAAAGACACACTTACTCACGTGCACACACACACACACACATGGACACACACACACATGCTCGCATGTGCATACACACACACACACACACACACACACAGACACACACAGTGCCTTATCTTTTATAACCATAGGGGGGTTACAATGGGTGGTGCTTGGGTAAACTGTATGCATTTTCGCCATAAAAGGCGGCAAGCAGAGTCTGGGGTCGGAGTCGTCTGAGGTCGAGGGCAGAGGTGCTGCTCTGAGATCTCAAGCTAAAAACCGGTTAAGCTGTTTGTCTTGCTTTGTTCACAGGTGATAAGTCTCTGAACCAGCGGTGCCCGCTACGCTAGCGTAGAGCCAACAGTTTCCTACAGCTGCAAGCAGGCTTCAAGAAGTGACAGTAAGGAGAGGTTTCAAGATCTGTGGGCCAGTCGGCCTATTGTGTAAAGGACACAGTGATGCTGAAGTCATAGAGGCTGTGGTCAGTTCAGTCAGCCCAGGTTTCAGTATTCGTGACATGCCTGAGATAAAATTTGACCTCACTCCCCCTTAGTTACAGGAAATAATGAAAGCGCATAAAAAACTCCTGACTTAACTCTCTGTGCTTGCATTGGGATGGCTCTCAGGGAGGGATCAGTGCAGCACTGTCCCAGTGACAGTGATGTAAGCTGCTCATCATTAGTTATGGGTCAAAAACTGCTCCAAAATCTAATTACCACCTCCATTCCTGCAGGAAATATATGAATGATTATATGTATTATATATGTATTATGCCCGTTCCTTCATTTTATGATACAGGCAATAATCCATGAACCCTGTCTGTGTCTATCCCATGAATTCAAGCCAAAAGCACCTGAGAACATTCACATGATGGGCGAACAACCAGTGTGCAGAGCACAGCGATGAAGACAGAGTGGAGCAAGTTTCAAGCTTCTGACGCTCCAGGTAACTCACACAGATAACCTGAGACATGTGTGAAGCTTACAGTGGGTCTGTGTGATGGTTTATTGGGTAGAAAAAAGCTTTAAACCAGGGTTGTTTTATACAATTATATTTGGCCCCCAAGATCATTTCATATGCCAATTATCAATGACTCGTGGTATGTGGGAGCCGAATCCTCAGCCCTGCTGAGAATCTGTGCAGTGTTGGAGTTTATTACGATGGGCACACCATGCAGCCAATCACATGCAAAGACAGACAGGGATCATATCATGTAGGCAGGCACGCAGAGAGACGGGAGCTGGATTTAAAAGCTAGTGTGTTGGGAAAAAGTGGCAAAGCAATTTCAATGATAGATTGCAAAGCTGAGTGCAGAACTGATCAGAGGAGCTGGATAAAGTGTTTTTATTTTATGCCATTTTCCATTGTTTCAAACGTGTCCAGGCCTTAGACCTCATGTGCGTTCTCTCTAGTATTTAATGCATAAAAAGAATGCTTTTATGAAAACACTGAATAAAATATTGCTTTGTTGAAAAAGAAAATGTATATTTGAAAATGACATAAAATAAAGTTATACAAACTGTCTTTGAATGGCAGAGATGTGTGCCACAGAGCCATGGCTCACTGAGTGTCTAAATGAGTCTCACAGGCCTGAACGCTTGCCTGAAGTCGTTAATAATTCTTAACTTGTTGGATCTGTTGCTCACCACAAACAAGCACAAGCATGAATTTGGACTTTAAACTGTATTTTTATAAGTTTTACAGCTTTTCCTAGTGATAAAAACCTCCTTTATTGCCATTCATGCTACACAAAGTCATCATCAAAGTGGGCTGTATGTGGCCTGCCATGTAAAATGAGTCTAAATCTTCATGGTCTGAGAGATGTAGCCCACAAGAATGATTGAGGAATCAGAGCTGGACTGGGAGGAAAGCGGCCCTGGCAGTTTTGGTCTAGGTGGCCGATCGTGATCCAGAAAAAGAAAGAAATATATAAATAATAAAATAACATACAGTGGTGTGAAAAAGTGTCACACTTAAATGTTTCTGATTATAACATTTAAATATTACACAACAACAACACAAGTCAACACAAATTGCACTTTCTAAATGAAAGTGTTTATTATTAAGATAAATTAACTGTTGTGTGTCACAGACCAGAAGATCCTCCAAAGCCAGACATCATGCCAGCATCCTAAGAAATTCAGAAACAAATGAATTGAGATCTGTCAGTGTGGACAGGGTTATAAAGCCATGTCTAAAGCTATGGGACTCCACCAAACCACAGAGAGAGTCATTATCCACAAATGGAAAACATGGAACAGAGGTGAACCTTCCTCGGAGCGGCTGTAAAAACTGTGACTAGAGGTTACTAACCTATGGCAACAAAGTGACACTTAATTTACTTAAGCAGATTTTAATTTCAAGTAATTTATGTAAAATGTATATAAAATGTTAATTAAATTTCAACAAAACAAAAGTAGATATTAATAAAATTCAGTTGTAAATATGTGTTGGATTTAGGGACAGAATCTCAGATTGAAGGTTAAAATTGCCTAATTGTAAGAAAAAAAAAATTTAATTTGAAATAAATCTCTGCCAAAAATTACTTTGAATTTACTAACAATCTGGCAAAGGTTTAGTAAAAAATTACTATAATATCCATTACAAAGAAATAAAAAAAATTTTTTGAAGTAAAACTCAAATTGGATTCAATAATTTTCCAATTAAACTTCATAAATAATGACTGAATGATAAGAGAAAATCAAATTAATTTAACTTCTTTTCTGAGTAAAATGAAACAATTTCACAAAGAGAACATTCAAACAGTAATTGTTTTTATTGTGGAATATAAAACGTATGAAAAAAGTATAATATAATATTTTTTCTGCTTTATTTACGTTGTATGCACTGAAATTCTTCACTAGTGCTCGCCCCAAAATAATAGGGAGAATAGGCCATAATTGAAAATACAGTTTGAGCCAACTTCTCGAGAATGTCAGTCTTTACTTTGGAGGTGGGCAGAAGATTTCCACTCTTTTAATACACTCAGTGGCTCTTTCTAGTTACATTCCAGTTTCATATGCAGACTGTGGGGAACAGTTTCGGCTCACAACGTTCTGTGAACTTCTGCCTTTTGAGAATAATGGTGTCCTGAGAAGATGTGGTTGCAGCACAGTCTGCATTGGATACAACTGGATTGGATGATGAGTCATAGTCAGTTGACAGTTGATCAGAGGGGCTGCCGAAACTGGCAGAATGACCAGGGTGATGCCAACAACCTTCACAGCGTCTTTGTGTTTTATCTGGTCACTTCTGTGAATAGTGAAGTAGTCCTGAAATTTTGGTTTAAAATACTGAAGACTGAAGTCGTTTGAAATCCCAAAGGTATCCTTCACAACACTTTGCAGCTCCTCTACTGTTGGTGGGATCCTGATGGAAGAACCAACTTCTCCATTTGGTCATCAGTGATTACATGGAGCTCTATCTCGTTCAACCTAGAATAAAATGTAAAAGGGCAGAGTTACGTTAGATTAAGTAGGTCAACTTGGTCATTTTCTGCTGCTTCAATTTCAAAACTAGTAGTTTAATTTAATACAATCATCCATCACAACCTATTTAAAATGCATAGTCTACATACTGATCATCTGAATTTAAGTTGAGGGATCTTCCAACAACTGAAAAGAACACAACATTAATAACAATCGCACTCTCCAAAGTAAAAACACACAAATTGTTAAAGACAAATTTGAATTAATACTAAAATTTTTAAAGGTGAGGTTCACATATAAAACAATGAAACACTTTATTAGATTAAAAAGGGGATAGACTCTATTTTCTGTACCATTTGGTGACAGATCATGACATGAAATAACACTATTTATGTATTTATATACTGCATATATCTTCCCATATTTGAAAAGACGTGTCATGGTTCTGGGTCATTTTAGCCCAGCATTTTCTGTTTCTTATATTTTGTTGTTTTTCTAGATCATGATTTATGTTCTGATTCTTGAGATGTGCTGTTTTGCTTATTATTATTCTGGGTCTCAGTTTGGTTCTGGTCATGAGTTTAGTTTGATGTTAATTCTTCTTGAAGTCTCTGACGTCCCTGGGTTCATGTGTTATATTCTTTCTGTCTGCCTCTCAGTGTCTAGCCTGCGTCTTTGTGGAGTGGTTTCTTGTTTCCTGTTTTATTGTGAAGGTCCGTGTCTTATGTGAGTGTATTCAGTTTTGCCTCCCTTGTCTCGTCTTGTCAATTACTTCCAGCTGAGTTCCCCACTTGTGCGTAATCTCCCTGTGTTCTTCTGTGTGTATTTAAGTTAAGTTGTGTCTTCTTTTGTTGTAGTCGCTGGTCTGTCTGTGAATCTACCGTGCGTCTTCCCTGCTATCAACCATCATCTACCCTCGTCTACTTTCCTTCATGTTCAGGTTTGTAATTTAGTTTTTTCCCAGTATAGTTTAGCTTTTGTTCCGTTCTGTCATTGTTCACCCCGTGCTCTGTATTTTCAATAAACCACCTTCACTTATCAGCACGTGTCTGCATTTGGATCTTCCTTTATTTTGCCCCACACAGCTCATCCCACTCGCCGTGACAAGACGTCCTTCTAATCTACACAATGTCATCTCTGTATCCAAACACCATTGGGTGTTAAACATAGAAATTATGAAAGACTTATGTCAGATTAAACACATATTACTATATTATTTCCTGAATGTACCTTTGGAAGCTTGTTCTACAGAAACAGAAACATTGTGACTGTGTCTCACCAATACACCGAGCAAGTTTAACTGGAAACTCACATCACGTGAGCTGTGCCTGCACTAAAGTCACAGGACTCCGACAGCATGAAAATGAAAACCAGTTATTTTGCTGGACTGAGCCACTTTAGCTTGATTACCACAACTGAAAACACTGCGTGGAGACAAAAGCTTTGAAAAACTGTGACTGACAAAATCACAAACGAATGATTTTAACTACATCACTCACCACTGAGTGCGAAACGTTTTCATAAAATGTTAAAAGTAAATGAGGGAGGCTACAGCCCATCGAAATATATCACTGATATATTTTTAATATGGTAAAACATCTGGTTACTCAAAGCTCGGAAGTAACACAGCTGTGAAGGCTTGGAAAGTGACCTTATGCTAGCGTCTAATTTTGACGTATCATACCGTTTACAACTTTTGCTCAAAACTGCTGTTATTGTTTAAAACGTGTTGTATTTTCAAACAAATTAAGATAATCTTACCTCAGACAAAATGGAGGTCATCCACTGCTGAAGCGTGTGTGTCCTGCACGTGGCACAATGGACTACGGGTGGAGTTTTTGACTAGGTGTAGAATGATTGAAATGGAAATGCTTTCATCAGTTAAATCCATTAGATTTCTTCATTTTTCACGGTACTCATACATTTCTGTTAAATCTGCTCAACAAACTATTGCTTAATTTACCCCAAACAAAATTGTGTAAATTTAAATAACTGAACATCTCAAAAATGTTTAATTTTGTTTAGATTTAATTAAAACAACACATACATGTTTTTACTGAGTAATAGTTACTATTACTTTCCTATTAGATACTAATTAACCCAAATCACAGTTTTTACAGTATACTCTACTGTTCTAAGGTACAACTTTCAGGAATCTGTACTTTACTGGAGTACTTATTTTTCACTTTTCCTCATTAAATTTTAAACAAATATCTGTACCTTGGACTCCTTACATTTTCTCATTACTTTTGGTTTAACAAATTTGCAGGGAGTTATTGTTTTTGTCACTCTGAGCCTTCAGCCTTCAATAATCATCAGGGGACGGTCACATAAAAAGAGATGACGTGTGCCACAGTAACAGGTCCAAGTGGGCCGCTGTGTGGTTTTGTTTCTTTGGCACAGCTCTGGAACGACTGCAGGTGTCCATAAGTTGTGGTTGCAGTACTTCAGCATCTATCATCATGTCTTTATCCTGTCTTCCTTCTCTCACCCCAACCAATCACAGCAGATGGCCCCGCCCCTCCCTGAGCCTGGTTCTGCTGGAGGTTTCTTCCTGTTAAAAGGGAGTTTTTCCTTCCCACTGTCGCCAAAGTGTTTGCTCATAGGGGGTCATATGATTGTTGGGTTTTTCTCTGTATCTATGAAGCGCCTTGAGGCGACTTTTGTTGTGATTTGGCGCTATATAAATAAAATTGAATTGAATTGAATTGAATTAATGAGCCCTACAGAAGACGATCGAGCATAAAGGGAGTGACATGTTGTGGCAGGTAATTTCAAATGCAACGTTTCTATCAGCTCAACAAACATCAGCAAACACACAAACTGTTTTTGTGCAGTTTGAAATAACTTCACTCAGAGATGGAGAAAGAATACAGGACAGGAAGAGGAGAGCTTATATTTAAAGGTAAGGACTGCTCAGTGGCATAAACTGAAAGCTTACATGGAAGTCCTCATGTTCTCATATTGTGAAACACGCTGCAAAGAAACTAACTGTGTTATTTAAAGAGCACATGAAAGTCCTCTGCAGGTTAGTGCAGGATTATCAGGTTAGTTTACAGTAAAGAACTGTGTGCGACTGACGCACAATGGCTGTGGTGCTCGTGGTCTGTTACATCAAGAGTAACAGAGATGAATA
Source organism: Neolamprologus multifasciatus (assembly GCF_963576455.1). Taxonomy (NCBI): domain Eukaryota; kingdom Metazoa; phylum Chordata; class Actinopteri; order Cichliformes; family Cichlidae; genus Neolamprologus; species Neolamprologus multifasciatus. The sequence continues at coordinate 36,673,541 of NC_140443.1, read as the reverse complement.
TGAATTTCAGCTTAAATGTAGAAAAAAGACGGTGTAAACAGCGTCCTGTCAGTGTAGAGGCTGGAAATCAGCCAGGACAGCTCATGAAATACCTGCTGATTATCATCTTGTTGATTTCAGTTTCTACAAAGAGCCACTACAGCTGATTTTAGCTTCCCCCACCTGCTAAATCACACTGTAAGATGGAAACCCTGCTGAGCAAAAGGAACAAAGGCTGCTCTCAGTTCTGCCAGAAAGCATCTCCATGATCCCCGAGACTTTTGGGAAAATACTCTGTGGCCTGTTGAACTGTCTCTGCTGCTCGTCTGCAGAAGAGTATCTCAGCCTTCCACACAGTGAGCCTTTTCTCCTCATTCAGATTGTATCATGGACTTAAGATCTGTTGTTTGATCTTTTCCTTCCATCTCTCCTGGTTTATTTCTCACTGATCTCACTTGCTGCAGTGACTACAATAAAAACATCCTGTTTGTGAAACAGCACATATGTGTCTGATCACTCTGCACTGCACGCTCAATACAAATCTCACCGCCAGTAAGGACCTCAGTCACAAAGAGAAAACCTCAACACATAATATACACAAATCCCAGCTGTCATAATGTGCACCAAAAAGCGATTAATCCTGTTTTTTCTCAGTCCTTGCAGCGCTTTCTGTCACCTAGAGCCAGTTAATGTCTCCAGACCAGCCCTAAAGACGTGAAAATGAATCCACTGTGAGTGAACACATGTCATTGTTTTAAGCCACACAGATACAATCATAGTCTAACTGTACAATGCAATGTAGTCCAAATAATCCAGCACATATACAGCAGTGAAGAGACAGAGGGGTGAGTGAGCAGGGACCTTTCAAAATGCTACATTTTAGGTTTTATCTTTGGCAGAATCGCACTCTTACTTTTCTGTGTTCGTGTATTTGAAGTGAAATTAAAGCTAATTAGAGCTTAATGGCAAGAAAGCAAAAGTGGAAAGTGCTAAAAATAGAGAATTATCCTTTTAAGTGAATCTAAATCTTTCCCTTCCTCTGTCTAAAAGAAGCTTCATCTCCTCTCTCTGTTTATACCAACTCTACTGTCTGACTGGCCTTTGGAGACTCAGATTTGAAGCCAAACAGAAAAATCGATGTTTTCACTGAATGTTTTCTAACAGTAAATATTTGTCAAACATTTGTTCCCAGTTTCTGTCTTTCCATGTGTTGTCTCTTAATCTGAACTGGAACCCAATGAAGCAGAGTGTGATCACCTCCTACGAGCCATCCTGTCACAGTGAGTGGAAGCTACAGTATCATATACTGGCTCTTTGTCATTTACAATGTGAGCTGTTCATGGTGGCCTAAACAAACTGTGTGCTCCTGTTGTTAAAGGGAATCATCCTGCGAAGCCACAAGTCAACGTCACCTCTGTTTCCTGCTTGTCCAAAGTGAACCGTGATGAAAAGATCAATTCATACAGAAGTGAAGCAGCAGGATCAGTCATGGACGCACGAGTTTGTTTGTTTTGTGGCACCACAAGGGAGCCTGGAGTGACTGGAGCCCCACTGGATCATCACCAGTAGGAAGAAGAAAAACAACCACGTGGAACATTTTTGTAGAATCGTTGCAAATTTTCCAGCACACACTGGATGTGATCTGGGAATGTAGTTTCTTGCAACGTGTACTCAGATATTTCTGCAATACTTATGTAAGAATGCTGTTTGTTGACTTCAGCTCAGCATTCAGTACAGTCATTCCCTCCAAGCTGATCACCAAACTTGTGGCTCTTAGACTCAGCAACTCCATCTGTACCTGGATCATGGACGTTCTGACCAACAGACCCCAGCATGTTAGGTCAGGCCATAACTGCTCTACCACCATCACACTCAACACTGGCGCTCCACAGGGCTGTGTGCTGAGTTCCTCTATGACTGCAGACCTGGGTATGGATCCAACTCCATCATCCAGTCTGCAGATGACACCACGGTGACCGTCTCATCAGTGACAACGATGAGTCTGCTACAGGTAAAGCACCTAGCTGTGTGGTCTGACAATAACCTGCTCCTGAGTACCAGCAAAACCAAAGAGCTCATTGTGGACTTCAGGAGGGAGAAGACAGACCCCCATGTCCCCATCTACATAAATGGCACAGCTGTTGAACGGGTCTCCAGCTTCAAGTTCTTGGGGACCCACATCTCTGAGAATCTGTCCTGGTCAACTAACACCTCCAGCCTGGTCAAGAAGGCCCATCAGCGCCTCTTTTTCTTTAGGACCCTGAAGAAGAACCACCTGTCTGCTGACATACTGGTTAACTTCTACCGCTGTGTGATAGAGAGCATCCTGACCAACTGTGTCACAGTGTGGTGTGGGAACTGCAGCGGGTGGTGAAAGCCGCCCAACACATCACAGGGACTCCACTTCCTGCCATTGAGGATGTCCACAAGAAGAGATGTCTATGCCGAGCACGCATCATTCTCAGGGACTCCTCTCATCCTGCCTCCAGCTCCTCCCCTCCAGAAGGCGCTACAGGAGCCTTCAGACTAAAACCAGAAGATTTAGGAAGAGCTCCTTCCTCACAGCTGTCACCCTACTGAACTCAGCCCCCGCTGAGCCTTTCCATCCACACTCACTGAACCCTTCTACACTCCTCCTCCCAGTGACCATGATCATTCTCAACATTCACCACATGCTCACATTGGTTACTGCTGTAGTTTTAGGACACTGACAGAGTCTCTGTTATAGTGACTATTGTAGTCTGTTCAGAGAGCTACGCTTCCACTGCTGTAGATATATTCATAGCACTCTGTAGATCTGTTTACCTCACACCGACACATCTGTATATATGTAGCACATCTGTATATTTGTTCACAGTACACCTGTATACAGTAGCGGTTTTAGATACGGGCGACACGGGCAGTTGCCCGGGGCGGCATCGTGGTGGGGGGCGGCATCACGGGCATCGGCAAAAAATAAATAAATGCTCGTACTCATGCTGCCCCGACGTCAGCCAGCGCATATTGGGAATGGCACAGGCACCGATCGGTTTTCTATTGCCCATTTTCTGGGAGTAAGGACGCCCTTCGTTTGCGAGGTGCGCCTGCTGCTTGCGGCACAGAGACCAGAGGGCGGGGCGGCGGGGGATTCTCTGACCGGCTGGAGCAGCATCTAATAACCAACTCGCAATAAAACAAAATAAAAACAAACCAACAAACACGAAAACACCAGATATCCTGATACAGACTTATAATTTGCACCGATGTTTTTTCCAAATTCTATACACGAAAAGTGAGCGCGAGAGCCCTCGGTGCGCCTGCTCGCTGCTGAAGTCAAAGTAAACTTTATTGTCATCTCCGCTACATACAGTCCAGTATATAGAGAGACGAGACGACGAGACGACGAGGCTCCAGTTACAGCAGTGCAAGGAAACAAACAATAAATATAAGAAGAGTAAGAAAATAGGTGAATGGATCACTGGCTTTGCATCCTCTTTCAGCTGGATACTGTAAGTGCATGGTAGACATCCCAAACCTTTGAAGACATCCTCATAATACTGCACAATGGAGTCAACTGCTCCTCGCTGTCCACTTGCTGCTTCTGCACAGCTAATGTGGTACACCCTTTTTACTAGGTCTAATCTTTTGGATGTCACACCACCCAGCAGTGATTCACGACCTTCTGGAACAACATTAAACAATACATCATAACCCTTATGTTTTATTGTCACTTTAAGTCTGCATTGACCACTACTTTCAATATTCTTTCCATTGTAGTCTTTTAGAGGTACTCTTTTCTTTATTATTTTGGGCTTTGGTTTCATAGCATGGATCTCTGTCATGCTGATTAGGTTTGCCTGTGCACCTGTATCAATCCTTAGTGCCACCAAAGTTCCTTGTATTGGGAGTGAAACAATCCACGTGTCTTCATAATCTGAGCGTCGGTCACTGCCTTCTGCTACGTTATGCTCACGTTTTACATCCCCAAGTGACACCATGCCCACAAAGAAAGTCTCGCTTAAGTCAGTCTCTTCAACTACATGCACTGATTTGGGTTTGGCTTTCGACAGACATTGTTTGGCAAAATTCCATCGCATTTCAAACATCTTTTGCCATAAGCTGGACACTGTCTAGGTTCATGTCTGCTACCACATCGCTTACAGGAGTACACTGTACCCTCTTTGCTGGACTTTTGTGACATATTCCTCCTCATTTTCTTTTTAACCACAGCTATTTTTGCACCATCATGTACTGCAGCGACGCTTGTCTCATTAAATGTCTTTGCATGCTGCAGGGCTAACTCACTTGCATGACACAGTCTTTCTGCTTCATCCAGAGTTAGCTTGGAATCTCTGAGCAGCCGTTCTCTAGTCCGTTTATCATGGATCCCATACACAATTTGATCACGAACCATAGAATCTTTCAGCTCTCCAAAATCACATGACTGTGCCTTTAGCTTCAAATCAGTCACAAAGCAATCAAAAGTCTCTTCTGGTTGCTGCATCCGAGATCGGAAAACATACCTTTCATATACTGTGTTCTTCTGTGGTGAACAGTGTGCATCAAACTTTTCAACCACTTTGTCGTACTTACTCCTGTCACCAACTTCCTCAAACTCAAACGTGTTGAAGACTTCAATGGCTTGAGGACCAGCTACCGTGAGCAGCAATGCAATTTTCCTGGCATCGGGTTTGGAGTCCAGTCTCATGGCAGCCATATACAGCTCAAACTGCTGCTTAAAACACCGCCAGTTGCTGTCCACATTCCCCACCAGTTTCAGTCCTTCCGGTGGCTTCAAACTTTCCATCTCTCAACTTTGAACTGCTATCGCTTCCACTCTCCCACTTTTACTCCTGGTACCATGTGTTGTCTTCTTAGCGCTTGTTAAAAAGACCACAGCATCCACTTATGCCTGGCGAGCTACTGCTCCAAACATTTTATTGACACCATTCAAAAAAAACCCCTCACACCACAGACCAGTCTTCTTTTATGTGCTCCCTGGAGGCATTCATGAGCTTTCTTAAATACAGCGCCCCCTGCTGGTAAACCTTATTACATGAACACCTACATATCACCACAATAAACATACACTTTAGGACTAGGGGTAAAGGGATCAATAACAATTTAAAATTTACAGTTTGATGATTTAAAGTCTCACACACAACCCGTCGAAAGGGGAGGGGGCTGCTGCTTCCAAATAGAGCAAATTTCATTTATAATGTTGTAAATCCAAGCCCATTATGTATTCATGATTTGAATCCAGGGTTGTGTGAAATCTCAGAAATAAACCTTAGACAAAGTGATTCTGTGAACTAAGGTGTAGGTCTGTTAGGTTATGTTGTGGTGATCCTCGGGTTGGGGGATTTGTGTTCATACTGGAGTGCAACATTAAAACCAATGGAAGATGGACAAGAAAAGTTCAAAGCCATCAGGTCCTCAGTTTAGAAAAAAGAGAAAAGAAGAGGAGGAGAAACGAGCAAACGATACAGGTAAGCAGATGTGTGATTGGATAATGGCAGGTCATCCTGAAACAATCAGAATCAGAATACTTTATTAATCCCTAAGGAAATGATGTGGGTTAAATGGTAAATGGACTGGTTCTTATATAGCGCTTTTCTACTCTGTCCGAGCACTCAAAGCGCTTTATACAGCTAATTCATTCACCCAATCACACCCATTCACACAAGCACTTCTAAACTTAAGTGCTAAGTAGCTAACATTCATACACATTCACACTCCGATGGATGCATCGGAGAGCAACATGGGGTTAGTATCTTGCCCAAGGATATTTGGCATGCAGACTGGAGCAGCCTGGGATCGAACCACTTCTGGTTAGTGGCTGATCCGCTCTGCCACCTGAGCTACAGCCACCCCGCAGTTACAGTTGCTCTAAGAAGAAATGGTAAAAGTAGTAACAGTAACAGACTAAACTCCAAACAATACATTATGTTACAGATTTTAATATTAATTAGTCATTGTCAATTGTTGATTTGTCCTGTTCTCATTGTATGACGAATTATGATGGCTGTTTGGGAGCCGTTTGCATACAATGCATACTCTCTCTCTCTTCGTGTGTGTGTGTGTACAACAGTTTTATGTTAATGTACAATCCTTAATATGTTTTGTGTGTGTGTTTGTGTGTGGGGGGGGCGCCAGAGGGAGTGTTCGCCCAGGGCGCCAAACAGGCTAGGACCGCCACTGCCTGTATATCTGCCCATCTGTACAGCAATGCAGAACATCTGTATGCTACACCATCTGTATGTCTGTACATATGTATACAACAGTACATCTGTATATCTGCTCTCTACTGAACTTATACATAATCTGCTCTTATTGCACTTACTGATTAGATGCAAACTGTATTTTGTTACCCTGTATTTAGACATGTGTAATGACAAAAGTTGATTTGCATCGCGAAAACACATGAAACGCGCGTTTCGCGTCTACCGCTCGAGTTGGAAAAATCTGAACTCCAGCGTCGAGTCGCGCCACGACAACCAATCAGGAGCCTGGTGACGTGGCTGTGACCTAGGTCAAAGGTGCAGATCCAGCCAAAGCCCTTCATTCTTCATTCAGTATGGAGGAAAAGCTCATCACTGCCGTGGCAGGGCTCGCAAAATCGCTAGCCTGACGTCCCGGGGCTAGCGATTTTTCCAGTCGGGCTACCAAAATCTAACTCAGCCCTGCCCGTTGGGCTATCATAAGAAAATATATGTCAGTGCTTTTGCATTCTTTCGCCAATGTAGCTGAGTAATTATGTCATTGGCATCGATGAGCCACTGTCAATATGTGACATATTGAAATCGCGTTTAAATTTGCGCTTGCTTTTTGCTTTCATTTTCATTTTGCGATCGCGCGAACGGTGTATAGAGAGCGACAGCACTGATTGGTGAGTGACGATTAATTGTGCACCAATTCCTCTGACATCGTCTTATCACTCATTAGGTTACTATTCAAACGCGACAAGTGAAATCTCTCGCAGCAAGCTTAAACATGTGAGAGGTTGAGTGCGCAAAGAATCGCTGATCACTATGTAAGTACGTGTGTAAAAGCAGCAGGATTTACGCTGGTATTTTAGTTCTGCTGAGCCAAATAAGACAGGTCAGGGTGAAGAAGGGGCAGCCAAAGAAAAGCCGATCACAAAACGGAAAAGATATGACAAATCGAGCCCGTTCTCACTCCCGAGGCGTAACATGGCGACGTTTTGTCACGTCCCGCGGCGTTCCTGAGGAACGCGAAAGGAGACTTTCGGCGTTCTTATGGTACGCGGCGGGTTATGGCTGAAATCCAGTGCAATGACGCTCCCGCGGTAACCAACGTTCCAGCCCTGTATTCCAGCCCTAAACCTAACCTTATCCCTAGCCCTAACCATAACCTTTTTCCTCACCTTAAACAGGACTTAAATGATGTTAAATAGCGTGTTTCTAAGCTATTTGAAGAAAAAGAGCGAACATGTGTAGATTGAGTCCATACGGTTCTCATATTTCCTCATTTTTCCGAGGTCGTCATTTAGGAATGTGGTGGGTAGCCGAAAACGTAATATGTTGACGATTTGTCACCTAGCCTAAAGACTATGAGGCAAAAAGAAAGCGCAGCTTTTTTGGTTTGATGGACAAAAGAATTTCTGTGGCTGGAACATGACGAGCTAAATAACATGATGTTCTGCCAGGTGTGTTGTGAGTTTCATTTGATTTCTGAGTCGACAAGCGCCTTTGTTACTGGGACCAGTCATTTTAAGAAAGACCCCATCAGAACCCATGAGAAATGCAAGAAATGAACACCTTGATTGCACACTCATTCTTGGAGGCGACCTCAACCTTGGACTAAATGAAGAAATGGATAGGCTCAACACAACAGGAACTCAGCGCAATTGGCAATCCACAAATATAATCAAACAGTATATGAGCGACTATGGCCTTTGCGATGCATGGCGCTCCCTTCACCCCAACAGTAAGGAATATACTTTCTTCTCACATGTTCATCACTCCTACTCTCGTCTGGATTATTTTTTGGTCAGCAGCTCACTGCTGAGTGACATTTCAGACACTGAGATTCACCCTATAGCTGTCAGCGATCATGCTCCTGTATCTTTAACACTAATACACAAGAATAATACTACGCCAAGTAAAAACTGGAGATTTAACACATCACTACTTAAAGATGAAGACTTTATTAACACAATATATGACCCTGGAAGAATAAACAAGATTTTTAGGGATTTCTATGAAACTTTATATTCACCACAAATAAACCCGTCTAAAAATGAAATTGATTTGTTTCTTGACAACGTAACTCTTCCAAAATTACTAGACAGTCAAGCAATGGCACTGGATTCGCCACTGATGCCAGGTGAACTCCAGGAAGCCCTGATAAGTATTCCCATTAATAAAGCTCCAGGTCCAGACGGCTTTCCTGCAGAATTCTACAAAGAATTCTGGACAATTTTGGCACCAGTATTCCATGGAATGTTGCAGGAAATCAAGAAAAATGGCAGACTACCACCAAATATGAATTCTGCTAACATTAGTCTCCTGCTAAAACCAGGAAAAGACCCTTTATTTCCCTCAAGTTATCGTCCAATATCCCTTATAAATGTAGACCTTAAAATAATCTGCAAAGCTCTCTCAAAGAGATTAGAGAAAATAACCCCCCTCTTAATTCATCCTGACCAAACTGGTTTCATAAAAGGTCGGCACTCCTCAACAAACACTCGTAGATTACTTAATTTAATAGACTACTCATACAATAAAAACATTGAAACCATAATATTATCTCTAGATGCAGAAAAAGCATTTGACAGAGTTAACTGGAAATTTTTATTTGCAACTTTACACAAATTTGGTTTTGGAAACTCTTTCATAAATTGGATAAGAATATTATACAATTCCCCAACAGCTCGTATCAGAACAAATGACCAGACATCCTCCAGCTTTTGTCTCCTGAGAGGCACCAGACAGGGATGCCCACTCTCCCCTTCACTTTTTGCAATTTTTATCGAACCTCTAGCAGCAGCACTTAGACAGGCTACAACAATTAAGGGCATAAAATGTAATAACGTAGAACATAAAATCAGTCTCTATGCGGATGATGTGTTGCTTTTTCTGCAAAACTCACAATTCAACCTCTCTGAGGTAATTACTCTAATAAACTGGTTTTCAAGAGTTTCAGATTATTCAATTAACTGGCCAAAATCTACAGTTCTTCCCATTAACTGCTCCTTCCATAATTCATCTTCTGCCCCACTACAATCTGGAAATATTAAATATTTAGGTATTAATGTTTCTCCTAAGCTTTCAGACTTAACTAAATTAAACCACATCCCACTTCTAAAGAAAGTAGAAGGCGATCTGACTAGATGGAAATCTCTACCCATATCACTCATGGGAAGGGTCGCCACTATAAAAATGATGATCTTGCCAAAAATAAATTACTTATTTTTAATGATCCCTAACAAACCATCACAAGATTGGTTCAGATCTCTGGATTCACATATTTCTAAATTCCTTTGGAAAGATAAACCCCCGCGCATCAGCTTAAAAACGCTACAAAGAACCAAGGATAGAGGAGGATTAGATCTGCCTAATTTTCACCAATACTTCTTAGCCAACAGGCTTCAGTTCATCTCAGAATGGTTAAAATGTACCCTCTTAGATGAGCCCTGGCTAGATGTTGAACAGGCATTATGCAATGATCTAGAGATTTCAGACCTACCATTTATTAGCTCAAACATCAAAAGACATGAATGCTTTAAAAGCATCAACATCAGCTTTTCTCTGACAGCATGGTGGGAGTTTCTAAAAATAACGGAGTCTTCATTAATCCCATGCAAACGTACACCTATCTGGAATAACCCTGACATATTACAAAACAAAAATATGATTAATTTCCCAGAATGGAGTTGTAAAGGAATTAAATACTTAGAACATATATTAGAGGGAACAGAATTTATTCCATTTGACAGACTAGTTACACAATATGGGATCAACAAGAAAAGATTTTTAGAATATCAACAAATTAAATCCATAGTAAAAAAGAAATTTAACCTCAGTCAAGTTGAATTACAAACACCACCAAGTGTGGTTCAATTTCTTACTCTTAAATCCCCCAAACTATTATCTAAAATATACAGAACACTTTCTAAAATAGATGAATCAATATCCCTTCCTATTGCAAAGTGGGAAGCAGATTTATCAGTCAGCTTAGACCAAAACGTCTGGTCTCAGATTTGCTTAAAAACCTTTAAATTGATTAAAAATCCCAATCTGCAATTAATACAATACAAAATACTGCATAGAGTGCACTATACAGGTCATCGAATGTTTAAGAGGGGCTTTACATCCGCCAACAACTGCTCACACTGTCAAGGCAATACACCAGACACTTACATCCACGCTCTTTGGTTCTGTCCACCAGTGCAGAAGTTTTGGCACGAGATATGTGAGGACTTATCAAAGTGTCTGAAATGTAAAATTCCAACCTCCCCTTTAGTATGCTTGTTGGGAAATTTGGATGATGTCACTACAGAAATTAATACAGTCCACATGGTTTTTATTGCCCTATGCATCGCCAAGAAAACGGTCCTCATGAACTGGAAAAATAAAAATAATCTTAATTCTAGCCAATATAGAAACTATCTAATAGATCACATTAGTCCCGATATAGCCTCTGCCACCACATTAGATCAATCCCTCTGGGCTCCTTTGATCGGCTCCATCACCTAGCGGGGGTGGGGGGTCGTGGTTTGGTCCCGCCTTGGCTATTGTGGTTGATGTGGAGGTTGGGATGGGCTTAGGGCACCTGGAGGACCCCTAGAGACGTTATCCCTGGAGGGCTTAACCTGGGGGTTGTATTCATAACCTGGTTAGTGGCTCTGGTCGCTCTCAGAGGTTGTTCTCCTCGTGGCCGCGTGCAGCGGGGCTGGAGGATGGTCTGTGCTGGCGGACGTAGGTTACTGGCCTGGTGGCCTGGCTGCCCCTGAGTGGATCCTGGGCGGGCGTGGGGGTTTGGGGTTCGGGGGTGCTTCGCCTCCGTGCTGGGGCTCTGGCTGGGCCTTGGGGGCTTCGGTCCTCGTCGGTGTGTCGCCGAGGTTGTGGGCGGGTGGGTGCACGGGGGCTCAGCCCTGGCGCAGGGGGCCTCTTGTGCATCGGCCTAACCGGGGAGCTCTTGAACCGGCAGGGAGGTTGTTCCATCTTTGCAGGAGTCCACTCTGCAGGTGGGGGAGAGACATAGGAGAGGTGGAGAATAAACTTAACCTGGGTGTCTGTGTCTTGTGTAGTCTGGGAGATGATTGAATGTTGGGGTGGGTACAGTTTCCTCTGCGGTGGGGTGGGGTGGGCTGCCCCGGGTCCTGTGGGGCTTGGCGGTGCTGCTGCCGTAGGCCCCGGTCTGGATGGGCCTGGGCTCCCTTGCCTTGGTGGATACCGGAGGACGGGGGTGCATATTGGGGTCAGCGGGGGAGCTGGCCCTAGGGAGGGACACCCTCCCCTCCCTTCTTTTCCTCCCCATCCCCGGCTGCCTCCCTCTTCCCGCTCCACCACACCCACCCACACAGGTAGGGCTTTGGGGTGCAGGTGTGTCACCAGGGTGCAGGGGAGACATTCCCCCCCCCTCTGTCCTCTTCTGGCCACCTGTGCCTCAATTTTATCTCACAACTTAGACATCCACATTACTTACACTCTCATAACACACACACATATATATATATATAGGGCCTTGAGGGTGGGTACGTTAACGGCGTCCAGTAGACGGTCTGTGTATTCAAACCTACCTCTGGCGCCGGTGCCCACCTCTCAATTTTAAATCCATGTAGACATTGAGGGTTCTCGGGAGGGGCCGTGCTAACACCTGCTGCTCTCTGGCAGCAGCACCATGCTCTCCCTTGTTTTAAATACACTTTAGAGCAACACGCAGCAACACTACACTTGAGCGGGAGGAGGGAGGTATGGGGTCTTAACACACCCCCGTTCTCTGCTAGCCATCGGGGCGGGGGGGCTGGGAAGAGATGCTGGCTGTCCGATTGGCCTCCCTGCTGCTGCGGAGCCTGGGGCGGTCTGCTTGCCTCCACCCCGGAGGGAAGGGTAATATCTCTTGGGTCTGGGTGCCGTTTCCATCTCTGGGGGTGAGGATACCTGGACCCGGGGTATAGAGTATGTTTGGGGAGTGTGATTGTGTGTACATGTCCATTTACGTTTATTCCTACGTTGGGTGAGTGCTGAGTGTTTGTATATGTGTGCATGAGGGTGGGAATGCATGTCTGTGTCTGTGTGTGCCTGTTTGTCTGTGTCTATATGTCAGGTCGGGTCTTAGACTCCACCTCTCTGGGAACTCCAAGGCCCTCCAAAGTGTGGAGGCCTATCTCCCCTCACCACACTCCCTGCCGGTGACTGATGCCCTCAGGGGTCGGTGCATTGTTGGTTCTTGGTGTCCGGGGCTGGGCGCTCGGGTATGTACCGGCTCACTCCCGGTGGCTACTTGGCGGGGCCTGGCGCCTGCTGCTCGGTCAGGCCTCTTCCGGGGCGCGGGGGGCCCTCGGGCCTCCGGCCTCTGTGCCTGCGGCTCGGTTCACTCTGGCACAGCTGGCTGCCGGCGGAGCCGGCGGGCACGCCGGTGCAGCCCCCTCTAGCTCCTGCCCGGTGGCTACTGGGTGACCCCTCGTCTGGGGATCCTCAGCCCTTCCCATGAAGGTGGCACGGATGCCCCTCCGGTGGTCCTCCTTGGGCTCTTGCACTCTGGGGCCTCTGGATGTCTGGGGCCTGGATCTCCTCCATGCCTGCTTCATGCCCTGGGGGACGGGGCTATGGCTCTCTACATCCTCTAGCAGACCATTACATGGGGAAACCATTTGAATACAAGCGCGCCGATCCACACAGGTGTGCACATGGGTGTTCACTGTTCGTAGACTTAAATCACACCTTTCTTGGCTGCTACTTCAAAGCACATTGTGCGCTGTCTGTCCTGCGTGCTGCACAACAACATTCAATATTTAGTATTTACTGCTGTTTACACTTAGCTAGATTAATGCGATGGTGTTGTGTATAGTATGTTGCTTTGTTTTGTTTTTTTTGCTTGTTTTCTATTCTTTTTCTCTCAACAGGTGATCCCGGAGATATTTTTTCTTCCCCCCTTTCTCACTGTCCCTCTCCCCTTCTGTTTTTCTTTTCCTTCCTCTTTCTTTCTCCCTTTCCTATCCCTCACTCATGTCTGTCCCGTCTGTAACAACTGAAAATAAAATAAATAATAAAAACAAAGGTCGATCAAATGGACCAATACGGCAATGCCATGATGATCCATTTGGCAAAATAAATCCATTGGGTATCCTTGTTGGTCTTCAGACAACAATTCTGATGGCTAAAGAACCAAATGGGACAGGCGAAAAAAAAAAAAAAAAAAAAAAAAAAAGAAATGCAAGAAATGCATTATTGCCCAGTCTGCAGTATCTTTCCCAGAACAAACACCAATTGCAAAAAAACATACTACAAATAAACCAAGCACAACAAGAACTCCTGAAGCTGTTTAGAACAGCGTGCTATATTGCAAAGAGTGAACTACCATTGGCAGAATTTAGCAGTCTTTGCAAACTTCAAAAAGCAAATGGCCTCGATCTTGGTTCCACTTACTTCTTACCTGTGACTTCAGTGAAAATTTCAGATTCAGGATCTGACACAGACTGATTCATGTTCTACACAGTTCTTACAAGTTCATAGAAATTTCTGTTCAATTAGAACCAAGTATTTGAGTTGATGGTTTTAATTTTTATACAGTTGTTGTGATTTGTATTTTAACAATTTTTTTGATTAATTTTTGTTTCCGTTACAATATTATACTTTAATGTATAATATTGTAAAGGAAACCAAACGTAAAAAAAAAATCTTTTTTTATTCGGGCTACTTAAATTTATTTTGGGCTACCAAAAACTGAAGAATGCCTGCCCGAAGGGCTACCAGAGATTTTGAAATTTGCGTGGACCCTAGCAATCAGTCGTTTTCTGATGAGGCAGCAGCTCTCCAGGACAGAAACAATGTTGTTATTTTTCTCCTCCTTCTCCCTGAGGCTCTTCCACTCCAAGCTGGGTCCTTTTTATTCCTGTCTCTCTGTAAATAGTTACATTTTATATATTTATGTTTAATGTTTTGTTTTTTATATATTTTTCCAATAAACATTTGTAATGACTAATGTCTCTGTTCTACTACACAGCAAATATTATACTAATGACAAGACATACTAATACAGTGGGATGCAAAAGTTTGGGCAACATTGTGAAAAGTCATTATTTTCTTGTACAAATCGTTGGTTGTTACAATAAAAATTGTCAGTTAAATATATCATATAGGAGACACACACAGTGATATTTGAGAAGTGAAATGAAGTTCACTGGATTTACAGAAAGTCTGCAATAACTGTTTAAATCAAGCAGGTGCATAAATTTGGGCACCACAAAAAGAGAGAAATGAAATGAATATTTAGTGTATATCAATGTGTGTGTCTCCTATATGATATATGCAAGTGACATTTTTCATTTTAACAGCGATTCATACAGGAAAATAATGACTATTAATAAGGTTGCCCAAACTTCACACTGTATACAGGAACATAGTGAAGACAAGTTATTTAAGAGAGTAAAGAGAGGTTAGTTTATTTTGGAGTAGAGCTCCATTTATTAAGAAAAATTTAAAAAGACAGGAACACTCTTTAGAGGTTTGTGGGTGGCTCTTAAAAGAGCCGTTGTGGGGAAGTCACCCAGACTTCAAACAGGCTACTCCTTTGGTTGCCAAGACACAGCTCCCTCCGCCAGGAAGTGGGCCATGAACTTCTCCCTCACCAGGACAGCCTCTCTGGAGGAGTTGTTTGCTGCTACACGACCCAGGCCTTGCAACGGCTCCACCACAGCAGGTGCCACACCCCTCACAGCAGGTGCTCCTCTCTCGTCCAAACAGCGCAGAAAATTGTGGAGAACACACGTTGCCTTCACGCACTTCTCCGCAATTTCAGGACGGAGCTCCATGGAGCGCAGATACAACCTCCACTGTGAGGGAGAGAGGGAAGTTCCAGCGCTCCTGGAATCCCTCTGCGATGGACCGCCAGTCTGCAGTTGAAGGCACAGCCATGAAATCATCCACTAGACAGTCCCAGATGGCCGTCGCTGCCTGGGGGGTGATCTGGCTCACCGTGGACACACCGACTCTGTAACTGAACGCGATGGTCCTGAAGGAGTCCCCGGTGGCAAGATACCTGGAAAAAATTGTTCAAAATTAGTATTATGTGTACTGCAGTTACAAAATACATTATTCAAATTCCAAAACACTTTTGTGATGTCAGATTTAAATCACAAAACATAAATCTTACATAAAACCTTTTGTAATTATAAGGTGTTAGGGTTCAAATATTGAGGAGGGGTAGAGGAGGTAATAAACTTCCATAATAACAACACTGGTCCGGCCGGGTGGAGTCAAACGATGATTTTAATGACACGCATGGGAAGACCGCCCGCTGTACGCAGACAGCGCCGATCCCCAACTTACAGAGCATAAGCAGGTGTTTTATACCTTTCAGGGCTTAAATTCACTACACCCCTAAACGTCACTCAGGTACAGTTCATACATAGGTTTCAAAACCACAATAACTTAACACAGTTTAAAAATAACATTGTCTCCATCTCCACAGCAGATGCTTCAGCCTTCTGACTTTCACTTCCTGTCTGGAAAACCAAACTGTTTCTCTGTTTGCAGAGACAATTTTAGAGTTACAGGCAAACATGATTAACCTCTCACCTATAAATGAGATAAAGTCTACTGTGTGTTTGTGTGTCATCATGAACTGCACTCAGTTTCAACTTGTAACCTTTTCCACCAGACAGAATCAGCACATACACATTTCAGATTATAACAAGCATTCAAAAGCATTTAGGATTATAGATTCAACTCAACAGTTTAGAGTGGTTATAACTGCACCTGTAATAAAGGCTAATTGGGTACCAATATGTTTAAACATCTGAATACAATATCAATACTGTAGATTATGTTATTAATGCAATGGTAATGATGATGATTATTAACAATAGCAGTAAAATAATTTCTAATCCCTCACAAAGGATAATCACATGATATATATTAGATATAATCTAAAACAGTCTAATATTCAACTATCCCAGAATTAAACCAGGTCTAAATAAAAAGGAGTGAGTATCACTACAAAGATTACCAACAGTGGTCCTCATACCAGTTTGATATCAGCAAACACCGAGTACATACACTGATAGACACCACAAACATGCTATCGCTGCAAACACTGATAACAGCATAAATTGAATTAAATCGGGACTTGATGAGACCTTTCGAGTATCACTAGAAATATTATAAACAGTCGTCTCCGTACCACAGTTTTCTTTCAGTAAACACCGACTGCATTCACTGTTAGCATAGCACATCCATGTTAGCAGTGTATAAACGATAGTTTAGCATATATTAGCACAGGTATCAATGAAGGACTACTGTATTAAACACTTTTACTAACCTCAGGCAGATGGACAGGCGCTCTGCAGGTGGGATTGAGCGCCTGTAGTTGGTGTCTAGGCGGGCGATGCTGGGACCGACGCGGGACAGCAGGTCCTCAAACTGGGCGAGTGAAAGACGGTGGTATCGCTGGAATTGCCGTCATCCAGGCACAGCTCCTGGAGCAAATGGTGAAACTCACCAAACTGCTCACGCGTCTGGAGGACCTGATGGACCCAGGTACGGCGAGGACGTCCTTAACGCCGCTGCTCTGCTCCTTTTTGGCTCCTACCTTAAAGCACACTGTGCGCTGTCGATCTTACGTGCTGCACAATAATGTTTAACATTTAGCATTTACTGTTATATTCCCGTAGATCGTCATGATGTTGTTTATTTTATTGCTCTAGTCTTCTTCTGCTTGTTTTCTTTTTTCTTTCTCAACAGGTGATCCAGGAAAAAAAAAAGAACCCGACGTATTAGCCAGAGGTCCTTTACTACGGTTCAGAGCCGCTGACCTGTTTTATATACGAATAGTTTTCTATACGAGATCGCTGCAGAAAGTGCAGCCTTACCTAATGTCCACCTACTGTTACACATTTATATTAAGATTTAAACATCTAGCTGGTGTTGGTGTGGAGAGTAACCTTCAGTAACAGTAATAAATCACAGCAATAGTACATTCATGTAGTTGTAAAGTATTCAGAATACGTTACTTCTGTAATCTTTGGTGGAATACATTTTAAAATTAACTTTCCCAACACTGACAACAGGTTAGCACCTCATACCACAGAGCAGCAAAGCAGTCTCATGAGTGCTGGGAGGGACAAGCCCAGAGCAGAACAGACAGTGCAGGAGATGACAAGGTTAGTAATTGTATGGTGAAAATGATACTTTAGTTATCTTGTTAGTTATCTACAAAATCTGCTTCTCACATATAGGGCATTTCCAAGATTTTTTTTCAAAACTTTTTCAATTTCTTTCATCACAGCTGTCCTGTGCCAGATATTCTGTTGACCCACAGTGAGAGGCATCATTTCACAAACACCAGGAAGACTGAAACTCATCGCCGGGATCAAGCAGGGCTCGTGATCTTCACCAGCAGCTCCCTCACAAGAAGGATAAACCCAGCATTTCATGAACACTGATGGAGACCTTTGCTTTGCGTAATGTTAGAAGTACTCAGATAATCCTCAGAGGCTCTGGACTTTTACATAATGTCATAGCTTTAAGTCCTGTAGAAAGTTAAATATATGTTGTGCTCTCTGGTTACTCTGGTATGAATGACTTTGAATCACTTTATGATAAATAACACACTATTTTCAAAAACAGTGAAAGAATTCCAGATCACAAGTTTTTAGTTCAAAATACAAGTGATGACCTTTGACCTTCATCAGGTTTTATTTAATTGTGTAAGAGAAAACATCACGTGCTCTTCATGCAGCTGAGTACATTCAGTGTTTAAAACAGAAGCTGTGCAGGTCTGAGATCAGCAGTTTTCTGAAACACCAAACTGAGGTCCTGTTAATGCTGATGTATAGTGACACAGTTACAGGGGTGATTAATCCTTTTGACTTTAAATCTATCAATAAAACAGCTGCAGCTGTCACTGACAGCACATGTGGTACTTTAACCTTTGTACTGTTTTCTTCAGTTAATTTTGGAGTTACTACAAAGATTGGTAAATGGACTGGTTCTTATATAGCACTTTTCTACTCATCTGAGCACTCAAAGCGCTTTACACAACTTGTGCATTCACCCATTCAGACCCATTCGCACAAGCACATCTTTCTAAGTGCTTTATAGCTAACATTCATACTCCGATGCATCGGAGAGCAATTTGGGGTTAGTATCTTGCCCAAGGATATTTGGCATGCAGACTAGGGGAAGCCAGGAATCGAACCGCCAACCTTCCGATCAGTAGATGACCTGCTCTACCACCTGAGCTACAGCCACCCAGATTGAAGAGATAAGATGATCTGTCTGCTGTCACTGGGTGGTGCTGAGGTCTGAATCTGAGGACGGCTCCTGTGATCACAAACTGAAATATAAAGTTTATCTCAAATCTGAAATAGAGCTGATCCTTCTGTCCTCACACACTCGGGATCTGAAGTTGTCCAGTCCTACAGTTCTGCCGACAGCTGTTTATTTTTTATTTGTTTTAAAGGCCTTATATACTAACACATTTTCTAATATCATGTTTACCTTTGAGTTGTTGATGCTTTATAAATGGACATCTGCAAAGATGAGATGATGGAGCAGGTTTCAGTCGAGGTTCAGTCTGCTGCTGCATCCTGGTCACAACATACAGAGGTGTTATCAGCTCAGTATTGAACAAGAAATATTAATGTTTCAAATGATTTGTCCTAAAGGATGCAAGCTGTACAGAGTACTGCACATGTGACTTTGTGAACATAATTCATTAAATATAATTCGGACAGTTTTTTAACCTGAATATTTGTAACAAACTATACAGAGTCAGTGCTAAAAAAAAATAATCAGAGGAAAAATGAAACATTTTAACTTAAGCTGACAAGCGGAAGTAGCTGGTTTCAGTACATAAGTATAGGGCTTTGCTATTTAATCCGTAGCTATTGACTAATGAGGGGTTACTGAAGTTCCAGGTTTTTAAAAGTTGGCGTTAATGTCGTTCCACATGTGGAAAGCGACAGAAAACATGCTGCTGTTTGCACATATTTAATAATCAGCTCTGCACAGGAGCAGAAGCAGAGTCCAGCCTGTTGCTCTTACAGTATAATACTCATATAAAAGTACAGTAACCGTGGTTAGTCACTGAGCAGCCCGGTGCGTTCCTCTTGATTTCTTTAGTCAGGGTAAATTCATTCACCTGCACGGGTTAGCTAAACTTTACAAAACAAGTTTCCCCGACAGCCGAGAGCTCACCTAAGGACGGATGATAATTAACTAATTATCATGACATGATAAACACGTCAGTGTTAGATGGAAAAAAAGATGCAAGCAGAAGAGGACAGCAGATTGAGAAGAGATTTCTTCAAACGGTAAGGAGCTTCAACCAAGTGATATCTGATAAGGTTAAAACTTCAAGCTTATCTCTAATGTCCAGATTCATGCTAAACTGATTACTCGGTGAATCTGTTCCTGTTTTGAATCGGGTTGTAGCGTTTGACCCGATAAATACACGCTGGGCGATTATTTTGACAGCACAACGTTTTATTTAGAGACGTGGGTTTATTCGCAGCCACTCCCGCTCTCTGCAGCTGTCACGTCCGCTCCCCTCCGACTGTCACTGTCAACATAAGAAGACACACAATCAATGTCGGAACCCAGCACACCTGTCAACCCCGCCCCTGCGCCGCCCCGGGAGCTCACTGTGTCACCCCTCCTCTGCAGCTGGCCAGAGACCACACCCACGCCACACATCCCCACCGCCCGACTGAGGCCGGGGCCCATCCGGCCGAACCTACTCCCCCCCCCCGCGAGCGGGAGAGGAAATCGGCCACAACCATCTGTGCACCCGGCCTATGGATCACCTTGAATTTAAAGGGCTGCAGAGCCAGATACCACCGAGTGATCCGGGCGTTGGCATCCTTCATGCGGTGGAGCCACTGCAGCGGGGCGTGGTCTGAGCAGAGGGTGAACGGGCGGCCCAGGAGGTAGTAGCGAAGGGAGTCGACCGCCCACCGGATCGCCAGGCACTCCTTCTCCACGGTGCTATATCGCGACTCGCGGTCCGTCAGCTTGCGGCTGATGTAGACGACCGGCCGGTCAACTCCCCCCACCTGCTGGGACAAAACGGCCCCCAGCCCTCTGCTCGAGGCGTCAGTCTGCAGACAAAAAGGGAGGGAGAAATTAGGTGTGAACAGCAGCGGCTCTCCACAGAGAGCCCGCTTCACCTGCACAAACGCCGCCTGGCACCGCTCCGTCCACTGGACCAGATCCGGGGCACCCTTGCGGGTGAGATCAGTCAGGGGGCTGGTCAAGTCCGCGAACCCTGGTAAGAACCGCCGGTAATAGCCGGCCAGCCCCAGAAACCGTCTCACCTCTTTTTTCGTCTTGGGACGCGGGCAGGATGCGATTGCCGCCGTCTTATCCACTTGAGGTCGCACCTGCCCGCCCCCCAAGTGGTACCCCAAATACTGTACCTCCCTCCGTCCAACCGCACACTTCTTCGGGTTGGCCGTGAGCCCCGCCTGCCTCAGGGACTCCAGCACCTCGGCCACACGCCGCACATGCTCCGCCCATGTGTCACTGTAAATGATGACGTCGTCTAAATAGGCGGCAGCATAGGCAGCGTGGGGCCGCAGCACCCGGTCCATCAGGCGCTGAAAAGTGGCAGGGGCTCCGAACAAGCCGAACGGAAGCGCAACGAATTGGTACAACCCGTACGGAGTGGAGAAGGCCGTCTTTTCCTTGGACTCTGCAGACAAGGGAATCTGCCAGTAGCCCTTGGTTAAATCCAGTGTCGTGAAAAAGCGAGCAGTGCCCAACCGGTCCAGGAGCTCGTCGACCCGGGGATAAGCATCAAAACGTGACACCTCATTCACTCTGCGATAATCGACACAGAACCGTATAGACCCATCCTTCTTCACCACAAGAACGATGGGGCTACACCAGGCACTGTGTGATTCTTCTATTACTCCCAACCTCAGCATTTCCGTCAATTCCCGGAAAACAATTTGCCTCTCATGTTCCGGCAGCCTGTAGGGCCGTGAACGCACCGTCACGCCAGGCTGCGTCTCAAAATGGTGCTCTATGAGAGAAGTACGGCCGGGCAAGGGGGAGAACACGTCGGCAAAGCGCTGTTGCAATGCGGCAACATCCGCTCTCTGGGCCTGTGTGAGATGGTCACTACAACGGAGGGAGGCGGGGATGTTAGATTTTGGCGCCTCCGGCCCCAACTCATCCCTCTCTCTTACCAGGCTCACCAGAGAAGCGGTCTCCGCCTCCCTCCAGGCTTTGAGGAGGTTGAGGTGGTAAATTTGCGTGGCTCCGCCCCTGTCCGACCGTACCACCTCATAATCAACGTCCCCCACTCGCCGTGTGACCACGAAGGGTCCTTGCCACTTGGCGAGTAATTTAGAGCTGGAAGAAGGAAGTAACACAAGCACTTTATCTCCCGGTGAAAATTGCCTGAGTTTCGCCCCTCTGTTGTACAGGTGTTGCTGCCGCTGCTGGGCCTGGAGCAAATTCTCCCGTGAGAGTCTCCCCAGTGTGTGCAGCTTTGCTCGCAGGTCCAGCACGTACTGAATTTCACTTTTCGCAGGGCTCGGACCTTCCTCCCAGTTTTCTTTAATTAGGTCGAGCACCCCCCGCGGCTTTCTGCCGTACAACAGCTCAAAGGGAGAAAATCCCGTGGAGGCCTGGGGCACCTCCCGCACTGCAAACAACAGAGGATCCAACCAGCGATCCCAATTGCGTTCATCCTCGCGAATGAACTTACGAATCATGGATTTCAAGGTCTTATTCAGCCTCTCCACCAGCCCGTCAGTCTGAGGGTGGTAGACGCTAGTCCGAATAGATTTAATACCCAGTAATTCGTACAGTTCCCGCAATGTGCGCGACATGAACGACGTGCCCTGGTCAGTCAGTATTTCATTCGGAATACCGACTCGGGAGATGACCTGAAACAGCGCCTGCGCCACGCTCTTCGCTGAAATTGTGCGCAGCGGCACTGCTTCCGGGTATCGCATTGCGTAGTCCACCAGGACCAGCACAAAGCGATAGCCGCGTGCACTCCGGTGAAATGGCCCGATGAGATCCATACCAATGCACTCAAATGGAATCTCCATCAGTGGTAATGGGCGCAGCGGCGCCTTTGGCACGGCCAGCTGGTTAACCAGCTGGCATTCTGGGCACGACGCACACCAGCGGCGCACGTCGGCCCAAATGCCCGGCCAATAGAATCGGGCCATTATGCGCTCCAGAGTTTTCTCACCACCCAAATGCCCTGCCATGGGGTTCGAATGAGCCGCCTGGAAAACCGTTTCCCGGCGGCTTTGCGGCACCAACAACTGTGTGCGAATCTCCTCAGTGTGAGTGTCGCGGCTCACTCGATAAAGCCGATCGTTCCGCAATAGGAAATGAGGGTAAGTTCGCGCACCGTCAGGGTGCACCAAGCGACCATCAATATCTATCACTTGGTCATAGGCTGAGCGTAGGGTGTCGTCCCGAGACTGCTCTAGTGGAAAATCTTCCGTGGGGTGCACAACGGGAGGCAGCGGGGCTTCCGTGGAAGTCCCCGCCACCTCCTCCCCCCCAGAGTCAGTGTCGGTCGACCCCGCGTCACCGCTGAACGCCGCGCAAACGTTACATAAATTGACAGACCGCAATCGCATCCCCGCGTACTGCCCCAGTAAGCTGTGGAACCCCGGCCAATTCGTACCCAAAATAAGGGGATGCGACAGGCGCGGGCTAACCGCCGCCTTCACTCTATGCGTTTTGCCCCTGAATTTCAGCAGCAGTGACACTACCGGGTACTTGTGAATATCCCCGTGCACACATTTAACCTCCACCCAGTTAGCCTCCAACAATGCCCCGGGGCGAACCAAACTTTGGTGGACCAGGGTCTGCGTGCAGCCCGTGTCCATCAAAGCATGGCGAATACCCCCTTGACACCTTACCGGCACGCGGTACGTCCCTCCCGGACCGGGGGCGGGCGCTGGAGCGCCGGCAACACGGAACACCTGCCCCACCTCCATGAGCGGACATTCTCGGCGCAGGTGCCCCGGCCGCCCACACTTCCAGCAGTCCGGCCCCGGCGTCTGTGCGGCTCCCCGAGGGCAACCTCGGCGCCATCGCCGCCATCGCCGCCATCGCCGCCATCGCCGCCATCGCCGCCATCGCCGCCATCGCCGCCATCGCCGCCATGTCCAACATCATCTGGCCCAAGATCTGCAGCGGCTGGGCGGGCGGCTGGGCGGGCGGCTGGGCGGGCGGCGCCGCCACCGGGGGAGCAGGGGGAGCCGGCAGGGGACCGGACATCGCGCCAGGGTTTCGGCACCAGTGTAGCGTTTGACCCGATAAATACACGCTGGGCGATTATTTTGACAGCACAACGTTTTATTTAGAGACGTGGGTTTATTTGCAGCCACTCCCGCTCTCTGCAGCTGTCACGTCCGCTCCCCTCCGACTGTCACTGTCAACATAAGAAGACACACAATCAATGTCGGAACCCAGCACACCTGTCAACCCCGCCCCTGCGCCGCCCCGGGAGCTCACTGTGTCACCCCTCCTCTGCAGCTGGCCAGAGACCACACCCACGCCACACGGGTAATTTCATGGTGAGAAATGTCTTTGACAAAAAAAATGCAGGATTAATTAATATCTGTATATGACTGCTAGGTTAGGACGTGGTTAGGCGCAAATACTTAAGAGAGAGAGATTTTGCTCTGATAGAAATCTTTATTAATATTTATTGGAAATCTTTTCCTCCATGAGATTGTTTGTGGGCAAAGTCAATAAATTGTCTCCTGGCTTTCAGGTCCCCCTGAGCCAAATTTACAGTTTTTGCAATTAAGAAAAGAAAAAAAAGATTTAAGGTGAAACAACTTTTTTCAAGTCATGGAATGATGACATTATCACTCATTCCATATTGTTCCTAAAGTTTGCAGTCTTTTTTTACTTAAAAGTTAAAGCAGAGCTTGTTTTTTTTACCTTCTTTGATAATGTAACTCTGCATATGTGTACATGCATGTGCACTGATGTGTGCATGGAGGGTGATCTGACATTACAGACCCTTGAAAAAGTAGTCATAGTCCTTGAACTTTTGCACATTTTGTCA
This sequence comes from Neolamprologus multifasciatus, assembly GCF_963576455.1. Lineage (NCBI taxonomy): Eukaryota > Metazoa > Chordata > Actinopteri > Cichliformes > Cichlidae > Neolamprologus > Neolamprologus multifasciatus. Next base: position 36,649,337 of record NC_140443.1, on the reverse strand, counting down.
CCTTACAACCACAAACAAAAGATGTTTTTTATTGACAGTTTCAATGGTAGATTAAGGTGTGAAACAGCTGTGTAGTGCCTTTTGTTTCTGAAGAAGGTATTTAACTGAGAGCCATGTTAGGCTGGTGAGACTCTGCTGACTGTCTGCCCCGCGGTCATGTAGGCTCTCCACAAGCTTGGTTTTCTGTTCTTTGTGTGGTTGGATTAAAGAATGTTAGGTACCGCTCACCACTCGTCTGCAGGGTTTATTTAAATGGAAAACTTCCACAACAGTGTGCAAGCATTTCCATGTTTGGATTTTTTGCATTTTGTTGATTTGTAGGAGTTTATCTCTGGATGTGTGCAAATGTATGTGCATTCATGTGTGCCTGCATGGAGATCTGAGGTTGGCTGGTAGGGTGGACCTCTGCGCATAATCACATGTGTGTGCAAACATTTCCATGCTTGGATTTCTTGGAATTTGGTGTTCTTTAGTGGAGTTTATCTCCGAATGTGTGCAAGTGTATGTGCATTCATGTGTTCTTGCGTGGAGATCTGAGGTTGGCTGGTAGGGTGGACCTCTGTGCATAATCACATGTGTGTGGAAATATTTCCATCTTTGGATTTCTTGGAATTTGGTTGATTTGTAGGAGTTTATCTCTGGATGTGTGCAAATGTATGTGCATTCATGTGTGCATTCATGTGTGCATTCATGTGTGCCTGCATGGAGATCTGAGGTTGGCTGGTAGGGTGGACCTCTGCGCATAATCACATGTGTGTGCACACATTTCCATGTTTGGATATCTTGGAATTTGGTTGATTTGTAGGAGATTATCTGTGGATGTGTGCAAATGTATGTGCATTCATGTGTCCTTGCGTGGAGATCTGAGGTTGGCTGGTAGGGTGGACCTCTGCGCATAATCACATGTGTGTGCAAACATTTCCATGTTTGGATATCTTGGAATTTGGTGTTCTTTAGGGGAGATTATCTGTGGATGTGTGCAAATGTATGTGCATTCATGTGTCCTTGCGTGGAGATCTGAGGTTGGCTGGTAGGGTGGACCTCTGCGTATAATCACATGTGTGTGCAAACATTTCCATGTCTGGATATCTTGGAATTTGGTTGATTTGTAGGAATTTATCTGTGAATGTGTGCAAATGTATGTGCATTCATGTGTGCCTGCGTGGAGATCTGAGGTTGGCTGGTAGGGTGGACCTCTGCGCATAATCACATGTGTGTGCAAACATTTCCATGTCTCGATATCTTGGAATTTGGTTGGTTTGTAGGAGTTTATCTGTGGATGTGTGCAAATGTATTTGCATTCATGTGTCCTTGCGTGGAGATCTGAGGTTGGCTGGAAGGGTGGACATTGAGTGATATGTTTTTATTGATTAGCATTCAAATATCTCAGTGAAGACAGAACAAAGATTTACCACAAAGCAAGAAAGCATGAGACAAGGCTAATCAAAAGGTATTGGCTGAAGCATTTGCTTATTACGCCAACCCTTTTAACAAAAGATCTTTTAGCATGCAGCTCCTGTACACAGGGCTCGAAGCAAATAATAAAATTCAATTCAATTCAATTCAATTTCATTTATATAGCGCCAAATCACAACAAATGTCGCCTCAAGGCGCTTCATAGATACAGAGAAAAGCCCAACAATCATATGACCCCCTATGAGCAAGCACTTTGGCGACAGTGGGAAGGAAAAACTCCCTTTTAACAGGAAGAAACCTCTGGCAGAACCAGGCTCAGGGAGGGGCGGGGCCATCTGCTGTGATTGGTTGGGGTGAGAGAAGGCAAACAAAGCAAAAACAAAACAAACAAACAAACAAACAAGAAAAAAACAAAAAAACAGAAAACTTTCCACCTTAGTAAGTAACTACATCAAAGCAAAAGAATCAAGAGGTTTTTTTGTTTTTTGTTTTTGTTTTTTTTTTCTGCTCTTTTCATTCTTGATATATATATATTTTCTAATACTCTATTTTTAAACATATTTTTAAACAAGGAAAATGAACTACACCTTTTTAAATCACTGTCATAACTATTCCACAGGTTAACTCCTCTAACAGAAACACATCTCTGCTTTATATTTGTCCTTATCTTGTTTTTTTTAAAGAAATCTGTTCCCCTTAAGGGGACTCTCTGACTTTGAACAGCTTCTGAGTACTGGGCAAAGCAAGTTATTTTGTGCTTTATACATTATCTGTGCCATTTTATATTCAACTAAATCATAAAATTTCAGGGTATTCAGATTAATAAACAAAATGTTAGTTGGTTCTATATAGTTTGATTGGTTTATAATTCTTATAGCTCTTTTTTGCAACTTGAAAATAGGAAGAGTGTTCGTTTTATATGCATTACCCCATATCTCCAGACAGTAAGTCATATATGGAAGCAACAGAGTACAATAGAGTGTGTATAATGATTTTTTGTTCAGGACATGCTTTGTTTTATAGAGAATAGCAATGGTTTTTGACATTTTTGTTTTCACATGGTTTATATGAGACTTCCAACTCAGCTTATCATCAATTATCACTCCAAGAAATTTATTTTCGTACACTCTTTCAATTTCAATTCCATTAACCCTGATTTTAGATACATTTTTCATTTGTCTAGTGCCAAAAATAATCAATTTTGTTTTCTTTATATTTAATGATAACTTATTTACATCAAACCAGTTTTTTAATATATTTAACTCCTTTTCCGCTGTAGTCAGAAGCTGTTCTAGGTTTTTACCTGAGCAATACAGAGTGGTATCATCAGCAAACAATACACATTTTAACAGTTTGGAAATGCTACATATGTCATTTATGTATAATATAAATAATTTAGGGCCAAGAACAGAGCCCTGAGGAACACCACAAGTTACCTTCAACTGCTTAGATTTTACATTATTGAATTCGACATATTGATATCTGTCATCCAGGTAACTTTTCATCCACTTGTATGCTAACCCTCTTATGCCATATCTCTCTAGTTTATTCATTAATATAGAATGATCAATCGTATCAAACGCCTTTTTTAAGTCTATAAAAACACCAACAGTATATTCCTTATTATCTATAGCATTAGATATCCCTTCTACAAGTTCCATCACTGCCATCGAAGTGGACCTTTTCACTCTAAAGCCATATTGGTTATCACTTAGGAGATTATGCTTCTCAATATATTTATCAAGTCTATTAACAAATAACTTTTCTAAAATTTTTGAGAACTGTGGGAGCAGTGATATTGGCCTATAATTGGTAAACTGACTTCTCTCTCCGTTTTTATGGATTGGAATAACTTTTGCTATTTTCATTTGTGAGGGAAATACACCAGTTTGAAAGGACAGATTACAAATGTATGCGAAAGGTTGCACTATATATTCTATAATACTTTTAACTAATATCATGTCAATACCAAAACAGTCAGTGGACTTTTTATTTTTAAATGTCTTCACAATGTTAATTATTTCTCTATGAGTTACAACACCAATAAACATGGAGGACACATTCTGAGTAATATGTTTATTTAGGTCGTTATTATTTCTTGACTCTGGAATTTCTTTTGCTAAATTAAAGCCAACATTTACAAAGAAATCATTAAATTCATTTGCAATGTCTTTAGTTTTATCAAGCACAATATCTTTATCTTTTTTAAAATAATCTGGATAATTCTTATTTTTTGAGCCCTTTTTGATTATACTATTTAATATCCTCCATGTTTCTTGTGTGTTACTTCTACTTTGCTCCAATAATTTGTGGTAATATTCTTTCTTACTTGTTCTTATAATATTTACTAATCTATTTTTATATAACTTGTACTTTATTTCAGCATCTTTTGTCCTCTGTTTTATGAATCTCTTATATAGATTATTTTTCTTTTTACATGCATCTTCTATCCCTTTTGTGATGGGACATCTGCGCATAATCACATGTGTGTGCAAACATTTCCATGTTTGGACATCTTGGAATTTGGTGTTCTTTAGGGGAGTTTATCTCTGGATTTGTGCAAATGTATGTGCATTCATTTGTGCCTGCATGGAGATCTGAGGTTGGCTGGTAGGGTGGACCTCTGCGCATAATCACATGTGTGTGCAAACATTTCCATGTTTGGATATCTTGGAATTTGGTTGGTTTGTAGGAGTTTATCTGTGGATGTGTGCAAATGTATGTGCATTCATGTGTGCCTGCGTGGAGATCTGAGGTTGGCTGGTAGGGTGGACCTCTGCGCATAATCACATGTGTGTGCAAACATTTCCATGTTTGGATATCTTGGAATTTGGTGTTCTTTAGGGGAGTTTATCTGTGGATGTGTGCAAATGTATGTGCATTCATGTGTGCCTGCGTGGAGATCTGAGGTTGGCTGGTAGGGTGGACCTCTGCGCATAATCACATGTGTGTGCAAACATTTCCATGTTTTGATATCTTGGAATTTGGTGTTCTTTAGGGGAGTTTATCTGTGGATGTGTGCAAATGTATGTGCATTCATGTGTGCCTGCATGGAGATCTGAGGTTGGCTGGTAGGGTGGACCTCTGCGCATAATCACATGTGTGTGCAAACATTTCCATGTTTGGATATCTTGGAATTTGGTGTTCTTTAGGGGAGTTTATCTCTGGATGTGTGCAAATGTATGTGCATTCATGTGTGCCTGCGTGGAGATCTGAGGTTGGCTGGTAGGGTGGACCTCTGCGCATAATCACATGTGTGTGCAAACATTTCCATGTCTGGAAATCTTGGAATTTGGTTGATTTGTAGGAGTTTATCTGTGGATGTGTGCAAATGTATGTGCATTCATGTGTGCTTGCGTGGAGATCTGAGGTTGGCTGGAAGGGTCGACCTCTGCGCATAATCACATCAGTGTGCAAACATTTCCATGTTTGAATATCTTGGAATTTGGTGTTCTTTAGGGGAGTTTATCTCTGGATGTGTGCAAATGTATGTGCATTCATGTGTGCCTGCGTGGAGATCTGAGGTTGGCTGGTAGGGTGGACCTCTGCGCATAATCACATGTGTGTGCAAACATTTCCATGTCTGGATATCTTGGAATTTGGTTGGTTTGTAGGAGTTTATCTGTGGATGTGTGCACATGTATTTGCATTCATATGTCCTTGCGTGGAGATCTGAGGTTGGCTGGTAGGGTGGACCTCTGTGCATAATCACATATGTGTGCAAACATTTCCATGTCTGGATATCTTGAATTTGGTGTTCTTTAGGGGAGTTTATCTCTGGATGTGTGCAAATGTATGTGCATTCATGTGTGCTTGCGTGGAGATCTGAGGTTGGCTGGTAGGGTGGACCTCTGCGCATAATCACACGTGTGTGCAAACATTTCCATGTTTGGATATCTTGGAATTTGGTGTTCTTTAGGGGAGTTTATCTCTGGATGTGTGCAAATGTATGTGCATTCATGTGTGCCTGCGTGGAGATCTGAGGTTGGCTGGTAGGGTGGACCTCTGTGCATAATCACATGTGTGTGCAAACATTTCCATGTCTGGAAATCTTGGAATTTGGTTGATTTGTAGGAGTTTATCTGTGGATGTGTGCAAATGTATGTGCATTCATGTGTGCTTGCGTGGAGATCTGAAGTTGGCTGGTAGGGTGGACCTCTGCGCATAATCACATGTGTGTGCAAACATTTCCATGTTTGGATATCTTGGAATTTGGTTGATTTGTAGGAGTTTATCTGTGGATGTGTGCAAATGTATGTGCATTCATGTGTGCCTGCGTGGAGATCTGAAGTTGGCTGGTAGGGTGGACCTCTGCGCATAATCACATGTGTGTGCAAACATTTCCATGTTTGGATATCTTGGAATTTGGTGTTCTTTAGGGGAGTTTATCTGTGGATGTGTGCAAATGTATGTGCATTCATGTGTGCCTGCATGGAGATCTGAGGTTGGCTGGTAGGGTGGACCTCTGCGCATAATCACATGTGTGTGCAAACATTTCCATGTCTGGATATCTTGGAATTTGGTTGATTTGTAGGAGATTATCTGTGGATGTGTGCAAATGTATGTGCATTCATGTGTCCTTGCGTGGAGATTTGAGGTTGGCTGGTAGGGTGGACCTCTGCGCATAATCACATGTGTGTGCAAACATTTCCATGTTTAGATTTCTTGGAATTTGGTGTTCTTTAGGGGAGTTTATCTCTGGATGTGTGCAAATGTATGTGCATTCATGTGTGCCTACATGGAGATCTGAGGTTGGCTGGTAGGGTGGACCTCTGCGCATAATCACATCAGTGTGCAAACATTTCCATGTTTGGAAATCTTGGAATGTGGTTGATTTGTAGGAGTTTATCTGTGGATGTGTGCAAATGTATGTGCATTCATGTGTGCTTGCGTGGAGATCTGAGGTTGGCTGGAAGGGTCGACCTCTGCGCATAATCACATCAGTGTGCAAACATTTCCATGTCTGGATATCTTGAATTTGGTGTTCTTTAGGGGAGTTTATCTCTGGCTGTGTGCAAATGTATGTGCATTCATGTGTGCTTGCGTGGAGATCTGAGGTTGGCTGGTAGGGTGGACCTCTGCGCATAATCACATGTGTGTGCAAACATTTCCATGTTTGGATATCTTGGAATTTGGTGTTCTTTAGGGGAGTTTATCTCTGGATGTGTGCAAATTTATGTGCATTCATGTGTGCCTGCGTGGAGATCTGAGGTTGGCTGGTAGGGTGGACCTCTGCGCATAATCACATGTGTGTGCAAACATTTCCATGTTTGGAAATCTTGGAATTTGGTTGATTTGTGGGAGTTTATCTGTGGATGTGTGCAAATGTATGTGCATTCATGTGTGCTTGCGTGGAGATCTGAAGTTGGCTGGTAGGGTGGACCTCTGCGCATAATCACATGTGTGTGCAAACATTTCCATGTTTGGATATCTTGGAATTTGGTTGATTTGTAGGAGATTATCTGTGGATGTGTGCAAATGTATGTGCATTCATGTGTGCCTGCGTGGAGATCTGAAGTTGGCTGGTAGGGTGGACCTCTGCGCATAATCACATGTGTGTGCAAACATTTCCATGTTTGGATATCTTGGAATTCGGTGTTCTTTAGGGGAGTTTATCTGTGGATGTGTGCAAATGTATGTGCATTCATGTGTGCCTGCATGGAGATCTGAGGTTGGCTGGTAGGGTGGACCTCTGCGCATAATCACATGTGTGTGCAAACATTTCCATGTTTGGATATCTTGGAATTTGGTTGATTTGTAGGAGATTATCTGTGGATGTGTGCAAATGTATGTGCATTCATGTGTCCTTGCGTGGAGATTTGAGGTTGGCTGGTAGGGTGGACCTCTGCGCATAATCACATGTGTGTGCAAACATTTCCATGTTTGGATATCTTGGAATTTGGTGTTCTTTAGGGGAGTTTATCTGTGGATGTGTGCAAATGTATGTGCATTCATGTGTGCCTGCGTGGAGATCTGAGTTTGGCTGGTACGGTGGACCTCTGCGCATAATCACATGTGTGTGCACACATTTCCATGTTTAGATTTCTCGGAATTTGGTGTTCTTTAGGGGAGTTTATCTCTGGATGTGTGCAAATGTATGTGCATTCATGTGTGCCTGCGTGGAGATCTGAGGTTGGCTGGAAGGGTCGACCTCTGCGCATAATCACATGTGTGTGCAAACATTTCCATGTTTGGATATCTTGGAATTTGGTTTTCTTTAGGGGAGTTTATCTCTGGATGTGTGCAAATGTATGTGCATTCATGTGTGCCTGCGTGGAGATCTGAGGTTGGCTGGTAGGGTGGACCTCTGCGCATAATCACATGTGTGTGCAAACATTTCCATGTTTGGATATCTTGGAATTTGGTGTTCTTTAGGGGAGTTTATCTCTGGATGTGTGCAAATGTATGTGCATTCATGTGTGCCTGCGTGGAGATCTGAGGTTGGCTGGTAGGGTGGACCTCTGCGCATAATCACATGTGTGTGCAAACATTTCCATGTTTAGATTTCTTGGAATTTGGTGTTCTTTAGGGGAGTTTATCTCTGGATGTGTGCAAATGTATGTGCATTCATGTGTGCCTACATGGAGATCTGAGGTTGGCTGGTAGGGTGGACCTCTGCGCATAATCACATCAGTGTGCAAACATTTCCATGTTTGGATATCTTGGAATTTGGTGTTCTTTAGGGGAGTTTATCTCTGGATGTGTGCAAATGTATGTGCATTCATGCGTGGAGATCTGAGGTTGGTTGGTAGGGTGGACCTCTGCGCATAATCACATGTGTGTGCAAACATTTCCATGTCTGGAAATCTTGGAATGTGGTTGATTTGTAGGAGTTTATCTGTGGATGTGTGCAAATGTATGTGCATTCATGTGTGCTTGCGTGGAGATCTGAGGTTGGCTGGAAGGGTCGACCTCTGCGCATAATCACATCAGTGTGCAAACATTTCCATGTCTGGATATCTTGAATTTGGTGTTCTTTAGGGGAGTTTATCTCTGGGTGTGTGCAAATGTATGTGCATTCATGTGTGCTTGCGTGGAGATCTGAGGTTGGCTGGTAGGGTGGACCTCTGCGCATAGGCCTTCTTCATGGCCTCCTGTCGGTGGCGCTGTCACTTGGTGTTCGCTCGCTCGCTCTGTGGTATAGTATCGCTTCCTGTTCCTGCTCAAACACAGTGGTGTTTCTGAGTAGCTTATTTGCTTAGCAGTTTAATTAACAACTTTTAAATACATTCTTTTTTCACAGTATAATCTTCACGTGCTTCATCCGAAGCACACTTTCTGTGTACTCACTACCTAATTTATAGTATTCACTCACTGTCTCTGTACTGTTTCGCTAGCTTAGCTCGTAGCCGACCCGTTAGCACCATGGCTACTTCACCTGTCCCTTCTGCACTTTCTTGCTCATTGTGTCAGATGTTTAGTTACTCCTCGGCCTCCTTTAGCAGTAATGATATCTGTAACAAATGTAGCATATTTGCAGCTCTGGAGGCCAGGATTACTGAATTGGAGACTCGGCTTTGCACCCTGCTCTCACCCTTAGCTAGCCAGGCCCCTGTAGCTGGTGCAGCCGAAGATAGCATAGGCCCCGCTAGCTGTTCCCCGGCAGACCCCAAGCAGCTGGGGAAAGGCTGGGTAACGGTGAGAAGGAAGCGTAGTCCTAAACAGAAGCCCCAGGTACACCACCAACCCGTTCATGTGTCTAACCGTTTTTCCCCACTCGGTGACACACCCGCCGGGGGTCAAACTCTGGTAATTGGTGACTCTGTTCTCAGACATGTGAAGCTAGAGACACCGGCAACCATAGTCAATTGTCTTCCAGGGGCCAGAGCAGGCGACATTGAAGGAAATTTAAAACTGCTGGCTAAGGGTAAACGTAAATTCAATAAAATCATAATTCACGTCGGCAGTAATGACACCCGGTTACGCCAATCGGAGGTCACTAAAATCAATATTGAATCGGTGTGTAACTTTGCCAAAACAATGTCGGACTCTGTAGTTTTCTCTGGTCCCCTCCCCAATCAGACCAGGAGTGACATGTTTAGCCGCATGTTCTCCTTAAATTGCTGGCTGTCTGAGTGGTGTCCCAGAAACGATGTGGGCTTCATAGATAATTGGCAAACCTTCTGGAGGAAACCTGGTCTTGTTAGGAGAGATGGCATCCATCCCACTTTGGATGGAGCAGCTCTCATTTCTAGAAATATCGACAAATTTATTAAACCCCTCAAAACATGACTATCCAGAGTTGGGACCAGGAAGCAGAGTTGCAGTCTTACACGCCTCTCTGCAGCTTCTCTCCTCCTGCTACCCCCCCAAAAACCCATCTCCATAGAGACTGTGTCTGCTTCCAAAAAGACAAAAAACAAACAACTTAAACAATCACAAAGAAAGAACAATACAGTATCCACATCTGAACCAAAAAGTAAAACAGTGAAATGTGGATTATTAAATATTAGGTCTCTCTCCTCCAAGTCTCTGTTAGTACATGACTTAATAATTGATCAACAAATTGATTTACTCTGCCTTACAGAAACCTGGTTGCAGCAGGATGATTATGTTAGTTTAAATGAATCAACACCCCCGAGTCATTCTAACTACCAGAAGTCTCGAAGCACAGGTCGAGGGGGTGGTGTGGCAGCAATTTTTCACACCAGTCTATTAATTAATGAAAGACCAAGACAGACTTTTAATTCATTTGAAAGCCTGATGCTTAGCATTGTCCACCCCAGCTGTGAAACTCAGAAACCAGTCTTACTTGTTATCATCTATCGTCCACCTGGGCCTTACACAGAGTTTCTGTCTGATTTCTCAGACTTTATATCTAATTTAGTTCTGAGCTCAGATAAAATAATTATTGTGGGTGATTTTAACATCCATGTAGATGCTAAAAATGACAGCCTCAACATGGCATTTAATCTGTTGTTAGACTCAATTGGTTTCTCTCAAAATGTAAAAGAACCCACCCACCACTTTAATCACACTCTAGATCTTGTTTTAACATATGGCATAGAAACTGAACATTTAACAGTGTTTCCTGAAAACCCTCTCCTGTCTGATCATTTCTTGATAACATTTACATTTACAATAATTGATTACGCAGCAGTGGAGAGTGGACTTTATCAAAGTAGATGTCTTTCTGAAAGCGCTGTAACTAAGTTTAAGAATATAATCCAGCCACTGTTATCATCGTCAATGCCCTGTACCAACACAGAGCAGAGCAGCTATCTGAACGCTACCCCAACAGAGGTCGATTATCTTGTTAATAATTTCACCTCCTCACTACGTACGACTCTGGATACTGTAGCTCCAGTGAAAACTAAGGTCTCTAATCAGAAGTACCTGACCCCGTGGTATAATTCTCAAACACGTACCCTAAAGCAGATGACTCGTAATCTGGAGAGGAAATGGCGTGTCACAAATTTAGAGGATCATCATTTAGCCTGGAGAAATAGTTTGTTGCTTTATAAGAAAGCCCTCCGCGAAGCCAGAACAGCTTACTACTCATCACTGATTGAAGAAAATAAGAACAACCCCAGGTTTCTCTTCAGCACTGTAGCCAGGCTGACAAAAAGTCAGAGCTCTGTTGAGCCAACCATCCCTTTAACGTTAACTAGTGATGACTTCATGAACTTCTTCACAAATAAAATTTTTATCATTAGAGAAAAAATTACCAATAATCATCCCACAGATGTAATATTATCTACAGCTACTCTTAGTTCCATTGATGTTAAGTTAGACTCTTTTTTTCCAATCGATCTTTCTGAGTTAACTTCAATAATTACTTCCTCCAAACCATCAACGTGTCTTTTAGACCCCATTCCTACAAAACTGCTCAAAGAAGTCCTGCCATTGATTAATTCTTCGATCTTATATATGATCAACCTATCTCTAATAATCGGCTATGTACCACAGGCCTTCAAGGTGGCTGCAGTTAAACCTTTACTCAAAAAGCCATCTCTAGACCCAGCAGTCTTAGCTAATTATAGGCCAATCTCCAACCTTCCTTTCATATCAAAAATCCTTGAAAGAGTAGTTGTCAAACAGCTAACAGATCATCTGCAGAGGAATGGTTTATTTGAAGAGTTTCAGTCAGGTTTCAGAGTTCATCACAGCACAGAAACAGCTTTATTGAAGGTTACAAATGATCTTCTTATGGCCTCTGACAGTGGACTCATCTCTGTGCTTGTCCTTCTTGACCTTAGTGCAGCATTCGATACTGTTGACCATAATATTCTATTAGAGCGATTAGAACATGCTGTAGGTATTACAGGTATTGCACTGCAGTGGTTTGTATCATATCTATCTAATAGACTCCAATTTGTGCATGTAAATGGAGAGTCCTCTTCACACACTGAGGTTAATTATGGAGTTCCACAGGGTTCGGTGCTAGGACCAATTCTGTTTACATTATACATGCTTCCCCTAGGCAGCATCATTAGAAGACATAGCATACATTTTCACTGCTATGCAGATGACACCCAGCTCTATCTGTCCATGAAGCCAGATAACACACACCAATTAGTTAAACTGCAGGAATGTCTTAAAGACATAAAGACTTGGATGGCCACTAACTTTCTGCTTCTTAACTCAGATAAAACTGAGGTCATTGTACTCGGCGCTGAAAAGCTTAGAAATATGGTATCTAACCAGATTCTTACTCTGGATGGCATTACCTTGGCCTCCAGTAACACTGTGAGGAACCTTGGAGTCATTTTTGACCAGGATATGTCCTTCAACGCACATATTAAACAAATATGTAAGACTGCGTTCTTCCATTTGCGCAACATCTCTAAAATTAGAAATATCCTGTCTCAGAGTGACGCTGAAAAACTAGTTCATGCATTTATTACTTCCAGGCTGGACTACTGCAATTCATTATTATCAGGATGTCCAAAAAACTCACTGAAAAGCCTTCAGTTAATCCAAAATGCTGCAGCAAGAGTACTGACAGGGACTAGAAGGAGAGAGCATATTTCTCCTGTTTTGGCTTCCCTTCATTGGCTTCCTGTTAAATCCAGAATTGAATTCAAAATCCTGCTCCTCACATACAAGGTCTTAAATAATCAGGCCCCATCTTATCTTAATGACCTTGTAGTACCATATCACCCTATTAGAGCACTTCGCTCCCGCTCTGCAGGCCTACTTGTTGTTCCTAGAGTATTTAAAAGTAGAATGGGAGGGAGAGCCTTCAGTTTTCAGGCCCCTCTTCTGTGGAACCAGCTTCCAGTTTGGATTCAGGAGACAGACACTATCTCTACTTTTAAGATTAGGCTTAAAACCTTCCTTTTTGCTAAAGCATATAGTTAGGGCTGGACCAGGTGACCCTGAATCCTCCCTTAGTTATGCTGCAATAGATGTAGGCTGCCGGGGGATTCCCATGATGCATTGAGTTTTTCCTTTCCAGTCACCTTTCTCACTCACTATGTATTAACAGACCTCTCTGTATTGAATCGTATCTGTTATTAATCTCTGTCTCTCTTCCACAGCATGTCTTTATCCTGTCTTCCTTCTCTCACCCCAACCGGTCGCAGCAGATGGCCGCCCCTCCCTGAGCCTGGTTCTGCCGGAGGTTTCTTCCTGTTAAAAGGGAGTTTTTCCTTCCCACTGTCGCCAAAGTGCTTGCTCATAGGGGGTCATATGATTGTTGGGCTTTTCTCTGTATCTATGAAGCGCCTTGAGGCGACATTTGTTGTGATTTGGCGCTATATAAATAAAATTGAATTGAATTGAATTGAATAATCACATGTGTGTGCAAACATTTCCATGTTTGGATATCTTGGAATTTGGTGTTCTTTAGGGGAGTTTATCTCTGGATGTGTGCAAATGTATGTGCATTCATGTGTGCCTGCGTGGAGATCTGAGGTTGGCTGGTAGGGTGGACCTCTGCGCATAATCACATGTGTGTGCAAACATTTCCATGTCTGGAAATCTTGGAATTTGGTTGATTTGTAGGAGTTTATCTGTGGATGTGTGCAAATGTATGTGCATTCATGTGTGCTTGCGTGGAGATCTGAAGTTGGCTGGTAGGGTGGACCTCTGCGCATAATCACATGTGTGTGCAAACATTTCCATGTTTGGATATCTTGGAATTTGGTTGATTTGTAGGAGATTATCTGTGGATGTGTGCAAATGTATGTGCATTCATGTGTGCCTGCGTGGAGATCTGAAGTTGGCTGGTAGGGTGGACCTCTGCGCATAATCACATGTGTGTGCAAACATTTCCATGTTTGGATATCTTGGAATTTGGTGTTCTTTAGGGGAGTTTATCTGTGGATGTGTGCAAATGTATGTGCATTCATGTGTGCCTGCATGGAGATCTGAGGTTGGCTGGTAGGGTGGACCTCTGCGCATAATCACATGTGTGTGCAAACATTTCCATGTTTGGATATCTTGGAATTTGGTTGATTTGTAGGAGATTATCTGTGGATGTGTGCAAATGTATGTGCATTCATGTGTCCTTGCGTGGAGATTTGAGGTTGGCTGGTAGGGTGGACCTCTGCGCATAATCACATGTGTGTGCAAACATTTCCATGTTTGGATATCTTGGAATTTGGTGTTCTTTAGGGGAGTTTATCTGTGGATGTGTGCAAATGTATGTGCATTCATGTGTGCCTGCGTGGAGATCTGAGGTTGGCTGGTACGGTGGACCTCTGCGCATAATCACATGTGTGTGCACACATTTCCATGTTTAGATTTCTCGGAATTTGGTGTTCTTTAGGGGAGTTTATCTGTGGATGTGTGCAAATATATGTGCATTCATGTGTGCCTGCGTGGAGATCTGAGTTTGGCTGGTACGGTGGACCTCTGCGCATAATCACATGTGTGTGCACACATTTCCATGTTTAGATTTCTCGGAATTTGGTGTTCTTTAGGGGAGTTTATCTCTGGATGTGTGCAAATGTATGTGCATTCATGTGTGCCTGCGTGGAGATCTGAGGTTGGCTGGTAGGGTGGACCTTTGCGCATAATCACATGTGTGTGCAAACATTTCCATGTCTGGATATCTTGGAATTTGGTTGATTTGTAGGATATTATCTGTGGATGTGTGCAAATGTATGTGCATTCATGTGTGCTTGCGTGGAGATCTGAGGTTGGCTGGTAGGGTGGACCTCTGCGCATAATCACATGTGTGTGCAAACATTTCCATGTTTGGATAACTTGGAATTTGGTGTTCTTTAGGGGAGTTTATCTGTGGATGTGTGCAAACGTATGTGCATTCATGTGTGCCTACATGGAGATCTGAGGTTGGCTGGTAGGGTGGACCTCTGCGCATAATCACATGTGTGTGCAAACATTTCCATGTTTTGATATCTTGGAATTTGGTGTTCTTTAGGGGAGTTTATCTCTGGATGTGTGCAAATGTATGTGCATTCATGTGTGCCTGCGTGTAGATCTGAGGTTGTCTGGTAGGGTGGACCTCTGCGCATAATCACATGTGTGTGCAAACATTTCCATGTCTGGATATCTTGGAATTTGGTTGGTTTGTAGGAGTTTATCTGTGGATGTGTGCAAATGTATTTGCATTCATGTGTCCTTGCGTGTAGATCTGAGGTTGGCTGGTAGGGTGGACCTCTGCGCATAATCACGTGTGTGCAAACATTTCCATGTTTGGATATCTTGGAATTTGGTTGATTTGTAGGAATTTATCTGTGGATGTGTGCAAATGTATGTGCATTCATGTGTGCCTGCATGGAGATCTGAGTTTGGCTGGTAGGGTGGACCTCTGCGCATACTCACATGTGTGTGCAAACATTTCCATGTTTGGATATCTTGGAATTTGGTTGATTTGTAGGAGATTATCTGTGGATGTTTGCAAATGTATGTGAATTCATGTGTCCTTGCGTGGAGATCTGAGGTTGGCTGGTAGGGTGGACCTCTGTGCATAATCACATGTGTGTGCAAACATTTCCATGTTTGGATATCTTGGAATTTTGTTGATTTGTAGGAGTTTATCTGTGGATGTGTGCAAATGTATGTTCATTCATGTGTGCCTGCGTGGAAATCTGAGGTTGGCTGGTAGGGTGGACCTCTGCGCATAATCACATGCGTGTGCAAACATTTCCATGTTTAGATTTCTTGTAATTTGTTGTTCTTTAGGGGAGTTGATCTCTGGATGTGTCCAAATATATGTGCATTCATGTGTGCCTGCGTGGAGATCTGAGGTTGGCTGGTAGGGTGGACCTCTGTGCATAATCACATGTGTGTGCAAACATTTCCATGTTTGGATTTGGTGGATTTTTGTTTCTGTGGGGGAGTTTATCTCTGGATGTGTGCAAATGTATGTGCATTCATGTGTGCCTGCGTGGAGATCTGAGTTTGGCTGGTACGGTGGACCTCTGCGCATAATCACATGTGTGTGCACACATTTCCATGTTTAGATTTCTCGGAATTTGGTGTTCTTTAGGGGAGTTTATCTCTGGATGTGTGCAAATGTATGTGCATTCATGTGTGCCTGCGTGGAGATCTGAGGTTGGCTGGTAGGGTGGACCTTTGCGCATAATCACATGTGTGTGCAAACATTTCCATGTCTGGATATCTTGGAATTTGGTTGATTTGTAGGATATTATCTGTGGATGTGTGCAAATGTATGTGCATTCATGTGTGCTTGCGTGGAGATCTGAGGTTGGCTGGTAGGGTGGACCTCTGCGCATAATCACATGTGTGTGCAAACATTTCCATGTTTGGATAACTTGGAATTTGGTGTTCTTTAGGGGAGTTTATCTGTGGATGTGTGCAAACGTATGTGCATTCATGTGTGCCTACATGGAGATCTGAGGTTGGCTGGTAGGGTGGACCTCTGCGCATAATCACATGTGTGTGCAAACATTTCCATGTTTGGATATCTTGGAATTTGGTGTTCTTTAGGGGAGTTTATCTCTGGATGTGTGCAAATGTATGTGCATTCATGTGTGCCTGCGTGGAGATCTGAGGTTGGCTGGTAGGGTGGACCTCTGCGCATAATCACATGTGTGTGCAAACATTTCCATGTCTGGATATCTTGGAATTTGGTTGGTTTGTAGGAGTTTATCTGTGGATGTGTGCAAATGTATGTGCATTCATGTGTCCTTGCGTGTAGATCTGAGGTTGGCTGGAAGGGTCGACCTCTGCGCATAATCACATGTGTGTGCAAACATTTCCATGTTTGGATATCTTGGAATTTGGTGTTCTTTAGGGAAGTTTATCTCTGGATGTGTGCAAATGTATGTGCATTCATGTGTGCCTGCGTGGAGATCTGAGGTTGGCTGGTAGGGTGGACCTCTGCGCATAATCACATGTGTGTGCAAATATTTCCATGTTTAGATTTCTTGGAATTTGGTGTTCTTTAGGGGAGTTTATCTCTGGATGTGTGCAAATGTATGTGCATTCATGTGTGCCTACATGGAGATCTGAGGTTGGCTGGTAGGGTGGACCTCTGCGCATAATCACATGTGTGTGCAAACATTTCCATGTCTGGAAATCTTGGAATGTGGTTGATTTGTAGGAGTTTATCTGTGGATGTGTGCAAATGTATGTGCATTCATGTGTGCTTGCGTGGAGATCTGAGGTTGGCTGGAAGGGTCGACCTCTGCGCATAATCACATGTGTGTGCAAACATTTCCATGTTTGGATATCCTAGAATTTGGTGTTCTTTAGGGGAGTTTATCTGTGGATGTGTGCAAATGTATGTGCATTCATGTGTGCCTGCGTGGAGATCTGAGGTTGGCTGGTAGGGTGGACCTCTGCGCATAATCACATGTGTGTGCAAACATTTCCATGTTTGGATATCTTGGAATTTGGTGTTCTTTAGGGGAGTTTATCTCTGGATGTGTGCAAATGTATGTGCATTCATGTGTGCCTGCGTGGAGATCTGAGGTTGGCTGGTAGGGTGGACCTCTGCGCATAATCACATGTGTGTGCAAACATTTCCATGTTTAGATTTCTTGGAATTTGGTTTTCTTTAGGGGAGTTTATCTCTGGATGTGTGCAAATGTATGTGAATTCATGTGTGCCTGCGTGGAGATCTGAGGTTGGCTGGTAGGGTGGACCTCTGCGCATAATCACATGTGTGTGCAAACATTTCCATGTTTTGATATCTTGGAATTTGGTGTTCTTTAGGGGAGTTTATCTCTGGATGTGTGCAAATGTATGTGCATTCATGTGTGCCTGCGTGTAGATCTGAGGTTGGCTGGTAGGGTGGACCTCTGCGCATAATCATATGTGTGTGCAAACATTTCCATGTCTGGATATCTTGGAATTTGGTTGGTTTGTAGGAGTTTATCTGTGGATGTGTGCAAATGTATTTGCATTCATGTGTCCTTGCGTGTAGATCTGAGGTTGGCTGGTAGGGTGGACCTCTGCGCATAATCACGTGTGTGCAAACATTTCCATGTTTGGATATCTTGGAATTTGGTTGATTTGTAGGAATTTATCTGTGGATGTGTGCAAATGTATGTGCATTCATGTGTGCCTGCATGGAGATCTGAGTTTGGCTGGTAGGGTGGACCTCTGCGCATACTCACATGTGTGTGCAAACATTTCCATGTTTGGATATCTTGGAATTTGGTTGATTTGTAGGAATTTATCTGTGGATGTGTGCAAATGTATGTGAATTCATGTGTCCTTGCGTGGAGATCTGAGGTTGGCTGGTAGGGTGGACCTCTGTGCATAATCACATGTGTGTGCAAACATTTCCATGTTTGGATATCTTGGAATTTTGTTGATTTGTAGGAGTTTATCTGTGGATGTGTGCAAATGTATGTTCATTCATGTGTGCCTGCGTGGAAATCTGAGGTTGGCTGGTAGGGTGGACCTCTGCGCATAATCACATGCGTGTGCAAACATTTCCATGTTTAGATTTCTTGTAATTTGTTGTTCTTTAGGGGAGTTGATCTCTGGATGTGTCCAAATATATGTGCATTCATGTGTGCCTGCATGGAGATCTGAGGTTGGCTGGTAGGGTGGACCTCTGTGCATAATCACATGTGTGTGCAAACATTTCCATGTTTGGATTTGGTGGATTTTTGTTTCTGTGGGGGAGTTTATCTCTGGATGTGTGCAAATGTATGTGCATTCATGTGTGCCTGCATGGAGATCTGAGGTTGGCTGGTAGGGTGGACCTCTGTGCATAATCACATGTGTGTGCAAACATTTCCATGTTTAGATTTCTTGGAATTTGGTGTTCTTTAGGGGAGTTTATCTCTGGATGTGTGCAAATGTATGTGCATTCATGTGTGCCTGCATGGAGATCTGAGGTTGGCTGGTAGGGTGGACCTCTGTGCATATTCACATGTGTGTGCAAACATTTCCATGTTTGGATATCTTGGAATTTGGCTGATTTGTAGGAGTTTATCTGTGGATGTGTGCAAATGTCTGTTTATTCATGTGTGCTTGCGTGGAGATCTGAGGTTCGCTGGTAGGGTGGACCTCTGCGCATAATCACATGTGTGTGCAAACATTTCCATTTTTAGATATCTTGGAATTTGGTGTTCTTTAGGGGAGTTTATCTGTGGATGTGTGCAAATGTATGTTCATTCATGTGTGCCTGCGTGGAAATCTGAGGTTGGCTGGTAGGGTGGACCTCTGCGCATAATCACATGTGTGTGCAAACATTTCCATGTTTGGATATCTTGGAATTTGGTTGATTTGTAGGAGTTTATCTGTGGATGTGTGCAAATGTATGTTCATTCATGTGTGCCTGCGTGGAGATCTGAGGTTGGCTGGTAGGGTGGACCTCTGCGCATAATCACATGCGTGTGCAAACATTTCCATGTTTAGATTTCTTGTAATTTGGTGTTCTTTAGGGGAGTTGATCTCTGGATGTGTCCAAATATATGTGCATTCATGTGTGCCTGCATGGAGATCTGAGGTTGGCTGGTAGGGTGGACCTCTGTGCATAATCGCATGTGTGTGCAAACATTTCCATGTTTGGATTTGGTGGATTTTTGTTTCTGTGGGGGAGTTTATCTCTGGATGTGTGCAAATGTATGTGCATTCATGTGTGCCTGCATGGAGATCTGAGGTTGGCTGGTAGGGTGGACCTCTGTGCATAATCACATGTGTGTGCAAACATTTCCATGTTTAGATTTCTTGGAATTTGGTGTTCTTTAGGGGAGTTTATCTCTGGATGTGTGCAAATGTATGTGCATTCATGTGTGCCTGCGTGGAGATCTGAGGTTGGCTGGTAGGTTGGACCTCTGCGCATAATCACATGTGTGTGCAAACATTTCCATGTTTGGATATCTTGGAATTTGGTGTTCTTTAGGGGAGTTTATCTCTGGATGTGTGCAAATGTATGTGCATTCATGTGTGCCTGCGTGGAGATCTGAGGTTGGCTGGTAGGTTGGACCTCTGCGCATAATCACATGTGTGTGCAAACATTTCCATGTTTGGATATCTTGGAATTTGGCTGATTTGTAGGAGTTTATCTGTGGATGTGTGCAAATGTGTGTTTATTCATGTGTGCTTGCGTGGAGATCTGAGGTTCGCTGGTAGGGTGGACCTCTGCGCATAATCACATGTGTGTGCAAACATTTCCATTTTTAGATATCTTGGAATTTGGTGTTCTTTAGGGGAGTTTATCTCTGGATGTGTGCAAATGTATGTGCATTCATGTGTTCTTGCGTGGAGATCTGAGGTTGGCTGATAGGGTGGACCACTGCGCATAATCACATGTGTGTGCACACATTTCCATATTTGGATTTCTTGCAATTTGGTTGATTTGTAGGAGTTTATCTGTGGATGTGTGCAAATGTATGTTCATCCATGTGTCATTGCGTGGAGATCTGAGGTTGGCTGGTAGGGTGGACCTCTGCGCATAATCACATGTGTGTGCAAACATTTCCATGTTTGGATATCTTGGAATTTGGTTGGTTTGTAGGAGTTTATCTGTGGATTCAATTCAATTCAATTCAATTCAATTTTATTTATATAGCGCCAAATCACAACAAATGTCGCCTCAAGGCGCTTCATAGATACAGCGAAAAGCCCAACAATCATATGACCCCCTATGAGCAAGCACTTTGGCGACAGTGGGAAGGAAAAACTCCCTTTTAACAGGAAGAAACCTCCGGCAGAACCAGGCTCAGGGAGGGGCGGCCATCTGCTGCGACCGGTTGGGGTGAGAGAAGGAAGACAGGATAAAGACATGCTGTGGAAGAGAGCATGTCCACAGCATGCAAATGTATGTGCATCCATGTGTCATTGCGTGGAGATCTGAGGTTGGCTGGTAGGGTGGACCTCTGCGCATAATCACATGTGTGTGCAAACATTTCCATGTTTGGATATCTTGGAATTTGGTTGGTTTGTAGGAGTTTATCTGTGGATGTGTGCAAATGTATGTGCATTCATGTGTGCTTGCGTGGAGATCTGAGGTTGGCTGGTAGGGTGGACCTCTGCGCATAATCACATGTGTGTGCAAACATTTCCATGTCTGGATATCTTGGAATTTGGTGTTCTTTAGGGGAGTTTATCTCTGGATGTGTGCAAATGTATGTGCATTCATGTGTTCTTGCGTGGAGATCTGAGGTTGGCTGATACGGTGGACCTCTGCGCATAATCACATGTGTGTGCACACATTTCCATTTTTGGTTTCTTGGAATTTTGTGTTCTTTAGGCGAGTTTATCTTTGGATGTGTGCAAATGTATGTGCATTCATGTGTCATTGCGTGGAGATCTGAGGTTGGCTGGTAGGGTGGACCTCTGCGCATAATCACATGTGTGTGCAAACATTTCCATGTTTGGATATCTTGGAATTTGGTTGGTTTGTAGGAGTTTATCTGTGGATGTGTGCAAATGTATGTGCATTCATGTGTGCTTGCGTGGAGATCTGAGGTTGGCTGGTAGGGTGGACCTCTGCGCATAATCACATGTGTGTGCAAACATTTCCATGTCTGGATATCTTGGAATTTGGTGTTCTTTAGGGGAGTTTATCTCTGGATGTGTGCAAATGTATGTGCATTCATGTGTTCTTGCGTGGAGATCTGAGGTTGGCTGATACGGTGGACCTCTGCGCATAATCACATGTGTGTGCACACATTTCCATTTTTGGTTTCTTGGAATTTTGTGTTCTTTAGGCGAGTTTATCTTTGGATGTGTGCAAATGTATGTGCATTCATGTGTTCTTGCGTGGAGATCTGAGGTTGGCTGATAGGGTGGACCTCTGCGCATAATTACATGTGTGTGCAAACATTTCCATGTTTGGATATCTTGGAATTTGGTTGATTTGTAGGACTTTATCTGTGGATGTGTGCAAATGTATGTGCATTCATGTGTGCCTACATGGAGATCTGAGGTTGGCTGGTAGGGTGGACCTCTGTGCATAATCACATGTGTGTGCAAACATTTCCATGTTTGAATATCTTGGAATTTGGTGTTCTTTAGTGGAGTTTATCTCTGGATGTGTGCAAATGTATGTGCATTCATGTGTGCCTACATGGAGATCTGAGGTTGGCTGGTACGGTGGACCTCTGCGCATAATCACATGTGTGTGCAAACATTTCCATGTTTGAATATCTTGGAATTTGGTGTTCTTTAGGGGAGTTTATCTCTGGATGTGTGCAAATGTATGTGCATTCATGTGTGCCTGCGTGGAGATCTGAGGTTGGCTGGTAGGATGGACCTCTGCGCATATTCACATGTGTGTGCAAACATTTCCATGTTTGGATATCTTGGAATTCAGCTGATTTGTAGGAGTTTATCTCTGGATGTGTGCAAATGTATGTGTATTCATGTGTGCCTGCATGGAGATCTGAGGTTGGCTGGTAGGGTGGACCTCTGCGCATAATCACATGTTCGTGCAAATATTTCCATGTTTGGATTTCTTGGAATTTGGTGTTCTTTAGGGGAGTTTATCTCTGGATGTGTCCAAATATATGTTCATTCATGTGTGCCTGCGTGGAGATCTGAGGTTGGCTGGTAGGTTGGACCTCTGCGCATAATCACATGTGTGTGCAAACATTTCCATGTTTGGATATCTTGGAATTTGGTTGATTTGTAGGAGTTTATCTGTGGATGTGTGCAAATGTATGTGCATTCATGTGTGCCTACATGGAGATCTGAGGTTGGCTGGTAGGGTGGACCTCTGCGCATAATCACATGTGTGTGCAAACATTTCCATGTTTGAATATCTTGGAATTTAGTGTTCTT
The DNA here is from genome assembly GCF_963576455.1 of Neolamprologus multifasciatus. Lineage (NCBI taxonomy): Eukaryota > Metazoa > Chordata > Actinopteri > Cichliformes > Cichlidae > Neolamprologus > Neolamprologus multifasciatus. The sequence goes on along the minus strand of NC_140443.1, from coordinate 36,626,801 downwards.
TAGGGGAGTTTATCTCTGGATGTGTGCAAATGTATGTGCATTCATGTGTGCCTGCGTGGAGATCTGAGGTTGGCTGGTAGGATGGACCTCTGCGCATATTCACATGTGTGTGCAAACATTTCCATGTTTGGATATCTTGGAATTTAGCTGATTTGTAGGAGTTTATCTCTGGATGTGTGCAAATGTATGTGTATTCATGTGTGCCTGCATGGAGATCTGAGGTTGGCTGGTAGGGTGGACCTCTGCGCATAATCACATGTGTGTGCAAATATTTCCATGTTTGGATTTCTTGGAATTTGGTGTTCTTTAGGGGAGTTTATCTCTGGATGTGTCCAAATATATGTTCATTCATGTGTGCCTGCGTGGAGATCTGAGGTTGGCTGGTAGGTTGGACCTCTGCGCATAATCACATGTGTGTGCAAACATTTCCATGTTTGGATATCTTGGAATTTGGTTGATTTGTAGGAGTTTATCTGTGGATGTGTGCAAATGTATGTGCATTCATGTGTGCCTACATGGAGATCTGAGGTTGGCTGGTAGGGTGGACCTCTGCGCATAATCACATGTGTGTGCAAACATTTCCATGTTTGAATATCTTGGAATTTAGCTGATTTGTAGGAGTTTATCTCTGGATGTGTGCAAATGTATGTGTATTCATGTGTGCCTGCATGGAGATCTGAGGTTGGCTGGTAGGGTGGACCTCTGCGCATAATCACATGTATGTGCAAACATTTCCATTTTTAGATATCTTGGAAATTTGTGTTCTTTAGGGGAGTTTATCTCTGGATGTGTGCAAATGTATGTGCATTCATGTGTTCTTGCGTGGAGATCTGAGGTTGGCTGATACGGTGGAACTCTGCGCATAATCACATGTGTGTGCACACATTTCCATATTTGGATTTCTTGCAATTTGGTTGATTTGTAGGAGTTTATCTGTGGATGTGTGCAAATGTATGTTCATCCATGTGTCATTGCGTGGAGATCTGAGGTTGGCTGGTAGGGTGGACCTCTGCGCATAATCACATGTGTGTGCAAACATTTCCATGTTTGGATATCTTGGAATTTGGTTGGTTTGTAGGAGTTTATCTGTGGATTCAATTCAATTCAATTCAATTCAATTTTATTTATATAGCGCCAAATCACAACAAATGTCGCCTCAAGGCGCTTCATAGATACAGCGAAAAGCCCAACAATCATATGACCCCCTATGAGCAAGCACTTTGGCGACAGTGGGAAGGAAAAACTCCCTTTTAACAGGAAGAAACCTCCGGCAGAACCAGGCTCAGGGAGGGGCGGCCATCTGCTGCGACCGGTTGGGGTGAGAGAAGGAAGACAGGATAAAGACATGCTGTGGAAGAGAGCATGTCCACAGCATGCAAATGTATGTGCATCCATGTGTCATTGCGTGGAGATCTGAGGTTGGCTGGTAGGGTGGACCTCTGCGCATAATCACATGTGTGTGCAAACATTTCCATGTTTGGATATCTTGGAATTTGGTTGGTTTGTAGGAGTTTATCTGTGGATGTGTGCAAATGTATGTGCATTCATGTGTGCTTGCGTGGAGATCTGAGGTTGGCTGGTAGGGTGGACCTCTGCGCATAATCACATGTGTGTGCAAACATTTCCATGTCTGGATATCTTGGAATTTGGTGTTCTTTAGGGGAGTTTATCTCTGGATGTGTGCAAATGTATGTGCATTCATGTGTTCTTGCGTGGAGATCTGAGGTTGGCTGATACGGTGGACCTCTGCGCATAATCACATGTGTGTGCACACATTTCCATTTTTGGTTTCTTGGAATTTTGTGTTCTTTAGGCGAGTTTATCTTTGGATGTGTGCAAATGTATGTGCATTCATGTGTGCCTGCGTGGAGATCTGAGGTTGGCTGGTAGGATGGACCTCTGCGCATATTCACATGTGTGTGCAAACATTTCCATGTTTGGATATCTTGGAATTTAGCTGATTTGTAGGAGTTTATCTCTGGATGTGTGCAAATGTATGTGTATTCATGTGTGCCTGCATGGAGATCTGAGGTTGGCTGGTAGGGTGGACCTCTGCGCATAATCACATGTGTGTGCAAATATTTCCATGTTTGGATTTCTTGGAATTTGGTGTTCTTTAGGGGAGTTTATCTCTGGATGTGTCCAAATATATGTTCATTCATGTGTGCCTGCGTGGAGATCTGAGGTTGGCTGGTAGGTTGGACCTCTGCGCATAATCACATGTGTGTGCAAACATTTCCATGTTTGGATATCTTGGAATTTGGTTGATTTGTAGGAGTTTATCTGTGGATGTGTGCAAATGTATGTGCATTCATGTGTGCCTACATGGAGATCTGAGGTTGGCTGGTAGGGTGGACCTCTGCGCATAATCACATGTGTGTGCAAACATTTCCATGTTTGAATATCTTGGAATTTAGTGTTCTTTAGGGGAGTTTATCTCTGGATGTGTGCAAATGTATGTGCATTCATGTGTGCCTGCGTGGAGATCTGAGGTTGGCTGGTAGGATGGACCTCTGCGCATATTCACATGTGTGTGCAAACATTTCCATGTTTGGATATCTTGGAATTTAGCTGATTTGTAGGAGTTTATCTCTGGATGTGTGCAAATGTATGTGTATTCATGTGTGCCTGCATGGAGATCTGAGGTTGGCTGGTAGGGTGGACCTCTGCGCATAATCACATGTGTGTGCAAACATTTCCATTTTTAGATATCTTGGAATTTGGTGTTCTTTAGGGGAGTTTATCTCTGGATGTGTGCAAATGTATGTGCATTCATGTGTTCTTGCGTGGAGATCTGAGGTTGGCTGATACGGTGGAACTCTGCGCATAATCACATGTGTGTGCACACATTTCCATGTTTGGATATCTTGTAATTTGGCTGATTTGTAGGAGTTTATCTCTGGATGTGTGCAAATGTATGTGCATTCATGTGTTCTTGCGTGGAGATCTGAGGTTTGCCGGTAGGGTGGACCTCTGCGCATAATCACACGTGTGTGCAAACATTTCCATTTTTGGTTTCTTGGAATTTTGTGTTCTTTAGGCGAGTTTATCTGTGGGTGTCATCTGCATAGCAGTGAAAATTTATTATATGTCTTCTAATGATGCTGCCTAGGGGAAGCATGTATAATGTAAACAGAATTGGTCCTAGCACTGAACCCTGTGGAGCTCCATAATTAACCTCAGTGTGTGAAGAGGACTCTCCATTTACATCTACAAATTTGAGTCTATTAGATAGATATGATACAAACCACTGCAGCACAGTACCTGTAATACCTACAGCATGTTCTAATCGCTCTAATAGGATATTATGGTCGACAGTATCGAATGCTGCACTAAGGTCTAGCAGGACAAGCACAGAGATGAGTCCACTGTCAGAGGCCATAAGAAGATCATTTGTAACCTTCACTAAAGCTGTTTCTGTGCTGTGATGAGCTCTGAAACCTGACTGAAACTCTTCAAATAAACCATTCCTCTGCAGATGATCTGTTAGCTGTTTGACAACTACTCTTTCAAGGATTTTTGATATGAAAGGAAGGTTGGAGATTGGCCTATAATTAGCTAAGACTGCTGGGTCTAGAGATGGCTTTTTGAGTAAAGGTTTAACTGCAGCCACCTTGAAGGCCTGTGGTACTTAGCCGATTATTAGAGATAGGTTGATCATATATAAGATCGAAGAATTAATCAATGGCAGGACTTCTTTGAGCAGTTTTGTAGGAATGGGGTCTAAAAGACACGTTGATGGTTTGGAGGAAGTAATTATTGAAGTTAACTCAGAAAGATCAATTGGAGAAAGAGAGTCTAACTTAACATCAATGGTACTAAGAGTAGCTGTAGATAATATTACATCTGTGGGATGATTATTGGTAATTTTTTCTCTAATGATAAAAATTTTATTTGTGAAGAAGTTCATGAAGTCATTACTAGTTAACGTTAAAGGGATGGTTGGCTCAAAAGAGCTCTGACTTTTTGTCAGCCTGGCTACAGTGCTGAAGAGAAACCTGGGGTTGTTCTTATTTTCTTCAATCAGTGATGAGTAGTAAGCTGTTCTGGCTTTGCGGAGGGCTTTCTTATAAAGCAACAAACTATTTCTCCAGGCTAAATGATGATCCTCTTAATTTGTGACACGCCATTTCCTCTCCAGATTACGAGTCATCTGCTTTAGGGTACGTGTTTGAGAATTATACCACGGAGTCAGGTACTTCTGATTAGAGACCTTAGTTTTCACTGGAGCTACAGTATCCAGAGTCGTACGTAGTGAGGAGGTGAAATTATTAACAAGATAATCGACCTCTGTTGGGGTAGCGTTCAGATAGCTGCTCTGCTCTGTGTTGGTACAGGGCATTGAAGATGATAACAGTGGGTGGATTATATTCTTAAACTTAGTTACAGCGCTTTCAGAAAGACATCTACTGTGATAAAGTCCACTCTCCACTGCTGTGTAATCAATTATTGTAAATGTAAATGTTATCAGGAAATGATCAGATAGGAGAGGGTTTTCAGGAAACACTGTTAAATGTTCAGTTTCTATGCCATATGTTAAAACAAGATCTAGAGTGTGATTAAAGTGGTGGATGGGATCTTTTACATTTTGACAGAAGCCAATTGAGTCTAGTAACAGATTAAATGCCATGTTGAGGCTGTCATTTTTAGCATCTACATGAATGTTAAAATCACCCACAATAATTATTTCATCTATAAAAAATAAGGCCAGTGTCCTTAGTCTGGTCCACGGCGGTGGGATTCAGTCTGGCGATCTGAACCACCAGTGAGACGTCTGAGGGTGAGAAACACTATTTTGTTTAAAGAAACGTAAAATATGTTTAGACCGGTTTTAGAAGTAGCCAAAATTACTTTGTGACAAATTAAAATACGTTTCAACAAATTAAAATATTTTGACAAAGTAAAATAGGTTTAAGTTCGCCAAAAGGCCAAAAGGAACTGAGATAAAATTGTTTTAAGTATGCCAAAAGTAACTGTGTTTAGACTGGTTTCAGAGGTAGCCGTAAAATATTTTGTGACAAATTAGCACGCAAATGTCTATGTGTGTATGTGTCTGGAAATAAGTTGATTTTACAGCGCAATACGCTGCTGAACTACTTTCATTTTATGTTTTCTATTTTTTTCTTTGCTGAGGCTCACGTACTGGTGACCAGTGTTGGTCAAGTTACTTGAAAAAAGTAATCAGTAACTAATTACCGATTACTTCCCCCAAAAAGTAATCCCGTTACTTTACTGATTATTCATTTTCAAAAGTAATTAATTACTTAGTTACTTAGTTACTTTTAAAAACACGATTCACAACCTGAATAGGTGATAAAGCGATAGATCTTTCAGCCCAATTCTACTTTTTCTGCATAATCATCATACAAAATGTAATCAAATGGAAAAGTCTCTTTTTAAAACTTGTTTTATTAAGTGTGCCTATGCCAAGAGGCACACTTATTACTATTCGTCGGATTTATTATTCTTATTATTATTATTATTATTTTCCTTTTTCCGCCTGAAATTTTGCAGCGAAACTCGCCCCACAGTTTTGAGACAAGGTTCACATATATTATATCATTTTGTGCGGCTGGGTCTGGACTACTATGCTATGACTTTTGGTGTTTATGACTTTTATAGTTTTTTAAATATTTAGAATTTAGTGCAAATTTAGGCCCATTTCTAGGCCCATGAGAAAGATTCAACTTTTGGCCCCATAGAAACAGACTTCATTTGTGGTGTGTTGGCTCTCTCTAGTGGTATGTCGGGGTGGTACGGCCTGTCTACCCGTATTTGGATTACCGTAATGACGACAATATCAACGGCGCGCACAGCGTTGCTGCTTTCAGGAACCATTGGAATTTTTAAGGTTGCGCGAACCATTGAATAGTTACGGTAACCTCAAGGGTGTATGCTTGGTGGAAAACTCCATATCCCACAATTCATAGCACGCCTCTACTGAGTGAAACAATGGCGGCCACCACTTCGTTTAATATATTGCTTTTATTACTGTTTCTAGGTCACAAAATAAACTTTTAAGATTTTTTCAGGCGAGAATGTAGGTGTGTAAACGTCAAATATCTGCTTGTTTTGTCAAAACATCCCATATTAGCAACTTACGATGTTCCTGCTAGCGCGGCTAAGTAGCTAGCGCGGCTAGCGTCTCTTCGCTAAAAAGCACCCGGGCTTGGCTTACAGTGAGGCGGCTGACACTCGTTTCACCACCCGATTGATCGCCAAGAGACTGTTTTTCAGCTGGACTTATTTTTCGTTTATATGGGCCGATAATTCATTTATTAATTTTAGTAACGGTATAAACAGTGAAAGGTGGTTGTCCAGATGCTGGTCGATGTGGGAAAAATAACTGAGTTGTTTGGTGGTGGCTAACGCGGAGCTCCAACAAAGGGGGGCAGCTAGCCCTGACAGAAAGGACATGTGGGGAAAGACACATACGAGGCGGCCGCCGATCGACCGGTGGTGGCTAACGCGGAGCTCAATCGTGGATAAGGGAAACCGAAGGCAGGAGAAGCAGGCGGCTGCCGGTCGGAGCGTGAGGTGAACTGAATTTCAGGTAAGAAGTTATGAGCTGCACTCTATTTGGGTCAGATATAAACCGAGTTTAGGTGTAGTTTATTTGTAGCACGACGGAGTTTCTATACAGCTGTGTGCTCGCTAAGTTACTGATGTTGAACTTTATGACAGCCTCTCCTGTCATTCTCTCGCTTGTTGAAACTTCAGTCATGAAACTGATCAACGATCGGCTTTTCTCTCTTGTTTGTTTATCGCGCTAAACAACAGCAGCACGTTTAAGGTTGATCAGCTGTTGTTAGAATTCCTTTGATTTTAATTTCTAGTATCAGCTGATGTTTGCTGGAGCCACAGCTGAAAAAAAGAGCTGGTCCAAACCAGGAGATGTCCTTACTGAATCATCAGAGCTGAACTGGTGATGGAGAAACAGGTTTACCTTTTAGGTGACATGAATGAGTTGAAGTTATGAACTGTTTCTGAGAGACAAATGACACCAGGATCCTTTTCTAAGTAGCTGACAGCTGGTAACTGTGCAGGGGCGGATCTAGCAAAGCTTTTGCCAGGGGGCCAGGTAGGGCATTAACAGGGAGAGGGGGGCACAAAGAAATACTTTTCTTTCTTACTCTCATATAAAATATTTAGCTTTTATTAAATAGTTATCTGAATCTTACAACCAAACTTTGTATAATAATACACAAGATTGGCTGTAGGCCATTGTTAATCATCCAGAACACTGTGTAAAAATAACAAAAAGTGAATGCAAAAGTGCACAAATATTTATTTTACGTGTTTGATGTGTTTGGCGGGGCGTGGTCTGCAGTGCCGCTGCAGGGGAGGTGGACCCACCTGAGCGGCATCTGCAATCACGCCTCTCAGGCGTAAAGTCTGTGCTCTCTCGGCTGTTTTTTTTTGGTGTGTGTCGGGCTGTGAGATGAAAAGCTACAGCCAGCTGTGTGGGTACAGCAACCATGTGTGAAAAGTGGTCAATAAAGTAATGCTACAAAGCGTGTTCATGCAAACATTGTCGGGTCTGCCGTGGTACAATGGGACTTCTGCTCATGAACCTCTGTGCACAGCGTCTGCAGATCGGGGCTGTACGAAGTCACCTCATCTTTACACAAAACTGTAAGCTGCCATCTGTGAGGCGCGAGCGGTGTTTGTTTTTACCATAGTTCATGGTGGAGAATGGCTGCTCTGCTGAGTTTTGCTCTCTGTAGCCATATGAATGGCAAACGACACTGATTTGCAGTGGCATAGGCACACTTAAAATTTCTTCTGAAATTTTCGCTTTCTAGTTAGTTTTAATCTTTTAACTTTATGCATCAAGCAAAAATGTAATTATCTGCAACATTCTCTGACTGGAAGAAATTTGTTTAACATTTAAACCTATTTTCTGCACATTCCAGCACTTTTTTTTCTTTCTTTTTTGGTGTTTACACTCACTCTTTCAAATAGATGCAAGTAAAACACAGCAGAAAATAAATAAAGTCAAAGACTAGCGGTCCTTTTGCTCTATTTTTACCTGTAAAGCAGGAGTAGGGTAGGCAGAGGTTTACCCTGGTGCAGGTGTGCCGCAGTGGTCACACGTTCGTGACAGCTGTTGTCACGAACATCGCGCTCGCTTACGTCACTGTCATGAGACATTATCGCAAAAAAAAATCACGGTTTTAATAACGCAGTAACGCAGCGTTCCTTACAAGTAACGTGTTACTGCCCATCTCTGCTTTTGACAAAGGAGAACGGTTGAGTTTCATCTCATAAAACTGATACCGCTTCACCTGTAGGGTGAAGTCGAAGGCCATATCAGTAAACCACTGTGAAGTCAAGCGTGCCAGCGACGGCCCAGCAAAATCTTTGACAATGGGGACTAAACAAGCAAAATTAACACCTGATGAGGAATGGTTAGAAAAACAACAAACCGGAGCAGGTAGAATAAGTGCAAATAGGTGGAGAAATCCACGAAAAGCTAAAAACCGCAGCTGGGAAGAGAAATGCAATCCCTCAGCTGTTACCCAGCTGAGACCTGCACTGAAACAAGAAATTACATTAACAAAACGACCCGACTGAATACATATAAATACAAAAGGGAAAAAATAGGAAAAATAAAAGGCTAAATTAAATTAGAGCCTAACTGTAATGTATTCAAACTGATAATAGGAAGGATAACAACCTGTAAACTGGTATTAACAATGAAGCATGCCCAGAATGAATAGAATGAATGAAAGCAGATAATTCACACAAACACATATTAAATAAAATAGAGAGATGCATCAGGTATATTAAGGCTGTGTCATTGTTCAGCCAAGGAAAGTGTGTGAAAAGGAAAATGTCTCCAGCTTGGGTGAAACTGCAGATCACCCGCAGCCCTTGGTGGATACAAAATAAAATATAAATAAAATATTGTAATATACTATTGCTGTTATATAAAAAGATAATAGCATTAATAATGAAATAATATTAATATGAAGAGGCACCTTAGTCAGTTATGATGTGAGGTGGATAACTGTTAAAAGCAGTCTGCATTAAGCTTAAGGTTTGCTCAAGTTCAGTACAATGACATATGAGATGAAGAAAATAAAGAAAATACATCAACTAATTAAGTGCATAGAGGCACTTGACCTGCTTAAAAACCTGTCATCCTAGATGAGACATTGCTGAGATATAGAGCAAACCTATACTAACAACTAATAAGCTAAACCCTGTATACAACAGCTAAAGCTACATAATTGAGAAGCTGAATTAAATATGTGGTCACTGCTAAGCTGATGAGCAAGTAACACGTTTTTTAGAGCAGGAGCTGCATGAGAGCTCAAACATGCAGCTGTCTGTGAGCTCAGGTTTTTCCCTCATACTTTGGATTTGGTTTTGAAAGCAGCCTTTTTTTTCATCCTGACTCATGTGTGTAAAGCGTTCATGCTGTCAGCAACTTGCTTTTTGTTTTGTTTTGTTGGTTTGAAAAATAAGTAAATTTGTGATCACACTCGTGGATCACAGTGTGATCACATAGGCATATGATTTACTAATGCAGATGAAGTTATTCTAAAGTTCAAGGAGAACAAAGAAGAACAGCATCTTCAGTTGTGTCTTGACTGTTGTTCTCTGTGTAGTGTGCTGAGTTTTTGTTTTTTTGTTTTTTTGTTTTTTTTGACGTGTTGCTTGAGTGAGGAGTACTGTGACTTCTGAAGTGGCTCTCACCATGCGACCTTGATGATGATAAGTTCAGCTGAGAGCTGGGTTGTCTGCTTTGCTTTAGGTGATAAATCAGAAAAGTTAAAACCTAGGTTCTTATCTTGAGGAAAAAAACAAAAAACAAAAGGAGGTTTTGTGTTTCTCAGCCAAGAACAACTACAATTTCATTTTCTGTTTTTGAGAAAGGAAAATTTAAATAATAATAATAATAAAATAAACAAAGAGTGATGTTTTGTTTAAGTAGTGAAGAAAGCTAATACTGCAAAATACCGTCTAGTGCATGATCTGCGAGCAATAAATGAAATCACTGAAATGATGCCACCAGTAGTAGCAAATCCCCACCCTATACTGAATCAAGTCACTCCAAAAGAACAATGGTTCTTAGTGATAGACTTATCAAACGCTTTTTTCTCAGTGCCTTTACACCCCGACTCACAACACCTGTTTGGCTTCACTTTTGAGGGACAAAGTCTTCACCTGAAGGCAGGAAGCTACTAAACAAAAGAAAAGAAGCCATACAAAATGCGCCACAGCCACAAACTAAGCATTCACGTTCTTTCTAACTGTCAGTGAGCCTGAGTTATGACCTTGGCTCCCTGTTTTTCTGCATCCGACAAAAAGTGGGGGTGAAGCTCCCGTGGAATGTGCTCTGTTGTCTCTACTATCAGAAAAAAAAGGCCCTGACTCTCTGAACACAATATTCTCTTCATGACTTAGCAGTATGAAATGTCATGAAACAGTATAACTCACTCACAGTAAGTCAGCAGTATAGGATAATACAAACTTATCTAATGAATCTAATGATTTTCACTTTCTTTTAACTCAGAAGTATGACGCAAACTAAAACTACATACTGATTACACAAGAAGTATGATGTGGCCTACAGCAGTATCTGTTGTCATTTTGATTACAGGTATAATGTAATATATAACAGCATAATAATCTCACAACTGCTACAAGCACATTTACCCTTCTTAACACACGTGAAACAAAGGCAGCTGTTAAGAAAATGCCCTTTTGGGTGAGACAGGCCTACAGGTCCTGCATGCAAGCGTACCAACACACATACATGCAATGAGGAACAGTTTACACTATAGCACACACTATACATGCGCCTATATCTCCCATTGGTGTTAAAGCAGGGAAAACTTAACAGAGTTTTGTTATCAAATGCTGAATTTATCCACTGCTGACATTTAACTCTTCAGCTTGACAATAGGTGAAACGTTTGTGAAAACAGAGAAGGATAAAATAAAGACAGAGAGAGTCTGGTATGACCAAGCAGTAATCAGACAACAAATTTAGTTGGTGATACAATAAATTGTGAGATGGTTTCTGTTTGATTGATGCAGCACAAGTAATTTACTGTATGAAGGAAATTCTCTTTTGTGATAATATTTTGAACGTGCATTTCTGTTGACCTGTCAACTTAGCGCATTATAAGCTGATATGCAAATTTGCTGGTTGATACTAGATTTGAAAAAATGACTGGATTATAAAATAAGTGAATAAGATGTAACAGAGGGTTGAAATTAGTTTCTTATTTCCAGTGTGTGGAGGAAGGTTTTATCATGGCACACATATGTTTACATGGGAGGAAACTCCTTATGTGATGCAACATTTAGCAATTTGCAAATGTCCAGCACATCAGAAGGATGACTCCGAAGTTACAAAGGGAAACAATTTTGCTGACAAAGTTGCAAAATCAGCAGCCATAGCAACCACAATCTTATTAACAACTCATGAAAACCACACCATTCCACTATCTATACTGCAAGATGAAAAAAAAGCAGCACCGCCAAAAGAACAAAAACAATGGCTAAAACACAGAGCAGATGACATAATGAAAATAGCAGGAAAGCCCATTCTTCCCAAATCATTACACAAAACAGCCGCTCTAGTGAGCCATGGTTTTGAGCCATGGGTCATCGGGAGGGATGATCTGAGGGATGGTCTTTATAATAAACCAACAATTCTACACTTTAAATTTTGAAACTTCAGCAAAAGAATATGTGAGAACATGTATGACCTGCCAAAAACACATTTCATTCCAACATATGGAATTCCTACTCTGATAAGATCAGATAATGGAACCATTTTGTAAATGATGTGATCAGCAAAGTATCTGAAACACTAGGTTTCAGTTTAAAACATCATTGTGCCTACCATCCACAGAGTGCAGGATTAGTGGAGAGAACAAATGGCACTATAAAACAAAGGCTCAGGAAAACAGTGGAAGAAACTGGCAGACCATGGCCAGAATGTGTAGGCCTAGTCAAGATGTGGATGAGAATAACACAAGGAAATAACAAACTGTCCCCATTTGAAATTATACATGGGTGACCTTTTCCATTGCCAGTTACTAGCGAGCCACTAGATAAATCAATCTGTGAAACCACTCTGGCGGATTGGATGACTCGATTGTTGATAAACAGAGAAGTTGTTTTGAACAATAAACTGTCGCAAGACTCTTTTTCTATTTCCTGCAGGTTGAAGCCAGGTGATTGGATCCATGTCCGAGTACTCCGAAGAAAAATTGGAGCTCGCCACGGTGGGAGGGTCCAGACCAAGTGCTTCTGACCACTCCAACTGCCTGCAAAATAGTGGAGAGACCCTCCTGGATACATCAGAGCCACTGCAAAAAGGTTGAGGTCCCAGAGGATTCCACTTCCTCTACAGAAGTCAACGAGTAAGGAAAGTTTCACCCTCACTTGGTTGCTTCAGTGGTGAGGGGGAAGTGCTGATTGAGCATTGCTCGCACTTCCACCTCCAGCCATTGGCCAACTCTAGGGCAACCAAGCAGTAGGGTGTGATGGACCTGTACGCAGCCATGGGAAGGTGGACCCACTTGGTTACCTTGACTACGATGCTCACCCTTACAGGACCCCAGCTGATGCCAACAACAGCTGAACCATGACGCAGACAGAAAAGATTGACGAGACAAACCCATCTATTATTTACACTCTTCACGTCAACCTTCTAGGAGGGTTACAACAAAAGAAAATCACTGTTGAAGACGTTGTACTTGATAAAGGAGCATGTGATCAACTTTTCTGGACCAACTTCAATGTAACAAACCGGAAAACATCCATCCATTTCCCAGTGTTCTTGGACCAAACTCCAGGGAAGAACTACTCCATGTGCTATAAACAAAACAAAGGTAACAGGCCGCTTGGAAACACCACCAACTGCAACCGGACCGCTGGAGGAGGAGAGGGTGCCCCTGTGAAAATGACTGGACCATCTAAAGGCACATACTGGGTGCAAGGAATGGCCTGGCTATGTGGAAAACGGGCATATTTCATACTGCCCCCAGGCTGGACAGGAACATGTGCTCCTATATTCCTGTCAGACCACACTTTCAGGATGACCGCAGTGAACACCACTTCTACAGCACGCCGGAAAAGAACATCAACGTTCCCTAGACTTCAACCACATGACCCGATATGGGGAAGCGACCTACCCAAGGAATTCAAATTATGGACTACCGGACAGAAAGTACTCCATTCATTGTTTCCCTGGGTGGGAACCGGAAAAAACATGCTGAGGATTGAAAGTCTGGATTACCGTTTTGGACTCTTTTTGAGCGCTTCGTGCAAAATCAACGAACAGCAGAACCAGGAAATTGAGGCATTACGGATCGCAGTGATGCAACATCGAGTAGCTCTGGACTTGATACTAGCAGAGAAAGGGGGACTTTGCGTCCTCTTCAACAACACCTGCTGCACTTACATACCAAACAATGTACACTCATCAAACATGACTGACGCCCTGAACGCCTTGAAACAGATCCAGCAGGCCCGAAATCAGGACTACGTAAGTGATACAAGTGACTGGTTTTCTTGGCTTTCCACTGGCTCCTGGCTACCTCTAAAAGACTACTCATTGGAATTGGAACATTTACCAACCCTAACCCTAACGCGTGCATCACTGTGAACATGCAAAGTGTAGCTCGTGGCCTCGTTCATGTTTCAGCTGCTTGAAGTGAAAGCATGTCTGCCCAGAGAGGAGACCAAAAAGAAGAAGAAGAAGTGACTGGAGCACCAGGGATCAAACCACCGACCTTTCTGTTGTCAGGTGACCTGCTCCACCTCCTGAGCCCCACTTCTCATGACAAATGACTCACTTTTCCCTTTCTTTTATTCTCACTGACACTTGAGGATTCATCATGTTTGATCAGAGGTTTTCTTATCACGTCTCTGTTCTGTGTTATGCACAGATTACACAACACTGACAAAATTTTGGGGAGTCTGTGTAAACAGTGTTTCTGTGATGACCGCAGCTCACTGTCCTGATCATTCCCTCTGTTACCGTCCTCCCTGTTAAACATGTGCTCTTTGCTGTGTGTGATATTAGCATGAGCTTTGCTCCAGTTTATCACCGGGTCCTATCATGCTCTGCAGCTCTGTGGGTCAAACTGAAAACACTTTGTAGGTGTTGTTTCCTGAGCTGCTGCTTATTCTGAAGCCACAGGATGTGCCAAGGCTCAGGGAGGGGCAGCCATGTGACCAGTTTGGCTGAGAGAAAGAAGACATAAAAGATGTGCTGTGGCTGACCTTTGAACTGGCGTGACATGCAGCTATGCAGGTTAGCATCATGCTGGTCCACTCTCCCAGCCAGCTGTTGGCGGTAATGCACCACCAACTGCCAATAAAACGACAAAGAAGAACAAGCTATGTGGGTGTGCGGGTTGATAGGTTACTATCTTGGGAGCTTGCTGAGTGGATGAGTGAGTAAAAGAAGACGGCTTTGTCAAAAGTACTTATAAAGTTATAAAGAGTGGAAATCTGAAGAGCTACTATGAAATCATACATAAGAACTTCAACCAAAGCTGTCGGCCTGGGTCTGACGGTAGAACAAGAAGAATAAATGAAGTGAGGTATGAGCGAGCTACACGGCTGATAACACAGTCTGTGACAGCACAACAGCATACGAGTGTTCACTGTGAGCACGGTGGATTTTAGGAGAACACAAAAAGACTTTCACTGACTGGAAAATGATAAAGAGTGAATGGAAGCTGCAGCAGAAACACTTTTTAGTTTGGAAGAGAAACAATGTAACACTTTTAGATGGAAACAAACAAAGTAAAGTGCAACAATTTGCCTTAAATCAAAAAGAAATTAAATCCTTACTAAAACTATAAACATTTGAACCGTTTGATACTGAAAAATAAAATTAAATAAACTCAATAAATAATCAAAATGAATTCAAACTGATCAGCAACATTAACTCAGGAGCACAATATATGAAACACTTTAACCTACAAAACAAAAATGAATAAAACAGTTTGTGCTGATTTGTTTCTTTGATCAAAATAACAAAGTCAGCATTAATGGCTCCGACGAGCACGTTTTGCAGTGCACAGCTTTTCAAAGCAGGTTTGAAGCAGGATCCTGCAGCTCTCAGCTCCTGCTCAGTGTTTAGCTGGGACCTGGACTTGGTCTGCAGCAACAGCAGAGAAGCCAGTCTCACAAAGATGAGACTAAAGGAAGAAGAACGCCCACAGCCTTCTTCCCTCAGAGTGGATACTGCTTCTCTACACTCAGCCAGAATCCACTCAGTGTCTGTGATGTGAACTGCAGTCTCAGTGTGGAGTCAGACGTCACGTCAATGAACTGGTTCTGCTCTGCAAAGCTGGAACCAGTTGGAGCTGGTGCTTTGAAAGCATCTCTCACCCAGTCATGCTGGGAACTGTTTTCATGGAAGTCCTTTTTAAAGTATCCCATCAGTGATGAAATATGCTGCTTGATATATGGAGTCACTGAGGCGGCATCATCGTCAGTAGTGTCAACAAATTCATGCAGGTTCTCCAACGAATCTGTGTTTCCTTCATCGAGTCTCCTGCCCCACACTGCAAGCTTTCCAGTGACAGAGCTGGTCTTGTGACCTGAGGGAGGTTTTTATCTTTCCCTTGAAGCTGTAGATTTACTTCATTTCCAAATATGTCACTCAGGTAGGCCAGTTTTGCCAGGAATCTCTCATCACTAACTCTGCAACTTCATACTTGTGCTCCTGCTCCAAAAACATTTCATCTGCTCTCTGAGCTCAAAAACTCGGGACAAGACTTTTCCTGGTGACAGCCGCCTGGCTTCACTGTGAAACAGCACAGCTTGATGTTCGGCTCCATCTCCTCACAGACAGCAGAGACACTCTTGTTTTTAGTGGTCTGGTCTTTATAAAACCGACTACACCAATAATTTCAGTCATAACCTCACTGAATTCAGAGGAAAGCTGCTCTCAGTGTGAAAACACTCCAGCAGAGGGCGCTGTTAAGTCCTTATTGTAACACAGTTACTGTGTGCAGTTATACTTCATACAGAATCTGCACTTATTTCCATCAGACATGCTGTCAGTAAATGATTGGTTTCTATTGATTCTACTTCCTGTTGACTAGTTTGATGACAGTGAAACAATCACAGCTGATTGTGTGATGATGTAAACTGTCACTGTTACATTCAGTGTGTGTGACATAATGTTAGTGCAGGGCTGATAACAGCCTGGTTCTGTTAGAAACACATGAACGTGTCCATAGATCAGTGTGTGTTTAACATGAGAGCTTCAGCCCTGCTGATGTGTTCAATAAAGACATGTAGGAAAACTGATGAGACTCTGAAATAACTCTTTACATTTATAATGTAACTCTGCATCAAAAGAACAACAAAGGATCCCAGACAGGTTTATGTGAACAAAGACGATTCTGATGTTTCTGTGTTTCTAACAGTTTGACATTATTAGTAAACAGACTGCAGTGAACAGGATTTATAAAGAGCTTATATATAAAGATATGACAGCTGTTTGACAAGTTTATCACTGTGTGTTTGGACCTGATCAGTCCAGCTGTTTACTTGAAATATGTTCATTTACCTGTTCTGTTATATTTATGTTCTTGTCTCTGTTGAAAACACATTTTTAATGTCCCTCAGATTTTTCTCCCAGATGAATAAATATAAAACTGACACAAACTGACTGCAGCTACTTTTTGTCCTTTCTGTCAAAAACCTTCATGTGACTCATGAGAGACACGTTTCAGCTGTTTGTGACAGATCAGAGGCCAACAAGTCATTTATAACACTTTCCATCATTGTTTAGCACAAACACATGTTGACACAGCAGCGGGGCCGCAGTGAGAGTCAGAGCGAGGAGATCAAAACTCCTGTTTGACCACAGCCTCAGTTTGTTCCTGCACTTCAAACACTTCCTGTTGTTGACTGGGTGGAGTCAGGAAGCCAGCGAGGCCCTGCAGGACTGAGACTGCAGACTGGGACGTGCTCTGTGATGGAGATCAACAGCATCACTGACTGTTTCTGTGAGGACACCATCATCCCAGCAGGGCTGTTTCCCAACAACAAGCCCTGGACCATCAGAGACCTGAAGCTGCTGCTGAATGAAAGAAGAGGATCTTCAGGTCTGGAACAAGGACGAGCTGAGAGTGTTAATAACGTTACTAATGTTCAGCTACACTTTACTAGGTCACATCTGTGACACACGTCACTTAAATAAAGAAGGAAATATTGGCTCTGTTTTATCTGCTGGGCCCAAAAGTGACTCCCCGTATTTAAACTGCTATGAATAACTTGTTGGTCTATAATATGTGAAACATGTGTCAAATGTCTCCATCATGAAAGATATCAGGTCATCTTGAGCCACAAAAACATTCCTATCATGAGGTAGAAGCTGGAATCAGTTTGTTGCAGACGTTTATATATCCGATATTTATCCAGTTAAAAGTTGAAATTCAAAAATGTCTTTTCAAGAGTTGTCTGTCCAAGAGGAGCAGAAACTGCAACAAATATAACAACAGTTATTTAAGGCTGTTTTAAATGGCCACAAAGGAGCAGATTGGTTATAATGCAGCTGCTTCAGAGGAATAAAGATGAAACACTGTTTTTATTTCATGTGTAACACCTTTCAATAATGTGTTGACTAAAGTCTATTGACCAGTATAAGTAAAGACATCACACACACACATGGAAACACTGAAACCTGTTTTTGGTGCAGCAGCGGTCCCAGCTGCTCGCCTTTATCTAGACTGGGTCGGCTGCTTATCTCAATATAATCAATGTTTAAAGTTTTGTTCTCAGTGTTTCTGTGTTGCTTCGTATAGGATCTCCCAGCATCATCACTGTGCTGTCCAATCATTGTGTGCTAGGTTACCCTTATAGTGCAATGTGTGTTTGCACAAAGAGAAGCATGTGTGTCAAATATAAATAAGCACAGAACAGAAAAAGCTGCTTGTTTCTTCTATTTAGAGTCAAGTGAGTGTTTTGTGTCTTTGTTTGAGGCCTAATGTCAAGCAGAGGTGTGTGTAACTGGACTGGTCTGTTATATGTGTGAAATGTGTGCTTCTCTTCAGCATCATCTTTGTCACTGCTGATTCCTTTGTGTCATCATTTGTTGAGAAGAGAGAACAGTTATAACGGAGGAGCAAAAGGAAGCCCTGAAATCTGCATCCAACAAGGAACTGTTGGCTCACCAGTGATCCCAGCAGAGCCACTGGTTTGGCTCCAGTTGTTCTAGATTCAATGATGTTGTTGCTACAGATACATGTTAGCATCTTTATTGTAGTAAAGTCTTGTAATGTGAAGATAGAAACAAGGCAGGAAACAGCTCCATGATCTGATCTTAATGATGTTGTTTTTATTTGTGTCTTTCAGAACTGGATTGGAAACTATCAAAGGTCTAAAAACAGCCTCAACCCTCCCAAAGAGCAAACTTTACACACGTCATCTTTCAGCTACAATCTTTGTTGCAGGGATCTTCTGCCAAACAAGGCTGAGAGAAGATTTCTTACAGCTGTCATGTTGATGCTGTTTCAATCTTTGGGCAAACACACTCATATATTAGGGCTGATATCAGGGCTGCACAAGTTCTTTGTGTTTGTGATCATGAATAATAGAAGTGTGCCTGTTGAACATCATGTTTGCTACATTATAATATGTCCTGTTATTGTTCTGTATTATATTCAGCTTTCAGCATCCTTTCCCAGCCCCCTGTTACACCATCCATACAAAGCCAATCTGACTGTGAGCCAATGTGTTTGATAGTTTGTGTTGGATCAATAGACTGTTTCCTACCACGGTGCTAATGTGTGACTAACAAGGCTCATGGTCTCCAGCAGACAAGCGCCTGGAATGAGGTGAGCTGAGTGTTGCTTTGGTGGGTCTATGCCCACGTCATGCCATCAGGATTCATATTGGCAATAGTTCATATCTCTGTTCTTTAGCCTTCATCACAAAGCTGTGAAGGAAAAACAATCCAAACATCTAACAGGATTTGATGGATGCAAAGTCCACTGAGCTCTTTGTCATTTAGAAACTTGTCCAACCAACAACAGCACAGATGAAAAACACAGTGACAGTTAAAGGATTTTGTCATATATGAGCATAGATTACTTTCATATAGATTTTCAATGCAGGCTTTTGGTGAGCCGCTGGGTTCTGTTTAATAATCATCTCAGCATTTTACAATAGAATAGCTCTTTATTAGCTCTTCATTTATTGTTATTGGACATGAAACAAGGAAGCTGTGTTTCTCATTTGATGTTAGTTTCATGTTCATCAGGATCATTTTCTAAAGAGCTGATATTGAGACCATTTACTGCACTGGCTGCACATCCTGTCTATATTTCTCTGTATGTGCTGTGTTTGTCTTTTCATATTTCTCCATATTGACACAAACAGTGAACAGCAGTAGATATACTCTTAATCTGTTTGTATGCCCAGTGAAAGACAGTGTTGGGAAGGTTACTTTTAAAATGTATTCCATTACAGATTACAGAATACATGCCCCAAAATGTATTCTGTAACGTATTCCCTTATGTTACTCAATGAGAGTAACGTATTCTGAATACTTTGGATTACTTAATATATTATCATGCTTTTTACAACTACATGAATGTACTATTGCTTTGTGATGTATTACTATTACTGAAGGTCCACGGCTCCGAACCGTAGTAAAGGGACCTCTGACTAATACGTCGGGTTCGTAGCTGAAAACTAGCTTTACTTTGTTGTCTGGGTCAACTTTGCTAGCCAGAGACAGAGAGAGGCGTTGAAAGGCTGCTGCAACGGAACTTATTGTTTCGGAGGAAAACACGAACACGGTGTACAGTCGAGTCTTAATAGCTTACTTACAGCTGGGCTCGTTAGGCTCTCTGTTTGGCTGCAGTGGTTATTATTATATTTACATGCTTCCAGCTCCCATTTCTGCTCGATGACAGCTCATACTTTTTCCACTCTCCTTTTTCTCCCTCCCTCGCTCACAGACACATAATGGGTATAGCAGTCCATTCTCCCTGCAGCACGGACTACACTGCCCATGAGGTATTGTGAAGTTACAATTCTTTTCTGTAAAAAAGCATTTTTATTTTTGTATATAAATAAATAAATGTTGATGTTGTGCGATGGGATTGTGTGCTTCAATTTAACTTGTAATGTGCCAAATCACTACAACAGGCGGCTCAAGGCAATGCCGTCCAGAGTAAGGATCTTGTTAGCCAGTTTGTTCACAGTGTTTCTAAGATTTTTACACCCCGTTACAATAACCTCAGTTTTATCTGAACTTAGAAGTAGAAAATTAAAGCTCATTATGTGTCTAAGACATCCCGGCAGTTTAACCAATAAAAGTGGGTATCATCTGCATAGCAGTGAAAATGTATGCTATGTCTTCTAAAGCACGTATAATGTAAAAGAACTGGTCTTTGCACAGAAGCCTGTGGAGCTTCATAATTAACCTCAGTGTGTGAAGAGGACTCTCCATTTAATAATAGCTGTAATAAAATGTTATCACCAACAGTGTTAAACGCTGCACTTCGGTCTAGCAGGGAAGATTTCAACTTTTCAATATCAATGAAGGCTGAATACTGATTAGATTAATGTCTGATGATCTTTTCTGTGCTTCTTCAAGTTTGTAACACCGAACATATTAAAGGATGATATAAGGTTCACAGGAAGAGTTTAATTTGACACACATTTACTATTTTTCTTCATACTCTTTCTTTTTTGACATGTTTAATATGATTACTATCAGAGGAGAAAATAAACCTTGAGTAGTTTAAAAACTTTTCATTTAATCAAACTGTAATGTTGTTGAACTCTGACGGACGTGTCTTTTAATCTTGTCAACAAATCCTTAATCATCTAAATGTGCCATTTATCATCTTGTAAAATGTTCCCTCTGCTTCTGTTGCACATCTCCCCTGACACTCTCTGCTTCACCTGTCCTGTGCAGCTGGTCCAACCCCTGCCTCCTTAAACTGGTGTGTTTAAATCTCTTTACCTCTGTTGTGAACTTCACACAAAGTTTGTGTTAACAAAATACACACTCACGAGACAAAATAAAAACAGACTGCTCAAACCAAAAGCTGTCACGATTGGGCGGACTACGCACGGTAATTCGGCGTGCCCGTGTGGCGTGCTGGCTAGACCCAAACGCGGGGAAGGCTAGCGATGGGTTGGAACAGACACGCAGTTAATCTAGTAACGATCAGTGCACGAAGCGTGGCTTCAGACTGGCGTTACAGAAAAAGAATCGAGAGGAAAAACACTCACGGTTGCTGAATCAGACGGACACTGACGTCGGCAAAGAGTTGGAGCTTCTGACATGAGGAGAACGATGTCTGAGCGGCGAACAGGTGGGTGGCGTCTCTCTTTTAAACCCGGCCCCGTGATCAGCTGGCGATCAGCTGATCACCGGCTGACAGGACCCCCCCCCTGACGACCGGCACCCGACGGTCCAGGACGGCGGCGACAGAAATCCGAGATGAGGGAGGGATCCAAGACGAAGCGGGACGGCACCCAGGAGCGCTCCTCAGGACCGTAGCCAGCCCAGTCCACCAGATACTGGACCCCCTGACCCTGGGGACGGGAATCCAAGATCCGCCGGACAGTGTAGACAGGACCCCCATCGACGAACCTGGGCGGGGGCGGGGCCGGGGAGGGGGGCGCCAGCGAGGAAGTAACGCGCCACTTAAGCTGCGAGACGTGGAAAACCGGATGGACCTTCATGGCGGGCGGAAGCCGGAGACGGTAAGTCACGGGGTTGAGCCGGGCAGTGATCTCGTACGGACCAACGAATCTGGGAGTGAGCTTCCTGGACTCGGTGCGGAGCCTCAGGTGCCTCGTGGAGAGCCAGACGCGATCCCCTGGCTGAAAAGGATGACCCGGGCGATGGCGGCGACGATGCTGCTGGGCGTACAGAGCGTTGGCTCGGGTAATGGCCGCCCGCGCCTTGATCCAGGCCTGACGACAGCGGCGGACCATCTGTTCAGCAGCAGGCACGTCGACCTCCACCTCCTGATGGCCGAAGATAGGAGGATGGAAACCATAATAGGTTTCAAAGGGCGAGAGACTGGTGGCAGAAGAGACGTGAAGGTTATGAGACAGCTCAGCCCACAGCAGGTAACGAGGCCAAAGCGACGGTTGGGCAGAGACGAAGCACCTCAAGAAGCGCCCCAGCTGTTGATTGGTCCGTTCAACCTGCCCATTGGTCTGCGGGTGATAGCCGGACGAGAGGCTGGGAGAGGCTCCAATCAGGCGGCAAAAGGCCTTCCAGAACCTGGTGGTGAACTGGGGCCCCCGGTCGGAGACAATGTCCTTGGGGAACCCGTGAAGCCGGACGACATGGTCCAAGAAGAGCTCGGCCGTCCGTTTGGCAGAAGGGAGGCCAGCCAGGGCGACCAGGTGCACTGCCTTCGAAAACCGGTCTACAAAGGTGAGGATGGTGTCAAGACCGCCCACGGATGGGAGGCCGGTAACAAAGTCAAGGCCGACATGGGACCAGGGACGTCCCGGCACAGGGAGAGGGTGAAGGTCGCCAGTGGGAGGCTGAGTGGAGGACTTGGCCCGAGCACAGGTGTCACAGGCGGAAACGAATTCACGGACGTCCCGGGCCATGGAGGACCACCAGAAGGCACGACGGAGGAGTTGCAGGGTCCTGTCAGGCCCCGGGTGACCAGAGAGCGGGGAGGAGTGAGCCCAGAGCAAGGCCTCCTGACGGCACCGGGAAGGTACATAGAGCCTCCCAGCAGGGGTGTCAGGCGGAGGCGGTTCGGCGGTCAGGGCATCCCGGATGGAGTCCTCCAGGGGCCACCGAAGGGGGGCAGCGAAGCACTGAGAAGGTAGGATAGGTCCAGGGTCTGACGTGAGGCCATCCTGGGCGAACTGTCTGGAGAGAGCGTCTGCCTTAGCGTTCTTGGAACCAGGGCGGTAGGCGAGGTGGAAATTGTAAGGCTCAAAGAACAGGGCCCAACGGGCCTGCCTTGGGTTGAGCTGCTTGGCAGACCGAATATGGATCAAGTTCTGGTGATCAGTCCAGATCAGAAAAGGGTCTTTCGTCCCCAGGAGCCAATGCCGCCACTCTTCTAAGGCCCACTTGATGGCCAGGAGTTCTCGGTCCCCAACTCTGTACCGTTGCTGCGTGGGTGAAAACTTCCTTGAGAAATAGCAGCATGGGTGAAGTTTTCCATCCGGACCATGTTGAGAGAGGACGGCGCCAGCGCCGACATCGGAGGCATCCACCTCCACCACAAAATCTCTGGCATGATCAGGGTGGAGCAGGACGGGGGCCGTGGTGAACCGGTGGATGAGGTCGCGGAATGCCCATTTTGCGCCTGGGGAGAGGCAGAAGGGCTTAGGCAGGTTAGCTGGTTTGGTGAGGGATGTCAGTGGGGCGACAACGGTGCTGAAATTCCGAATAAAATGCCGATAGAAATTGGCAAAGCCCAGGAAGCTCTGTAGCTGCTTAAGGCTGGAGGGCTGAGGCCACTGGGTCACGGCTTGGAGTTTTTGCGGGTCCATGGTCAGGCCATCAGAGGAGATGGTGAAGCCTAGGAAGGAGGTGGACCGCTGATGGAAAGCACACTTCTCTAGTTTGCAGAACAGCTGGTACTCGAGCAGCCTGCTCAGCACGGCCCTCACATGGCGAACATGGTCCACTTCGGTGCGGGAGTAGATCAAGATGTCATCCAGATAAGCAAACACCCACCGGCCTAGCATATCCCGCAAGACGTCGTTGATTAGATGTTGGAAGACAGCAGGGCTGTTGCAGAGGCCGAAGGGCATCACCAGGTACTCCCAGTGCCCGTGAGGGGTGATGAAGGCCGTCTTCCATTCATCCCCTTCCCTGATGCGCACCAAATTGTAGGCGCTGCGTAGGTCCAGTTTGGTGAAGACGCAGGCCTGGGAGAGGGAATCGAGTGCGGTGGATAGCAGAGGAAGAGGATGGCGGTTCTTGACGGTGACTTTATTCAAGCCCCGATAGTCTATACAGGGGCGGAGCCCGCCATCTTTCTTCTTGACGAAGAAGAATCCAGCAGCAGCAGGAGAAGTAGAAGGGCGAATAAAGCCCTGTTGGAGAGCCTCAGCAACGTACTCCTCCATGGCCTTATTCTCTGCGGGAGACAGAGAAAACAGGCGACCACGAGGAGGGACCGCTCCCGGGAGGAGCTCAATGGCCATGTCGTAGGAGCGATGACGCGGTAGAGTAGAGGCTCGCCTCTTACTGAAGACCTCAGACAGGTCATGGTACGCCGGAGGGATCTTATCCAGATCAGTGGGCTCCGGGGGTGAGGCCTCTTCTGACTCCGGGTCCTTTTTGGTCCGAGAGAGAAGGCAGCGGCGCGGACACTGGGGACCCCAATCCAGGACCTGGCAGGAAGACCAGGAGATGTGGGGGTCGTGTTGACGGAACCAGGGGTATCCAAGGATGAGAGGAGAGGTAGTGGCCGAGACTACAAGAAACCGGATCTCCTCCTGGTGATCCCCAATAGACATGCGAACCGGCTGGGTCTGGAACTGGATCGGGTAGGGTTGGAGGGGTCGCCCGTCTACTGAGGTCACCGGGAGAAATCGATCAACAGGAGTTAACGGAATGCGTAGTCGGGAGGCTAGTGTTTGGTCGATGAAGTTCTCAGCGGCTCCGGTGTCCAGGAGGGCTTCAGAAGAGAACTGGCGGTGTTTCAGGTGGAATGTTACTGGTAACAGAAAACGAGAGGGGCCAGAGAAGTGTGAAGGGCCAGGTGGGACTCCCCTGCAGCCTACCTGGCGTCGTCGTTTCCCGGACGTAGCGGGCACTGGGGACGACGGTGTCGAGCTGATCCACAGTAGGCGCAGAGGCCCTCATGCCAGCGTCTCTCTCTCTCTCCCTTAGGGAGTCCACCCAGCTGCATGGGCTCCTCGCTGGATGCACTGCTTGAGCTAGCAGCGGCTCCTTCAGAGGGGGGAGGAGATATTTAGTGGGCTGACATTCAAACAGCATGTCTAAAGTGGCAAGCAACCCATCAGGCCGGCCATCAACTCCGTTCCACTTATCTGGTAGTCCGATCCGGGGCTCCGCGCTCACCGGCGCTGGCTGACGTTGCAGCTTGGTGACGGAAGTGGAAAGCTGGAGGACATTTTCGGTGAGGGACTCCATTTTTGTGCTCATCCGATCTACCACACCTCGAAGATATATTACTTCAGCTTTCAGCCGTTCGAATTCCGCTGGGTCTATACGGGGCTCAGACATCCTGTCACGATCGGGCGGACTACGCACGGTAATTCGGCGTGCCCGTGTGGCGTGCTGGCTAGACCCAAACGCGGGGAAGGCTAGCGATGGGTTGGAACAGACACGCAGTTAATCTAGTAACAATCAGTGCACGAAGCGTGGCTTCGGACTGGCGTTACAGAAAAAGAATCGAGAGGAAAAACACTCACGGTTGCTGAATCAGACGGACACTGACGTCGGCAAAGAGTTGGAGCTTCTGACATGAGGAGAACGATGTCTGAGCGGCGAATAGGTGGGTGGCGTCTCTCTTTTAAACCCGGCCCTGTGATCAGCTGGCGATCAGCTGATCACCGGCTGACAAAAGCAGAGCCCTCCAAGCTGGTAGTACAAAAACACAGTGACAACGTGTATATTAGATACCCTCACACCAAAAGCATAAATATAGAAAATGAAATCTCCAAGAATATCACAAAAATGGCATTGAGGGGGGTGTTACAGTGAAAAAAAAGCAGCCAAATTTTCATCTGAAAATGTTGAATTTTAGTAAAAACAATGCTCTGTAGTTTGATGCTGTCGTTACAGACAAAGCGGATGTTTAAAGCCTTTGGACGCACATTTGAAATGCACTCATTCTCCTTATCGGCTGGAAACATAAAGGTTATAAAATGAATTTTGAGAGAGGCTAAAAACTATTGAACAACAGCAATATTAGTCTGATCCAAAATTTGAATGTGCATGTGTTGAAGGTGCGGGTCTTGTTGAATTATTAAACATACTTTCTTTAATTTTTCGAGCCACAAAAACCAAAACTTAGAATTTTCTTCCGCTTGAGTATTGGCCTCGGGTAGCTCTACTTATCATTGCTGAGTCAGTTGTCTGATTGTGCTACTTTTTTCAAGGAGCAGTCGATTATTGGTAAGGGTGACTTTATGTGTTTAGTTACTTACTTAAGTGGAAGTACTGTGGAAAGTTTTACCTTACATGCATAGGTCTGACAGTACAGGTTCTGAGGTAACTGTTGTTGTGGAATCAATCAATGTAGAGCAGTGACACAAACCACGGAGGCCCAGAAGATGCAGTCAAACGATGAGTTTATTACCACACAGGAGAGAAAACATCAGCATATGTCTTCTGACAAAAATACATGTTGTGAACACTTTTAAAGCAGTGAGGTATCAGCCCCTCCAAGGCGTAAAACTAGGTTAAAGACGTTAGCTACAGTAAATGGTACATCTTAGATGGCTATAAACAGACATAGAACTTCTCATTTCTATAACACCTTCCAAACAAGGTAATAACTTCAAGCCTTCAGGGTCTCTGAGGGCTCGTTATTGACTCCGGTCATCTGTTACCAAGTAGACTAAGATGCAGTTAGAAGCCAAATGAGTTAAGGCCTCAGGCCTGGCACATTTTTAGATTATATGTGTATTGTAAGCATGTATTGCAGTTATCCCTCTATGCTCTAGTCTTTAACACAATAGATTGTGAAGACGTCATGCTTCACAAAGCTTAAGACCCTCTGTAGACTAAGCAACAACTCTTAATGAGCACAAATACTATGCAATGTGTATGAAATACTTCTGGCCGTACCTGTAATAAAAGTTAACATAATGGAAGGATCCTCAAATGAACATCTTCAATAACAACTTTAATGCAATATCAATACTGTGAGAAATATTATTAAATGAAATAATGCTGTAAAGAATGTTATTAATGCTATTATAATGATGCAGGTTATATGGCAGCAATAAAAGAATTTCTGTATCTCCACATTCCCTCTTTTGACATTCCAAAAAGGAATGCCACCACACCTCGTGTTGTATCACTCCTCGGCCCACTCCATGGCATCTAAGTTTCTCAATGGTAAATGGTAAATGGACTGATTCTTATATAGCGCTTTTCTACTCTCTCGGAGCACTCAAAGCGCTCTATACAACATGCCACATTCACCCAATCACACCCATTCTCACAAGCACTTTATCTATACTTAGTGCAATTTAATTACATTCACACACATTCATACTCCGATGGATGCATCGGAGAGCAACTTGGGGTTAGTATCTTGCCCAAGGATATTTGACATGCAGACTGGAGGAGCCAAGGATCGAACCACCAACCTTCCGATCAGTAGGTGACCTGCTCTACCTCCTGAGCTACAGCCACCCCAATGGACACTGGAACACCAGAACGACTGCTCCGGGGTCCACTGCCCTTGCCAAAACCTTTACCAACAATCCTCTGGCACAAGGAATGAGACAACAACCACAGGTGACCAGTATCCCTAAAAGTGTAGCGAGTGAAAACATTACTGACATGGCCAAACCTTTCCACCGTCCAAACACGGATGCCATCCAGCTCTCCAACGATTTTTTGATACCTGAGTGCTCATGCATGGTTCTAGACAGAGTTTTCAGACCCTCCAGAGCTCGGGTTACTGAGCCATCTGGGGCAGTATTATTAGGGATAAAGGTGCAGCACATGTCTCCGAACATAGCACAGACGCCCCCTTTCTCCGCCAACAACATGTCAAGGGCCATTCAATTTTGCACTCCCATCAGCGAGGTCGGACCCAGCTGTTCCGCAAACCCCTCCATGCCGTCTCTGGTTAGGTTAGAGAGTCTCAGCAAATTATAGTGAACAAAATTTATACGATCAACATTCTTGTTTGGAGTTACCCATAGAAATATACTTTCAAATCCTGAAGCAACTTGGTCTGCTAGTTTATACTCATTTGGAACTCCCCTGGGCACCCGTATGGAGTCAATCCAGTTGGGTGAATTGAATCTAGGGTCGTAAACATGCGTCCCCTGGGTCCCTCTTTTTGCCAAAATGTGTCTCTTACGTTTGGCAGCTAAAGTGCATGTGTTGGATTGTGGTATGGCTTTTACCTGATTTCCAATGAGTATGAGTGGAGCTCCCAGCCGCACCATCGCACATGTCCCTACGCTTCCCAGAGGAACCTGAACCAAAAGAGTGCTCTGCCCACAATAATGATACAACCCACTTCTTGCCCATGTTCCAATCAATGTACTGGGGTCACTTACATTATTCGTGGTTCTTCCCATGCGTGTGACAGCACACCAACTTGGGTCGAGAACTTAAAACATGTATAATTATCTTGTTTTGTCATAAATGGTCCCACTGTTGTCTGTTTTGAAATGAGAGGGAAAAGTCTGGACAACAGAGTGCAGTTGCCAGTACTCACTGCACCTCTAGTTAGCTGCAGCATACAATCGTAGCCCCACTTATCCTCTGGATACAGTGGTGCGGGCTGCGTGAACAAACGGGGTCTAGCTGAAGCACAGGCAACACAATCAGATACATGTTGTTCTTTAGCATTTTGAGCCACCCAATCAAGCCATAAATGGAATGACTTAAGATACGAGTTATTTAAACAATTCTAAATGACAGTGTGATGGCCATCGTACTTTATGTGGGTCAAATATGTTAAGGATAATGTTTATCAATGTAAAATTGCAAAGAACCTTTGGATAGATTATAACATCTTGTAACATCTTTTCATTCACATACAGAGGTCGCAAATTCAGATACACACGCCTGCCACAAGGCTTTGCCCTGTCCCCCAGCATTTTCAATCAAGTGCTCAAAGAGGCCCTGTCACCTTGTCAGTTGCCTGAGGGGTGTACACTAATACAATATGTAGATGACTTGCTCATTGCGGCTCCTTCGGCAGCGGCCTGTACAGCAGCATCGCTCGCAGTGCTCAAAAGACTGGCTGAATGTGGTTTCAAAGTAAGTAAAGAAAAATTACAGTTGGTTCGACCAGAAGTCACATTTCTGGGCCGTGTAATCGCACATAAATCATTGGGACTAACGAACAGACACAGAGACCAAATTTTGACACACCCAAAACCGAGACCAGTGAAAGAGCTCCTTTCTTTTCTTGGCCTGATGGGCTACAGCAGACAGTTCATTCCAAACTATGCAGGTAAGATGGCCTCCTTACGGGACCTGATCAGACAGGTGGGCGTTCGAAACCTTAAGGCTGAACTGCCATGGACGCCTGACACTGAAACTGCGTTCATTTCATTAAAACAAGACTTGTCAAGAGCCTCTGATCTGGCGACGCCCAATTATGAGGAACCATTCTATTCAGATATTTCTGAAACACACGGAATCAAATACGGTGTGTTGTTTCAGAAAAAAGAGGGAGGAAGACAGGTACTCATGTATGTCAGCATAAGATTGAACCCAACAGTAGCGAAACATCCTACATGCACACAGCATGCAGCAGGGGTCGCTAAAATAATACAGAAAACAGCACATGTAGTGAGAGAACACCCATTAAAAGTTCTTACCACACACAGCGTGGTGGCATATGTGAACTCACAAGCATTCACTATGACACCACTGACACAACAGAGATTGAGTAAGGTTCTGGAGGGTCCAAATCTGACATTTACACATGAAGGAATCAATATGGCAGATTTAATGGGATCAGGAGAATCCCATGACTGTGTTAAGAAAGCAGAAGTTGAAGGGAAAGTCAGGGAAGACTTAAAAGCAGAACCCATTCCTGAAGCTGAGGACTGGTTCACAGATGGCTGCTGTCATCATGATGAAGAAGGGTTGAAAGCAGGCTACGCTATAGTCTGTAAACAAGGAACTGAATTTGAGGTCAAAAAAGCAGGAAGAATTGAAGGACAACAGTCTGCTCAGAGAGCAGAAGCAATTGCACTAAGTCGGGCCTTGAGACTGGCCAAAGACATGCTTTTGGAGCAGCCCACGTGGAGCTCGCTCAATGGAAAAGAGCGGGGTTCAGAATGGCAACAAATGCTCCTATTTGCCATAGGAAGGAAATGGAGGAACTGGAGAGGGCCCTGCATGACCCAAATGAGGTGAGCATTATTAAATGTAAAGGACACTCTCAGGCAGACACCATGGTTGCAAAAGGAAATCAGAAAGCGGACGAAGCCGCAAAGGAAGCAGCAGGCTATAAAGGACGACAGCAAATGGTGCAGGTGATTGCTGAAGAAGAAGCAGGCATCAGTATGTTGGAGGAAGCCAGACAGGCTCAGGAGGAGGCATCTCTGTAGGAAAAAGGGGTGTGGCAGAGCAAAGGAGCCTGCAAAGAAGGTGGTATTTGGAGAGGAGCCGATGGAAGACCAGTTTTAACTGATAAACTGGCCAGACAGAAGATAACACGGGCTTGGCCACGTGGGAGTGGCACAGATGGAGAGAAATTTGTGTCACTGGTGGCATCCAGATCTAACAGCCATGATAAAAGAAAAAGCCTGAACGTGCTTAATCTGTGGAGCACACGATCCATGGTAAAGCCGGAAGCAGGTAAGTTTCTCCTGCCCGAAAGACCAGGGGAAGAAATTGTTATTAATTTTACTGACATGATTGATGTGGGGCCTGGGGGAGTGAGGTATTCGTTGGTGTGTGTAGATGCTCTGACCGGCTGGCCAGAAGCATGGGCTACTAAGAGGAAGGATGCCAAAAGTGTGATTAAGTGTTTAATTAATCATTACATCCCTAGGCATGGGTTTCCACGGCGCATTAGATCAGACAATGGAACCCACTTTAAAAACCAACACCTGGCGGAAGTGGAGAGGATGTTGGGAGTAAAACACAGATTTGGAACAGTGTACCATCCTCAATTTCAAGGGAAGGTAGAGAGAATGAACTTAAATTTGAAAAACAAATTATCTAAAATCTGTGCGCAGACAGGGCTAAACTGGATCTCAGCTCTGCCAATTGCTCTAATGACTATAAGATGTTCTGTTAATCAATCCACAGGCTTCACGCCCCACGAGCTGCAGACGGGAAGGCCGTTCCCAGCACCCTGGACCGAGGTCCCGGTGGAACCGAGCACCAGGAATGACAGGTCTCATGCAGAATACTGGAATGAACTAAAAGCTCTTGTCTCCAGTTTCACAAAACAGGTCACCTCTGGAGTACATGCTGTGGACAGGGCGACCCCGGAGGCAAAGGTGGTGTGGCTGAAGGTGCTCAAACGAAAGTAGAAGGAACCACGCTGGACTGGTCCTTACGAGGTCATTGCCAGAACGACTACAGCAGTTCAACTGAAAGGGAAAGGCGACACCTGGTACCACTGCTCGCAGTGCACCTGCACACGAGAGCTTGATAGAGGAAAACTCGTCTTCAACTAACACGGGTGTCAACAAAAAGAGGCAGAATAAATCCTCTCAACTGTGCAACGGGCCGACCAGTAGTCCACCTGGGAGGCCAAAGAAAGAAGAAGAGCATCACAGAAGGTCGCCGCACCACCAAAAAGGAGCGGTAACAAATTGAAAGAACGTTAGAAGGAGTGAAAGTGTATGCTAAAGCTAAAATCCACAAAACATAATGGAAACGCCCAAACCTCAGGGGCGCAGAGACAGGAGGTGTATTGCAATATTGATTTTGATTCCACGTATCCTATGTGTATTAATAATGACTGCGGTCGCGTGTTTTCTTGTTTATCTTTTGCAGAGCGCATTTTGTGAATTGGTCGAACGCGGATGCCAGTCCAGCACAGCACTTCCTGAGACAGTATTTGCTAAAACAGGGTCATTGAAAAGACCAAAGCGCGAGGTGTCAGGTAAAGGGGATGAGTGTCTCAGCGCATACAATGGCATAGAATTGAATTACGTTAAAGGTTCCACCAACTCATTTACATTTGATTTGTGTGACGTCATTAATTGTAAGGAAGCAAGCAGTAGCTGGAGAGGATATAATGTGTGGGTTTGTTGGGACTATTCGGTGAGTACACATTGTGAAGGGGAAGTCGGCCTTATGACAACTGGTGTCGGAAGTGGAATCATGTAAAGGGCTACACTGGGGAAAATTGGGAACCGTCAGAACAAGGACCAGAGAACGAGCTAAAACTTCAATGGGACTATAGTCCATCTCAGAATCTGTTGACTCTGTCGTTGGGAAACTGGCATCGTCAAAAACCTGTATATTTAGTTTTGGGTGTGGAGACCGTAGGAACTGATCCAAAGGGATTAATTAAGGTTAATTTTCTTGAAAAGGCCAATCCCATAAAGCCAGTTAGAGAAGAAACGATAACACACATGACTACCAATCCATTAAACTCTGTCACGGATTTTACAGGACAAGGGGGAAACGGGTCGTTGGAGGTGGCACCAGAGGAACAGGGACCAAAGGATAGACGAGTCCTGTCAGTAGATTATACTAGATTGAAGCCTCAGGATTTAATTGAGCGTGCCACTGGTTTCAAGGATAGTCAGAAAATTTAAAAAAGCCACATGGTTCACTTTTACATCACAAAATGTTAGAAATATAAGTTGTTCATAACAACCTGAAAGGTTGGGAGTTTAAAATGCAAACCAATGGAAGCAGAAGTAGAAGACTATAATGTCACAGAGCACACGGTGTCTATTATTGTGTAGACATTTATAAATAAGAGCTTAATAAAGATGCTTCATTTTAAGAAATATGCAGGTGGAGTGATCATTATCAAAGTGGAAGTTACATTTCACACCCGCGTGTAACAAACCATCTGTTGGGGGTTGTGGATTTGTCACCTTAGCATTGTGAAAGTGGGGAAACATGCTTCTGGCTGAGCATAAGATTTCTGCTTACAACTTAGAATCTCAGCTCTAAATGAAATTCAGATGGGTTTTTTTTAAAGTATGGCTAATGTCTTATTTGACTTCTAAAGCATAGACACACACACACACACACACACAAGAACAACAACACAGAGAAGAAGAAGAGGGGGTAGTTTTACTATGCATCATAAAAACGCAATCATTCATCTTCCAACTGTATCTTTCTGTTCTGGCTTTAGAATCATTGGTTGTTTACTGAGCCGTACTTTGGGAGTCATACTGTTGTGATACTGGGGAGAAACGGGTAAGGTTTGAGAGACTAAACCGTTACACACAAAACTTCAAAAACCTAAAGAGTGTGTGAGACTGCTAGCTGTGTCGTTCAGCAATAAACTTATCTACAAATGTGTTAGTAAAGAGTGACTTGTACTTCTGTCCCATTAAGCAACGGTTTAACAAATTTCACTGCAAACTATAAAATGAATCTGGATTTAAATAGAACATAGTAGTGATGGATTAAGTGCAGGAAGCACTAGTATAAGGTGTCTATGGAACAAATCTCCTTCAACATTCAAAATGACCAAAATGAGGACTACAAGCGTTTCTCTCAGTTGGTTGTGTTTAGGGAAAAAAGCAGCTAAATACACTGA
Organism: Neolamprologus multifasciatus; assembly: GCF_963576455.1. Taxonomy (NCBI): domain Eukaryota; kingdom Metazoa; phylum Chordata; class Actinopteri; order Cichliformes; family Cichlidae; genus Neolamprologus; species Neolamprologus multifasciatus. The sequence continues at coordinate 36,593,425 of NC_140443.1, read as the reverse complement.
GACTGCTCCACATTGTTAGTGAGTTAACTCTGGATGTCTGTAGGTTTGTCAAACTTGGAGTGAACAAAAGCAGAAAAACAGTAAAAGATGCAGACAGTGAAAGTCTGGTTTATTTCATGAACTCAATGAAACATTTTACAGTCCACAGAGCAAAGTAGCATACATGATAAATAGATACACATAACACGGACAGTGAGAAGTAAAACTCGTCGTCTTACCACATGTTATATTCTGTAAACTTAAAATAACCACTGAAATTAGAGTTTAGTGTTTTAAAGTCATATATTAAAAAACATGAGTCAACATTACTGAAGTGACACTTTAACGATGCTTCATATCACAGTCTTTATGATGATAAAACATGTTCTCTCGTTAGTAGATGTCTGCGCTGACACTTGTCATGAAAATGTCCTGAGCCAGGGTTCAAGCTTCCTCTTCAATTACCATTGATCATTAATAGGGCCCACAAACGATTTGTTACATTATGCCCATAAACAACATGCTTTTATAGAAATCATTGTGACACAAATATTTAGATTCTTGTTTCACAATGTGCATGAACTCAAAATCTTTAGAGTTTCATATTTATAAAGTATCGCAAAGAATACATTTATACCATTGTATGAGCTACACTTGTAAAAAAAAATTGATTGGAAATGCATTAAAAAAAAGCAGGAGCCATGACCTTCCTTCTGCGAGCACACGCGCACACACACACACGCACAGAAGGGGGAGAGAGAGAGAGGTCATTAATACAAAGGATTGCAGCAGGTTTTGGATTTTCACTCATTGTTGGATTTAATATGAACAGTCACATAAAATTCATTCCAATTTTTTCTTTGCTTCAATTAAAATGTGTCTTTAAATCTACCATACCTTTTATTGTTCACAAAGTTTACTGACATAGTAAGGAAGTAGCTAGGGAACTCAGTAAGTATGAGCAACAATAGCTTAGGGACAGTTTCTCCAATAAAGAGGAATTCATCATCTGCAGTTTGTCAAAAAAAAGTGCCATTAAAAACAATTCAGCAGATCCTCAAAGTATGGATACAGACTGTTTTCAGCTGTAGAGGTAGAGGTATACTTCATGCACTTATCAACATGCAGTTTAGAGGCTTGTATTAGAGTGCATTGGTGCTTGGGCGTCTTTTATTTAGCACGGTTATACCATTGTGAATTTAGCTATATAAATATGCTCAAGAGTCTACCGTATGTTTGTCATGCAATTAAAAATTCAAAAATATATTTTTTAAATCAGTAACTTTGCAAATTTACACACAAACAATACACATATGCTTTCAATTGTGTAATTTAAGTGATCTAGGTAGCTCTGTTTTGGAAGTTCAGTTAACGCTAGAAATGTGTTTTGGAGTTTGTACGTGCTTTGTCTCTAGGGGCCACCGTATATATTTATATATAAACATATATAAATAAAACCACTTTTTTTTTACATTAGTAATTCCTTTTGTGTATAATTTTATATTTTTGTTAATAATAAATTAATTAAAGCAACAAAACAACCAAGAGCCGGTTGGGAGCCGAAAGAGCCGGCTCTTTTTAGTGAGCCAAGCTGAAAGAGCCGGTTATCCCATCACTAGAGGAAAATACTATGTGTCTGATGGGGTGTTTTTATATAGGTGGACTTGGTTTCAGCTGGCCTCTGAGATGCAGATATAAAGAGCAGGCTGTAAAGAAAAAGGTGGAAAAACTACACAGCAAATCCAGCATGTCCAAATTAACACTGTCAGATTTGATTTCAACACTTTTAAAGTGTCTATATGGGTCCACACCAGAGAGTGTTAATTTAACTCTTTTTGGAGAGTTGGTATGTTAACTCTGATTTAGTGTTAAACACCAAATCTCTCTGGAGTTGATAATTTAACACTTGGTGTTAAGAGTTTATATATTAACTCTCAAAGAGTATTTTAGTTTAACTACGTAAGAGTTATCTTCTAATTAATTCTAAAAAGCGGGAATTTTACTGTTCTGAACTTCTAGAAATTTCTTTTGGAAATAAACATTTACTAAAAAGACGCAATGGTTTTTGAAAAACATTTATTCTGAACTGTGCACCACAATTTCAAAACATTTTCTGAAAGATGTAACAGTGTACATGTTCTCACTTTCATTAGAATTTTGTTTATCAAAAGGTCTGACATAGGTGAGCTGGTAAATGCAAATAACAGCATTCTCATCACTTATTTCAATAAATACAAAATACAATATGCATGTCCTTCATTCATCACTTTGTGGAACTTCAACGCACTTCTGCTCTCCCCCATATTCCATCTTCACAAACATATCCTATGTGGAGATTGAATAAAAATTAGTTGACACTAATTAATGGCACAAATCAATTGCAGCACAGTAAAAGAAAAAAAATGAATCCTTTTTGAGCCATTACTTGTGTAAAGTATTTTCCCAAAAGACAAGGACACAGACAACAGGTAATACTGAACTAAATGTAAAACCTCAACCTTTTTCATTTTTACCTAAACCGTGAGCACAAAACTCTGGAGGAATCTAAGTGCTAACGTAGAACTCAGTCGGGACTCGGGACATCTGCTACTGCCGTTTGCTCGTTTTTTATGGGAGATCATTTTCAGGCTTCAAGTAGCACCATTATATCAACATTTCACATTCTAGACATTGTTTTAAGTGTATTTGACCAAGAAATTTGACTGAAAATTCACATGCAAGCTTTTTTTCAAGGCTGTGGTATTTGCCCGCAAACAATACCTTTCAGCTAGCTAAAACAGAATATTATGCTATCACCGAGCAACATGGCTAATGCCTTCCACACAGCTTTGTCTCAACTCCAAAGAGCCACAGAAGTAAAAGCTAATAACAATAATTGAAACAATCTTTGAAAACATGACTTACCAAGCATGGCAAACAACTCAAATATGTAGAGCAAAATGTTCTGAAACGGCTTCACTTCAGCTTCGATTGGAGCCGTGCTGGGGGCGGAGTCTGTGAATTTACTCTATTGGTGTCATAGCCCCTGTAGGAGTTCAGAGTTAAGAGGTCAAGAGTTAATGTTTCCATTGTAACACCTCCAGATTTGAAATAGAAACACTCATTTTTAACACTCGATTTTAACTACTATCATTTTACACCTCAGAGTTACATTAAAAGAATGTGACTCTACTTAGAGTAAAATTAACTCTAAGACTACTAACACCAAAACATTTAACACTTTTGAATTTGCTGTGTATGGAGGTTCGGTTAGTCAGTAGAAAGTGTAATTGACAGATAAAAGAGCAGTTTATAATGAAAAAGGTAGACCTTTGGTAACCTTTGGAGGTTCAGTTGGACATGGTTTTAGTTGACCTCTGACATGGAGAGATAAAGGAAGTGTTTGTAATGAAAAAAGGTGTAAACTATGGAGGTTCAGTTGGGATGTGTGTGCTGGGATGCTCTTGATAAGGAAGCCTCTTTTATTGTTTTATGACTTGTTTTGCTGCCTGTTGGGAGCCTACCTGTAACCCCCTATGTGTAATCATCGAGTCTTACTGTTACAGAGTGTGGCTACTAGATAATTATAGGGGGATGATACAGTGCTAGTGTGCAAGGCTCGCAAAATTTCAAAATCTCTGGTAGCCCTTTGGGCAGGCATTCTTCAGTTTTTGGTAGCCCAAAATAAATTTAAGTAGCCCGAATAAAAAAATAAAGCTATTTTTTTATGTTTTGGTTCCTTTACAATATTATACATTAAAGTATAATATTGTAACGGAAACAAAAGTTAATCAAAAAAATTGTTAAAATCACAAATCACAACAACTGTATAAAAATTACAACCATCAACTCAAATACTTGGTTCAAATTGAACAGAAATTTCTATGGACTTGTAAGAACTGTGCAGAACATGAATCAGTCTGTGTCAGATCCTGAATCTGAAATTTTCACTGAAGTCACAGGTAAGAAGTAAGTGGAACCAAGATCGAGGCCATTTGCTTTTTGAAGTTTGCAAAGACTGCTAAATTCTGCCAGTGGTAGTTCACTCTTTGCAATATAGCACGCTGTTCTAAACTGATTTTTCAGGAGTTCTTGTTGTGCTTGGTTTAGTTTTAGTATGGTTTTTTTTTGCAATTGGTGTTTGTTCTGGGAAAGATACTGCAGACTGGGCAATAATGCATTTCTCATGGGTTCTGATGGGGTCTTTCTTAAAATTACTGGTCCCAGTAACAAAGGCGCTTGTCGACTCAGAAATCAAATGAAACTCACAACACACCTGGCAGAACATCATGTTCTTTAGCTCGTCATATTCCAGCCACAGAAATTCTTTTGTCCATGAAACCAAAAAAGTTGCGCTTTCTTTTTGCCTCATAGTCTGATTTGTCATAACTTTTCCGTTTTGCGGCAAGCTTTTCTTTGGCTGCCCCTTCTTCACCCTGACCTGTCTTATTTAGCTGAGCAGAACTAAAATACCAGCTTAAATCCTGCTGCTTTTACACTCACTCACATAACGCTCAGCGATTCTTTGCGCAATCAACCTCTCACATGTTTAAGCTTGCTGCGAGAGATTTCACTTGTCGCGTTTGAATAGTAAGCTAATGAGTGATAAGACGATGTCAGAGGAATTGGTGCGCAATTAATCGTCATTCACCAATCAGTGCTGCTGCTCTCTACACACCGTTTGCGCGATCGCAAAATGAAAGTGAAAGCAAAAAGCAAGCGCAAATTCAAACGCAATTTCAATATGTCACATATTGACAGTGGCTCATGGGGTGCAAAAAAAGTGCAGGTATATTACTACTTCAGTTGTTTAAACAAATCTAGGAAAATGCTTGTTGCACAGTCAAGTTGGAGTAACAGAAAAAGAAGCAGAAGGTTTAGCAGGCAGAGGTTTTTAAATAGGAATCACTGAATTGAAACAAAGAGCTTAATTAGTGTGAAAGTTAACTGCAGCCCCATCAGAGCTGTGATAAAGATTGAGTTTCTCCAAACATTAGGAACTAATGTCTGAACAACAATTATTCATGATTGATTCTTTATTAGTCTTTCTGTATAAAAGATCTTAGTGTCCAACATAAAGGATGAAGCTGGACTCTCACACCACTCCAATGCTGCTGTTACACTGTCAACACACCACAACCATATTTTGGTCACTTTGCCACAACTCATATCAGGACAGACTGTCAGACGTTCACTGCCAACATTACTAACCATTACAAAATGAAAAAACAAACACCCATAGAAAAAAATTGAAGAAAAAAGCAAGTTTGTGCAATATTTGTGTCAGAAACATTTCTAACATGTGAACACAACACTGTGAGAAAGCAACCAAGTTTATTTTGTGTCAAAAATGACAAACACAAAGAAATGAGTCATAAAAGCCAATGTTCATTATTTAGCACATCGATTCAGCCAGTGGACAAACTCTTTAACCAAGCAATGTGATACAGAACTTATTTGTTAGCATAAGTATGAAAATGCGCAAGAAAAACCGACATACATGATAAATTGCACCAACGATACTTAGGGAGGAATAAAAACACAGGAGTCATCGGCCATTTTGGATGAATAAACACACCCCCAAGAGAGCACCAACTTTATTAACAGCTGCACACATGTAAATCAAACATCAAACATAAACCCTCTGGCTGTTTCCATAATTGAGAGCATTTTCTTTCTTTGTGTCAACAATATGCAATGCTATATAAGAACGTTTTCACATTTCTACGCACATTCAAACAAAGACGTTACCAACATACTGAAGAATATTACTGTTGAAAATGTCTCTGTGAAAAACACAAGACTAGTTTCATATAGTCAATGCAGCGTCTGCTGTTTTTTTTAGATAAGGCACATGCATTATGATCCAACAATACAAAATGATTCTGCTTAGAACTGCATTCAAAACCATTGATCCAATATTTTCAGCTTCTATGGCTGAAACATTTTCACATGATGAGCTTCCAACAATGAGTGAAACAGTAAGAGCGTGTGGAGAGTTTGGAAACATCCTATTAAGAAAGAGAAATCAAACATTTTGATTAATTTTAATGAGCTCAGACTTGTTGAAAATGCAGAGGAGCTGGTTGTGAACTGAGCTTCAGAGAAACACAACATACTGATATTCACTGTGAAGCTTTGAGTTGAAAAAGACAGAAAAACAACATGTGGATCCTGGAATAATGGGAGCTTCCACCTTTAAAGGACTGAAGAGGAAGACGTTTACAAGGAATCATTTAGAACAGTTTCAAACATCAACTGATTGAATCCATGAATCTGAAAACGTGTTTGTGAGTGAAAGAGACAGACATGTACAGACTGAACTATCTGTTCAACAGTCAGAGTGTTTCTCTAACAGGAGACGCTCTTTACACTCCACTCAGCACAGGGACACTGAGGCACCAGGAAACCTGAACCAAAACCCAGGATAAAGAGTTTGAGTGAATGTGGTGTTGAAGGTGTGGAGGTGGATCAGGGTGTCAGAGGAGACTCTGTAGAAGGACAGAGTGCCAGCAGGACAGTCCACATACACTGCTACTCTGTTAGAGACAGAGGAGGAGGAGGAAGAGGAGGAGATGAATGTTTGTCTATAATTGTGCCAGACATAACGAGGAGCACCATCAGAGCAGTACAGACACCAGGACTGTTCATTGTGTCCAAACACACAGTCATTACTGACTCCTTTCCTTCTGATGCTTCTGTAACTCACTGATATATAAACGTTTCCTCTCCACTCGACCTCCCAGTAACAGCGACCAGTCAGACCATTTCTACACAGCAGCTGAGGATAAACATCAAACCTCTCTGGATGATCAGGATATGACTGAACCTCCTCCACACGTGTCACCTTCCTGTTGTTGTCAGACAGTTGGAGCTTTGTGTTCACTGTGTTTGTGTCGATTGTGAGCTGACAGGAATCTGATGGAGAGAACAAACACAATCCAGCTGCAGTTATTGATCCATCATCTGTTCATTGATTGACACTTTAATGATGATTCCTGACATCAGAATGATGAAGATGGTTGAATGTGTGCTGCTTTGTTTTCATGAATCCCATTAAAAACACACTTACACTTCCTCAGACCTGGTCTCAACCATCGGACTCCAGCAGGCTCCACCCTGAAAGGAGGAGGAGGGTCAGAGCAGCACAGTCACAGTGGATAAAACTACTGATGATTTGGACTGATCCTGGATCTGTCAGTAGAACACTGTATTGAATGAAATATGACTGACTCAAAGTGTGACCTTCATTATCTGTATATTCCTCTTCTGTTTAGCTGAAAAGGACACCTCCCTGCCCTTGCTGCAAGCTGTATTTTCTCATTTTGGTGTTTGTGTGGTTACTGTGGTTACTGTACATGACCTCGGTCATCTGAGATAGTACAGCGTTGTTTTCATGTGCCCCCGAAACCCATTCATGTTCTGATTTAACAGCCGATTTCTCCACATGCACACAGAGAAATGTCTGCCTCTGTCACACAAACACTGGACCGTATATTTGTTTCTGAATATTTCATGTTGAAACTATTCAACTATTACTGTATGTCCTCAGCAAACACTCTGATCTTCATGTTAGTGCACTGAATCGTTCTGCTGTCAGCTGACATCACTGGGAGTCACCTCTCAGTCTCCTTCTGTCCTCTGAAAGTCGGAAATTTCATTTCTCATTAAGATTACCTCCAGTCTGAGTTATTGTCACATTACTGACAACTCAATCAAGAAAAACTGGGAAGTAGAAAATTATTCATTTTACAATATTTATTCTATTCTATTAAAATAGAACAATAAATATTAATCTGTGACTGCTATTTGTTAGCATACAATGTTAAAAATAATCAAATGAATAACAGCAGCTTCTCTGACTGTGGTAATAAAACCTTAAATATGTGAAGAAGGCAGGTAACACTCATCCTTGAATATTATATTTATATATAAGAAGATATAACAGTTTTCTCAAATATTACATTTCAGTGCAAATTCAAGGTATAAATAGCTATTTCTTTTCATTTATACCTGTGCGACTGTCTAACAGTCAAATATCAATACACTGATGCTGTGTCCCAATTCAGGGTCTGCACGCTTGAAGTACGCATTTTAAGTGCGATTACGTCACCGCCACGCGACGATGGCTGTCCCAATTTGAAGTGTACTTCAAATGCATACTCCAAATGCGCCGTCGATTTCCCCAAATATCAAGCGTGGTCCGGTGCACGCTTCGTGGTCCCATATATCCCACAATTCATAGCGTGGCGTTGGGTGTGGATAATTTTGCCGCAAAATACGGCAGAAGGGAGCGGCCGAAAAGTGAACTGTCAAAAGTAAGTACTGAATATGACGTCACTTATTTATGTGCAAATGTTTAATAACGAAGGACATTAAAACATTACTATTGGCCACATGTCGGCAAAGTTATGTGACATTAGTGATGTTCATACTTTCAGCGTTAACTTGGTTGTATATATATATGTGTGTGTATATATATATATATATATATATATATATATATATATATATATATATCATAATAATCTGACAATACTATAATATTGGCCATATTATATTTACACTACCACAGTGAGATAATTTTAGTCTCATGAACAACATTAGCTAATTGTTATTTACTAACTAATCTTGAAATGACTGTTCGGTACAGAAATGAAGCCCAACAATCATGTTTTACAGTCCTGTGGTTTCAGCCTCAGATACTCAACTAATCAAAATGATGTCATGACAAAAATGATTGACCAACAAAACATTTTTCTCCTTCATTTCTGTCACACAAAGCTGTATGTAACGTTCCTCGCGGTTAGTATCATGGTTGCTAGGCAACCTGAACAGCTCGACGAAGGCTAGACCGTCCCATTTCACAAGCCTCTCACTTCCGCACTTCTCGTACTTATAGTACGCACCGTACGTAGTACGCGTAGTGCGCGTACTTCAAGCGTGTGGTCTCTTAATTGGGACACAGCAAATGACCACTGTTTCAAAGTGTTAGGGTGCCTGGGTCGTTGACCCAGAGTTTATGTCTGTGAAGGTTTTCAGTCATCCAGGTTATCGCAGTCTAAGGAGCTTGGAAAGAAAAGCGTCTGGACTTCTTTAAGTTGCTTGAAGATGTTTACCTCTACCTGATCACATGAACCAAGGTGTGAAAACGGGTGTAGGTCACAATCAGCCTGGGTTTCGGGTGAGCTCATTGTGAAACCTGGCCCCACCCTATCATATGATTTCCTGAGGTCAGATGGCCCAGGATGTGAGTGGGCATTAAGGCGTCTGGGAAGGGAACTCAAAACTGGATTATAGATGGCAGACAGTTGGTGTCGTAAGCCACCACCTCTGTTCAAAGATGGTCGGTCACAGTGGACATAAATGGCTTCTTTCACTCCTCTTTCAAACCATTTGTCCTCTCTGTCCAAAATGTGAACATTGGCATCCTCGAAAGAGTGTCCTTTATCCTTAAGATGCAGATGGACAGCTGAGTCTTGTGCAGGTAGCTCTTCTATAGAAAAGCCACCTCATGTGATTAGGTAGAGGATCATCAGGGGGTCATTTTGTCCCTCTTTGAGGGTTACTCCCACTGGGTTTTTGGTTTATTTGAAGAGTTTCAGTCAGGTTTCAGAGTTCATCACAGCACAGAAACAGCTTTAGTGAAGGTTACAAATGATCTTCTTATGGCCTCTGACAGTGGACTCATCTCTGTGCTTGTCCTTCTTGACCTTAGTGCAGCATTCGATACTGTTGACCATAATATCCTATTAGAGCGATTAGAACATGCTGTAGGTATTACAGGTATTGCACTGCAGTGGTTTGTATCATATCTATCTAATAGACTCCAATTTGTGCATGTAAATGGAGAGTCCTCTTCACACACTGAGGTTAATTATGGAGTTCCACAGGGTTCAGTGCTAGGACCAATTCTGTTTACATTATACATGCTTCCCCTAGGCAGCATCATTAGAAGACATAGCATACATTTTCACTGCTATGCAGATGACACCCAGCTCTATCTGTCCATGAAGCCAGAGAACACACACCAATTAGTTAAACTGCAGGAATGTCTTAAAGACATAAAGACTTGGATGGCCACTAACTTTCTGCTTCTTAACTCAGATAAAACTGAGGTCATTGTACTCGGCGCTGAAAAGCTTAGAAATATGGTATCTAACCAGATTCTTACTCTGGATGGCATTACCTTGGCCTCCAGTAACACTGTGAGGAACCTTGGAGTCATTTTTGACCAGGATATGTCCTTCAACGCACATATTAAACAAATATGTAAGACTGCGTTCTTCCATTTGCGCAACATCTCTAAAATTAGAAATATCCTGTCTCAGAGTGACGCTGAAAAACTAGTTCATGCATTTATTACTTCCAGGCTGGACTACTGCAATTCATTATTATCAGGATGTCCAAAAAACTCACTGAAAAGCCTTCAGTTAATCCAAAATGCTGCAGCAAGAGTATTGACAGGGACTAGAAAGAGAGAGCATATTTCTCCTGTTTTGGCTTCCCTTCATTGGCTTCCTGTTAAATCCAGAATTGAATTCAAAATCCTGCTCCTCACATACAAGGTCTTAAATAATCAGGCCTATCTTATCTTAATGACCTTGTAGTACCATATCACCCTATTAGAGCACTTCGCTCTCACTCTGCAGGCCTACTTGTTGTTCCTAGAGTATTTAAAAGTAGAATGGGAGGGAGAGCCTTCAGTTTTCAGGCCCCTCTTCTGTGGAACCAGCTTCCAGTTTGGATTCGGGAGACAGACACTATCTCTACTTTTAAGATTAGGCTTAAAACTTTCCTTTTTGCTAAAGCATATAGTTAGGGCTGGACCAGGTGACCCTGAATCCTCCCTTAGTTATGCTGCAATAGATGTAGGCTGCCGGGGGATTCCCATGATGCATTGAGTTTTTCCTTTCCAGTCACCTTTCTCACTCACTATGTGTTAACAGACCTCTCTGTATTGAATCGTATCTGTTATTAATCTCTGTCTCTCTTCCACAGCATGTCTTTTATCCTGTCTTCCTTCTCTCACCCCAACCGGTCGCAGCAGATGGCCGCCCCTCCCTGAGCCTGGTTCTGCCGGAGGTTTCTTCCTGTTAAAAGGGAGTTTTTCCTTCCCACTGTCGCCAAAGTGCTTGCTCATAGGGGGTCATATGATTGTTGGGCTTTTCTCTGTATCTATGAAGCGCCTTGAGGCAACATTTGTTGTGATTTGGCGCTATATAAATAAAATTGAATTGAATTGAATTGAATTGGGTTTAAATCTGGGACTCTCCACCATTTGACCCTAGAACTGAAGAATCTTCTCGAATCAGAGGTGAAACGTCTTCAAGCAAGGTAAAGAAGTCCAGACACTTTTCTTTCCAAGCTCCTTAGATGACCCAGAGTTGAGAGTTTTCATTATTATTGTACTTTGGTTTTTGCCTTTATTCATCATTTGTAGTCTTTTGGTTTCTTTGTCAGAGTTGTGCCTTATGGTTTCTGTTCTGTTCCATAGTTTTTGTATTTCTGTGTCAAGTCTGCCTCTGTGTTATGTTTCCCTTTTTTACTTTTAAGGTCCATGTCTTATGTTAATGTATCTGGTTTTGCTTCCCCCTTGCCCCAGCTGTATTTCCCTCCTGTTACCCATTCCCTGATTGCTCCGTCTGCGTATTTAAGCCCTGTGTTTCTCTGTGTCCGTGTCGTGATCTCCCTTATCCACCATCTTCTATGCTGTGCGTTCTGTCTGCCAGCCTGCCGAGTTAGTTCATTTTGTATTCTACTTCAGCCAGTTTTCTGTTTGCCATCCAGCATTAAAGCTGTATTTAAGTTCACCTTTTGTTTCCGTGAGTCTGCATTTTGGGTCCTTTTCCTACCTGCACACAGCTGTTTCATAACACAAAGCTTTAGTTATATATATATTTTTAACTTTTATTGCCAAAAATAACAAGGCAATTCACATCAACAACATGACCTGAGACCAAATCTGCTGCATATAATGGTGGGGGTTATTCAAAAACTTAATTTAAAAGAAAAAACATATATACACATATACATAAATACATATATACATACATACATACCAATACCTAACCACAGATGTAACAATGTTAAGGCTTGAGTGTCCTTTCAAGATATTTTATAATTAGTCTCCATTTTTTCCTCAAAGGTTGGCACTTTTAATTGCAGTTGAGCTGTTATCCATTCCATCGTATAGACATGTCTAGTTTTCAGAAGCCACTGGGCATCTGTGGGTGTTTCTGGTTTGAGCCAGTGAATTGTTATCATTTTTCATGCAGTCATGAGGAGGAGATGCAGGAGAAAGTGCTGCTCATAGGAGAAACCATCAGGAAAGATATCCAACAAAAAGATCAGAAGATCCATTGGGAGGTTGACTGACAATATGTTTTGTATAATGTTCTTGACATCCATCCAGTACTGTTGTATGTAAACACAGTCCCAAAAAATATGCGTCTGGTCCCCCACAGACCCACACCCTCTCCAACATTTATCACTGACACTACTTTTGGATAGAAAGGTTTTCAGTGGAGTTCTAAAAAATCTTAATTTAATCTTCCAGTCAAATTCCTTCCACATTTGACTACCCGCCCCTCTATGGCAGCCACAACAGACACTCTCCCATGTGACATCATCCAACATTATATTGAGTTCCATTTCCCATCGTTGTTTTATATGATAGGTATTATCAGACATGTCAACCAGCAGTTTCTGGTAGATCAAAGACACTTGGTTTTTCAACGTACCTGACTTTTCAAGCAGTTGATTCTGTACATCTGGACGTAGCATTTTTCTGGGAGAAACGTTTCGTCACTCATCCAAGTGACTTTTTCAGTCTCAGCTGACTGCAGGTTTCCCCAATCTTATAAACAGTACATTTGCATAATGAGTGAAACCAGCCCTATTCCAATGTTAAGATCAGCGGGAAGTTGAAGAGTTGATTTACACAGCTCTAGTACAAACAGCTTAACATCTCTTCCCTCACTCCCTTCTGGGACACGATAGATCCTCAGGTTGTTTCACCTTAGTCTATTTTGCATGTCCTTGCATCGTGCTGTGAGATCCATTTCTTTATGTAACAAGTACCGGAGAGCTTGTTCATGACGCCTGGTGGAGTCTTCGTTGTCGCCGATCCGCTTCTCCATCTCCATTGTTCTGTTTTCCAGCTTTGTCATATCTTCTCTCAAAATCTTGAAAGATGCCTCCAGTCTCGTCAGAGCTTGCTGTGTTTCCATATGCCCGTCTTTGTTATCTTTTCTTATCTTCTCCAGTTCTGCAAATATCCTCGTATCTGCATCACGAGTGCTAGCAGTAGCATTAGCATCTGCATTCGAGGACAAAGTTAGTTGCTTCAAATGCTCGCCTTTATCTTTATTTTGATCCTGTTTGCTGGATCCCTTGCCTCTCAGGGACGATGCCATGCCGGTTTTAAAAATTGTAGTTAGGAGTAATGTATTAATCTGGATGGAGCTCGTTCCTTATGCTGCTTGACTAGATCATGGCGTCACCGGAACCCAGCTTTAGTTACATTTAAGGGCAATATCCCAAAAATAAACTAAAAAGATTTGATCCTTGTATGTTTCAGATTAAAAGGAAGACAAACTGATGCAGTAAATATTCTTTTACTGGATGAGAAAATTGTGTAATATGATTCACTTAAGATGTTCAAGATATCAGTGCATTAAGCAGACTGTTTGAGTCGGAGGGTCTAACAGGAGAGAGATGATACAGAAACATGACATCTTTATAAAAATACTGACACACTTTATGAATGTACAACTTTTCACAGCTCTTTGAACCTTTTGTTGAAATGAGCTGCATACTTTTTCCACTGAAACCAGCACAATCCCACTGATGAAAACAAAATTTTAACTAAATAAAATTTATCACAGCATGATCACGTCTGTTTTCTTACCACAGTTCATGGGCCAGATGTTTAGTCCCCTTAAATACACTTACTTTAAATAGTGAACTGTCTGCTCAGTTTATCATAAAATGTTTAGTATGGCTTCACACTGCCAATCATACCCAGCTTTGGTAGAAAATTTAACTAACTAACCAAAGCTTGACCCAAGCCACATATGTCTGGACTGAAATAAAGGGCCCACCCAGGAGAGATACACCCTTCAAATCTGGGGAAAAGACGGATGCACTTGTGAGCCGCAACTGGAGCACCCTTCGAATTTGGACAGCCTTCGTCACCTCAGTGTGACATAATCGGCCTACAAATGCAGCCTCCCATGGATGCTGCCTCTGAATGTGGACACATCCATTGTCATTCCCTCTCATTGCTAGATAACGGCAAGCTAGCAAGCTGCATGTGACGAATAAAGAACCTCGAACCTTGATTTGGGGCCATTATCAGGATTTACTGCTCTTGTTAGTACTATTAGCAGCTAATGCTATTTTGAGTCATTCAGCATTAGCCAATAATGCTTATGCATTTTCCCCCTTGCTTTTCAGCCAGGTGAGCAGCTAATGCTATGTAGACTGCATTGCCCACTCAGGATTTTTGTGACCACAACCTAGTCTGACCAATTCTACATTCATTCATTGCAAAAGCCATAATAAATATCTTCTCTTCGTACTTTTTCTTTTATTTTGTCAAACAACAGAATGAGAATGAAATTTAAGAGTGAATTTAAAAATATCCTGTCACCAGTGTTGGTCAAGTTACTTGAAAAATGTAATCAGTGACTAATTACTGATTATTTCCCCCCAAAACTAATCCAGTTACTTTACTGATGACTTGTTTTCAAAAGTAATTTGTTACTTTGATATTTAGTTACTTTTTAAAAACATAATACACAACCTGAATAGGTAATAAAGAAATAAATCTTTCAGCCTAATTCTACTTTTTCTGTATAATCCATCATATAAAATGTTATCAAATGAAAAAGTCTCATTTTAAAACTTGTTTTCTTAGTTTTAATCTTTTAACTTTCTGCATTAAGCACAAATTAAAAAATATACAAAATTATCTGACTGGAAGAAATTTGTTTAACATTTAAACCCATTTTCTGCATATTCCAGCATGTAAAATAAAATAGTTTTTTGTGTTTACACTCACTCTTTCAAATAGATGCAAGTAAATCACAGCAAAAAATAAATAAAATCAAAGACTCAACGGTCCCGTTGCTCTATTTTCACCTGTATAGCAGGAGTGGGGCAGGTGGAGGTTTGCTCTGGTCCAGGTGTGCCACAGTGGTCATGTCAGTGGAAGGATCCGGGGGTTACTCTGTGACTTTCACATTGCCCTGGCAGGGTACTTGGTGCTTGCTCAGAAGTCTTCCCATGCAGTGTGCAGCGGACTGTAATGTTGTTGTCACTTTTTACAGAATCAATCTCAAAGTAAAGTCAGTACTTCCACGCTTTAAACTCTGCATGGCCATACTTTCTCCTTCACTTGATATATTATCCATTGTTGATCTGCACGTAGCTGTGGCCACGAACATCACCTGCGCTTACATCATTGTCATGAGACACTCACAAACAAAATCACGATTTAGTAATGCAGTAACAAAGCGTGCTTATGGGAAAGTAGCAGTAATCTAATTACCTTTTTTGCAATAGTAATCCCTTACTTTACTCAGTACTTGAAAAGAGTAATCGGATTACAGTAACGCGTTACTGCCCATCTCTCCCAGACACACAGAGTAACACTTAAAAACGGAGTCATACATTTATTAAGTCTAGGCTGGACTGCTGCAGGAAAACTCATGAAACATCTAACATCTGGTTGCAGTCAGTTGTGTACATCCACAGAGAGCAGCAGGTCAGCCTGTACACTAAGAAAATTTACTGGACCTCTCAATAGAAATTATTGTGAGTTATGATTCTTTTCCCCACACTGAACCATTACATTTAATTTTAGGGTTCCTCACCTGCTTAATCCACTTTAATCCCTGACTGTCCACATTTTCCTGTTTAGAGGCAAAGTCACCCTCTACAATGTAGCAACAGGAAATTGAAATATTTTTTTCTTTCTTTTTCAAAATGAGTACAATTAGAATGATAAATTAGACTGAAGTCTGTATTCCTATCTACTGCTATTATATTATTATAGCACAAGGTGCAGTGAGCTTTGAACAAAAATAGGAGGTAGAAACAACTTACTTTTCACTTTCTTGCTTTGAGTACATTTCAAAGCCTTTACTTTTTTACTGATAGTATTGACAAACAGTCCAGGGTCAGCAAATTTGTATGAGCAGGATTGGAGAGCACAGAGAACCAACTGCATCTGTGTCAGGGTTCTGGGTCTGAGCAACCCAGGATCCCTGAGCAGTTATGGACTGGTTATATCTTATGCTATACGTGGAAGGAAACTGTGACCTAGGACAAGCTGATGGCATAACATGTAAGTACAACTCCTCCGGTTTCTAATGCAAAAAAAAATTATTGCGCTAGCTCACGTGGTTGCAGAGCTACCGGGATTTAAAAATAGTTACGCAAAACGGAGCATGCCCGCTGCGACTGGCTTTAAAGGGTTAATAACTTTACTTTGCTTATTGGCCGTGGGGGACTTTTGGACACTCAATTTTTCTAAGATGAGAACATTTAACAGTGTCCCCATTCTGCGAGACATGGTTCCCAGATCTACATGCGTCACTGCTGCTATATATCCTGTACAATTTCCAATGTATTTGGAACAGGACATTAATTTATCATTTGAACTACAGAAAGATTTACCTCACCTTCAAAACCTTCTTGCTTTGTACAATTACAAAATTAGTTATGAAAAATCCTGCTTTGTTTCAACATTTCACAAGTCAAAATCAATAAGTACAAAGCAGAGACTTCTGATCGTCTTACTACTGCTCTTATCTGGTAATGTACAACCTAACCCAGGCCCTGAGCTGCAATGTAGTCAGACACCATCTGAATTTAAATCCTCACCTGGGCTGAAGATAGTTCATCTTAATGTGCACAGTTTGTTACCCAAGATGGATATGGTTAAGATCTGGGTTCAATCAACAGATGCAGATATTATCCTCATTTCTGAAACTTGGTTGTCTAAATATATATCTGATGAACATGTTAGCATGGCTGGCTACAATATCTATCGCACTGATAGGCTTAAGAAAGGTGGTGGTGTTGCTGCTTATGTTAAGTCAAAATTTGATGCTACAATAGTTCTATCAGAATCAATTTGCAAACAATTGGAATTTTTGGCTCTGAATGTGAATGTTGCAAAGGGTCTTTGCATAACAGTTGCTTGTTGCTATCGACCCCCTTCTGCCTCCACAGAAGCTCTGTGTTCTTTAAACCTTTTGCTGTCCAGACTAAATTATGGTAAGCTTGTTCTAGCTGGTGACTTTAACTGGGATTGGCTCAAAACTGTTTCAGATTATTTTAAATCTTTTTGTGATCCTATCAGTCTTACCCAGCTGGTCAATTTACCCACTCGGTCGAATCTCAAAAGCCCTGAAAAGTCTACCTTGATTGACTTGATTTTGACAAATGTTCCTCATAAATTTTCATCTTTGGGTGTCTTTTGTAACGACTTAAGTGACCACTGTGTTGTTGCTGCTATTAGAAATACTAAAGTGGCCAAGTCACAACATCGTATTATTTTTAAAAGAACTCTTAAACATTTTAATGAACAAGCATTTTATCATGATTTGTCAAACTGTGACTGGAAGAAAATAGGATTGATCCCTGATGTAGAATTAGCGTGGGCATTCTTTAGGGATGGGTTTATGCAAATTGTGAATAAACATGCTCCGTTAAGAAGATATAGGATAAAAGGTCGTGAAAACCCCTGGTTCTCCCCAGAGCTGGCAGATATCATTCATGAGTGCAACCTGGCTTGGGCCAAAGCGAGGAAAACTGGCTACCCCAGTGATTGGCTTCTTTTCAGACAACTAAGAAACAAATGTACTTCCTTTATTAAGAAAGCTAAAACAGAATATTATCTGTCTGTCACCACTGAGAACCTAAATAATCCACAGAAGTTCTGGAAAATCATTAAGTCTCTTTCAGTGAGTAAAAGCTCCCACGCTCTACCCACCTATGTTTTTAAGGATTCTGTTCTTGTTTATGATAGCAAGGAGATTATGAATTGCTTTAACAAGCACTTTATATCTTCTGGCTCTTTGTTTGACTCTCTGAACCCAGTCTCTGTAAAACCTGGCACAAACCTTCCGGTGTACACTGGTCAGCCATTTAACTTTGTTCCTTTCTCTGTGCAGGAGGTCTGTAAAGCTCTTAAACTGTTAGATCCTAGAAAATCTCCAGGGCCAGACTTACTAGATCCTTACTTCTTGAAACTGGCAGCTGATTTTGTGGCAGAGCCTCTCACAACACTTTTCAACCTCACACTGGATATGAATAAAATTCCCTCAGTATGGAAATCAGCTTTTGTTATTCCACTATTAAAAGGGGGCGACCCAGCAGTGTTAACTAATTACAGACCAATATCTAATCTATCTGTGCTAGCTAAAGTTCTTGAAGCTCTTGTGTGTGAGCAGTTAAAGGAGTTTTTACACACCAATGCCATTTTATCTGAATATCAATCAGGCTTTAGGAAGAATCACAGTACTATCACAGCTGCAATTAGAGTGGTAAATGATATTACTACTGCACTTGATAAAAAAACAACACTGTGCATCCCTTTTTATTGATTTGTCAAAAGCATTTGACACTGTTGATCATTGTATTTTAAAACTTAGACTCTTCCAGTCAGGACTCTCTGAGAGAGCAGTGGCATGGTTCTCAAACTACCTCAGTAACAGGACTCAGTGCATTAAATCTGATGATTTATGTTCTGACTTGGTTACAGTGCACAACGGAGTGCCACAGGGTTCTGTATTAGGTCCCCTTCTATTTATGATTTACGTAAAAATCTTAGTCTACATGTGCCAGATGCAAACTTGCACTTCTATGCTGATGATACAGTTATTTACAGCTGTGATTCAATTCTTGTCCAAGCCATCGACTCCTTGCATAAAGCCTTTTTTGCTGTCCAGCACTCATTACTTCAGCTTAAACTTGTTCCCCACGCAGACAAAACAAAGCTCATGTTGTTTTCTAAATCAAGGAGACGAGCCCAAACAATCCCATCAGTAACCACTCTTGAAGGTAATAAAATAGAGTTGGTTCACACCTATAAATATCTGGGAATCTTAATTGATATCTTGCTTACCTTCAAACCACATGTAGAGAATCTTGTGAAAAACCTGAAGTTAAAACTGAGATTTTATTTTCAAAATAAATTGTGTTTCTCTTTTAATACAAAGAAGCGGCTTGTTGCTGCAACATTCTTGCCTGTGCTGGATTATGGTGATATTCTATATATGAATGCTTCTGCTCAATGTCTTTGAATGGTTGATTCTGTGTATCATGCTTCTCTGAGGTTCATCACTAACCGTAAATTTCAGAATCATCACTGTGAGTTATACTCTCAGGTAGGATGGCCTGCTTTGGTAAGTCGGAGGAACTCTCATTTATACAGTTTTATATATAAGGCGATACTTGGGTTGCTGCCTTCTTATATATGTTCCCTGCTTGTAATGAAACATGCTGGTCGGTATTCTCTTCGTCCGCATGGTTACTTGTTGCTTTCTGTTCCATTTGCCCAAACTGAACTTGGTAAAAGAGCTTTTGTCCATTTAGCACCCTTGGCTTGGAACAAACTGCAGAAGGAATGGAAAATGACTGAATTCATTTCATTAAGTGCTTTTAAATCTAAACTACGAATCCTTGAGGCCAAGTCCATAACATGCAAGTGTTTCAATTAGATTGTCATTTTAACTGACTTTTTATTTTTATTTGAATTTTATTGAATTAAATTGAATTTTATTTGTATTCTTTCACTTATTGTTGCATGTGTGTTGTTGCTGCCTGTGTTTGAGTAATTTCTGTAACTGTGAGACACCTGCTGCTCCCTATCTTGGCCAGGTCTGGGATCTTACTGGTTAAATAAAGGTTAATAAATAAATAAATAATTCATTTCTGATGGTGGCCAACTTTGACCGGGAACACCACAGATGTAACAAAGTTGACTAAACACTAAAAATTCAATGAAAGAGGCTCTGAGAATCTTTGTTTTGATTTTTTTTTTTTTGCTATGTTTTACTTGCATCTATTTCAAAGAGTGAGTGTAAACACAAAAAAATATATTATGAATTAAACTATATGGCTGACTCAACAGCCATTTAATGAGCAAATGGGCAATTCCTTCACTTTGCCATCATCGATTAAACAGACAAAAAGGCCTTGAGTTCATTTGAGGTGTGGTACTTTCAGTTGAAAGGTTTTGCTGTGATAAATGTGGCCAAAGAAGCTCTTCATACAGGTGAAACAAGCCATATGCAAAAGGCCATGCAAGAAATTGCTGCAATATTAGGAGTAGAAAATTTTAATCTTAACCCAACTGAGTATTTCAAAAGTTTGGACAGAAAGGCCCACAAACAAACAACATCTTAAAGCTGCTGCAGTAAAGGCCTAGCAGAGCATTAAAATATTTTTGTTAAACCCAGTGAATTAAAGCTGAAAGTCTGCATCAGATTTTTTTTTTTTTCATTTAAAATGTCAAGAATCAAAAATAGAAAAAGTTGTCTCTGTCCAAATATCTATGGACCTCACTGTAGGTCTACTGTTAATCAGATTTTCAACATGACTTATCAGTTATCATTAATGTTACTGCAAATGGACTCATTGGAGAACCCCTATATAAATATCCATCTACTTTCCAGCTAGACAAGTGTTTCTGTTCCTGAAA
The DNA here is from genome assembly GCF_963576455.1 of Neolamprologus multifasciatus. Lineage (NCBI taxonomy): Eukaryota > Metazoa > Chordata > Actinopteri > Cichliformes > Cichlidae > Neolamprologus > Neolamprologus multifasciatus. The sequence goes on along the minus strand of NC_140443.1, from coordinate 36,572,748 downwards.
CAAAAAGGAAGTGAGGGAAGGACACAGGAAATGTTTCCAGCTCTTCCTCCTCTATCAGACATTCTCTCCATACCTGAGAGTGTCCAGTCTCCAGCCAGGATCCCTCAGTCCAGCCGACAGCAGCTCAATTCCTGAGTCTCCTGGATGATTGTAACTCAGGTCCAGCTCTCTCAGATGGGAGGGGTTGGAGCTCAGAGCTGAAGCCAAATTAATACAGCCTTGCTCTGTGACCAGACAGCCTGACAGACTGCAGACACACAAAACAACTCATCTGAAAACACTTCACTTTTTTGGCTCTCGATTCCAGAGGAAGCCAATGATGGTAAGCTAATACGGAGAAAATACGGTCCCTCTTTCAAGTCCCTCTTAGTGTTCTTGCTGCAGCATGTTGGATGAACTGAAGGTTTTCAGAGAGTTTTCAGAACAACAATGAATTTAATTAATCCATCCTGGAAGTAAGAAATGTGGTGTTTTCCAACACCACAGAAAGGAGAGGGAGGCAGTAATGCATTTAATATTTAATGTGCACATTAATGTAATATGAGTGTAATTCAGAGCCAAATAATTAAACTAATTATAAATAAAAAGGCATCAGACAATTCTATAACCCTTTGCCATTTATTCATTAACACAGGAACTCCCAGAGAGCAGCCATTTGGCTTTTCTACGTTTAAAACCCGCCAACCAGCCAAATGGCTGGTAAGCTTTTAGCTAATATCCTGGACTGAACTGTGAACTGCTGCTTTTGTTATGTAAATAAGGTGGTGCTGAGCCACTAGGTTAGGTGTGGCCTAACCCTAACCCGTCTAGGTGTGGCCTAACCCTAACCCACAAGGAAACTTGTGTTTCTGTTTGCCATCTTAGGGAGAAATCAACACACATGGGTGTATTTCCTTTGTTGCTGAGATTTATTGATAAAAACAGTACAAAAAAACAACAAACAAAAAAGGTGTGGAGGGTTGTGTCCAAAGCAACTGTTCTTTTCTTGCCTTCTTCCCAGCCATATGAGAGTGAGCCAACTCTCTTGCAAATGTACTTCCCTTGCCAAGATATTGGAAGACATTGCAAATGTACTTTGATTTTAGGTCGCAAGCCACCCAAAACTTGATCCGAAACTTGTCAGGTTTACTTGCAATATACTGCAGGGTTAGGGTTATACTGTGGGTTTCACAGGTTTGCTGAGCAGCAGCCTAGTAAACCCCGCAAGGTGACAATTTCATTGACTTCAACAGGAAAGGAAGTCCACAGCTTTTAGCAGCTCCCCACCCCCACACACTAACAAAGAGGCAGTTGGCAGTTAGCCACCCAAAACTTGATCCCAAACTTGTCAGGTTTACTTGCAATATACTGCAGGGTTAGGGTTATACTGTGGGTTTCACAGGTTTGCTGAGCAGCAGCCTAGTAAACCCCGCAAGGTGACAATTTCATTGACTTCAACAGGAAAGGAAGTCCACAGCTTTTAGCAGCTCCCCACCCCCACACACTAACAAAGAGGCAGTTGGCAGTTAGCCACCCAAAACTTGATCCCAAACTTGTCAGGTTTACTTGCAATATACTGCAGGGTTAGGGTTATACTGTGGGTTTCACAGGTTTGCTGAGCAGCAGCCTAGTAAACCCCGCAAGGTGACAATTTCATTGACCTCAACAGGAAAGGAAGTTCACAGCTTTTAGCAGCTCCCCAACCCCACACACTAACAAAGAGGCAGTTGGCAGTTAGCCACCCAAAACTTGATCCCAAACTTGTCAGGTTTACTTGCAATATACTGCAGGGTTAGGGTTATACTGTGGGTTTCACAGGTTTGCTGAGCAGCAGCCTAGTAAACCCCGCAAGGTGACAATTTCATTGACCTCAACAGGAAAGGAAGTTCACAGCTTTTAGCAGCTCCCCACCCCCACACACTAACAAAGAGGCAGTTGGTAGTTAGAAATCCGCAATCATTCACACACCCCCACTCCCCCACTTCTCAAGTAACAACCTAATTTACATATGAATTGATGCTAAAAGACTAGCCAGTTTAGCTTCCACTTGGCTGACTTGGGCTTAGAAAAGCCTGGGACTTCCAGTGTTAATGTAGTATGGATTCTAAATAATGCTGAGTGGAAAAGACTGAATCCTGACCTCAGAGTTTCCAGAGTACAATGTGGACTCTCCAATGCAGCAGACATGAGCTTCAACCCTGAATCATCCAAGTCATTGTTACTCAGGTTCAGCTCTGTCAGCTTAGAGGACTGGGAGCAGACAGCTGTGGACAGAGCTTCACAGCTTCTTCCTGTGAGATTACAGTCACTTGTTCTAGAAATAAAGAACACCGCACACAAACAGAAACACACACACAGCTGAATTTAAATGACTAAGTAGGTCTGGTAATATTTGATGTTGTTTCAGGTCTACCTGGAATTTGCATTTCATTATTTCAAACAGATCAGAAACGTGGCACTATTCTGTGATTTAGAAATAATGGCAAAATAAACAGAAATGGAAAAAAGGGAATTTATTAGATAAATCTTTTATTGGTTAATTATGTCATTTGATAAGAAAAAAAAATCATTTTGTTCTGACCTCAGAGTTTCTAGTGTACAGTGTGAACTTTGTAGTCCAGCAGACAAAAGCTTCACTCCTGAATCTTGTAGGTTGTTGTTACTCAGGTCCAGCACTCTCAAAACAGAGAACTTAGAACTTAGAGCAAAAGACAGAGCTTCACAGCTCATCTCTGACAGGCAACAAACACCAAGTCTAGAAATAAAGAACACACACATGCAAAAGCTGAATTTAAACTATATTGATGGTACAGTGATACAGAGTTTCTAGGTCGAGCAATATTTAATGTTGTTTCACGACTGGCTGGAATGCTATTTCCTTATTCTTAATACATCCGAAATATGGCAATTTGTTGTGATTTATAAATAATGAAAACTAGTAAGCTGCAATAACAAACTGATGAAGCTGACATTTAATAGCTAAAAGTTTACATTGTTTAAATATTTAATTTGATGAAAAATAAATATCCTTAAAGCTGACGTCAGAGTTTCCAGTGTGCTGCATGGACTCTGCAGTGCAGCAGATAGTGGCTTCACTCCTGTATCGTGTAGGGTGTTGTTACTCAGGTCCAGCCCTCTCAGACTAGAGGACTGGGAGCTGAGAACAGAGGACAGAGCTTCACAGCTTGACTCTGACAGAAAACAGCCACTTAGTCTAGAAATAAAGAAAACACACACACAGACAAAGCTGAATTTAAAGTGTATTCATGTAGTTCATGGTGAAGTTATCAGTTACTAGGTCTAGCAATATTTAGTGTTGTTTCAGGACTGGCTGGAATAGCTATTTCTTTATTTTTAACATATCAGAAACATGGTATTTTGTTGTGATTTATAAATAATTAAAACTAGTAAGTAAGTAAAACAAATTGATTAAGCTAACATTCATAAGCTAAAAGTTTTAATTTTTCATTTATATAATTTGATGAAAATAAATATGCTTTGATCTGACCTCAGAGTTTCCAGTGTAAAAAGTGGACTCTGCAGTGCAGCAAACAGATGCTTCAGTTTTGAATCTTGTAGGGTGTTGTTACTCAGGTCCAGCTCTCTCAAACTAGACTGGGAGCTGAGAACTGTGGACAGCGCTACACAGCTTCTCTCTGAGAGGTTACAGCCACTCAGTCTGGAAAATAAAAATTAAAAAAGTAAATTTGTGTTTAATACCAAAAACCTTCATTGTTACAAGTGAAGAAAAATAATGTCAGTAGATACTACAATTCATAGTTAACAAAATCAAGCAAAAAAATAAGTAAGGGTCGGCAACCTGTGGCTCCAGAGCCACATGTGGCTCTTCAGCCTCCTTGTAGCTGCTCCCTTTGGCCACAATCATAAAACCACAACCATAAATAAAGGGCATTTCTTAATTCATTTTAATTCATAGATTATTATTATTGATTGATTGATCGATTGATAGATAATACTTTATTCATCCCGAGGGAAATTGGGTTAAGGCTGCAAGCCTTGCCAGCGCCATCTTACCCTTCCGACCATACATAGATTACACAAACACTGCATGGGGAAGACAGGTCAGAGAGGTACAACAATGGAAAATGCATAACATGAGGAAAAACGAGAAGAAAAAAAGAACTCCCCCCAGACTGAGCTCCAACAGGGAGATCAGTTTGAGAACAGAAAAAACACACCGCAGCACATACCACATAAATCATCAGATCTCACAACAAAGAAGAAATAAGCTTCGAAGGTGTTTGAAGGGGGTTGGGGGGGGTTTAGCCACCGACAGTTTTGTTCATTGTTAGGAGAAGTCGAGAATGAATATTCAGATCTCCTGCTGTACAAAAAAGTCTAGTGTCTGTCAAGGGGAGTGGTGCTGATTTGCTTCGTTCCCTGTCTGGAACATGTGAAATCCTTGTTGGAAAGCAAAGGCCTCAGCTATCCTGAACTGGAAGACTTCGATTGGCTAGGTAAGTTTTACTTCATGGTGGATATGACAAGTCACTTGAACACGCAGAATAAAAATCTCCAAGGAAAGGGAAGCAGGGCCATGCAAATGCTGGAGGATGTTTTGGCATTTGAAAGCAACATGACAATGTTCGCAAGAGATGCACAAAAAGGTACACTCTCTCACTTCCCCTCCCTAAGAGAGCCAACAGTCAAATAAATTATGATCCTTTCCACCGTGCCTTCATTGCAATGCAAGCTGCATTTGGTGAAAGATTCAGTGATTTCAGAAAGGAGAAACCTACTCTCTTTCTTTGTCACACCGCTCGACATCAACCCATCCCTGCTGAACACAGTTGCATTCACCGCAATAAGTAAGCCAGATCTAGAAATTGAACAAGCTGACAGAGCGGATAAAGATTTGAGGGTAAATAAGTTCAAATCAGAAGGCTACATTCACTAAAGAGCACAAATGGAGTGATATGGAAAAACTCCCCAACACAGACAAAGTTTTTAAAACATGGAGTGCCATTCCTGACATGAAAAAGTATGCATTTAGAGTTTTGTCCACCTTTGGCTCAACATACTTATCCAAGCAAGTTTTTTTAAACATGAACTTCATCAGTGTTGGGAAGGTTACTTTTGAAATGTATTGTTTGTGAAGGTTCTCAGTCATCCAGGTCATCGTAGTCTAAGGAGCTTGGAAAAAAAAGCATCTTTAAGTTGCTTGAAGACGTTTCACCTCTCATCCGAGAAGCTTCTTCAGTAAGGTCAAATGGCGGAGAGTCCCAGATTTAAACCCACTGGTAATAAACCCCAAACATGTAAAATGTATTCCACTACAGATTAGAGAATACATGGCTCAAAATGTATTTTGTAACGTATTCCGTTACGTTACTCAATGAAAGTAACTGTCAGGTTTATATTGTTGATTCTCATTTATGCTTAGACATATTTACTCATTTATACTTAGAGTTTTATAATCAATTGCATATTGATAGGGGTCTGATCCTTAGCAGTCTGTAAAGACTCTGTGTGCCTTCCAGAGTGTCCTGGCATACACACTCACATCCTGGGGTCATGAGAGAGGTCGTACCTTCTTTTATTGTTTTATGGTATAGCAAACACAAGTATATCTGTTTCAGTATAAGTGCCTTTTGTTTAGATGAACTTCTGGACTGCAGGTTGACGGAAGTCGTTCACAGGGTCACATCTTGACCCCCCCCCCCCCACACACACACACACACACGCATGGTACTCTTTGTTCATGTGCATACCTATGTAACATATCCTATGTTAATGAACCCGTGCATATTCATGTAACGTCAATAAAGAACAGTGTTGCGAGGGAGCAGATGAGAGCAACTGGGGTCAAGTGAAGGAACGGCGCTCATCCAGTTCTCTCCCTCATGCACGATTAAAATAAAGAACTTTGGTGACTTCCGTCTTGCTTTTGCTGTTGTAGTAGAATTGTCTCGTTCCAGCGAGGGGTTGTGCTAGACAAACCCATCAGTAAAGTATTCTGAAAACTTTGGATTACTAAATATATTGTCATGCTTTTTACAACTACATGGATGTACTATTGCTGTGTGATTTATTACTGTTACTGAAGGTCCGCGGCTCCGAACTATAGTAAAGGGACCTCTGGCTAATACATCAGGTTCCGTGTCGGGCTCGTAGCCGACACAGAACCCGTGCGTCTCTCGCAAGCAAAGTTGACCCACACAACTTTGCTTGCGAGAGACCCACGGGACAGACAGAGAAAGCGGTTGAAAGGCTGCTCCAACTGAACTTATTGTTTCAGAGGAAAACACAAACACAGTGCACAGTTGAGTCTTAATAGCTTACTTACAACTGGGCTCGTCAGGCACTCTTCTTGGCTGCAGTGGTTATTATATTTAAATGCTTCCATCTCCCGTTTCTGCTCGATGACAGCTGGTACTTTTCCACTCTCTCTCCCTCCTCGCGCTCACAGACACATAACTGGTATGGAAGTCCATTCTCCCTTCAGCACGGACTACACTGCCCATGATGCTACATTCTTTAGAGCTATGCCTGTAGCATTCTGCCTATTAGCTTTGCACAACAGCAAAAAGGCGCTCTCTCACCCAGGAAACACACAGTCACAGAGAGAGAGCATCACCCTGTAACCATGGCAACCGTAACGCTGCCGCCTGGAACAACAGAATGTAGCTGTCAAACAAAACCCAAACAGTCCTGACCCGCGAAACAGGAAAATACCGCCATGTAATCCATTTATTTCAACAAAGTAACTGTATTCTAAATACCACCTTTTTAAACAGTAACTGTAACGGAATACAGTTACTCATATTTTGTATTTTAAATACGTAATGGTGGTACATGTATTCCGTTACTCCCCAACACTGAACTTCAGACACAGAAGTCACAGTAAACAGGTAAGAAAAACAGCATTTAATAAGCTATGATTTTTCAGAAAACAAAAAGTATTTCAGACTTTGAGCTGATATAGATTTTTTGTTTGTTCAGGTGCTTTTATCGAGGAACGGGAATGCAACACAACTCCTACATACTGCAAGGACTGTTTACTCCAGAATCAGCTGATCGCCCTGATGCCGGCTAGTTGGCCGGTCAGACCCACAGACGTACCAGTTGAAATGTGGAGGAAAACAGGAAGACAGAAAAGAAGAAAGAGGGAGACGGTGAGACAGCGGCGGCTCGAAGCGAGGAGCAGGTACAAACCATGTCTCCCGTCTATCGTAATGGGAAATGTGCGATCGTTAATAAATAAAATTGATAAGCTCTCAGCGCTGGTACAGAGTCAGAGGGAATACCGGGAGTGTAGCCTGATGCGTTTCACTGAATCATGGATGCACCAGGACATTCTCAATGATAACGCATCTGTGGAAGTCCATCTGGACCAGCCGGATAGCACCGTGAGACTTTTTTACTTTTCCAGTGCTTTCAACGCTATCAGGCCAACCCTCCTGGAAAATAAGTTGACAGCGATGCAGGTTGATGCTTCTCTGGTGTCCTGGATTGTTGATTAACTGACAGGAAGACCACAATGTGTGCGTCTTCCACAGTGTGTGTCTTACAAGGTAATCAGCAACACAGGGGCACCACAAGGGACTGTCCTCTCCCCCTTCCTCTTCACCCTCTACACCACAGACTTCAGCCACTGCACCGAGACCTCCATCTTCAGAAGTTTTCTGATGACTCTGCGGTGGTTGGATGCATCAGCAGGGATGAGGAGACAGAGTACCGGGCTGTGGTCGAGTTCTTTGTCACATGGTGTGAGAAGAATCCTCCTCAGCTCAACGTGGCAAAGACAAAAGAATTGATCATGGGCTTCAGGAAGACCAGAAAACACTTGACCCCGGTTTCAATCCAGGGGGTCAATGTTGACATGGTGGACAACTATAAATACCTTGGAGTATACATTGACAGGAATTTGGACTAAACTGGGCTAAAAACACCACAGCACTTTACAGGAAGGGCCAGAGTCTCCTCTATTGTTTCAGGGGACTGAGGTCCTTGAACATCTGCCGGACTATGCTAAGGATTTTCTAAGAGTCTGTTGTGGCCAGTACAATCCTCTACACCGGGGAGCAGGCTGAGAGTTGATGATGCCAACAGACTCGATAAACTGATCCGTAAGGCCAGTAATTTTGTGGGGATGGAGCTGGACTCCCTTAAGGTGGTGTCGGAGAGGCGGATGTCCGAAATAAAGATAATGTTGGATAATACCTCCAACCCACTCCATGACGTGCTTGTCAGTCACAGGAGCATGTTCAGTCAGAGACTGAAGGTACCAAAAAGCACCACAGAACGACACAGGAAATCCTTCCTGCCTGTGGCCAATTCTGTACAACTCATCCACTTAACACACTGTATACTGCAATAGCGACAACCTTTTTAAGCTATTTATCAATAAGTGACTTATATGTGTATATATATGCATGTATATATTGTTTATATTGTGTCTATTTCTTACTTATCGTATTGTCTGTCTTTTTTACTGTTTATACTGGAGCATCGTAACCAAAATAATTTACCCTAGGGATCAACAGTGTTCGGGAGTAACGAAATACATCTACCGCCGTTACGTATTTAAAATACAAAATATGAGTAACTGTATTCTGTTACAGTTACTGTTTAACAAGGTAGTATTCAGAATACAATTACTTTGTTGAAATGAATGGATTACATGGCAGTGTTTTCCTGTTCCATATGTTAAGCTATGCTCTCTCTATTTTTGCTAATTCCACGCTGGTGGAAACCCAAACAAAACACGCATTAAGACGCTCTAATGCCTGGGTTTCAATCTCACAGTCTCTACAGCCAGTTGTAAGTAAGCTATTAAGACTCGACTGTACACTGTGTTCATGTTTTCCTCCGAAACAATAAGTTCCATTGGTGCAGCCTTTCAATGACCTAGACAACAAAGTAAAGCTAGTGTTCAGCTAAGAACCCGACACGGAACCGACGTAATAGCCAGAGGTCCCTTTGCTACGATTCGGAGCTGCGGACCTGTTTTTTAAACGCCCCGAATAGTTTTCTATACGAGATAGCTGCAAAAAGTGCAGCCTTACCTAATGTCCACCTGCTGTTACTCATTTATATTAAGATTTAAGAATCTAGTTGGTATTGGTATGACGAGTAACCTTCAGTAATAGTAATAAATCACACAGCAATAGTACATTAATGTAGTTGTAAAAAGCATGATAATATATTAAGTAATCCAAAGTATTCAGAATACGTTACTCTCATTGAGTAACGTAACGGAATATGTTACAAAATATTTTTATTTTAATATTTAATATTTATTTAATATTTATTACATTTTAGGCCATGTATTCTCTAATCTGTAGTGGAATACATTTTAAAAGTAACCTTCCCAACAGTGGGGATCAATAAAGTATTCTGATTCTGATTCTGATTCCTGAGTCTGGAAACTATCGATGGCAAATTTGATCAACAATAGTGAATGGTGATCGTATGTCTGCAATAATGTGACACCAGATAAAAATGTAAAAACAATTGTAAAAACAATACTGATAAAGCATGTAATATAAACAAACACAAAGGCAGATTAAGAAGCCAGGCGAAACACATTATTATTGTTTTTATCTGCTATCATCAGATCTTGCCTCATCAGTGCTGACTTAATCTTCGCTGACTGATGGAACACAACTTGAACCTGTGGAGGCTGAAAAACTGTCCTGTCAAACGTCTCCCTGTCTGAAAGCACTGAAACTTCTTCACATTTGTCTTCAGACACATCCTGAACATTTATGAACTAAATAAAGTTTCAAACATCAAAGAACTGAAACACAGAAAAACAGTGACAGCTGCAGTCAGTGAACTCACCTCAGAGTCTCCAGTCGACAATTTGGACTCTCCAGTCCAGCACACAGAAACATTACTGCTGAATCCAGCAGCTCGTTTCCACTCATATCTAACTCTGTCAGCTGGGAGGGGGGGTTGGACTTCAAAACTGAGGCCACAACTTCACAGTGAGCTTCTAAGAGTCCACAATAAGTCAGTCTAGGATTATAGAAAATATAAAATTTGTTATTATGAAAGCAGAAATTAAAAATTTTTCAAAAAGTCCACACTTTTCCCGTCAATTGTTCCGTCTGTCCTGCTCGCTTCTCCAATGGTTGGACATGCTGTCATTAATGTCGCTTCACTGCTCATCAGCCATGCCGCTTTGCTAGCTAAAACACCGGTGTCGGCACATAAGGACGCTGTCATAGCCTGTCAACGATGTTGATTAGCTGCATATATACGAATGTGAATCGCGTGATTGGCTGGACTATACAATAAGGTGGCATTGTTCTAATCTCATACTGGAGCAGCCAGTCACTTACTGACTAACACTGCAAAACAGAATTGTTAATGTATTTACTTTCATTTCAATTCAGGTTAGAATTTTTTTTTTTTTGTGCGCAATGCAGATTTTTTCTGCGCAAAGACCGTGCCAGCAGTGCGCAATTGTGCACGCGTGCAGTTTAGAGGGAACATCCTCCAGATTAGGATAGTATGTAAACCTTATGATATTTATGAAGCTTCTTCCCAAACAAACACAGCATTTATAAAAGATAAATAGCCTGTAACAATGTACAGCTCACACATCTCAGACCAGGTGTACGCAGAGATTAGAAACATCTGCAAGTGAAATGAAGAAATGTTACTTTAAAGTAAGTAAAGTACCGTCGTGGCCCAAAGTTTTGAGAATGACACAAAAATTAGTTTTCACAAAGTTTGCTGCTAAACTGCTTTTAGATCTTTGTGTCAGTTGTTTCTGTGATGTATTGAAATATAATTACAGGCACTTTATATGTTTCAAATGCTTTTATCAAAAATTACATGACATTTATGCAAAGAGTCAGTATTTGCAGTGTTGGCCCTTCTTTTTCAGGACCTCTGCAATTCGAATGGGCAAGCTCTCAATTAACTTCTGGGCCAAATCCTGACTGATAGCAACCCATTCTGTCATAATCACTTCTTGGAGTTAGTGGGTTTTTGTTTGTCCACCCGCCTCTTGAGGATTGACCACAAGTTCTCAATGGGATTAAGATCTGGGTTTAGATCTAGATCTTAGTCTTAGATCTAAGATCTTAGTTTAGAGTTTACAGGCCATGGACCCACAATTTCAACGTTTGTTCCCCGAGCCACTTAGGTATCATTTTTGCCTTTGGGCATGGTGCTCCATCATGCTGGAAAATGCATTGTTCTTCACCAAACTGTTGTTGGAAGAAGTTACTGTTGGAGGGTGTTTTGGTACCATTCTTTATTCATGGCTGTGTTTTGGGCCAAAATTGTGAGTGAGCCCACTTCTTTGGATGAGAAGCAACCCCACACATGAATGGTCTCAGGATGCTTTAATGTTGGCATGACATACGACTGATGGTAGCGCTCACCTTTTCTTTACAGAAAAGCCTTTTTCCAGATGCCCCAAACAATCGGAAAGAGGCTTCATTGGAGAATATGACTTGGCCCCAGTCCTCAGCAGTTCATTCACCATACTTTCTGCAGAAGATCAATATGTCCCTGATGTTTTTTGTTTTCTTTTTTGGGGGGAGAAGTGGCTTCTTTGCTGCCCTTCTTGACACCAGGCCATCTTCCAAAAGTCTTTGCCTTACTGTGCGTGCAGATGCGCTCACACCTGCCTGCTGCCATTCCTGAGCAAGCTCTGCACTGGTGGCACTCCGATCCCGCAGCTGAATCCTCTTTAGGAAACGATCCTGGCACTTTCTGGACTTTCTTGGACGCCCTGAAGCCGTCTTAACAAGAATTGAACCTCTTTCCTTGAAGTTTTTGATGATCCTATAAATTGTTGATTTAGGTGCAATCTTAGTAGCCACAATATCCTTGCCTGTGCAGCCATTTTTATGCAATGCAATGATGGCTGCACACGTTTCTTTGCAGGTCACCATCGTTAACAATGGAAGAACAATGATTTCAAGTATCACCCTCCTTTTAACATGTCAGGTCTGCCATTCTAACCCAATCAGCCTGATATAATGATCTCCAGCCTTGTGCTCATCAACATTCTCACCTGAGTTAACAAGACGATTAATGAAATGATCTCAGCAGGTCCTTTAATGATAGCAATGAATTGCAGGAAAGGTTTTTTTGGGGGGATTAAGTTAATTTTCATGGCAAAGAAGGACTATATAATTCACCTAATCGCTCAGCAGGTCCTTTAATGGTAAATGGTAAATGGCCTGTATTTGTATAGCGCTTTCCTTGTCCCTAAGCACCCCAAAGCGCTTTACACTACATTCAGTCATCCACCCATTCACACACACACATTCACACACTGGTGATGGCAAGCTACATTTTAGCCACAGCTGCCCTGGGGCACACTGACAGCAATGAAATGCAGTGGAAATATTTTTTTGGGAATAAGTTAATTTTCGTGGCAAAGAAAGATGATACAATTCATCTGATCACTCTTCATAGTATTCTGGAGTATATGCAAATTGCTATTATAAAAACTTAAGCAGCAACTTTTCCAATTTTCAATATTTATGTAATTCTCAAAACTTTTGGCCACGACTGTAGGAAAGGAATATGTCCTTTTTTTCCCCTTTTTTCCTCCATGATTATGTGAGGCCAGCAGCATAAGAAGAGAAACCCTGACCTCCCTCTCCCCAGTGTTAGGGTTAGGGTTCCTCTAAAATGTTAATCAGAGGTGCATTTACACTCACCAGCTACTTTATTAGGTACACCTGTTAAATCTCTAATCAGCCAATCACACGGCAGCAGCTCACTGCATTTAGGCATTTAGATATGATGAAAAGAACCTGCTGAAGTTCAAAATGAACATCAGAATGATGAAGAAATGAGATTTAAGCGACTTTAAACATCGCATAGTTGTTGGTCTGAGTGTTTCAGAAACTTCAGATTGTTAAGTAATGAATATATAATCTTAAATGCTTATATGCTGATTATATTGGTTTATATAAGAGAGGTCCAACTCTTAGTACAGTTTGTGCCGAAAGGACTGACAGGAAATTACATGCTTTTGCAGAGCATGCTTTTGCAGGCAGAAAGTGAAACTAAGCAGAGTGTTTGATCGAAACTTAAAGTGTATGTGACGTCGAGAAGTACATAAATAACCTGGCTTCCTGTTTTCTGCTTGAGACTGGCTGATGTGAGCAGGCGTTTCTGTGTGTGCTCAGTCTCCATATCCCGGGATATGTAAAATTAAAGATCATTGTTTGAGTTTGACCACTTTGAGCCCTGTGTCTTTCTTGGCCGTTCAAGAATACAAAGAATGGAATTTAATAATTGGTGCCAATTCTTTTGCGGCTGATAAATAAAAGTAAAGTTTGGGGATATTTGACAAAATTTATTGTGATTAATTTTAGGGTGAAGTTAAAAGTTGTTGTGACGTATGTTTGAAGTTGGTGTGTTATATGTGTGGGTGTGTTACGTCAGCCAAGAAAAGAGATTAGATTAGGACATTTGGTCAGGGAATTTTATTCCCACATTGATTATAGGGTGGGACCTGGGCATCAGATAATAAACTGGCGGTTAGAGTCCACAGTGATGCTTCTAGAATTATTTAAATTGTAGGACGGAGACAGCGTTTCTCTAGGGGTGCAAAATGTTCTGAGTGTTATGGCTCCATCTTGCGGCGGATGCACTGCAATTTCCTGCGGCGACAGGGTCATTCGGGTGATACCCGCGACAGATAGAGACAGTCGTTAATAATCAGTGGTCAAGCACCACTTTTCTTGCACTGTTTGATCGACAGGGCGGGGTCCCAGCCATGACCCTTCAACGTGACTGACAGGTAAGATTTAAGTAAAGCTTTAAGGCGCAAGTGGATACTTAGACGCTGGAAGTGGAGCTTCCTGTCGAGCTGTGGGAAGAAGTTATAAATTAATTAGGGCCTAGAAATTTGACCGCTATCGGAGAGAGCGTTCCCGAATTGAGGGTGATTGACCAGCAGGGTGGGCAAACCTGGGCCTTAGAGCCTTTTAAAGTGGTCGAAATGAAGTGAAGTTGTGATATGGAAATGGAAATTATTTATCTTGGCAGTCAGTGTCTTTTGTTATATATAAATGTGTGAATGTATAAGTGAAGTGTAAAATTGTTATTTGGATGAATGATTAAAGATGCACATTGTTTTGAGAGAAAAGGCGGTGAGTGTGAGACGATGATGAAAGTATTGCGTGAATGATGTTACAAAACTGAAATGAAAGAATGGTGATATGTGTGGAAAATTGTTAAATTGTTAATTGTGCCAAAAGAGTTCTGCTGAGCACGCTGAAGATTTTGATGTGAATGCTGGCAAATGCAAAGAGCTTAGTATATTTAAGTGTGTGTGTGTAATAAGGGTGCATTGGTTTTAGATTAAGACTTAGCCGAGTTACAGAGGGTTTATAGACTGTAAATATAAAATAACAGTTCACTTAGGTTGTAAAAGCAGATGACAATTGAGTGAGATGAAAAGTGTATGCGTAGGCAAACTGCAGTGTTTGTGTCTGGCAGGAAGTGAAGCAGGAAACTGTGAGCTTGTGACGTTGCAATATGAAAACAGAGGAATTAGAGACTGAATGTATTAAGACAGCAATGAAAATGATATTAATTGAATGTTTTAGTGTGTCAATACAGGTGGACTCTTCTCAACTTGAAAACATGAGTACAGCGGCAAAAGCATAGATTAACAGAATTGGGAGGAAAACAGGCTTTGGCTTAAAATTTGACAGCTTCACCGCTCATTGTCTCCTTATCCTGAGAAGGATCTTAAAGGACAGTCAATCTCCTGATGAAGACAGAAGACAGACAGAACAGTGCAACTGAACTATAACACTGACGACTCCAGCAGTAGCATGTAAGAAAGCACGTGATACAACATGCACTGTGAATTACAGGCTGGGAAGAACAGTGGGATAAATGACTGTGGGAAAGCACTGGACACTGATTTTCAGGTTTGCCACGCTGGGAGTTAACCTAAAGGGAAAAGATCAACTGAGAAGAAGAAACAGCTGACGGTGTTGGCTGGAGATTTTAAGGCCACACCGGACACCGTGAGAAGAGGGACAGGGACCAGTCAGAGGTGAAGCCAGGACGATTTCGAGTGCGAGAATACAGGATATAATTGGATTGAAATTGAAGCCTGAACTCGTGATGGTTTAGAGAATGTCTCAGTTTTGTTATATTCAGGGCAAAGCAGACCTGGACCAATTTTCCACAAAGTTTTTATAACTTATGCATGTAATGACGCAAGAGGGGGCGTCAGAAAACGTACCCTGATGCTATAAACACAACTGCTGGTGTATTTTTGGGTGGAGATCGATGCTGTCTGTGTACAGTGTTCATCTCCCACACGTGTGTTCATTAAAACATCGTTTGATCTAACCCTTCTGGACCAGTGTTGTAATTTTGGATTCCTCCTGTGTCCCTCCTCGATATTTGAATCCGTAACATGTACCATTAAATTAAGAGGAGCAAATGAAATCAAAATATAGTGTATGAAGAACATGATTGATAACTGTTTTGTCTTAAGTTTTGTTATAACACAGGTATTACAAGTGGGAAATGTGAGTTTTAAAAATGAAGTTAGTGTTAACACACAGGTGTTGTTTCTAGGCAGCTCTGAATGGAGCCAGGAGTTTAAAAGATTTAACATGATGATTAAACTGATTTTATTCCTAAAGACATGTTTGGAGGCCCGGGGCAATATACCCGAGAGGAGAATTGCTGAGGGTTTTAGAGAAATAATGTGACTAAGCTTTTCTTTTAATTTTATAAGAGGTGGTGAAATATTTTCAGTATTTTCAGTTTTAGTAGCTGGTCTTTAGCTTATTTGACACATGAGGTGTGTCATGAAGGGGTGATTTTGTGTTTAAGTTGAAATAAGGGGCTTTATGATCATGTTTGGACTTTCTGGGAGCTTGATAATTTAGCTATGATAAAACTTACGCATAAGTAATTGCTTTTATGCTTAAACTTAATTGATTGGAAATGTTTGTTTTCTCTTTGATATTTTAGTAGAATAAGCGGTTATAATGACTTAAAGTGCTCATGAAGAGATGATCTATTGTGAAAGGTGACAGGGTGTAAAAGGTCAATGAAGATGTTTGCAGAGACAGATAACGTACTGCGAATTGTAGGTCAGAGTTAAGACACATTCTGCTTGGCAACTTTCGCACTTGCAGAAGCAACAGTTTGTGTACAGGATGTTGATAATCAGATAAGAGGAGAAGAGAGTGAGCAACAGGAAACACCTGGAGGGATGTGACAGCGGCTCTTTAAGTGTTTTAAAAGTTGTCAAAAGTGTCGCTTAAAGGATAGAGCCCAGAACATGATAGGTTGAACTAACTTTGAATAATTAAAAGAACAATTGATACGCATAGTAGACTAGTAAGGCGTAGTAGGGAAAGGTGTTTTGTTTCCTTTGCAGGACATTTCGGGACCACAGCGACCACAGGGGTGGCGAGACTCCAGGGAGCACCGGACCGAACGGAACCACCAGAGAGGGGCACCCAAAAGAAGCACAGAGCACCACAGTTGAATAAAATTTGTTGTCTAGGGTTAGTTCAAGAATACAAAGAACGAAATTTAATAAGATCTACTCGATTTTCCCACACAGCCATCTCAGTTTACAGAGAATCGCCTGAAAAAACGGAAAAATCTAATTAACAGGTCATTGGATAATATTTGAGGGTCTGCATTTGTGAATTTCATCATTTTTCATTTACATATTTTTTTTCTTCTCTGATAACTCAGTCATGCGATTATGACTTTAAAGTTTGTTTCATGTTGAGTGACCTCTGACCCTCACTGACTCAAACACCTCCAGATTCAGACCAATGATGCTTCCAGCCTTGCTAATTAGTTTATTGATCCTGCTCCACCTCTGCTGATTCAGACTGTCTTTATTGATTCATCAAACATGCTTGTATTGTAATTTTGATCCCTGTATATATTTTATATCCTCAAGTTGAGAAACAGTGGCAGATGGTCTGGTGCTCTCTATCAGCACTTCAACTACTTTCACAGTCTAGGAACGTCTCTGTCCACTACAGAATGTGAAATGCATCTGCTTGCAAGATTTCCTCTCAGGGATTATTTGAAGAATTGTAAAGGCCCACATTCAGAGACTTTTCAGCTTATACACCTACATATGTGTAAGGATATAAATATTTTGTATAGTATGGTTATAGTGGACTCAGTTGGTTTTCCGGGTATCTGTCTAGTTTGTGTTTTCCTGTTTAAGTCACTGCTCTGTTTCAGTGACTCTGCTGTAACTGCAAAAAAAGGCATTCATTCAATACAACACTAACACAAGTCAGTGTTTACATTTTCTCTCCATGTCCTCATAGATGTTATTAAATTTCATAATCATTAAGTAATGTTTTGACGGTACTTTTTTAGATACAGGTGTTAAGCTGAGATCTGATATCTGTCCATTGATCCATTGCTACTCATTAATTACCCATCTTGGATGTTAAAGAAGTTAGCAGTGAGTTATTCCATATCACTTGTGAGATCATCATTCCAACTATGTTATCTTATACCCATAGTCAAGGTAGATGAATTATGTTAAACAGCTGTAGAACATAAATATATTCCTTAGTCTAGGTTGTGTGCAAAGTATGTAGCTTAGTTTCCCTTATATTTTTAGGTTAAAGAACATGACCATTGTTGTAGTATGTTAGACAAATGTTCCAGTATATTTTTGGGGATTAAAAGAATGTGACCATCTTTGGGTTCTGTTAGACAGGTGGGCGCCGCCATTTATCTGCTGTGAATGATTTACACTGTTTTCTTGTCATGTCAGACTGCTTAAATCATTTTCTGAGAATGTTGTGTGCAAAAGACCTTGTGCCGATGATAAGAAGAAACAGACCACATTCTGTGCCCCCACCCTTGTAGGAGGTAGAAAGACAGGGAGCCCGAGGTCATAACTTAGGCGCCATGACAGATAAGGGACTGTGAATGTTTAGGTTTACGACCAGGTGGGGGCCAGTAGAAAGTATAAAAAGCTGTGTAACACACCACCATTTTGAGACTTGCTGTGACCCTCTCATGCATCTCTCCCCATCCGGATGGTTTTTATGCTCATTGTGTGTATGGAAATAAAGGATTGTTGATTGAGCATTTATACACCGAGTATTGTCCTTCCTTCAGCCCAAAGATTCAAAGAACTGGGAGATTTCAACACACTACATCCTAAAAATTCATAACTAAGGGAACATCAAAATGAAGTCACACCAAACAGTTAAAAAAAAGTGCTTGTAGAATGCATCTTAATGGCTATGCTATGTATTCACATACAAAATTATGCTGACAGGTGATTTAACTTAGAAATATGATCTGAAATTTGTTATTTTCTTTGATTTTAATTTCAGAATTTTTAAAAACCTAAAGAAAACCTGGTGTATTTCTGAATAAAAAATCTACGGCTCTATTCTGATGATGGTAATGAACCAATTTGGACTCACCGAGCCTTTCTGCAGTTCCTCACAGCTGGAATCAGTCTCAGTCGTCCCCGTTTTGATGTGTTGTATTTCTGCAGGTCCAACTCATCCAGGACCTCCACTGACATCTGCAGCATGAAGGCCAGAGCTGAGCAGTGGATCTCAGAGAGTTCCTTGTCTGATCTGTTCTCTGACTTCAGGAACTCTTGGATGTCTTCATGTACTGAGAGGTCGTTCATCTCCATCAGGCAGTGGAAGATGTTGATGCTTCTGTCAGGAGAGTTTTGATCACTATTCATCTTCTTTAGGCTGTTTATGGCTCTCTGGATGGCTTCTGGACTGTTCTCTGTCTGACCCAGCAGACCTCCTAAGAGTCTCTGGTTGGACTCCAGACAGAGGCCATGAAGGAAGCGAACAAATAGGTCCAGGTGGCCATTTTTACTTTGGAGGGATTTTTTCATGACTCTCTTCAGGAAAACATTCAGAGATGACTCATTGTAGTCTATCCTCAGGAAGTCCACTACCACCTTTGCCGCCGTGTTGGTGAAACAGTGGAACATGTAGACTGCAGCCAGAAACTCCTGAATGCTCAGATGAACAAAGCAGTAGATTGGTTTCTGGAAGATCACACACTCTCTTTTGAAGATCTCTGTACAAACTCCTGAGTACACCGAGGCCTCTGTCACATCCAGACCACACTGCTCCAGGTCTTCTTGGTAGAACATGATGTTTCCTTTCTCCAGATGTTCAAATGCCAGCTTTCCCAGCTTCAGAAGAACTTCCCTGTCAGCCTCCGTCAGCTCATGTGGACTCGTCTCATGTCCCTCATAGTAGTTCTTCTTCTTCCTCTTTGTCTGAACCAGCAGGAAGTGTGAGTACATGTCAGTTAGGGTGTTGGGAAGCTCTCCTCTCTGCTCTGTAGTCAAGGTGTGCTCCAGAACTGTAGCAGTGATCCAGCAGAAGACTGGGATACTACACATGATGTTGAGGCTTCTGGATGTCTTCATGTGGGAGATGATTCTGCTGGACAGCTCTTCATCACTGAATCTCCTCCTGAAGTACTCCTCCTTCTGGGCGTCGGTGAAACCTCGTATTTCTGTTACTCTGTCAACACATGTAGAAGGGATCTGATTGGCTGCTGCACGTCGGGAAGTTATCCAGATGAGAGCCGAGGGAAGCAGATTCCCCTGGATGAGGTTTGTCAGCAGCTCGTCGACTGATGACTTCTGTGTGACATCAGAAACGAGCTTCCTGTTGGTGAAATCCAATGAAATTCTGCTTTCATCCAGGCCGTCAAAGATGAACAAAAGCTGAGAGACAGTGAGATTCTCTGCTGTGACCTTGTGTAATGTTGGATGGAAAACATGGAGCAGCTCCAGAAGACTGTACTGCTCATCTCTGATCAGGTTCAGCTCCATGAATGAAAGCAGAACCACCACGCTGACATGTTGGTTCTCCAAGCCCTTTGCCCAGTCCAGAGTGAACTTCTGCACTGAGAAGGTTTTTCCAACACCAGCAACGCCGTTGGTCAGAACCACTCTGATGTGTCTCTGTTGGTCAGGTAAGGTTTTAAAGATGTCCTGGCACCTGATTGGAGTGTCATGGAGGGTGTCCATCTTGGAAGCTGTCTCCAGCTGCCTCACCTCATGTTGGGTATGAACCTCTTCACTCTGTCCCTCTGTGATGTAGAGCTCAGTGTAGATCCTGTTGAGGAGGGTTCTACTTCCTGTTTCATCACTTCCTTCAGTCACACATTCAAATCTCCTCCTCAGACTGATCTTATGTTCATCTAAAACCTCCTGCAGACCAACATCTGCTGAAAGAAAGAAAAACAATGAGACTAAAGAGAAAGAAAACTCTTAAAGGTAGGAACAACACAACAAGAGGTCCAGTTTTCAGCAGACAGATGTTCAGTCTTACTTTGTACACAGCTGCTCTGACTGGCTGTCTGCAGTCCAGCTATGGTTCTGGATCTTTCTCCACACTGGGGACAGGAGAAGTCTCCTGGTGAAGCAGACTGGTCCCAGTATGAGGAGATGCACTGTCTGCAGAACCAGTCTCCACAGCTGGTAGAGACTGGATCCTTCAGGACGTCCTGGCACAAAGCACAGCAGGACAGCGGCTCCTCCTCACAAACACCACTCCTCTTCCTCTCTCTGTGAACACATTTATTGATCACTAAAATCATTTACTGACTGGTGCAAAAAAAAAACACATCCAAATTTAAGAGATTATGACCATAGATAGTGGTTAGACTACACGCCTTTGGAGCAGAGTCCCGCAAGTTCAATTCCTGGGGCGTCTGTATCCAGTAAGGGTCCTAAGGCTAGACCCCCTATGCTAAGCAAGCCTACCGCAGACATGACCGAAGGCATGCTGGCTTGGAAGTCGCCCGGATCAACAAGGTCCGCGTCAGGTGTTGAGGAACCAGGGCACCCTGATGAGAAGTGGGCTACTGGAACAAGAAGACATCAGTGGGCAAGAGACGACAACAGGGCGTTGTTGGAAT
Organism: Neolamprologus multifasciatus; assembly: GCF_963576455.1. Taxonomy (NCBI): domain Eukaryota; kingdom Metazoa; phylum Chordata; class Actinopteri; order Cichliformes; family Cichlidae; genus Neolamprologus; species Neolamprologus multifasciatus. The sequence goes on along the minus strand of NC_140443.1, from coordinate 36,551,877 downwards.
GCGACTACGCAAGTAACCCTGGCGGGAGGGGTTACATGAATAGGATAAGGGACCTATGGATTCTTCGATACCCAACATCCACAATGACAGCTCAGTGTTCCAACATTCGGAAGACGGGACTGCTCTCACAGCTAGAGATTGACGAGGTACAACATAAATGCTACGGCAATGGGGAGATATCATCACCCCCACCCGAGATTGGGTACCAAGCCCCAAGTGCGATAGGAGAAGGATCGTTGAGTGCGACCTGAAAGAACTGACCTGAAAGATAGGATCATGGCCAAGCTTGAAACCTGGACCCCCCGTAGCCGGTTACCAAGATTACGTGAAGTACCCTCAGAAGGTCTGCTAGATGATGTTAATGCAGGACTACGGACGATACCTACAGCCACGATTACCGACACTAACAAGCTGATCTACAATACGGCAGCAGTGATCAGTGAGATGCTTGGCTACAAGTTGAACAGCCAAGATCAGTGGCGCTGTCACTTGGTGTTCGCTCGCTCTGTGGTAGAGTATCACTTCCTGTTCCTGCTCAAACACAGTGGTGTTTCTGAGTAGCTTATTTGCTTAGCAGTTTAATTAACAACTTTTAAATACATTCTTTTTTCAGAGTATAATCTTCACGTGCTTCATCTGAAGCACACTTTCTGTGTACTCACTACCTAATTTATAGCCAAAGTATTCACTCACTGTCTCTGTACTGTTTCGCTAGCTTAGCTTAGCTCGTAGCCGACTCGTTAGCACCATGGCTACTTCACCTGTCCCTCCTGCACTTTCTTGCTCATTGTGTCAGATGTTTAGTTACTCCTCGGCCTCCTTTAGCGGTAATGATATCTGTAACAAATGTAGCATATTTGCAGCTCTGGAGGCCAGGATTACTGAATTGGAGACTCGGCTTCGCACCCTTCATTCACCCTTAGCTAGCCAGGCCCCTGTAGCTGGTGCAGCCGAAGATAGCGTAGGCCCCGCTAGCTGTTCCCCGGCAGATCCCAAGCAGCTGGGGAAAGAGGGCGGCTGGGTGACGGTGAGGAGGAAGCATAGTCCTAAACAGAAGCCCCAGGTACACCACCAACCCGTTCATGTGTCTAACCGTTTTTCCCCACTCGGCGACACACCCGCTGGGGGTCAAACTCTGGTAATTGGTGATTCTGTTCTCAGACATGTGAAGCTAGAGACACCGGCAACCATAGTCAATTGTCTTCCAGGGGCCAGAGCAGGCGACATTGAAGGAAATTTAAAACTGCTGGCTAAGGGTAAACGTAAATTCAGTAAAATCATAATTTACGTCAGCAGTAATGACACCCGGTTACGCCAATCGGAGGTCACTAAAATCAATATTGAATCGGTGTGCAACTTTGCCAAAACAATGTCGGACTCTGTAGTTTTCTCTGGTCCCCTCCCCAATCAGACCAGGAGTAACATGTTTAGCCGCATGTTCTCCTTAAATTGCTGGCTGTCTGAGTGGTGTCCCAGAAACGATGTGTGCTTCATAGATAATTGGCAAACCTTCTGGAGGAAACCTGGTCTTGTTAGGAGAGACGGCATCCATCCCACTTTGGATGGAGCAGCTCTCATTTCTAGAAATATGGACAAATTTATTAAACCCCTCAAAATATTACTGTCCAGAGTTGGGACCAGGAAGCAGAGTTGCAGTCTTACACGCCTCTCTGCAGCTTCTCTCCTCCTGCTACCCCCCCAAAAACCCATCTCCATAGAGACTGTGTCAGCTTCCAAAAAGACAAAAAACAAACTAAAAACCAGCAACAAACAACTTAAACATTAAACAATTACAAAGAAAGAACAATACAGTATCCACATCTGAACCAAAGAGTAAAACAGTGAAATGTGGATTATTAAATATTAGGTCTCTCTCCTCCAAGTCTCTGTTAGTACATGACTTAATAATTGATCAACAAATTAATTTACTCTGCCTTACAGAAACCTGGTTGCAGCAGGATGATTATGTTAGTTTAAATGAATCAACACCCCCGAGTCATTCTAACTACCAGAAATCTCGAAGCACAGGTCGAGGGGGCGGTGTGGCAGCAATTTTTCACACCAGTCTATTAATTAATGAAAGACCAAGACAGACTTTTAATTCATTTGAAAGCCTGATGCTTAACATTGTCCACCCCAGCTGTGAAACTCAGAAACCAGTCTTACTTGTTATCATCTATCGTCCACCTGGGCCTTACACAGAGTTTCTGTCTGATTTCTCAGACTTTATATCTAATTTAGTTCTGAGCTCAGATAAAATAATTATTCTGGGTGATTTTAACATCCATGTAGATGCTAAAAATGACAGCCTCAACATGGCATTTAATCTGTTATTAGACTCAATTGGCTTCTCTCAAAATGTAAAAGAACCCACCCACCACTTTAATCACACTCTAGATCTTGTTTTAACATATGGCATAGAAACTGAACATTTAACAGTGTTTCCTGAAAACCCTCTCCTGTCTGATCATTTCCTGATAACATTTACATTTACAATAATTGATTACACAGCAGTGGAGAGTAGACTTTATTAAAGTAGATGTCTTTCTGAAAGCGCTGTAACTAAGTTTAAGAATATAATCCAGCCACTGTTATCATCGTCAATGTCCTGAACCAACACAGAGCAGAGCAGCTATCTGAATGCTACCTCAACAGAGGTCGATTTTCTTGTTAATAATTTCACCTCCTCACTACGTATGACTCTGGATACTGTAGCTCCTGTGAAAACTAAGGTCTCTAATCAGAAGTACCTGACTCCGTGGTATAATTCTCAAACACGTACCCTAAAGCAGATAACTCGTAATCTGGAGAGGAAATGGCGTGTCACAAATTTAGAGGATCATCATTTAGCCTGGAGAAATAGTTTGTTGCTTTATAAGAAAACCCTCCGCAAAGCCATGTGTGCATTATGATGTTGATGTTGTTGATTTTTCTTTTATGCTCGCAGCTCATTCAAGCTGTTCTTTAACACTCCGACACTGGTCTCTCAATCTCATGGAGAACCGCGAGCTTCTCCATGATGTTATCAAACTTGCTCTCCGTGGTCTTGTCATTCTTGTGCTCAGACAGCCGATTCTGAGAACTCATGACTGCAGTGAGCTGTTCCACGATGTAATCCAACTTTCGCTCAGAGGTGTTATTCTGAGTGGATTTCTCCTTGATGTAACCCAATATACTCTCAGAGGTGTTATTCTGAGTATTCACGGCAGCCGTAAGCTTCTCCAAGGTCTTAACCATGCTGCACTCAGTGAGCCCATTCTGAGAAGTCGCGCCTCATCCCATTGTTTCAATCCCAGCGGGCAGCCTTGGGGGGTTTGAACAGCTGGTTCTGCTTTCTTAATTCTCCGATAAGCCAGGGCCAAGCCAGCTCCAATCAGCAAGAACCCTGTTATCATGGTTCCAAATAGGTAGATATCTTCAGCGTCCTCGATCGACATTCCCGCTAGGCACACGACCCTCCATTTCTGCCACCCGTCCATCGTGTATCCGGCAGGGAAAGTCCCTCCAGGGCACTCGGGCTCTCCCGAGCCCAGAATTCTTTCAGAGACCAGTTGATCAAATCCATAATTCTCTTTTAGGTTTTAGAAACAGACTGTGAGAGAGTGTTCCAGGGAAAGTAATACACACGAGACAAGACAAGGACACAAGAGGCTAAGCAGGGAAGATAAGGGGAAAGAGGAGAGGAGAAAAGTGCGACTGCCTTCGCCCAGAGCCAAACGAGCAATCTGCCGCGTCCGGTTGGGGAGAGAGAAGGAGAAGAGGACGAAGACGAGCACACGGAGATTGCACGGAGAGGGAACGTCGCTCCATGGTGTGGAGTGGATGAACTCGGACAATTCAGGAGGAATGGAAGAAGAGATCCAAGGAAGTTGCAAACAAAGAGAAAAATCTTAATGGATGAATGAGGGGAACCCTCAATCGGGTAGTGACGTGGCTCGACTTTCAGCTGAAACTCTGACAGAGAAGAATGCTGGATTTGAGATTTGAGGTAGGGCTTGACGGCTCGAAAAGCTTGTGAGCTTGTGTTTGAGTAAAAGATGGAGAGGGGGGTGCTTAGTGGGTTAATTAATTTGGATAGGGTAGCAATTATGACTGAGCTGATTTCTGAATTAACAGAAGTGACAGCAGCAGCTTGGGAAGACTGATTAGAGGAAAATAATGTCTATAATAATAACCCCCAAAATCATCAGAGAGCAGATTGCGAGTCCATTGGACTTCGTGGGAGATGATAAGCTGTTCAGACGTAGTCAGAACCATGAGTCGACTTAGAGAGGGGCCTCGAATGATTGTGTCGAGGGTGGATGCCTGATGGTGCTAGTGATAGCACATCAGAAATGAAGGGACACCATGAAGAATTATGCACACGACGCAGTTTGGGTGTCTTAAAAGAAGTGATAGAGGACAGAACCTGGCATCTCGGTGCCACGAAGGTTTACCTTTGCTTTGCAAAGGCTCCTGCCAAAACTGGCATCTCGGTGCCGGAAGCATGCTGCTGCATTTGCAAATGAGGAATGAAGAGTGAACCTGGCATCTCGGTGCAACTCTATATTAGAAAGCGCGCTGCTGTGTTTGCGAATGAGGGATAAAGAAGAAACAGGCATCTTTGTGTCAATCTTGATATTCCATTCGTAAAGGAGGGACAGAGGAAGAGAACCTGGCATTGTGGTGCGGAAAGCATGCTGCTGCATTTTCGAATGAGGGATTAACCCTTTAAGACCTACCATAGAACCAAGTCCGCCAGAGCTTATATTATATTTTTACATGCTGTGGAGCCATTTTTGGGAGCATTTCAAGTTGCTATACATCAATACAACCATTATAGCCCAAATTTTAATAATATGTATGCATTAAGTGCATAGAAATTACATAAATTGCAAGAAAGTGCAGTAAACTGCAAAAAAATTTAAAATCGTTTTTGTTGTTTTTTAACATATATTTCTAGTTAGAGAAATTTAAGAGGCTTATCCCTCAAAACTGTAAATACAAAAAAGTTGCACAAAATAGTTTCCCACCACAGGGAATTTATTTTGAGTGTCTTCATAGTTTTATTTTTGAAATACATCAATTTTTATATACTGCAGGAAAAACAAAAATAAATATTATAGTGCAAATTTGCAAAGAAGCAGCATATGCATCAAAATAATCTATTTCTAGCAGTGCAATTTTAGTTCTAAGCATCCCAGAAACGACACAGAAAGTCATAAAGTCAAACATAACTTTTAAAAACACCAGTATAAGCTCATGACGGGCTATGGGCGACCGTGGCTCAGGGGGTTGGGAAGCGTATCTGTAACCGGAAGGTTGCCGGTTCGATTCCCGGGCTCTCTGTCCTGGTTGTTGTGTCCTTGGGCAAGACACTTTACCCTACCGCCTACTGGTGTTGGCCAGAGGGGCCGATGGTGCGATATGGCATCCTCGCTTCTGTCAGTCTGCCCCAGGGCAGCTGTGGCTACAACCGTAGCCTGCCTCCACCAGTGTGTGAATGCGAGAGTGAATGAATAGTGGCATGGTAAAGCGCTTTGGGTGCCTTGAAAAGCGCTATATAAATCCAATCCATTATTATGAGGCCCTGATGGTAAAAAACTACATTTCCGCGAAAATGACATCACTTCTGGTTTTGGCCAGGTAATGGCGGCATGCGATAGTTCACGCTGACGTCTATTCTAACGTAGGAAGTGGTATGAACAGCTGATCGGATCGGCAAAGCGTGTTTCTGGAATATTATGTTTTTGTTGCTGCAAGCGCTTTTTATGCAGTTTTTGCAAAGCCATATGTGGAAGGAAACTGTGACCTAGGACAAGCTGATGGCATAAGATGTAAGTACAACTCCTCCGATTTCATATGCAAAAAAAATTTATTGCGCTAGCTTACGTGGTTGTGGTTCTACAAGGATTTAAAAGTAGTTGCGCAAAACGGAGCGTGCCCGCTCTGACCGGTTTTAAAGGGTTAAGAGAGAACCTGGCAACCCGGTGCCGATGTTTGCCATAGAGTTTAGCCGAGGAGGGAAGAGGCTGGGAACCTGGCAATTCGGTGCCGAGGTTTGCTGCAGAAATTTGCAAAGGAGGGAAAAGAACCCACCCACCACTTCAATCACACTCTAGATCTCGTTTTAACATATGGCCAGGAAAGGCGACTGGAAGTGAATGTTATTCTCCTTAAGCACCTTCTTTGCTGCCGCATATTCTCTTTTTCTTCCTTGTATCTCCGGGGAATAATCATTGTCCACATATATCCTAGTGCCTGGAAAATCACACTCTAGATATTTTTTTAACACATGGCATAGAAACTGTACATTTAACAGTGTTTCCTGAAAACCCTCTGCTGTCTGATCATTTCCTGTTAACACTTAGATTTACAATAATTAATTACACAGCAGTGGGGAATAGACTTTATCACAGTAGATGTCTTTCTGAAAGCGCTGTAACTAAGTTTAAGAATATAATCCACCCACTGTTATCATCTTCAATGCCCTGTACCAACATAGAGCAGAGCAGCTATCTGAACGCTACCCCAACAGAGGTCGATTATCTTTTTTTACCTCCTCACTATGTACGACTCTGGATACTGTAGCTCCTGTGAAAACTAAGGTCTCTAATCAGAAGTACCTGACTCCGTGGTATAATTCTCAAACACGTAGCCTAAGGCAGATAACTCGTAAGCTGGAGAGGAAATGGCGTGTCACAAATTTAGAGGATCATCATTTAGCTTGGAGAAATAGTTTGTTGCTTTATAAGAAAGCCCTCCGCAAAGTCAGAACATCTTACTATTCATCACTGATTGAAGAAAATAAGAACAACCCCAGGTTTCTCTTCAGCTCTGTAGCCAGGCTGACAAAAAGTCAGAGCTCTATTTAGCCAAACATCCCTTTAACGTTAACTAGTAATGACTTCATGAACATCTTCACAAATACAATTTTTATCATTAGAGAAAAAATTACCAATAATCAACCCACAGATGTAATATTATCTACAGCTACTTTTAGTACCATTATTGTTAAGTTAGACTCTTTTTCTCCAATTGATCTTTCTGAGTTAACTTTAATAATTATGATTATCATAATTAAATTATCATGACGATGGAGAACAATAGAGAGTATGGAGCTAGCGACAGATTTCCAGCTTGCAATAAAAAAGTGTTAGAAGCAAGGGCGTAGATTTGGCATGGACAGAAGGGACATGTCCCCACCAATATCCAGTGATTATTGAATTGTCCCCACCAATAATTTGATCTCTTAGAGTAAAGAAAAATAAACCCGATAGAAAGAGAAAAAAAAAAGATCTGTCAACGTCTCATTCACCTAGCGGTGTAGAAAGAGTTAAATTACATTCTCTACTGGAGTCCTACCTCATGTGACAAATATGGTCAATGTGATTGGCTGTGCCTTTCAGGGAGCTCTGTTTAGTTTTAGCAGCGGCAAACCTGCGCTGCGAGGACCTGCAAGGAGGAGAGGAGGATGGCAGCAAAAAGGAAGAACCTGGATCAAAAAAAATATTTTTCAAAGAAACCTGTAAGTCACTTAAAGTCAAGTTTACTCATAAAATGTGTCCGTCACAATAACGTTACAGGCTATGCTAAGCTTTGGTCTAAAGTTGTATGTATCCACGAATAACGTGTTTTGGAAACTAAATGCACAACCCGCAGCACTATTAGTTTTCTCAGGCCACGTCCACACGTACACGGGTATTTTTGAAAACGGAGATATTCCTTTTTTTTAGATAAAAAATCCCGTCCACATGTAAACGCAAAAATGAAGGAAAATGCTGCTAGGAACATGCCAAAGTAGCAGATGGCGATATATTCCTAACCGTGTAAAAATGTTGGCAAATCAGAAGTCTAGAAGCCTGGGTGGAAAAGAGTAAACAAAGATGGCGCGTAGAAGCAGAAAAGAGTCCTGTGTGGAGGGACAGTAACTGTGTGTATATGTAAGCATTTAAACACCTCAGACAGTATTAACAGTATTTTGTCTAAGTCCGCCATTGTAGAAATTCATTTTACCGAAACAATAACAATAATAACAATAACGTGGCGCACAGTGAGACGTCAAAAAATGAGCACACCTTTGACACTGCGTTTTCTCCATTTTCCTCGTCCACACATAAATGCAAAAACTGAGTTTTCAAAAATATCCACGCTGGCAGACGTTTTTAAAAGTCTCCGTTTTCAGTGACCGAAAACGCTGTTTATGTGTGGACGAAAGGTGCAAACGCATAGAAAAATCTGCGTTTTCAAAAATACCCCGGTACGTGTGGAAGTAGCCTCAGTCTCCCAGAGTAGCATTTCTAATTTTGATTGAAACTGTCAGAGAAAATGTCAGCCTCGAGCAAGCCATGATATTTGTTTACAGAGGCTTTTAAAATTATATGTCTAACGTTAAAATGTTGGTGACACAATAATTTCATCCTAATAGTACTGATATATTCATATGGTTAATTTTTGAGACAAAATATCATGAGGTAGTCATGATTTTGCAAATATTCCACCTTGTAGTGCAGTTTGCACATATTGTTTTAAAAATGCACTCACCCTACAAACATTACTGATGAGTCAAGATCTGCGCAAATTGACAGAAACACTGAAGCAGCTACCCATTTTATTCTTATTGTCATATATGTCCTATTTGTCAGGTGACAGAAGAACCAACACAAAGCTCAGAGAGCAATGGTGATACAAGATCACAGGTGAAATTGGATGATGACTTGGTGGTTCATGTAAGCAAGTATATTTCTCCTTTTTTTAGATAGATAGATAAAACTTTATTAATCCCTCGGGTGGGTTCCTCTGGGAAATTTGTTTTCCAAAAAAGCACAGCACCGACAGAAGTTACAGAGTTAAGAATATTATATATATATATATACACACATATATAAATACAAAGACATATATAGATAAAATATACAAAGGGGATAAATAGAATAAATAGGAATAAAAATAAAAATAAAAATACAAGTGAATTGCACATTTCAAGTATGGAGTCTATTGCACCGCTGATTATTAACAAAAAGTATTGCACAAAAGGTAATTGCACAGTGAAGTGAAGAGGCACTACAGCTTAGTTGTTCCCCCCTCCTTTGTCCTCCTGTTTCCCCTCCCTCTCCCCTCCAGAGAGGAGTTAAACAGTTTGATGGCGTGTGGGACAAAGGAGTTTTTAAGTCTGTTGGTTCTTGTCTTTGGGAGAAGCAACCTGTCACTGAACAGACTCTTCTGGTTGTTTATGGCCGTGTGCAGAGGATGCCCAGCATTGTCCATAATGTCCAGCAGTTTCTTTAGTGTCCTTTTCTCTGCCACTGACACCAGAGTGTCCAGCTTCATGCCGACCACAGAGCCAGCCTTCCTGATCAGTTTTTCCAGCCTGGATGAGTCCTTCTTTGCTGTGCTGCTCCCCCAGCAGACCACAGCATAGAAAAGTACTCCAGCAACCACCGACTGGTAAAACATCCTCAGGAGCTTCCTGCAGATGTTAAAAGACCTCAGCCTCCTGAGGAAGTACAGTCGGCTTTGGGCTTTTTTGTACAGGTGCTCTGTGTTGCATGACCAGTCCAGTTTATTGTCCACCCACAGCCGGAGGTACTTGTACTTGTTGACCACCTCCACCTCCTTCCCCTCTATCTGAACCGGCAGTGGACCTGCTCTGGACCTCCCAAAGTCCACAACCAGTTCCTTAGTCTTTGAGGTGTTGAGTTGCAGGTGGTTTGTGTGACTCCATGTGACAAAGTTCCTCACCAGACTTCTGTACTCCTCTTCCTGGTCATCCCAGATACACCCCATGATGGCTGTGTCGTCTGCAAACTTCTGAATGTGGCATAATTCAGAGTTGTAGCAGAAGTCAGAGGTGTACAGGGTGAAGAGAAGAGGGGACAGCACAGTTCCCTGTGGTGCTCCTGTGCTGCTGACCACAGTGTCAGACGTGATGTCCTTCAGCCTGACATACTGTGGCCTGTCGGTGAGGTAGTCAGAGATCCAAGCCACCAGGCAGGGGTCCACCTCCATCCTGTTCAGTTTCTCCTGGAGCAGACAGGGCCAGATGGTATTAAAGGCACTGGAAAAGTCAAGAAACAGGATCCTGACCGTGCCTTTTCCCCCATCGAGGTGTGAGTGGGCTCTATGTAGGAGGTACAGGATGGCATCCTCCACTCCGACACCCGCCTTGTAGGCGAACTGTAGTGGGTCCTGGGCATGTTGTACCTGTGGTCGGAGGAGGTTGAGGAAGAGCCGCTCTAGAGTCTTCATAAGATGTGACGTCAGTGCCACCGGTCGGAAGTCATTCAGCTCATTGGGCCGGTTCTTTTTGGGGACCGGGACGATGCAGGATGTCTTCCATAGGGCGGGCACTCTCCCCAGTCGCGGACTGAGATTGAAGACTCGTTGTAGCGGCTCCCCAAGTTCAGCAGCACACGCCTTTAGCATCCTCGGACACACCTTGTCCGGACCTGCTGCCTTTCTGGGGCGAAGCTTCCTCAGTTGTCTCCTGACCTGATCCACTGTGACACTGGGAGATGATTGGAAGGAGGGGGGGGAAGATGTCCTGCTGCTGAGAGAGGGATTGGAGGAGGGGGGTGTCATCATAGTGTCAGGAAGGGGGGGAAGCAAGGGAGGTAGGAGAGTGGGGAGAGGGCTCTGTAGTAAAGGTGAGGGTGGGGGGGTTGTGGGCTGGTCAAACCTGTTGAAGAAGTTGTTGAGTTCGTTTGCCTTCTCCACAGTCCCCCCCACTGTGCTGTTCTTGGTGTTGTGGCCTGTGATGGTTTTCACACCATTCCAGACCTCCCTCATATTGTTCCTCTCCAACTTCTGCTCCACCTTCCTCCTGTAGGTGTCCTTTGCTTCCCTCAGGCAGCGTTTCACCTCCCGCTGTGCTGCTTTCATCTCCTCCTTCACTTTGCTCCTGAAAGCCTTCTTCTTCATGTTGAGGACAGCTTTGACTTCCTGTGTTACCCACGGTTTGTTATTAGGGTAACACTGTACCGTCTTAGCAGGGGCGACCGTGTCCACACAAAAGTTGAGGTAGTCTGTAAGACAGTGTGTCGCCCCCTCTATGTCCTCACCATATGGGCTCAGAAGCACATCCCAGTCTGTGGTGTCATAGCAGTCTCTCAGAGCATCCTCCTTTTCTGGGGTCCATCTCCTGATGGAGCGTGTTGTGACAGGCTGCCTTTGGACGAGGGGTGTGTATTGTGGCTGTAGGTAAACCAGGTTGTGATCTGACTTCCCTAGTGGGGGGAGGGGGGTGGCGCTGTATGCATCTCTCACATTAGCATACAGTAGGTCAATTGTCCTGTTGCTCCTTGTGGGACAATTCACAAACTGGTGAAAAGCAGCCAGAGTAGAATCCAGTGTGGCATGATTAAAGTCTCCAGATATAATAATGAAAGCCTCGGGGTTTTGTGTCTGAAGTCTTGCTGTGACTGTGTGTATTTTCTCACAGGCAGCTGTTGCGTCGGCCTTCGCAGGGATGTAAACACACACACAGATCACATGACTGAACTCCCGAGGTAGATAATATGGCCGCGAGCTAACAGCTAGCAGCTCCAGGTCCGGACGGCATACCGAAACTTTAACGGAGACGTGTCCGGGGTTGCAGTATCTGTTGTTAACGTAGACAATGAGTCCCCCACCTCTGCTTTTTCCGCTGGCCTGCGTGTCCCTATCGGCTCTCACCGATGTGAAACCGCATAGGTCTACGTTAGCCTGTGGCGTTAGCTCGGTTAGCCACGTCTCCGTGAAGATAAACAAACTGCACTCACGGTATAGTCGGTGGTTGTTCAGAGCACACAGTTCGTCCATTTTATTCGGTAGCGAGTTCACGTTGCCCATTATCACTGTCGGGATTGATGGTTTGAATCGCCTCCGGTGATCCGCTTTCCTCGCTCCAGCCTTGCAGCCTCTGTAGCTCCTCTTTATCTCAGCTGGGATGTTGTGTCGCATGCCGGTCTGTCCCTTTGTTCTTAGAGCCAGCAGCTCCGCTCTCGAGTAGATGAAGGAGCTGGTTCCAGAAGTTTTAAAAAGTGCATTATCCATCTTGTATCGCTATATCTAAGAGGTAGAAGTACAGTAACTAGAGGAAGGTGAAATAAAGTTTGAAAGCCTAGTCTAAAAAAAGTTAAAAGTTAAGAAAAAGTGCGGTGTTGCAGAGCTACTTGGAAAGGCTGCCGTCACTCCAGCGCCATCTTGGTTTTTTATCAAGAAGCAAAGACAAAAGGGGAAAAAAAGAAACAGGGCAGGGTTCGGTGGTTGAATCATCTGTCCCCACCAATGCCAAAAATAGTGATGTGCGATACCACTGATTTCCTTTCCCATCCGATACCAAGTAATATTCAGGGTGATATCGACGATACTGATCCGATACCGATACTTTGTACAAAAACTTATTTTATTCATTGTATCTCAAATTATAGCGTCATAATGATTACAGGACATCAGATTATGTGTTCTTATCACTTAATAATGCAGAGTTCATCATATAGAAATAAAGAAAATCTGAAGTTCTGCGCTATTTGAACACCTTGCCTGCCTGCAGCACTAAAGGACTCCGTGAGAGACATCTGTCTCGCCCTAGCAGCATCTGTCCCTCTCCTCTTCTTCAGTTCACCTCTTTCTGGGTCGCAAAAAAACTTTTAACATATTTTCAGGTGAGAATATAGCTGTGTAAACTTCAAATATCTGACACATCATTTTCAAACCCCCGTGGTCTTTCGCTACTCGGGTTAAACATGACATATGTCACTTTGATAACTTAAAAATGTTATTGTTTGGCTTTTTCAGTGTTTTATTTGTTCGTGGGTAAATCGGTTTGGCTGAGATTAAAGTTATTAGATTAGATTAAATTAAATTTAACTTTATTAATCCCTCAGGATTGTTCCTCCGGGGTTTTCACACAGCTGAATAAACGTCAAACAGAAAACTAATTAAACAAAGTGTGAGACGGTCGAGAGTTTACGTCAGCGCCTGGTTTTAGATAGCAAGGAGCTATAGAGGTTCTTAGAGTACGCTTGGGGAGTGTGATTGTGTGTACAATGTCTCTCTATGTCTGTCTCCACGTTGGGTGAGTGTTGAGTAATTGCATATGAGAGCATGAGGGTGGGAATGGATGTTTGTATCTGTGTGTGCCTGTATGTCTGTGTCTATATGTCAGGTTGGGTATCAGACGCCACCTCTTGGGAAATCTCAGGCCCTCTAAGGTATGGAGGCCTATCTCCCCCCACCACTCCCCCTGCCAGTGGCAGACGCCCTCAGACATCGGTGCGTTGGTGGTTCTTTGTGTCCGGAGATGGGCGCCCAGGTACACCGGCTCACTCCCTGGTGGCTGCTTATCGGGGCCTGGAGCCTGGGGCTCGCTCGGGCCACTTCGGGGTGGGGTGCCCTCGACCTCGTCACTGCAACCCCCCCTGGCTTCTGCTCCGCGGCTGCTGAGTGACCCCTCATCTGGGACTCTCCTCAGCTCTTTCTGGAATAGTGGCGCGGTTGCCCCTGTGTTGGTCTTCCTTGGTCTATTGTGTTCTGGGGGCCTCTGGATGTCTGGAGTCTTGATCTCCTCCATACCTGTTTCATGCCCTGGAGGACGGAGCTGTGGCCCCCCCCCCACACCCTCTAACAGATCATTACATGAAGGAACATTTTAAAAACAAGCGCGTCCATGCTCACAAGTGTACACACGGGTGCTCACACACACAAACTACACCTTTTTGGCTCCTACCTCAAAGCACACTGTGCGCTGTTGATATTACGTGCTGTACAATAATGTTTAATATTTAGTATTTACTGTTATATTCCCATATATCATCGTGATGTTGTTTATTGTATTGCTCTTGTTTTCTTCTTCTTGTTTTCTTTTTTCTTTCTCAACAGGTGATCCAGGTGATTGATATATGTATTTTTTTTGTCTGCTTATTTAGTTGGTTTTTGGTTTTTTTGCCCTTTATCCCCGTCCCTCTTCTCCGCTGTTTTTCCCCCTCTTCTTTTCTCCCTTTTCTTTTCCTCATTCAAGTCTGTATCTAGCAAATGAAAATAAAAAGATAAATAAAATAAACAATAAAAGGTGAATCAAATAGACCATTACGGCAAGGCTGGGATGGTCAGTTTGGTAAAGTAAATCCGTTGGGCATCTTTCCTCGCCTTTAGACAGAAAAAAAAAATAGATAGCAAGGAGCAGACGGCAGAGTTTCACTCCACCGAGGGAGCTCGTGCCGCACTACCCGGCTTTCTTTACACCGCGAAGGCCGGGTCCTCTGGTGGAAGCAGCCTCTGAATTTGGACACCCCCGCTGTTTCCGGGCCGGCCAATAATAACGGTGACATTTAACGTATTTTATCCGATAAATAAACACTGTAAAATGTATTTATCACCCCACCCCCCCAACAGCCCTTTTGAATTGTCTCCCTAATTCTGAGGTCTCAAGGTTGGCAAGTATGGCCACAACACCTCAATTTTTTGCCACATGTATCGCAAACTACGTCTCAGCTGTTTGTGGAGGTAAAATACACACAATTACGCTCAGCCATTGTTGTGAGTGCGCACGCCAGGGGCTGTGAGACATTTATACAGCCGTATATTTCGCACATGACTATGAAAGGCGGAAGAGGAAGTAGTTCCTTTGAATGTAGACAATCCGAATGTTATAGTTTCTTTCCACTGTGTTCCTGTTAATGATAAACTACAAATTTACTCTAAATTACTAAAATATCGATATTTTAATGTGAGAATCGATTCCAGAACATAAATGATTGGTATTGGAGGAATCGATATTTCAAGATCGATCCGCACATCACTAGCCAAAACCAAATCTACACCCTTGGTTAGAAGGATGGAGCGTGGAGCTGAGCTTCCTCCTGCTACCTGGCGCTGGCGGGTGGGTGGAGCTACGAAGTACGTTGTAGCTTTTGTTGTTGGAGCTGCGATTTGTTTGGAAGCGTGAGTTTGGCGCTGACGTCCGCCGGCTTTTCGGCTAACTCGCCCGGCCTGTGATCCGTTTTGGAGCAAAGTGAGAGGAGCTGTGAGTTCTGTTGGCGGGCGACCTCGCTGGTTTTCACTTAAGTAGCAGGCGGCCGGAGATAAGACGACTGAATTGATGGACGTAGCAGCAGTGGCGTGTCTAGAAATTTTTTGTTGGGGGGGGCCAGGTAGGGGCACAGATTTGGAGAAGGGTGGCAGATGTAATTGGCAGATGATGATAAAAAAAAAATCTACGAACCGTTTACCATAATTCAATAACCCTATAAACCTAATAACCGAATGCGCTTTTAACTCTTATTAGAATGAGATTTTAACCACTACAGTGCAAAGTTTTTAGATACTGTGTTGATGAAGTACAAGAGATACAATCAGTGCTTTGTCAGTGTTTATTCAGCATTCAAGGACAGCAATATTTGGATAGTATTTTTACTGATATATAGTGCACATATGTTTTGGGCAAAAACATTTTTGAATATTAAAATACGAACATTTTTAACATACGATTGGCAAATTAGCCAATGTCAATGCAAAACTTCATCTGCCTATTAAAAAATAGAAGATAATCTTCTCATAAACTGGTGTTTGATTTTGAAACAGGAAAAAAGTGGTGAAACAAATGAAAAACTAACATTTGAATGAAATCTGAAAGCAAGTAATTGTGCAAAAATAAACCTCTTGAACTTTTAATAAGAGTTTGTTACATGTTAGGAAGACAAGAAGTACAAAAACATTTGTAAACAGCAGGACTTGCAGTTGCAAAATATTTATGTTTTGAAAGTGAACATTTACTCAAGTACCTACTCAATGATTCATCAAATAATATCAGTGATTTAGAATAGGTGGATCATTAGATAAAAAAACATGTTATTCAAAGCAGGATTTTGTTTTACTTTCCAATTATGTGCCACAATACATATATTTGCTTAGTTAATTATTTATTCCCAAATAGTAGGATTTGTCCCCTATGGATCGGTTGAACAATTGGCAATATAAACATCCCTTCCTTGCATTTTCCTTATTCATTATCACACATACCTTCATTTGTAGAACTCACAGGTGACAATGATTATTGCTGCTCAGTCTACCTTTCCCTGACAACTTTCCTGATGTATGACCTTGACTAGAAGTCAGGGATGTCAGATTCTGGCCCTCATGGACCCCTATCCTGCACGTTTTAGATGTTACCTATACCAACATAGCCAATTCAAATAAAATAACCCCCAAACACCTAGTTGTGCACAAGTCTGTAAATTATTCTTTAAATCAGCTGTGTTTAAGTATGGAAACGTCTGAAACCGGGAGGACAGGAGCCTTGAGAATCAGAACTGCACATCCCTGCATTGAACATGGCAAAACCATTTGATGAGGTGATTTACACTCTATTCATAACATGGAGCTGGCAGGATAAGTAATGAGAGAAATTAGCTAGACTGCAAAGTGTAGTGTAAGTGATGAAATACAGTCAGCTGGCATGGTGACACTGCCAGTATTAACCTGCAACCAAATCTGCAGCTCCATACAGCAATATTACGACTTGGATTATATCTTATAACTCATAAGTCTTATGCTAGCTCCCCCCAGTAGCCTACTGTCTGAAATGTTCGATGGTTGCAATAGTTCTTTAAGTGTTATTTTTTCCTTGGTATTCTAATCTCACTGAAGTTTAGTAAACTCAACAAACTTAATATTACTTACCGGGAAATTTATTTTCTCCTCATTTTCTTCACCAAAAAATTGTTTTCTTTCGCGCTTGCCTTTCTTTGCTAACGTGGTGCTCATAGTGCAGAAGCCAATGCTGCATTCACTTACACTCGGATATCTGGCCTTCACTTTGAGAACATAACTGTGTATTGTATATTTGATTTAATTTATTGTTTTAGCTTCGGTGGCACCTGGGGTGGCCAGTCTGGCTTGGGGGTTGCCTGTGCCCCCCCCTCCCAGGCCACCCCGCTGGACACGCCACTGCATAGCAGACCATATGTCAGGTGGCGAGAAAACTGCTAGGAGCTCGTCAGCATTCGGTTTTTTGGAAGTGCAGCTGTGACGTTTGATGTGTTTCTGGGATTGCCGGAGGAAAAGCGATGGATGCAGAGCTTGAGAAGTTGTACGTCTGACGCACTGAAGGACGAGAGGGCGATTGTAGCGAATGGAAGGGTGAGTAAAATTATGTTACTCCTGAGAGATGAGTTGTGTTTAAAAGGTATTCGCCGAGAATGGACCCTGTTTGCACCTAAACGAGAATGAACAATTTGCAGAACTGGGGCGAACCTATATAGGTGACAACCAGAAGGAGAGTGTTTGGAGGCGTGGTCCCGCTCCTGAAATTGCAATACATAATCTCCAAGACAAGCACGTCATACGTTTCAAAGGCTTTTATCAACAGTTACATGACATTTACGCAAAGAGTCAGTATTTGCAGTGTTGGCCCTTCCTTTTCAGGATCTCTGCAATTCGACTGGGCATGCTCTCAATCAACTTCTGGGCCAAATCCTGACTGATAGCAACCCATTCTGTCATAATCACTTCTTGGAGTTTGTCAGAAATAGTTGGGGGGGGTTGGCCACCCACCTCTTGAAAAAAGCAGAGACCATAGAATTGAGCCCTGCAGGACCCCAAACTGGAGAGCACTGGAAAAGGACTCATACCCTATAAAGTAAACACTAAAAGTTCTGTCAGACAGATAAGACCAAAACCAATTCAATGCAGTATCACAAATGCCTGCAGAATGGTTTTAACTACACAGTAAAATGTTTTGGTCTACAGTGTCAAAAGCAGCTGTTAGGCCAAGGACAAGAACCAGAATCAGAGTTAATGAAGATGTCATTACAAACCTTTAATAGTGCTGACTCCATGCTATGAAGGCTTTTAAAACCTGATTGTAAAAGTTAGTTACCTCCTCCAACTTCCTCCAACATACAGCACAACATGACTAATAGTAGAAAACATGAGCAGTTTAAATGGGATTGAGGGAATCATGTGTTTGCACTGAAGTTTATATTCAACAACATCAAGCGGTTAAATCAAAGAGTTCATGTTACTAACAGCTCACCTCTCTAAAGCAGACGGAGGCTGGACTTTAAAAGAAATATCTGCATGTTTAGACGCTCTGTCACTCTGCAAGGACACAGAGCTGGGTGGAGGTCCAGGTGGGTTCCTGTGAATAATGATGGAGCAGTGATGTGAGTGCTGAGCTGTGACATGGAGAAGAGTCATGGACAGTTAGAGATGGTCATCTCACCTCTGAGCTTTGGTCTGGCTCTCATGTTCCCCACACAGAGTGGTTTTAGAGGGAGGGACTCCCTCCTCTCTGTCCTCACACTGATCCATGCTGCTCAATTCACATCAGCTCACACACACTTTCTACCTTCACCTGCAGAGGAAACACAAATCATTCATGTGCACATCAACTAAAATCCTCCTTTCCATCATGTGTGCTATCCAAAATCAGCTGCTTCTTTCCTGCTTCATCTCAGTGTCAGCTGAATGCAGTCAGACAGCAGTGTGAGGCAGAGGAAGCTGCCATCAGTCCACTAGATGGAGCCATGAAGAACACACAATGCATTCACTGACACACACCACAGCATGTCTTTATCCTGTCTTCCTTGTCTCACCCCAACCGGTCGCAGCAGATGGCCCCGCCCCTCCCTTGTCAATTTTATATGAACAAAGCTGAATTAAATTGAAAAAGTCTTTTTTTTCCCCCTGATGGGCAATGTTTTTGAAAATATCACATAATAAAATATAAAAAAAGAAATATAATAATAATAATGTATCAATTAGTATTAAATGATCTTTACAGTAATCTTACAGTATTTAGTTGTAAAACAAAACTGACCAAATAAAAATATTAACTTCTATCTACACAAAATAAAATAAGAAAATTGAGTAAAAGCACATATGTTATTAAGGCTCTCTATTACAATGTGAAACTGGACCTATCAACAATTTGGAGCAAAAAAAAAATGTTAAAATGTTAATAATGTTGTAGCATTTTTGTTTTTTATCTCATTCGAGTGAATATGCATGTTTTCTTTTTTCACTGGAAAGTTGTAACTCATAAAATAAAAAGACAATTATTTTTTTGCTTTACATTTTTTGATCTCCCATTGTCTTGTAATACATTTGCTTGTTCTTTATAAACAGTGGAATTGATCTACTTCACACTTTATTAATCCCATAGGAAATTAGTGCTCTGATTTTAACCCATTCACTCAATGAAGCAGTGGGCAACCACTAATCCAGCTTCCGGGGATTAGTGTGTAGGAGCGGTACCTCGATCGGGGGTACCTCAGGGTAGCCGTCTGGTGGATTTGAACTCCCGACCTTCCGATCATGGGACGAATTAAAAATATACTTTTACAAATGCTTTTTTAGTGGCTGTTTAGCTCAGCAATGGTTGGGGCTAAACAAAATATAAAAATACAAATAATTTACTTTTTTAATTTTCATAATGAAACATCCTGTAGAGTTTTCTACACGTGGTTAGTGTGATGAAGGAAAGGATCTGGGATCAACACGTGTCTTCTGTGGCCCAAACACTTGATGTGTCCTCACCTGATCTTCCTGTTCTCTTTCTGATGGATCTAATTGGTCTGTTTCAGTCCGAGTACCTCCTGTTGCACATCAAAACAGTGGTGGATATGACAGACCTGTAAGTCTTAACCTTCCTCTTGTGTTAGGTTCAGCATATACCCGTTTTAAATTCTAAATGAATAAAATGACTTTGTCTATGTACATATCTTTATCTATCTATCTATCTATATATATATATATATGTGTATATATATATATATATATATATATATATATATATATATATATATATATAAAACAAACACCCAGCTCGCCCCTGCGGGCAGTTTATCCTTCAAGCTCAGGTCCTCTACCAGAGGCCTGGGAGCTTGAGGGTCCTGCACAGTATCTTAGCTGTTCCCAGGACTGCGCTCTTCTGGACAGAGATCTCCGATGTTCTTCCCGGGATCTGCTGGAGCCACTCGCCTAGCTTGGGAGTCACCACACCTAGTGCTCCGATTACCACGGGGACCACCGTTACCTTCACCCTCCACATCCTCTCGAGCTCTTCTCTGAGCCCTTGGTATTTCTCCAGCTTCTCGTGTTCATTCGGAACCGCTACATCGATCACTACGGCCGTCTTCTTCTGTTTGTTTACCACCACTATGTCCGGTTGGTTACCCACCACCATTTTGTCCGTCTGTATCTGGAAGTCCCACAGGATCTTAGCTCGGTCATTCTCCACCACCCTTTGGGCGTCTCCCATTTTGACCTCGGAACTTCCAGGCCATATTTGGGACAGATGTTTCTGTATACTATGCCGGCCACTTGGTTATGGCGTTCCATGTATGCCCTGCCTGCTAGCATCTTGCACCCTGCTGTTATGTGCTGGATTGTCTCAGGGGAATCTTTACACAGCCTGCACCTGGGGTCTTGCCTGGTGTGATAGACCCCAGCCTCTATGGATCTTGTACTCAGAGCTTGTTCTTGTGCTGCCATGATTAGTGCCTCTGTGCTATCTTTCAGTCCAGCTTTGTCCAGCCACTGGTAGGATTTCTGGATATCAGCCACCTCCTCTATCTGCCGGTGGTACATACCGTGCAGGGGCCTGTCCTTCCATGATGGTTCCTCGTGTGGAGATGAGAACATTATTTTTCTGTTACTATTCATAACCATTATTATTACTGTTGCACTACTTATCATTTATCATTATCATTTCATCAGAGCAGTTATTGAAGCTGTTGATGTTACATTAAAGTCTGTATTTCAGGTGTGAGCATAATCACATAATAATCTTTCATTGCAGATGCAACTGTAATCATGTTATACACATATTGCATTTTTGTGCTAATTAAAGAGTTGAAGCTCAGTTGATAATGGTCTGAAGCTTCGGTCAGCGTGAGTCTGGCCGATCAATTGGAAACTTTATTGAGCTAAAGAAAAGATTGCATACATGCTTACAATACACCACATATTAGATAGAAACAGAGTACAGGCCTGTGTGCACTCAGCAGCCTGCTGCATTGGAGTTTGCCTGGTAACAGATGACTCGGAATAAGTCAGGAAGTATACTTCTAAAATGTCTTTGTTTGTCGAGTGAGGTCATGCACTGAGGTCAAGACACACACAGGCTGCCTGTACACATACACAGTATCTAGACTTGTTTTGCTTGAAACTGCAGAGTTGTTTTACCTGCATACGTGACAGTTTAGTTCCACAGATAAGTGAAGTGCAGTAAATGAAATAAGAGGAAGCATCTGGCGGTGGCGGAGGAACAGAGGAAGGAACTGTTCTTTTTTAGAATATGTCCAAGCTTGGAATTACTGGAACTGATGCAGGTCATTTATCTGCTTTGACGCATTATGCTCGTCATCAACTATGTTATATATATGACTGCTCATTTATTGTTCGAAGAAGATCGATGCTGTTTGGGTGATCGTGCTCGGCTTCCCACATATATGTGTTTCAATAAAATCATTGTTTTGACGCACAATGGACCTCCAGTCATTTGTCTTTCACCTCAAATCACGAATCAGGACACTCATCTCCTTCCTCTTTCTTGGGTTTCTGCTGCCTGAGGTATTCGCTGAGCATGCTGTCAGTTGGGGCCATCTTCGTGATGTATTCTTGGATGTTCGTTGTATCATCCTGGATTGTGGTGCTGACACTCACCAGTCCCCGGCTCCCTTCCTTCCGCTTAGCGTACAGCCTCAGGGTGCTGGACTTGGGGTGAAACCCTCCATGCATGGTAAGGAGCTTTCTTGTCTTTATGTCAGTGGCTTCTATCTCATCCTTTGGCCAACTTATTATACCAACTGGGTACCTGATCACGGGCAGGGCGTAGGTGTTGATGGCCCGGATCTTGTTCTTACCATTCAGCTGACTCCTCAGGACTTGTCTGACCCTCTGCAGGTACTTGGTGGTTGCAGCTTTCCTAGCGGCCTCTTCATGGTTCCCATTCGTCTGCGGGATCCCCAGGTACTTGTAACTGTCCTCTATGTCTGCAATGTTGCCTTCTGGTAGTTCAATCCCCTCAGTTCTGACTACCTTCCCTCTCTTTGTTATCATCCGACTACACTTCTCCAGCCCGAATGACATCCCGATGTCATTGCTGTATATCCTGGTAGTGTGCATCAGTGAATCGATGTCTCGTTCACTCTTGGCATACAGCTTGATGTCATCCATGTACAGGAGGTGGCTGACAACTGCTCCGTTCCGTAGTCGGTATCCGTAGCCAGTCTTGTTAATGATCTCACTGAGGGGGTTCAGGCCTATGCAGAACCGCACTTGATGGTGACTTGTGCTATGGGCTTGGAGTTGGCCTCTAGTGTTGTAAGCCACATCCCCATTGAGTTCCTGATGAAGGCTCTTAGGGTCCTGATGATCTTGTACAATTCTATGCATTCCAGTATCCAGCTGTGGGGCATTGAGTCATAGGCCTTCTTGTAATCAATCCAGGCAGTGCACAGGTTGGTCAGTCTGGTCCTGCAGTCTCGGCTGACTGTTCTGTCTACCAGTAGCTGGTGTGTTGCGCCTCTGGTATTGGTCGGTAGTTGGATGGGACCGGTCCCTTCTTGGGGTCCTTGGGGATCAGGACCGTCCGACCTTCGGTTAGCCATTCAGGGTGTCTCTTGTCAACTAGCAGCTGGTTCATTTGTACTGCCAGACGCTCGTGGAGTGCAGTCAGAGGTTGCTATGGTCTGCCCTCAGATCCACTAGCCACTGAGCATTGCCATTATGGGTTGCGTCCTTCTCCCATATGCTCTTCCAGTATTGCTCCGTCTCCAGCCTTGGTGGTGCTGTTCTCTTATTGTTCCTTTGCCACTGAGAGTACACCTTTGCTGGTTCGGTGGAGAACAGCTGGTTTATTCTCCTGCCTTCTATCTCTCTGGTGTACCTCCTCAAGCGGCTGCCAAGGCTGTGAGTCTTTGTTTGGCATTTTCCAAGGACTCAGGTATGGACAGCTTGCTGTATTTTTTATGCACCTTCGTTGTTGCACCTTTCTGCAACTCCGTTAGTTGGCTAACCTCGATAACCGTTAGTTGGTCCTCGATATGACATGCTTCTAAACACACATACATAAGCATGTTCTTGCATACAGAGGCTTTTACTCTGATTTAGCTTTGTATTATTTTGGAACTAGTAATTGATTTCTATTGATTTGATTTGCTTGATTCGTTGCTGTTTATTTGACCATGCAAATCTATATTTTGTGTCATGCTAACTTTCATAACTTTCTTACTTTAAATGAAAAGAAGACAGAAATTATTGTTTTTGATAGAAATATGCCTCTGGGCCAACTGACTGGTACACTCGGGCCTGTTGCTAATCACCTCACTGATGCTGCTAGGAATCTTGGAGTTTTCATGGATAGTTCCTTCAAACTAGATAAACAGGTGTCCACTGTGGTAAAAACCAGCTTCCACCAACTATGCCTAATTTCTAAGGCTAAACCTTATATACCACGCAAAGATCTGGAGAAACTCATTTATGCTTTCATCACTTAAAGAATATATTATTGTAATTCTCTCTACTTGGGCCTCCAATCTTCCCTCCTTCAGCGATTGCAGTTGGTCCAAAATGCCACAGCACGTCTCTTAACTGGCTCTAGAAAGTATGATTCCATCACCCCTGTTCTAGCCAACTTACATTGGCTTCCTATTAAATATTGAATTGATTTTAAAATGTAATTGTTTACTTATAAAATCCTAAATAATAATATTCTTCCTCTTCATTTTCACGCATCAGATTCTATTCAATCTCTTAAATCACGTCTAAAAACGTACTTGTTTAACCTGGCATTCGAGGCTAATGTATCATGGTTTTACTGGAAAGCACTTTGGTGTACTTCGGTCTTTAAAATGTGCTATATAAATAAATTTTGATTGATTTTTGATTGATTGATGATCTGTGTCATGTCTGCTTTTCATTTTTTTCAGTTTATATTAACGTTCTATTGCTGAAAAAAATACTTTTTGCCTTTTCTTGTTGTAAATATCAATGGGTCGAAATAGACCTGTAACACCATAGATGTCAGTTATTAATAAAATGAGGGGTGGCCATCCATGAGCCTGGTTATGCCGGAGGTTTCTTCCTTTTAAAAGGGAGTTTTTCCTTCACACTGTCACCAAAGTACTTGCTCATAGGGGGTCATAGGATTGTTGGATTTTTCTCTGTATCTATTATTGTACAAACTATTGAACAATATAAAGCGCCTTGAGGCGACTGCTGTTGTGATTTGGCGCTTTATAAATATAATTGAAATTGAAAGAAAACAAAAAATCATGTGAGTCAATGTAGTTAAAAACTTAAGGGTTTGAACTTTTTAGTTGAGTCACCTCACCTGGTTGGGGGAGGGGAGGGGAGACACACAGGACAGAAGACAACACAGCATCTATTAAAATAAAGAATTGTGATTGATATTTAATAATGTTTTACACCAAGTAATTAAAATATAGCTTTGTCATATTTGTTTATTTATGTATTCTCCAATTAATTCTGAAACAGAGTCCAGACGTGAGCTGTGGCTGTGTGGATGGCAGAGTTATGGGTTTATAGTCACACATACAGTCGTGGCCAAAAGTTTTGAGAATTACATAAATATTGGAAACTGGAGAAGTTGCTGCTTAAGTTCTTGTATATAATTTGCATATACTCCAGAATGTTATGAAGAGCGATTAGGTGAATTATATAGTCCTTCTTTGCCATGAAAATTAACTTAATCCCCCCAAAAAACCCTTTCCTGCAATTCATTGCTATCATTAAAGGACCTGCTGAGATCATTTCAGTAATTGTCTTGTTAACTCTGGTGAAAATGTTGATGAGCACAAGGCTGGAGATCATTATGTCAGGCTGATTGGGTTAGAATGGCAGACCTGACATGTTAAAAGGGTGATGCTTGAAATCATTGTTCTTCCATTGTTAACCATGGTGACCTGCAAAGAAACTTGTGCAGCCATCATTGCGCTACATAAAAATGACTTCACAGGCAAGGATATTGTGGCTACTAAGATTGGACCTAAATCAACAATTTATAGGATCACCAAGAACTTCAAGGAAAGAGGTTCAATTCTTGTTAAGAAGGATTCAGGGCATCCAAGAAAGTCCAGCAAGCGCCAGGATCGTCTCCTAAAGAGGATTCAGCTGCGGGATCAGAGTGCCACCAGTGCAGAGCTTGCTCAGGAATGGCAGCAGGCAGGTGTGAGCGCATCTGCACGCACAGTGAGGCAAAGACTTTTGGAAGATGGCCTGGTGTCAAGAAGGGCAGCAAAGAAGCCACTTCTCTCCCCCCCCAAAAAACAAACAAACAAACAAACATCAGGGACATATTGATCTTCTGCAGAAAGTATGGTGAATGAACTGCTGAGGACTGGGACCAAGTCATATTCTCCAATGAAGCCTCCTTCTGATTGTTTG
The DNA here is from genome assembly GCF_963576455.1 of Neolamprologus multifasciatus. Classification (NCBI taxonomy): domain Eukaryota; kingdom Metazoa; phylum Chordata; class Actinopteri; order Cichliformes; family Cichlidae; genus Neolamprologus; species Neolamprologus multifasciatus. The sequence goes on along the minus strand of NC_140443.1, from coordinate 36,526,506 downwards.
GGACATCTGCAAAAAGGCTTGTCCGGAGAAGAAAAAGTGAGCGCTACCATCAGTCATGTGTCATGCCAACAGTAAAGCATCCTGAGACCATTCATGTGTGGGGTCCAAGGTAGCAACAGAGAACGGGGGTGTGTGAAGTCTCCAAACCTCCCTCCGCCCTCTCATATGTAGTGTTGGTGCATATGTGTTCTAAGGTGCATTTAAAACCCAGGAGGGCATGGAGCTACCTGCCCAGCTTCATATATTCATGTTGTTGTGAAGCAGTTTGATGAACAAACACATAATTTTCTCTCTCACACTGTCTGACTCACACCTGAACAATCAGGTTGTGCAGCATCATCATGTCAAACCTGCGCTGCAGCTAAACCACTCATATTAGTTTGAGTCCAAATGGAAACACAGTCACATGACCAACGAGGCCAACAAACTGAGACACATGTCTTCCTCGTCTGTGCCCATCAGTGTAGAATTAACTTCTGCCGATCGGGGCTCAAGAGTTGGGAGTTCGCCTTGTAATCGGAAGGTTGCCGGTTCGAGCCCCGGCTTGGACAGTCTCGGTCGTTGTGTCCTTGGGCAAGACACTTCACCCGTTGCCTACTGGTGGTGGTCAGAGGGCCCGGTGGCGTCAGTGTCCGGCAGCCTCGCCTCTGTCAGTGCGCCCCAGGGTGGCTGTGGCTACAATGTAGCTTGCCATCACCAGTGTGTGAATGTGTGTGTGAATGGGTGGATGACTGGATATGTAAAGCGCTTTGGGGTCCTTAGGGACTAGTAAAGCGCTATATAAATACAGGCCATTTACCATTTACCATTCTCCTTTATGACAGATTTGTAAGCAGCAGTTGAAACATGAATGAATGTTTGTGCATAGATGACACTAAACTCACAATAAGTGTGTGTAGCTGTGATGGACTCACTAAAGCCTCCATAAGTCCATCCTAAAGGATCACTGCAAAGTGATTCTTCGATGAGAATCAAACATTAACATAAGTAGAGTCAATGATCCATTAAGGAAATATGAATTTAATAACCCAGCTGCAAACCAACACATTTCAACTAACATTGCTGTCATTTTATTTTGAAAGGACCAGCAGGAAACAGGACACAGCAGCACACTGCTGTGTGTGACATAAATGGAGAGATGGTTTTCTTTTAGGAAATCAAGAAATAAGTCTGTTGTCGCCAGTACAATCTGCCGTCGCATGCTGGGGGAGCAGGCTGAGGGTCGCAGATGCCAACAGACTCAGGAAATCATTCCTGCCTGTGGCCATCTCTCTGTACAACGCATCCACTTAACACCAGTGATGGGAATAACGGCTATACTAATGGCGTTACTTTTTTCAGTACCGAGTAATCTAACTAATTACTATTTATTTCGTTACAACGCCATTACCGCATTACAATTTTTCAACAAACAGACGTTTGAACCTGTGTTCAGGTTACCGCATCTTATATCAGTTGCATGGAAGTAGCTATAAGTAATCTGGGCGCTACAGCTTTAAGCAGCTGTGCGCGGTCCCGCGGACGGCAATCACGTTCTGGCCGACGATCACTTTTTGGCACAACACCAAGAACTAAGGGGGCAAAACAATCGCATGAGTGCTGCTGCTGACTGAGGAAGAATAAAGTTGTCGTGGTAAGCCAATCACATGACCACTTAAAGACAAAGCAACAAGGTGATATATACCAGTAAAACCAGAGTCATGATAAACAATATAGATGTGGCATTTTTTCCTCAATAGTTTTGTCACTTTTTTTATATTTGCATTTAAAGTTATGAAATATGATTCATTGAACATGTTTGTAGTTGTTACAGTAAAAAATATAACTTTTTCTACTCGGATTTTATGTTTTTTGTCTGATTTTAAATCAATTGTGTTAATACAGTATGTCAAAATAAAAACATAAATGTAACAATGAGACACCTGAGGTTATGCTAAAAAGAATGATACAAAACAAGACAAAGTAAATAGTTTTTTAAGGTGAAATGTGGAGGGAAAATCAAAAGTTGTTAAAAATGGCCAATTATACCCTGGACGGCAGAGGGTTAAACTTTTTTTTTTTTTAAAGTAACGCAATAGTTACTTTTCAAGTAATTAATTTCTTTTAGAATATTGTAACTCAGTTACTAACTCAGTTACTTTCTTGAAGTAGTAACTAGTAACTATAATTAATTACTTTCTCAAAGTAACTTGCCCAACACTGCTTAACATGCTGTACACTGCAATAGCTACACCCTTTTGTCACATGTTCTTCTTTTATTCAGCTATTTATTAATAAGTGACTTTTATGTGTATGTGTGTATATATATATATATATATATATATATATATATATATATATATATATATATATATATATTAGGGGTGCAACAATACACAAAATTCACAGTTCGGTTCGATACTTTGGTGTCACGGTTCGATATTTTTTCGATACAAAAAAATGTTCATGCCTTTTTAATTTGTCATTTATTAAAATTATAAATATATATTTTAACTCAAAAGTACAGTTTTTAAATTTATTGTTGCTGAAATAACAAAATAATAATAAAAAAATCTATCTGATTGAGGAATCACTCATCTTTGGAAAAGAGAGTTTATTACAGAGAAATGGCTCTTTCCAAAATAAAAGCTATACTATACGCTTCTTCTGGGTTATATTCTCAGCAGCATATTAAACATATCAGGTCCCCATAAGGAGAATCATGTGCTAACGGCTGTCTAAATGACTCTGGTAAAGTTTGTAGCATGCGTGCTTGTTGTTTTTGTCTGCTTCCACTTGTCTTTGCACTAGGATGATGTCGGAGTAAATGTGCAGTCATATTCGTTGTGTTCCTACTAGTGCTGTCAGCGTTAATCTGAAATGACGTTAACGCCACAACACGGCAAATTTCCGTTAATGAGTTACCGCGGATCTCCCCGTGCGTGGGGCTGGACAGCGCCAACACGTTAACAAGCAAGCTAACTGCACTAACGCACTAGTTCCCACCAATTGAGCATTGCGTGGCACATCCAACATACTGTTTTACTTTTGTCCATGACGCACTTACCATCAGGGTCATACTTCACATGAAAACCAAGATAGTTCCAAACGCCAGATCTGAATGAGGGTGGGGGAGGTTCAATTTCGGCTAGCATTGAGGCAGTTGCCATGTTGCAATGAGCTTAGCTTCTGTCTTGCTAGCTTGTGCTGCACTCAATGGAGGCGGAGTAGTCGAACGCAGATCCACTGAGCGCTCAACACAGACAGCATCGTCAGAAGAAAAGTTGATAAAATAAATAAAAAATTTTGTATTGTTCGATACATATGCATACCGAACCGAAAGCACTGCATCGACTGGTTCAATATTGATACGAGTATTGTTGCACCCCTAATATATATATATATATATATATATATATATATATATATATATATATATTGTGCTATTTCTTACTCAGTGTATTGTCTGTCTTTGTTACTGTTTACTGGAGCACTGTAACCAAAAATAATTTCCCCTAGGATCAATAAAGTATTCAAATTCTGTTTCTGAAATAACACAATTTCTTAAGAAATTAATCAAATATCAGCTGTTCATCAAACTGTTTGAGTCCAGCTGAACAATAATCTATCCAAAGTAAGCTCCACTCCACACCTGGACACTAAACACGGATACACAGGTGAGCTGCTTCCTAGAAGGAGGCGGGACTCCACCTGCAGACTGTGAGAGGGCCACACCTTCATGTGCTGGTTTACAAATATGTCGTCTGACTGCTCAGAGTGGACAAACTGATCACAGCTTGTCTCTTACACTTCAAACTATAAAGGAGTGGCAGCCCCAGCTCACAGGTCAAAGGTCATCATCCTGCTGACGAAATCATTGTGCTCACTGACATCGGTTTGCTGGAAATGAGTTGAAACTATCCATTTAGTGAGCTGCTGTTCTGCTTTCCAAGCTGGAAATGTGCTCATGTGTTTCGGAACTTGTGCTATACACCAGAAATATTATTACTGATATTAAGAACTTTTATTAAGGCCCTTTGATCTACCTCCTGAATTAACATTTTTGGCCATATTGTCAGCATTATCACACAGCAGATCAGAATCATTCAGCCCAATTTGTTCCAGACATCTCTGAGCCAATCAGACATTAAAGCAGAGCCAGATGTAGTATCTATAACATCCAAAGTTCTGATTAGACACAGTGGATCTGTTCTGAAATAAACAAACATAAGCCAGATGATATGAAAAAAATCCCTAAATAAATTGTCTAAATTTCTTTTTGGTTTGTGTTGATTCTTTCCTACACTTCCTACAAAGTTTGGTACATCTACATGTAAACTAATGTGAATTGTTCATTTTTACTGTTTCACACTGAAATACAGAGAGCGAATAACACTTACACTGTGTTATAATAACACTTATTTTCAACTCATAGAAATGCTTTATTGGTGAGTATCTCTATTTGAAGAATTAGCATTATCATATAAATTAATGATTTTACATCTGTGCAGTATTACTTTAAAAATAAAAGTATTTTCAAACCACTATGTTCATCTGAGTAGTGTGTTTGAACAGAGCCAATCGTGATGTAGTAGTTTTAAGCAAAGGCCTATATGTGTAATCTATATCTAAGCCACAGCTATAGAAAAATCTAATTTACAAAGGTCTATAAAAACCAGAAATGCAGAGTTACTGACTGATCTCCAGTGTGGATTCAGTCAATCAATAATCTATAATCATGTGGATTTGATCAAAGTTTGTCCTGAAATAAGAGCTGAACATCTGGTTCAGACATCATAGAAACAAACAGTCGAACTGTTAAAGGAGGAAACAAAGGAAACAAAGCAAACTTACAGTTTCTTCAAACACACCACAACAAGCTCAACTTCACACCTGGACACTAAACACAGACACACAGGTGAGCTGCTTCCTGAAAGGTGGTGGGACTCCACCTTCAGAGTGTGAGAGGGCCACACCTTCATGTGCTCACTCCAGAAATATGTCGTCTGACTGGTAAAACTGAGTCTAATTTGAGTAAAGTTAACATGCTGACGTGTGAAGACTTGAAACCTTGTTTTAGCTGCAGGTGTGAACACAGGAGGAGCAGGGAACAGGTGTGCTGATGGAGGAGGGGTCAGGAAACAGTAGGAAAACCTGTAGGGCACCTACAGGGCAGGTGGGGGAACAACAGGGATCTGAAATTATATAAGATGTTAGTCAGTGAGAAGTTGGAAAAAAACAGACTTAAGCCTCTAAATCCACTGATTCTTTGTAAAGTTCATCTGGTGCTCACATGAATCCTGTGATGAAAAATTTATTTCACCGTATTTTTCTTCAAAGCTCATTTTAACATGTTGAAGTCATGAATGAAAGTGCAGACTGAGAGTGGATCACGTTATGTTTAATGTGTCATGTAACATTTTCAGTATTGTCACACATGTCTAGATTGTCCCTGATATCATAATTGCTCAAACTAATTATATTTAAAGAATTATTACTGATGGCAGCAAAGTTTGAATGGAGCTCTCTGTCTGTACTGATTTGTCGCCCTCTGGAGGTCAAAACGCAAACTGCATGATTTCACTGTAACCACCACAGTGACAAAATTCAAATTCAAATTCAAATTTTATTTGTCACACACACACAACCATACACAGTATGACATGGGGGTGAAATGCTTGTAGCTGTACAATGCCCGACCATTAAATGACAGAAAAAAAGTTTTACAGTATTTACAATTTACAGGTTACTACAAAATTTACAAATTAACTTAGGAATTTACAGTAAAAAATGTGCAAATAGCAGAAAGAGATTATAAAGATTATAAATTATAGGAATTATAGGATTATAGGAAATGTGTAGTGGTGCATGTGGTGATGTGATGTGTGTGGGAGAGTCCAGTCCTACACCTGGTTCAGGGCCCGAATAGCCTGGGGGAAGAAGCTCCTCCTCATTCTCTCTGTTTTGGCCTTAAGGGAGCGGAAGCGCTTCCTGACCTCAACAGTGAGAAGAGTCCATTGTTGGGATGGGAGAGGTCCATCATAATCTTCCTAGCTTTGGACTTGCACTTGACAGGAAGTGTTTTAAATAGTGCTGTTAATAGATTTTAAAAAAAATCTAATTAATCTCACAATTTTCTGTTATTAATCATGATTAATCGCAACTACTTGATCAATAGCCTGGTTGCAATTACATTTTTTCAACTTCATATTTAAGCATGTAACTGACATTTATGCAATATAATGAAGTAAATGCACAATAAACACAAAGAATGTCAAATGTTCAAAGATAATTTGAATAGTTTAACACAAGTTCTCTCCTGTGAAATACAGCTTTTTAAAAAAGCTATATACTATTAGGTAAGTATACACTAATATATGATATATATTAGTGTATAGCATTAATATATATATAACTGAAGAACTGAAGAAGCTTCTCAGATGAGAGGTGAAACATCTTCAAGCAACTTAAAGAAGTCCAGACGCTTATCTTTGCAAGCTACGATGACTACGATGACCTGGATGACTGAGAACCTTCACAGACATATATATATATATAATATATATTAGTGCTGTCAAACAAAATTTTTAATCAGTTTCACCACAGGGTTACTGTGGATTAATTTTGCTTAATCACAATTAAATATCACAATTTTTTATTCTACAGGGTGGGCCATTTATATGGATACACCGCAATAACATGGGAATGGTTGGTGATATCAAAGTCCTGTTTGTGGCACATTAGTATATGTGAGGGGGCAAACTCCTCAAGATGGGTGGTGACCATTTAGAAGTCGGCCATCTTGGATACAGCTTTTGTTTTTTCAATAGGAAGAGGGCCATGTGACACATCAAACTTATTGGTAATGTCACAAGAAAAACAATGATGTGCTTGGTTTGTTCACAGCCATTGACATGTCAAAGAGGTTAACACGTGAGGAGCGGATCGAAATCGTGTTGATATCTGGTGAACGCAGTAACCGGGTCATTGCAGCAGATTTCAATGAAAGACACCCTACGAGACCACCCATCTCCCATGCTACAGTTAGCAAACTGCTTGCTAAGTTTCATGAAACTAGTTCAGTGTTGGATTTGCCAAAATGTGGACGCAGGAAAACTGTCACTAATGAAGAAACATCAGTGGCTGTCCTAGCTTCATTCAGCAAGAGCCCACAGCGTAGCACTCGCCGCATGTCACTGGAGAGCGGCATTAGTCGAACATCCCTTCGGCGGATATTAGCTACTCACAAATGGCACCCTTACAAACTCCAGCTACTGCAGCATCTCAACGAGGATGACCCAGATCGGCGCACAGAATTTGCAGAATGGGCAAAACAAAAATTGGAACAGGACCCTCAGTTCACACAGAAGATTTTGTTCAGTGATGAGGCAAACTTTTATGGGAATGGTGAAGTTAACAAACAAAACCACCACTATTGGTCTGACACTAACCCACATTGGATGGATCCCTCCAAGACTGTTGGAACAACAAAAGTGATGGTTTGGTGTGGTACACAGCAAATCCAGCACGTCCAAATTAAAACTGTCAGATTTGATTTCAACACTATTAAAGTGTCTATATGGGTCCACACCAGAGAGTGTTAATTTAACTCTTTTTGGAGAGTTGGTACATTACCTCTGATTTAGTGTTAAACACCAAATCTGTCTGGAGTTGATAATTTAACACTTGGTGTTAAGAGTTTATATATTAACTCTCAAAGAGTATTTTAGTTTAACTACGTAAGAGTTATCTTCTAATTAATTCTAAAAAGCGGGAATTTTACTGTTCTGAACTTCTAGAAATTTCTTTTGAAAATAAACATTTACTAAAAAGACGCGATGGTTTTTGAAAAACATTTATTCTGAACTGTGCACCACAATTTCAAAACATTTTCTGAAAGATGTAACAGTGTACATGTTCTCACTTTCATTAGAATTTCGTTTATCAAAAGGTCTGACATAGGTGAGCTGGTAAATGCAAATAACAGCATTCTCATCACTTATTTCAATAAATACAAAATACAATATGCATGTCCTTCATTCATCACTTTGTGGAACTGCAACGCACTTCTGCTCTCCCCCATATCCCATCTTCACAAGCATATCCTATGTGGAGATTGAATAAAAAATAGTTAACACTAATTAATGGCACAAATAATCCAGTAATCAATTGCAGCACAGTAAAAAAAAAAAAAGGAATCCTCTTTGAGCCATTACTTGTGTAAAGTATTTTCCCAAAAGACAAGGACACAGGCAACAGGTAATACTGAACTAAATGTAAAACCTCAACCTTTTTCATTTTTACCTAAACCGTGTGCACAAAACTCTGGAGGGATCTAAATGCTAACGTAGAACCCAGTCAGGACGTCTGCTACTGCTGTTTGCTCGTTTTTTTTATGGGAGATCGTTTTCAGGCTTCAAGTAGCACCGTTATACCAACATTTCACATTCTAGACATTGTTTTAGGTGTTTTTGACCAAAAATTTGACTAAAAATTCACATGCAAGCTTTTTTTTCAAGGCTGTGGTATTTGCCCGCAAACAATACCTTTCAGCTAGCTAAAACAGAATATTATGCTATCACCGAGCAACATGGCTAATGCCTTTCACACAGCTTTGTCTCAACTCCAAAGAGCCACAGAAGTAAAAGCTAATAATAATAATTGAAACAATCTGTGAAAAAATGACTTACCAAGCATGGCAAACAACTCAAATATGTAGAGCAAAATGTTCTGAAACGGCTTCACTTCAGCTTCGATTGGAGCCTATGGTGCTGGGGGTGGAGTCTGTGAATTTACTGTATTGGTGTCATAGCCCCTGTAGGAGTTCACTTTTGAATTTGCTGTGTATATGGGGTACAACGATAGTGGGTCCATTCTTCATCAATGGAAACCTCAAGGCCACTGAATATTTGAAATTGCTACATGATGATGTGTTTCCCTCTTTATGCACTGAAGCTGGCACGTTCCCTGAGTTTTTCCACAAAGATGGTGCACCACCACATTATGGGTGCCAGGTCCGAGCATTCCTAGATGAACAGTTTCCTGGAAAGTGGATTGGTCATCGTGGGCCAGTTGAATGGCCCCCAAGGTCTCCCGATCTGACCCCCTTAGACTTTTATCTTTGGGGTCATCTGAAGGCAATTGTCTATGGTGTGAAGATACGAGATGTGCAGCACCTGAAACTACGGATACTGGATGCCTGTGCTGGCATTTCTCCTGCGGTGTTGCTATCAGTGTTTGAAGAGTGGGAGAAGAGGGTTGCATTGACAATCCAACACAATGGGCAGCACATTTAAAACATTTTATAAGTGGTCAGAAACTTGTAAATAACTCATGAAAGAATAGAGTTACATTGAAACCAAGCACACCATTGTTTTTCTTGTGACATTACCAATAAGTTTGATGTGTCACATGGCCCTCTTCCTATTGAAAAAACAAAAGCTGTATCCGAGATGGCCGACTTCTAAATGGTCACAAACATGACTTTAATATCACCAACCATTCCCATGTTATTATGGTGTATATAAATGGCCCACCCTGTACTTCCTCCACCATTTTTCATTAGTGTGTTTGACTCTATTGGCCCCTGTTTTCTGGACATAATTAATACTTGTCTTTATACTGGCTCAGTTCCCAGCTGTTTTAAACAAGCTGTCATTGAACCAATATTAAAGAAACCAAATTTGGACCCATCTTTTCCAAGCAGTTACAGGCCAATATCAAAATGACCATTGGTGTCAAAGATCTTGGAAAAAACAGTTGCAGAACAACTAAACAACTTTCTGAAGAAAAACAAAGCTCTGGACATTTTCCAGTCTGGTTTCTGTAAACTGTCCTCCACTGAAATGGCTTAACTTAAAGTGTGTGGTGACATTCTGATGGCAGCAGACTCTGAAGAGTACACCGAGTTGGATCTCACCTATGGTTTTGATACTGTTGATCACAGCATCATGATAAATAGGCTGAAGGACTTGTTTGGGATTACTGGTGTTGTTTTAAATGGTTTATGTCTATCTGAGAGATCTTTTACTGTCTGTATAAATCATGTGTTGTCTGAAACATCAGTTCTGCCTTCTGGGGTACCTCAAGGATCTGTTTTAGGTCCGATGCTCTTTTTGCTTTATATACTTCCTCTAGGCCACAGGTGTCAAACTCCAGGCCTCGATGGCCAGTGTCCTGCAGTTTTTAGATGTTTTCTTGATCCATCACATCTAATTTAAATGGTTAAATTCCTCCTCAACATGTCCTGAAGTTCTCCAGAGGCCTGGTAATGAATAATTATTTGATTCAGGTGTGCTGACCCAGGGTGAGATCTAAAACCTGCAGGACACCGTCCCTTGAGGCCTGGAGTTCCCCACCCCTGCTCTAGGCCAAATTATCAGGCGTTACAATAATATTTCTTATTATCTCTACGCTGATGACATTCAGTTATACTGTTCTTTCAAAGATTTAATTTAATACGGATAAAACAGAAACTTTGATATTTGCACCTGATCACATGTCTTCAGAAATTAGGCACCAGATCAGTTTTTAAATCAAGTCTCAGAAACTTAGGTGTTATATTCGACAGTTCAATGTTGCTTGAGAAACTCTCTAAACAACTGGTTCAAAACTGTTGTTACCATCTAAGAAACATTTCTAAACTCAGACTGGTGTCAAAGGCAGAACTTCAGATGATTATTCATGCTTTTATCTCTTCTCACTTTGATTATTGTAATGGTCTTTTTACTTGTTTCAACAAATCAGCTCTGGAGCTTCACACTGTACAGAATGCTGCGGCGAGACTTTTAACTGGCACAAACAAGAGGTCACACATTACTCCAGTTTTGGTTGCCACAAAATTTTAGGGTTCATTTAACATTTTAGTCATAACTATTAGAGCTGTACATGATCCTCAGTCCATCTCTGACCTGTTGAAACCCCATGCTTCATCCTGTGACCTCTGACCTAAAGAGGTCAGAGGTCACTGTTGGTCCCATGGACTTGGTTCAACACAAGTAGGGATCGAGTTTTTCAGGCACCGAGGCTGTGGAACTCCCTGCTGTTGTCTTTACGCTGTCTAGACTCCACCGACTCTTTGAAAAAGCAGCTGCAGACATTTCTATACAAACGAGATTATGTGCTATATAAATATATTTTACTTACTTACTTGAATAATAGTTGATTTATGAATATTATTTTATTAAAATATTTTTTCTCTACTTTATCACCTAATTAAATGATAATTCTCTAAATAAGGGTGATAGTGTGGCCTGTGTAGGTTCTCTTCAGATACTCTGCTTCCTCCCACAGTCCAAAAACATGCATGCTGGGTTAACTGGAGATGAGTGATTGTAAACATAAATGTTTGTCTGTCTCTGTCTAGCTTTGTGTTTATATGGCTGCATCACCATGGTTACTGATGCTGAACCTACAACCTGGTCTGGATCAGGTTATGTTCAGAGATTATGTTTAAAATTTACTGAAGTGCCTCGTTTTCACTTTCATTTACAGAAAGCTTTAAGTGTGATATAGATATCTGACTAATGTCAGTGAATGAGGCCCAGCTTTAAAGTCACAGCAGTCATACTGTATGTGTCTCATTGTCACTGGAGTTTAGGCTCCATGCATTCAGCTGGTGCTGCAGAAAAAATAGAAATGTTTCTGTTTGGTTCCAATCTGCTGCTGAGTCTCTTTTACAAAGATGGAACTGCAGCTAATCCTTTCTCATGTAGCCAGTTAGTAAAAACCCAAGTCACCGTCAGACATAGCAGACATTTAGTGATGATCTCACTGTATGTGGTCTTTTAGCGCCTCCTAGTGGTGAACTTGTGGAGTGTTGTTAGTCTGGGTGACGAGTGTAACTGTTGAGTGAGACACACCGAGCCTCCATGCTGGTAGCCTAGCCACAGCTCAGGTGTGGAGAAGCTGAAAAAGAAGGTTTTCTAGTTTGTAAGGAGGAGAAAACTGAGAGGACTGAGTTAAAGAGAGGCTGGAGAGTAACACAGAGCAGCCTTGAAAGCTGCTCACACAGTTTAGACAGTTTAGCATCAAATGTTCTAGTGAGTTAGCTCCCAGCTAACTAGCGCACCACCTAATTAGCACACCAGCTAACTAGCACACTGGCTAACTAGCAGATCAGCTGACTAGCACACCGGCTAACTAGCACACCGGCTAACTAGCGAACCCTTTAATGTGGGATTATAATATTATTTTATGCCATGTTAGACCCCTAATTAAAGATTGTGAATTATTATGTAGTTTTAGTTTGCATTATTCTCCTGAATTAGAAGAAGGTGATAAGTATTACATTTGTTAAACTGATTTGCATTACATTAGACTGCTGATTTATTGTGAATGAATGATATTGTTTTATGATGCATTATACTGCTAAGTTATAAGAAATACTGTTTGCAGAAAGTCATCGCCTTATTTGTCTGATTAGAAGAGAACAGAGCATACCGGAGAGGTTTTCTGCCCCATCTCAGCAGGAGCAGATAAACAGGGAGCCAAGGTCGTAGCTTAGGCGCTGTGTGTGAGAAAGAATGTGAATGTTTAGGCTTTTATGATTAGGTGGGGGCCACTAGAGGCTATAAGAGTTTGATCAATGCTCCACCATTTAGAGATCTGATGCCGTCTGCGTACGGTATCCATCTCCCACGCGTGTATTCATTAAATCATCGTTTGACTCAACCTGGCCAGACCAGTGTTGTTATTTTGGTTTTCCTCTTGTATCCATCCCCAATATTTGAATCCGTAACACTAACTAGCACACTGGCTAACTAGCAGATCAGCTAACTAGCATACCGGCTAACTAGCAGATCAGCTAACTAGCAGACCAGCTAACTGCAGCCACAAGCTGAAGGACGATTAAATGTTAGTGGAGATTGTCACTACCCGATCCGTACCGGAAACCCAATCAGTACCCCGCATGCGCAAATCTTACGTCACTTCCTCTCTTTGCCAACATTGCGACATTCAATATATTTGAATGATACGGTTAGCGCCTGGTTAGCTCCTAGCATTTCTCAGCAGCTCTGCCTCCTTTTCGACTACCAGGACATTTAAACTATGGATAATCCGTATACAAAAAAATTTATGCTTTTCTCCTCAACAGAGAGCGTTCCCCGATTGAACAACAGCGCCGTAAAATAAGAAGAATGACACCTAATTAAAGAATTAATAATACAGACTTTGTAATATGTCACGTGAAGATTCAGCAGCCAGATGAAGTGTTTACTGGCAATTGACAGTGATAGCGGACATCATAATCACTATTCCAATCAATCCTCTCCACACAGACAAGCATAAACACACTCGACTATCACTAAATCAAATTTAACACATGTTTGTAATGACGCTAATTCAGTTTACAATAGGGTTCATTCGCTTGGTCAGCAGGTGGCAGTATCCTCGTACACTGGGGAGTAAACTGCCATTAAACGAACAGAAGAAGAAGAAAACATCTGCACATGCGCGGTGCAGTGTTGCCAACTTAGCGACTTTGTCGCTATATTTAGCAAGTTTTCAGACCCCCTAGCGACTTTTTTTCTAGAAAAAGTCGCTAAAAAAAGACGTGAAAGCGCATATCGCTTTTACTCTCAACAAGCAGCGGGTGCTGTAACGCAGTCAGTTCTTCTTTTACTCTTATGCTGTTTTGTGGATCAGGTTTAAAACTACTTATAAACACACACACACCCAAAGTAACTCCACCAGAGTGCCTATTTCGGGTCACTTTTGCCGGTCCAAGCCCGGGTAAAGGAGCAGGGTTGGAATTGTGACATTACAAAAAACAATAATTGCTAAAAGAAATTTAATTTGTAGTTCTAAATAAATTCTAAATGCATTTAGGACGTTTTTTGCTCACTTTATGTCTCGTCCACGATGTTATTTCTCTCTCCAGCAGCGTAGGTTACAATTACATTAGCATGACCAATTATGCAAATTAGGTGATGACGTCATTTAGCGACTTCTAGCGACTTTTAGGACAACCAATAGCGATTTTCCTTACTGAGGAGTTGGCAACACTGGCGCGGTGCGGATCGGGTAGACCCGATTTGTACGGTCCGACTTTGCACATGCGCAGTAAGGATCGGGGAGTCCCGATCCGTAACTATCTTTTTATTTTTCGTTTTTGTTTACATTGTACAGAAATGCTTCATTATTGCAAACATTTTAAGATATACTTATTATTATTAACATCTTAACTGATACTCTGACCCATAACTATCGTAAAACGCTACGACCGGAAGTAGACACCTTTTGCGCATGCGGGGTACCGATCGGGTTTCCGGTACGGATCGGGTAGCGACAGAGATATCAGGGATGACACTGGTGTGTCTGATTCACTCTTTAAAATAATGTATTGAAATAATGAAAATATTGTTGGGCATAAACTGGTCCGTGGCGCAAAAAAGGTTGGGGACCGCTGCTGTAGATGACACATGAACGATCACACATGCAGGAATATTTTCAGGGACAGACACACTAGTCTAGCTGGATAGTACATGGATATTTATGTAGGGGGTCTCCAAGGAGTCTGTTTGCAGGAACACTGAGGTCACAGGTGTACCTGAGATAGATGCCACTGTGTACCTAATAAAGTGTCAGCCATGTGTATGTTTCCCATCCTGTATGTATCCTGTATGTCCACAGTGACAGTGACAGAAGGATGAAACAAGGCTGTGAATCATTTCAGTCTGTGTGTGTGACAAAGAGGCAGACAGGAGCAGCTAACATTTGGAAATGGAAGCTTAAATAATGACAAACTCTACATTCACAGCTGAATTCATAATAAATTTGTTCTCAAGTGCACATTTTTCTGTTATTGTTCTCAAACAAAAGAATGAAAATGAAATTTTTGAAATATTGATTCTAACAGGGCCCATAAACAGCATTAGCTCAGCAGCATTAGCTTATCAGAGTTTCAATCATGGTCACACAAATCCTTAGCAGAGCAAAGTGGCCGACTTAGCAATAGCTGCTCAAGTTGTAGAAAGCAAGGGAAAACAGTATTAGCATTAGTTGCTAATGGCAGCCTACTTAGCATAAACTCTTCACATCGTTATAACGCAAGGGAAAAGAGTCACTCATGGCAGCCTATTTAGCATTAACGTCACATCATTACAACATAGGAAAAATGGTATTAGCGTTAGCTACTAATGCTTATTCACCTCAAATTAGCTTCAGCTGCTAATGGCAGCCTACTTAGCATTAACCCCTCACTAATATAGTGCTAATTCACATCAAATTAGAATTAGCTGCTCATATTGTTATAAGGAAAGAGAAAACAGTATTAGCATTAGCCGCTAATAATTATTCACCCCTAATTAGAATAAGGTACTAAAAGCAGCCTACTTAGCATTAACTCCTTACTTCGTTGTTACCCAACGGAAAAGAGTATTAGTATTAGCTACTATCATTTTTAATAAGTATGAGAAAACAGTGTTAGCATTATTGGATAATGCTAACTGACATTGAATTAGCAGTAGCTATTTACAACAGCGTACTTAGAATTAGCTGCCCACATTGTTAAAAACTAAGGGAAAAAAGTATTAGCATGAGCGCATAATGCTAATTCACGTCAAAGTAGCATTAGTTAATAACGGCAGCCTACTTAGCATTAACTGCTCACTAATATAATGGTAATTCACATCAAATTAGCATTAGCTGCTTACATTGTTAAAAGGGAAGGGAAAACATTATTAGCATTAGCTGCTAATAATTATTCACCCCAAATTAGAGTTAGCCCCAAATGGCAGCCTACATAGCATTAACTCCTGACATCATTATAATGCAGGGGAAAAGAGTTACCATTATGGGACAATGCTTATTCACATCAAATTAGCATTAGTTAATAATAGTAGACTTCGGATCATTAACTGCTGTCATTCTTACAAAGCAAAGGCCAAGTAATGTTGGCCAGTAATGTTGTGGGGATGGAGCTGGACTCCCTCAAGGTGGTGTCGGAGAGGCGGATGTTGTCCAAGATAAAGACAATGTTGGATAACACCTCCCACCCACTCCATGACATGCTGGTCAGTCACAGGAGCACGTTCAGTGAAAGACTGAGAGTACCGAAAAGCACCACTGAACGACACGGGAAATCATTCCTGCCTGTGGCCATCTCCCTGTACATCTCATCCACTTAACACACTGTTTACTGCAACAGCTACACCCTTCTTGCACATGTTCTTTTCCAGCTATTTATTAATAGTGAATTTTATGTATAGTGACTTTTATGTATATATATGCCTGTATATATTGTGCTATTCTTAGTTAGTGTATTGTCTGTCAGAATACTTTATTGATCCCTAGGGGGAATTATTTTTCATTACAGTGCTCCATTATAAATAAACATTTACAAAGATGAACAGACACAGAGCCCACCTGGACCCAAGCACTGGGGAGTAGTGATGGGATTTCCGGCTCTCTTTAGAGATCCGGCTCTTTCGGCTCGGCTCACTAAAAAGAGCCGGCTCTTTCGGCTCCGAACCGGCTCTTCAGGTTGTTTTGTTGCTTTAATTATTTAATCATTAACAATAATATAAAATTATGCAGAAAAGGAATTACTAATGTTAAAAAAGTGGTTTTATTTATATATGTTTATATATGGCCCCTAGAGACAAAGCACGTACAAACTCTAAAGCATATACAAACTCCAAAAAGCACGTACAAACTCCAAAACACATTTCTAGCGTTTACTGAACTTCCAAAACAGAGCTACCCAGATCACTTAAATTACACAATTGAAAGCATGTGTGTATTGTTTGTGTATTTATAGACAAGCACTCATATTTATTCAAATAATTTAAAAAAAAAAAGTTCATTTACCTGTTACTACCACACACCAAATCCGGTTGTTGATACTTCCTGGCTTGTCTAGCCACTAGGAAACAAAAGCTCAACACTGCGCCCTAGCATCCTGGAGCACTTCTGTTGTCTTTTGTACGTGATTTGGAGTTTTTACGCGTTTTGGAGTTTGTACATGCTTAGGAGTTTGTACGTGCTTTGTCTCTAAGGGCCACCATAAATATACTTTATTTATTCACTCCACATAAAATGTAATAAATAAATCATATAATACAAAAAACAACTATTTACATTTTACATTTTTAACTATTTAAATTTTCAGCTTTTTCCTTTTAAACAAATTTAACGTGAAACAACACAAAACACTGCAAACCACAACACAATTAAATATAAATTAAAATATTAAAACAAAAAGAAGATGCACATTCTCTGTCATATGGGCCTGCATGATTTCTGAATCCTTTATCATCCGCAACTGAAAATAGTGGATGATTACTATACCTTTCTAATGTGACGTTGTTGTCCCTCGCTCTCTTTCTCTCTGGCTCTGTTCCTGTGCTACTGCGAGTGTAACTAACGCCCCTCCCCCCTCTGCCCAGCGCAAAGTACAGGCAGCGCGTGCTGAGTTTAGCAGAAAAAAGGGCGAGAGAGAGGCTGAGAGAAAGAAAAAAAAACAACTCACGGCTCCCAATAAGGACCCGGCTCGCGTCGTTCACTTCAAAGAGTCGGCTCTAAGAGCCATTTCGTTCGCGAACGACCCATCACTACTGGGGAGGGTTGTCCTGTTTGTTCAGAAAGGGAGACGCTGGAGCACTTAGCGGTCTGTTGTCCGCGGTTAGTGGGTTTATTTTCTTTGTTGCAAGAGTGGGTGGAATCTCTGGGGGAGACTTTCTCTGTACATTTGTTTGTTTTTGGCCCTAAGTATTCAGTGAAGAAAAGACGGACCTTGGTTCTGATTAATTTTTTTGTTTGGTAGAGCAAAGCTGGCAATATGGAAGACTAGGAAGAACCAGATGCTAGCTCAGGGTTGGACTGATGTTGTGCAGAATCTAAAGGGATTGTTGGCATCCCGTCTGAGAGTAGAGCATGCTTTTTACTGTCTGACTAATAGACAGGACTCCTTTGAAATTTTGTGGGGGATTGGACAGGTTTTGTGTTCAGTAGGAGCAGATGGGAGACCTTTTCTTAACTTTTAAGTGTGTGTGCTGAGTACCTTAGTTAATGTTTAGTGTACAATAAATGTTACTGATTATGGGGTAGCATTTTTTTTTTACGTTTTTGTTTTTTGTTTGTTTGTTTTTTTATTTTGTGTAAATAAAGTTGTGTGAAAAGTCAAAAGTCCCTCCCTGTCTGTAGCTGTGGCTTAGGTGGTAGAGCACATGATTTAGCATTCAGAAAGTGTGTTTTGATCCACGTCTGCACTTTGACTAAAATTATGTCATGGAGTAGTAAATGTGCTACAGTATGAGTGCTCAAAGCAGACAAAAACTAAAAGTGAAATGTAGAGTGTTCATTTCAGCATTTTTTATAATTATATACAAATAAAATGGTAAAAATACCATTAGTGTGTGTGCAGTTTTATGATGCTCCAATCAGCAGCAAGAGACTGACTCGTCATCACGGCGGTTCTCTCAGTGACCCTTGTGGTTTTGGGAGGTGGTTGTTCATCTGTTTGTAAACCTGATAAACTGAATATTACCATCCAATATCCAGTTTATACACTTTCCCTAGTTTAAACAATGGGACAAGAGGGGGCAACAACCCTTGAAACAAACATTTAGAAGGTGAGAAAGAAAATAATAGATTACCCACAAACTGAATATGGAGAAGATTTACTACAGTAGCTGAAAAGTCCAGTGGAAAAATAAAAAAATGTGATGGATTCACCTCTGGTTTGCCTATTTGTCCACAGCTCACACAGTACTCACTCTGCCCCCCAGCTAAACATCCACCAGGTCATTTGTTAGTATGCAAATGACCCTGTGTCAGGTTCCCCAAAAGGCAGTACAGAGCAAAGTGAAGCGGTAAATGTCCGTTGTCAAAATCACAGTGACTCATGAGATAATTTACTAAAAAATGCAACTATATTTATACAGTCAACGGGAGACTAGTCCATTTTTCTTTTCAGTTTCAGTCTGGTAGAGAAGTGTTTCTTTCTGTGAGCCTGTCTGCTTTACAGGACCGACTGGAAGCCTGACACAAAGTACCACCCAGCTTTCAACCTCCATCATCATCTTCTTGTGGACACACACCAATTAGTTAAACTGCAGGAATGTCTTAAAGACATAAAGACCTGGATGCCCGCTAAGTTCTGCTCCTTAATTCAGATAAAACTGAACCTCAGGTTTATCTGAATAAAACTCGGCCCTGAAAATGTTAGAAATATGGTATCTAACCAGATTCTTACTCTGGATTAGAGATGGCACGATACCACTTTTTTATGTCCGATACCGATACCGATATCATAAATTTGGATATCTGCCGATACCGATATGAATCCGATATAGTGTGTTTTTTAATCAACAAAACGTTTTTTTAATATCTTGCTGCATTTTGTATAAGTTTATACTCAAGTTTAAATAAACAACAACACTAAAGCTATTCTGTTATACCTGTATGTAAAAAATACACTGCGTCCAAAATATGTCATAGTTCAGCAACACTGATCAATCTAATAAAGTTAAACCTGCTCCATCCTCCCTATTCTGGTATTTTAAAGAGTACTTAGAAGAAATTTTAAGCAACCTAACTAATAGGGTTGCAAACTCCCAGCAAAAAAAAAAAAAAAAATAGGGAACCACCCTCCACCTCATGATGCTTAATCGATGTAATCAAATTTAATTTGATGCAGGGGGGAAATGCACAAAAATAAATTATTTTTCAAGAATAATTAAATAGATTCAACATCTTTCTTCAACAGAACTGCAGACTGCACAGATGGTATCTTCCCAAAGGAAAAAGTACTATAGCTTACTAGGGTATATTAGACTTAACAGTTACTATATACAGTAATGGACTTCTATATATTTTACACAAGATTAAAACTTTGGGTGTAAGAGTCAGATAATTATTTATTAAAAACTAGACATTTTAAATGAGAATAAGAAAGAAAAGTATGTCTTTGTGCCCCCTTTTCCCTGTTCATGCCCTATCGGCCCCCCTGGCTAAACTTTGCTAGATCCGCCCCTGCACAATTACCAGCTGTCAGCTATGTAGAAAAAGATCCTGGTGTAGAAAATAATATTAAATAAATTCTAACAACAGCTTATCAAGCTTAAACGTTGTTGCTGTTGTTCAGCAGCACGTTGGTTTCCTCTTTCTGGTGAGAAGTGGGCCAAAAACTAAGAAGAGAGACGGACTCGCGACAGAAAAGCCGATCAGCTGATCATTAAGCTGTTTCACGATTGAAGCAGCAGGAGAGAGAGAGAGAGAGAGAGGCAGTCGCTCCAGGTATGGTTGTTAAGCTTAACGTGGGAACGCTTTACAGACATTCAGAGATGAACTTACACACTTGCTTTACTTCTCTCTGGGAAAACTTCCTCGGAGATGAAATGCTGGTTTGGTAGCTAGGCTACAAATACACAAAGCCGCACTATCACGTGATGCACACTGCTGCTAAGTGCTACGGTTATGAGCGGAGTTACGCCACGTAGCAAGTTTTGTGAGGTGCTTTTTTGATATTTAATGGATCGGATTACATTTTTTATTTCTCGCCGATATCCGATCCAGTAATTTGGGTCAGTATCGGACCGATACCGATACGTAATATCGGATCGGTCCATCTCTACTCTGGATGGCATTACCTTGGCCTCCAGTAACGCTGTGAGGAACCTTGAAGTCATTTTTGACCAGGATATATCTTTCAACGCACATATTAAACAAATATGTTGTACGATGAAGGGGGGCGCTGGCTCTTTGGAGTCGGTTGAGACCGAGGGCAGAGATGCTGCCCCCTGGTACCCTGTGAAAAGCCTGTGAAAACTGATCGATCGCTATTCTGTCTTGCTTTCTTCACGGGAATAAGTCTGAACTAGTGAGCCTGCTGAAGCGCAGACCCAACACATGTGTCGTGATTTGAACATGCAGGCTAAATGCTTAACACAATGACTCCACTATAAAAACGCTTCATTGTGACTATGCATAGTATATTTATGAGTATATATGATTATACGATGCTCATTGCGGCAAGGGCGTAGATTTGGCATGGACAGAAGAGACATGTGCCCACCAATATCCATCGATTATTGAATTGTCCCCACCAATAATTTGATCTCTCCGAGTAAAAACACAACCGATAGAAAGGAAAAAAAAAGATCTGTCAACGTCTCATTCACCTAGCGGTGCAGAAAGAGTTAAATTATGTTCTCTACTGGAGTCCTACGTCATGTGAATAATATGGCCAATGTGATGGGCTGTGCCTTTCAGGGAGCTCTGTTTAGTTTTAGCAGCAGTAAGCTTCTCTCCTCCTTGCACAGGGAAGAGAGGAAGATTGCAGAAAAAAGGAAGAACCTGGATATAAGAAAGTATTTTTCAAAGAAACCTGTAAGTTACTTAAAGCCAAGTTCACTCATAAACTGTGTCCGTCATAATAACATTACAGGCTATGCTAGGCTTTGGCCCACATCAGTCTAATATTGTATGTACCCATGAATAATGTGTTTTGGAAACTAACTGCACAGCAGGAAGCACTATTAGTTATCTCAGTCTCCCAGAGTAGCATTTCTAATTTTGATTGAAACTGTCAGAGAAAACGGCAGCCTCGAGTTAGCCAGGATATTTGTTTACAGAGGATGTTAAAATTATATGTCTAATGTTAAAATGTTGGTGACACAATAATTTCATCCTAATAGTACTGATATATTCATAGGGTTAATTTTTGAGACAAAATATCATGAGGTAGTCATGATTTTGCAAATATTCCACCTTGTAGTGCAGTTTGCACAAATTGTTTTAAAAATGCACTCACCCTACAAACATTACCGATGAGTCAAGATCTGCAGAAATTGACAGAAACACTGAAGCAGCTACACATTTTATTCTTATTGTCATGCAGTGGCGGTCCTAGCCTGTTTGGCGCCCTGGGCGAACACTCCCTCTGGTGCCCCCTCCCCCCCCCTCCCCCAACACACACACACACACACACACACACATACATAAAACATATTATGGATTGAACATTAATATGAAACTTGTTGGAACACTACTGAATTTCACCAGAGAAACACACATATATGAAGAGAGAGAGTATGCATAGTATGCAAACGGCTACCAAACAGCCATCAGCCATTATAATTCGCCATACAATGAGAACAGGACAAATCGAGAATTGACAATGACTAATTAATATTGTGCTGAACACACGCTCTTTTCTACTCTGGAATATTCTCATCAATTTTCTTGATATTTATTTATAATCACCTCTGTTAATCCTTGATATTTATAATTGAGTGATCTGTATTTATTAGTGCTTTTTCTTGAATGTGTAAAATCTGTAACATAAGGCATTGTTTGGAGTTTAGTCTGTTACTGTTACTATTTTTACCATTTCTTCTTGGAGCAACTGTAACCCACATAACTTCCTTAAGGATTAATAAAGTATTCTGATTCTGATTATTTCAGGATGACCTGCCATTATCCAATGACACATCTGCTTACCTGTATCTTTTTGCTCATTTCTCCTCCTCTTCTTTTCTCTTTTTTCTAAACTGAGCACCTGATGGCTTTGAACTTTTCTTGTCCATCTTCCATTGGTTTTAATTTTGTACTCCAGTATGAACACCCATCCCCCAACTCGAGGATCACCACAACCTAACAGACCTACACCTTCCTCTCCGTGAATCGCTACCTTATCGTGGTGGAGGGGTTTGTGTGTCCTAGGGATCCCAGGGGCTATGTTTTCTGGGGGCTTTTGCCCCCTGGTAGGGTCTCCCATGGCAAATTGGTCCTGGGTGAGGGACCAGACAAAGAGCGATTCAGAAGACCCTTATGAGGAAAACATCGAGGAAACAGTTTACCCTGCCCGGGACAGGGTTACCCGGGCCCCGCCCTGGAGCTAGGCCCGGGGAGGGTGCCCAAGGGCAAGCGTCTGGTGGCCGGGCCTTAGTCCACCAGTTGGACTCAGTTGGGAGTTGCTCCTGGTGAGAGGCGGCGGGCTGGGGTGGGTATTCTAATATCCCCTCGGCTTGCTGCCGGTACGTTGGGGTTTTTCCCGGTGGATGAGAGGGTTTTTTCCCTGCGCCTTAGGGTCGGGGAATGGGTCCTGACTGTCATCTGCGTTTATGCGCCGCGTGGCAGTTCAGAGAACCCAGCCTTCTTAGAGTCCCTGGGTGGGGTGCTGGAAGGTGCTCCACCTGGAGACTCTGTTGTCCTGCTGGGAGACTTCACTGCTCATGTGGGTAATGACAGCCAGACCTGGAGGGGCGTGATTGGGAGGAACGGCCTCCCTGATCTGAACCCGAGTGGTGTTTTGTTATTGGACTTCTGTGCAAACCACAGTTTGGCCATAACAAACACCTTGTTCGAACATAAGAGTGTCCATAAGTGCACGTGGCACCAGCAAGCACTAGGCCGCAGGTCGATGATCGATTTTGTAATCGTATCACCAGACCTGCAACCATATGTTCTGGACACTCGGGTAAAGAGAGGGGCTGAGCTGTCAACCGCCACCTGATCCAACTCACCACCTGGTGGTGAGTTGGATCAGGTGGCGGGGGAGGACGCTGGACAGACCCGGTGCACCTAAACGCGTAGTGAGGGTGTGCGAGATTTTCAACGCACACCTCTGGCAGAGCTTCAACAGCATTCCGAGGGAGACTGGGGACATTGAATCCGAATGGACCATGTTCAGCGTCTCCATTGGCGAAGCTGCTGCATTGAGCTGTGGCTGCAAGGTGGTTGGTGCCTGCCGTGGTGGTAATCCCCAAACCAAATGGTGGACACCAGAGGTGAGGGGAGCCACCAGGCTGAAGAAGGAGTCCTATCGGGCTTGGTTAGCCAGTGGGACTCCGGAGGCAGCCGACAGGTATCGACAGGCCAAGCGGAATGCGGCTCGGGCAGTGGCTGAAGAAAAAACTCGGGTGTGGGAGGAGTTCGGAGAGGCCATGGAAAAAGACTTTCGGACTGCCTCGAAATTCTGGCAAACCGTCAGGCGTCTCAGGAGGGGAAAGCGGTGCTCTACCTGCACTGTGTATAGTGCTGACGGAGCGCTGCTGACTTCGACTGAGAAAATTGTCAGGCGGTGGAAGGAATACTTCGAGGACCTCCTTAATAATCCCACTGGCACGTCTACAGGAGGAACAATGCGATTTTTGTCCTGGTCGCGGAACACTGGACCAGCTCTTTATCCTCTCAAGGATACTTGAGGGTGCATGGGAGTTTGCCCAACCAGTCTACATGTGTTTTGTGGACTTGGAGAAGGCATTCGAACGTGTCCCTTGGGGTGTCCTGTGGGAGGTGCTGCGGGAGTATGGGGTGTCTGGCCCATTGCTACGGGCCGTTCGATCCCTATACAACCGTTGCAAGAGCTTCGTTCGCATTGCCGGCAATAAGTTGGACTCGTTCCAGGTGGGTGATGGGCTCTGACAGGGCTGCCCTTTGTCACCGATTCTGTTCATAATTTTTATGGACAGGATTTCTAGGCGCAGCCAAGTGGCGGAGGGCTTTCACTTCGGTGGCCTCAGAATCTCATTTCTGCTTTTCGCGGTTGATGTGGTTCTGTTGGCTTCATCGGGTGAGGGCCTCCAGCTCGCACTGGAACGGTTCGCAGCCGAGTGTGAAGCAGCGGGAATGAGGATCAGCACCTCCAAATCTGAGGCCATGGTTCTCAGCCGGAAAAGGGTGGAGTGCCCACTCCGGGTCGGGGATGAGTTCCTGCCCCAAGTGGAGGAGTTCAAGTACCTCGGGGTCTTGTTCGCGAGTGATGGGAGAAGGGAGCCGGAGATCGACAGACGGATTGGTGCGGCGGCTGCAGTGATGCAGACGCTGCACCGGTCCGTCGTGGTGAAGAGGGAGCTGAGTGTAAAAGCGAAGCTTTCAATTTTCCGGTTGATCTACGTCCCTACCCTCACCTATGGCCACGAGCTGTCGGTAGTGACCGAAAGAACAAGGTCGCGGATACAAGCGGCGGAAATGAGCTTCCTCCGAAGGGTGGCTGGCCTCTCCCTTAGGGATAGGGTGAGAAGTTCGGCCATCTGGGGGGGGCTCAGAGTAGAGCCGCTGCTGCTCCACATCGAAAGGGGCCAGCTGAGGTGGTTTGGGCATCTGACAAGGATGCCTCCTGGGTGCCTCCTGGGGTTGGTGTTCCGGGCATGTCCCACCGGGAGGAGGTCCCGGGGCAGACCCAGGACACGCTGGAGAGATTATATCTCTCGGCTGGCCTGGGAACGCCTTGGGGTTCCCCCGGATAAGCTGGAGGAGGTGGCTGGGGAGAGGGAGGTCTGGGCTTCTCTGCTTAGGCTGCTGCCCCCGCGACCCGGCCCCGGATAAAGCGGATGAAGATGGATGGATGGACCCACACCTTAGTTCACAGATTCACTTTGTCTAGGGTTTATTTCTGGGATTTCGCACAACCCAGAGTTCAAATCATGAATACATAATAGGCTTGGATTTACAAAATTATGAATGAAATGTGCTCTATTTGGAAGAAGCAGGCTCCCCTCCCCTTTCGACAGGTTGTGTGTGAGACTTTACATCATCAAACTGTAAATTATAAATTTTAAATTGTTATTGATCCCTTTACCCCTAGTCATAAAGTATATATTTATTTTCTTACTCTTCTTATATTTATTGTTTGTTTACTTGCACTGCTGTAACTGGAACCTTGTCCTCTGGTGTCTCTATATACCTGGACTGTATGTAGCGGAGATCACAATCAAGTTTACTTCAGCAGCAAGCAGGAGCACCGAGGGCTCTCGCGCTCACTTTTCGTGTATAGAATTTCGAAAAAACATCGGTGCAAATTATAAGTCTGTATCATAATGTCCGGTGTTGTCGTGTTTGTTAGTTTGTTTTAATGTTGTTTTATTTTGCGAGTTGGTTATTAGATGCTGCTCCAGCCAGCCAGAGAATCCCCCGCCGCCCCGCCCTCTCCTCCCTGTGCTGCAAGCAGCAGGCGCACCTCGCAAATGGAGGGCACCCTTACTCCCAGGAAATGGGTGATAGAAAACCGATTGGTGCCTATGCCATTCCTGATATGCGCTGGCATGATGTCGGGGCAGCATGAGTAATTTTTTTTATTTTTTTGCCGATGCCCTTGATGCCGCCCCCCACCATGATGCCGCCCCAGGCGACCGCCGTTGTCATGTATGTCCTATTTGTCAGGTGACAGAAGAACCAACACAAAGCTCAGAGAGTTACGGTGATACAAGATCACAGGTGAAATTGGATGATGACTTGGTGCTTCATTACTGTATTTGAAGCACATGTGTGACTGCATGTATGTGGAATGTCTCACTTTTATTTATCAGGTGACAGAGGCAGCTCTGCCATGTTGTAGCTCAGACAGTGGTGAAGAGGCAAGGTCACAGGTGACTGAATGATGATTTGGTGCTATAGATTAACTAGTATTTATTATCATGACAATTGCTAGGCTGCTGATGTAAATTGATTCATTAGTGTATATTTGACAAAGAGTCTGAATTGACAAGTCTCACTTTTTATATGGCACGAATCAAGGGCCAAAGGTGAGGCACATCAAGCACATAATAATAATTTTAATCTGAGGATAAAACTCTTGTACAGTGGCTATAAAAAAATCTACACACCCATGTTCAAATGCCAGGTTTTTGTCATGTAAGTTTTATTCCGTTGAAGCCATTCTGTTGTTGTTCTGGATGTGTGCTTTGGGTCATTGTTGTGCTGAAAGATGAAGTTCCTCTTTATCATCTGCTTTCTACCAGAAGGCCGAAGGTTTTGTGCTTGAACAGAATCTACCTCTTGGGCAGACCCAACAAAGGCCCTTGCAATAAGAAAGATGTGTTTGCTGAGTAATTATGACAGAGGTATTACATTTTTATAAATGTTTCCTCCCATTTAGGTGTTAAGATGAAGATGGAGACAAAATATCAGGATGAAAAAGAGAATTAGAAAGCTGTACCACAGAGTTTGAACTGCTCTGTTTTCACATCACTGCCCTGCCCACTCTCCTTTATCACACAGACTCTCAGGCCCAAAGTGTTATTGTGCAATAGGAAACTCACATTTAAATGATTGTGACAGCAAACTTCCTCTGCAGCTGAGCAAACAACCACACCCTGTCAACACATTTGAATGAAGCTCAGGTGTTGATGCTGCTCACTGATTTGTCAGTTGGTTACGGAATAAATATATATTCTTAGTGCTCATTTTCTGTTTATATGGTGGTATATAGGCCAGTGTATTAAAAACGCCACTTTGAGTTATAAAGTATGCTAAAGGTCACAAAGTACTGTGTAAGGCAGGAAACTTTTTGTTTGAAAACACAGAGACGGCGCTTTCCTCAAGGAAAAAGAGCGTTTTGAAAACACATACATTTGAGAACTGTCCCGCCGCAATGTGGACACCCGAAAACGCAGACTTTTGAAAAGGATGACGCATGTTAGTCATATGATGCAGTCATGTGACCACTTCAACCAAGATCGCGGAGGGCATTATACAGCTGTTGTTTTGTTTGCTTTGAATTTTGACAGCCCTATTAAAGATTATTATCAGTTTCCACATACTCCACATAGCTTTTCTTCACATTCTTTAATTCTCACTCGCTTTTGCAACTTTGTACTTTTGTGTTAGTCGCAGCAACAACTCCACCTCATTCTTAGTCTATTTAAAAAATTCTGTGCTATTCAAAGAGATGTTTCAAAGAGCCGGAAAGTAAATAAGCGCCAGAGAGAAGTGAGGCAGGTCGCATCATCCTGCGTTTCACGCGTGTGCAGTACTGCAATGGAAGCGTTTTTGGCCATTTCAATGTGGATGCACAACTCTGTGAAAACGACTGAAAACGCTAGTGTGGACGTGGAGCGCTTACAGACGAAAACACGTTTTCAAATCTATCCGGGCTAGTGTGGACGTAGCCTCAGTCTTTACTGCACATGTGAAGGTTAAAAGTGTGACTGGGTCTATAGACTGGAAACAGAGAAAGCAAACAGTGTGATCTAGGATCAGTGTGTTCACTCTGCAACTACATCAAGGTTCCACATTAAAAAGGGAACTTTACTCTAAACCAGTCTGACCAGTGTTAAAGAAACTTTGAATTAAAAAAAAAATATAAAGATGTGTTATTTCATGTTTAATAAAGTCTGGACAGTGATCAACATCCATGAAATTAATGGATTGATTAGAATTTCCTTCCGCAAAGGAACATCTTTCTTGTTTCAATCACTGATTAAATTACTGTAGTTAAAAAAGAAATTATAAATTTCAGTGTAATGCAAAGGTTGCTAATTGTAATATTGTTCACCAGTGTGTGAATGTGTGTGTGTGAATGTGTGGATGACTGAATTTGTAAAGCGCTTTGGGGTCCTTAGGGACTAAAAAAGTGCTATACAAATACAGGCCATTTACCATTTAATTTACCATTGTTCAAACTCTCCCGTTTTCATGTGTATGCAGGATCTCTGAGGTCTAATAGTCAAATCAGTAAAGATGATATCATGTGTGTGACAGACAGGTCTGTAGTGGAGATGAACATTCAACAGGACAGTCAAAAAGAAGAAGTCAGTCACATCTGAACATAGAGACACACACAGGGAAATGAAATACAAATTAAATGTAAATGAAAGATGAAGACAGCAGAGAAATGTTCCAGTGTCCAGTCAAATGAACTCGACTGCTGCTCCTGATAAGCCCCTCCCATCTGTCCTGCTGGGTCCTTACAGGAATCAAACAGATGCTGTGGATCCTTCTACAAACACATCAGTCTGACTGTGAAAGCACAAGGCTGCCGTCCACACAGTCACAGCTCACACCTGGACTCCAGAAACAGCTTTAGGGGAAAATTCCCAGACTGATGACACTGGTTATCAGTCAGTAACTTTTCATCGAAGCATTTTTACTGTGATAAACACTACAAATCAATGTGTATGAAACCTTTGGTCCATCTGACACTGATCAGTAATCAGTCATCACTGCTGGGATTTTAATCTTCCCTTTAACTTTTCTTAAGAAGTCAACATTTAGGATTTTTTGAGGTGACATGAAAAGAACAGGAAGCAGCTCCAGCTCAGTTCAGGTTTAAACAGTTTCAGCCTGTTTTAAATCCTGTACCTGATATTGATGTCTGCATATGGAGGCTGTGCATAACGTGCAGAAAATTATTTGGACTCTTCAGTTTGTGGACTCTTTCAGTCCATGTCTTTGTGTCGTGATGATCACTTTGGTTGTGGCTCTCACACTCTGAGGGTTTTGTGTTTACGTTCTACTTAATCAGTGGATTTGAGTTTGAAGCTTTTTGTCCTTCCTTCATTGTTAGTTGGTCAGACTGTGGTCTCTTGTGTTTCTCCACTGAAGTCTTTGGATTTTTTTGTTAAACACTTTGAACTTTGTTCCTTTTAAATTGTTTTTTGTCTGAATGAAGGCTCGATTGTTCTTATTAGAGGTTTTTTTGTCCTGGATTTGGCTTCAAACCTCTGCCAGCTAATCCCATTTAATCTTGTATGAAATACATGTATGTAGTGCCTAATGGTAAATGGTTTTTATAATTCTGTTTATTTTAATGAAGTATTCTTAGTGAGTAGTGCAGTGGCAAGCTACATTGTAGCCACAGCTGCCCTGGGGCACACTGTCTTTACAATGTCACTGTCTTTCCCTGAGCAAAGACCACAACATCACTGTTTTACCAGCGGATAAGGGAAGATGCACCGTGGTCCTAAACACTACAGATTACCATACAAAGATCACTACTCTCCTCAGTGACAACAATACCTACGAAGCCTTAAAGCGAGACCCCACAAGCAGCTACAAAAAGAAAGTTATAGCTTGCCTTCAAGACTTGGAAAAGGACAAAATCATTGACCGCCTTACTTATCACCGCCTTTACCCAGGGGATGCCATACCCTGCATTTACGGACTTCCAAAAATCCACAAGGAAGCTGTCCCACTCAGACCCATAGTCAGTAGCATAAACTCAGCCACTTATAACATTGCAAAACACCTTGCTACCATCCTTGCTCATCTCGTGGGGAACACCCCACACCACATCAAGAACTCCACCGACTTCACTGACAAGGTCCAGAAACTTACCCTGGATCCAGATGAAACCATAGTGTCCTTTGATGTAGTCTCTCTCTTCACTTGCATACCCACCACGGAGGCAGTGGAGACTGTCAGAAAACGACTACAAGAAGACAACTCCTTGGAGGACAGGACCAACTTCACACCCGATCAGATCTGCACACTGTTAGACCTCTGCCTCACCACTACATATTTCAAATACAACGAAGGCTATTACAGACAAAAACATGGCTGTGCTATGGGCTCCCCCGTGTCACCTATTGTAGCCAACCTTTACATGGAGGAAGTGGAAAGGAAGGCTCTTGGCTCTTTCAAAGGAAGAGTACCCAGCCACTGGTACAGATATGTAGACGACACCTGGGTCAAAATCAAGACACAAGAAGTGGAATCCTTCACTGCGCACATCAACGCTGTGGATAAAAACATCAAGTTCACCAGGGAAGACACGAAGGATGACTGTTTGCCTTTCCTGGACTGCGCTGTGCACATTGAAGAGAATGGCAACCTCAACATCGAAGTTTACCGGAAAC
Source organism: Neolamprologus multifasciatus (assembly GCF_963576455.1). NCBI lineage: Eukaryota > Metazoa > Chordata > Actinopteri > Cichliformes > Cichlidae > Neolamprologus > Neolamprologus multifasciatus. The sequence continues at coordinate 36,496,003 of NC_140443.1, read as the reverse complement.
CCACACACACGGACCAGTACCTCCTGTTTGACTCCCATCACCCTCTGGAACACAAACTTGGAGTAATTAGGACCCTACACCACCGTGCAGAACATGTTCCCTCTAAGCCTGAAGGGAAAAAGAAGGAACACACACATGTAAAGGAAGCACTCAAAACGTGCGGCTATCCTAAATGGGCGTTTTTAAAGTCAGCAAAGAGGCACAGAAAAGAAGATCAGGCACCAGCGAGGGAGGATAAGAAGGACAGGCGCAACAACATTGTCATCCCCTATGTAGCCGGTGTATCAGAGAAACTCAGGAGGGTTTTCTCCAAGCATGACATCCCGGTGTACTTCAGACCCAGCAACATACTCAGACAAAAACTGGTTCACCCGAAAGACAAAACGCCAAAACACAGACTTAACAATGTGGTGTATGCCGTACAGTGCAGCGAGGAATGCCCAGACCTCTACATTGGAGAGACCAAACAGCCACTTCACAAGCGCATGGCACAACACAGAAGAGCCACCTCCACAGGACAAGATTCAGCTGTCCATCTGCATCTTAAGGATAAAGGACACTCTTTCGAGGATGCCAATGTTCACATTTTGGACAGAGAGGACAGATGGTTTGAAAGAGGAGTGAAAGAAGCCATCTATGTCCACTGTGAGCGACCATCTTTGAACAGAGGCGGTGGTTTACGACACCAACTCTCTGCCATCTATAATCCAGTTTTGAGATCCCTTCCCAGACGCCTTAAGGCCCACTCACACCCTGGGCCATCTGACCTCAGGAATTCGCATGATAAGGTGGGGCCAGGTTTCACAATGAAATCACCCGAAACTCTGGCTGATTGGGACCCACACCCAGTTCCACACCTTGGCTCAGGCGATTAGAGGATCATCAGGGGGTCCTTTTGTCCCTCTGTGGGGGGACACTCCCACTAGGGTTATATCTGGGACTCTCCACCATTTGACCTTAGAACTGAAGAAGCCTCTCGGATGAGAGGTGAAACATCTTCAAGTAACTTAAAGAAGTCCAGACGCTTTTCTTTGCAAGCTCCTTTGACTACGATGACCTGGATGACTGAGAACCTTCACAGACATATTGCCGTACATTTTGGGAGGAACACCCTTCAACTGGTGCGGGAGTATGAAAGGGAATCAAGGAAACTAGCGGATTATAGGAACCATCTCCGTTTCAACCTAAGATGCAGACAAACCAGAGTTGTTCCCAAGAGCCTGCACCTTGGATCCACTGTCAGGGGATACAGAGCAGACTTGATTCTACAGAGAGCGCAAAATCACCTTTTAAGTGAAAGGATAAGACAGGTCCATTTCACTATAGATGCCCTCCAAATCAAGATCAGCCAGACTCTGCAGGAACTGGAAACACTTCTACCCTCTCCAATCTTAGAAGAGGTTTACAAGTTTGTGGACAAGGCTCAGCGGGCCCAACACTCGAAAGGAAAAGAAAGACAACGCAGGAAATTTCACACCTTGCATTCAAAAACACACACTCCTCATTCTGAATCTGAACCTACACAACCCATAGAAGAAAACACACCTGAAGACAGTCAGGAGAAATGGGTTAAGAACTTTTCAGACAGGAATCTCACTGAACCTGAAAAGAGAGTATTAGCCAAAGGTCTCAATTTTGCCATTTCTCCACAACAGTTGCCCATAGTGGACCTCATCACAGCCACAGAATCTGCCATACGGATTAATAAATTATCACAGACAGAAGCAGAGCAAATCAGGATGAAAGTCTCAGCCACCCTCTCCAGTGCCAAAGTCCCTCCGTCCAACCTCACAATACAGGAAAAGAAGGCCGTCGCTTCCCTGAGCAAAGACCACAACATCACTGTTTTACCAGCGGATAAGGGAAGATGCACCGTGGTCCTAAACACTACAGATTACCATACAAAGATCACTACTCTCCTCAGTGACAACAATACCTACGAAGCCTTAAAGCGAGACCCCACAAGCAGCTACAAAAAGAAAGTTATAGCTTGCCTTCAAGACTTGGAAAAGGACAAAATCATTGACCGCCTTACTTATCACCGCCTTTACCCAGGGGATGCCATACCCTGCATTTACGGACTTCCAAAAATCCACAAGGAAGCTGTCCCACTCAGACCCATAGTCAGTAGCATAAACTCAGCCACTTATAACATTGCAAAACACCTTGCTACCATCCTTGCTCCTCTCGTGGGGAACACCCCACACCACATCAAGAACTCCACCGACTTCACTGACAAGGTCCAGAAACTTACCCTGGATCCAGATGAAACCATAGTGTCCTTTGATGTAGTCTCTCTCTTCACTTGCATACCCACCACGGAGGCAGTGGAGACTGTCAGAAAACGACTACAAGAAGACAACTCCTTGGAGGACAGGACCAACTTCACACCCGATCAGATCTGCACACTGTTAGACCTCTGCCTCACCACTACATATTTCAAATACAACGAAGGCTATTACAGACAAAAACATGGCTGTGCTATGGGCTCCCCCGTGTCACCTATTGTAGCCAACCTTTACATGGAGGAAGTGGAAAGGAAGGCTCTTGGCTCTTTCAAAGGAAGAGTACCCAGCCACTGGTACAGATATGTAGACGACACCTGGGTCAAAATCAAGACACAAGAAGTGGAATCCTTCACTGCGCACATCAACGCTGTGGATAAAAACATCAAGTTCACCAGGGAAGACACGAAGGATGACTGTTTGCCTTTCCTGGACTGCGCTGTGCACATTGAAGAGAATGGCAACCTCAACATCGAAGTTTACCGGAAGCCCACACACACGGACCAGTACCTCCTGTTTGACTCCCATCACCCTCTGGAACACAAACTTGGAGTAATTAGGACCCTACACCACCGTGCAGAACATGTTCCCTCTAAGCCTGAAGGGAAAAAGAAGGAACACACACATGTAAAGGAAGCACTCAAAACGTGCGGCTATCCTAAATGGGCGTTTTTAAAGTCAGCAAAGAGGCACAGAAAAGAAGATCAGACACCAGCGAGGGAGGATAAGAAGGACAGGCGCAACAACATTGTCATCCCCTATGTAGCCGGTGTATCAGAGAAACTCAGGAGGGTTTTCTCCAAGCATGACATCCCGGTGTACTTCAGACCCAGCAACATACTCAGACAAAAACTGGTTCACCCGAAAGACAAAACGCCAAAACACAGACTTAACAATGTGGTGTATGCCGTACAGTGCAGCGAGGAATGCCCAGACCTCTACATTGGAGAGACCAAACAGCCACTTCACAAGCGCATGGCACAACACAGAAGAGCCACCTCCACAGGACAAGATTCAGCTGTCCATCTGCATCTTAAGGATAAAGGACACTCTTTCGAGGATGCCAATGTTCACATTTTGGACAGAGAGGACAGATGGTTTGAAAGAGGAGTGAAAGAAGCCATCTATGTCCACTGTGAGCGACCATCTTTGAACAGAGGCGGTGGTTTACGACACCAACTCTCTGCCATCTATAATCCAGTTTTGAGATCCCTTCCCAGACGCCTTAAGGCCCACTCACACCCTGGGCCATCTGACCTCAGGAATTCGCATGATAAGGTGGGGCCAGGTTTCACAATGAAATCACCCGAAACTCTGGCTGATTGGGACCCACACCCAGTTCCACACCTTGGCTCAGGCGATTAGAGGATCATCAGGGGGTCCTTTTGTCCCTCTGTGGGGGGACACTCCCACTAGGGTTATATCTGGGACTCTCCACCATTTGACCTTAGAACTGAAGAAGCCTCTCGGATGAGAGGTGAAACGTCTTCAAGTAACTTAAAGAAGTCCAGACGCTTTTCTTTGCAAGCTCCTTTGACTACGATGACCTGGATGACTGAGAACCTTCACAGACATACTGTCTTTACAATGTTCAGGAGCTTTGAAAATGTTTGGACTGAGAAGATTTGTCTTTATTAAAAGAACATTCCTCTGGTTTCCATAAATCATTGATTGTAGCTGACGAAAGTCTGATTACACCTCTGTTCATTACATTTATTTAAAAATCAAATGAGTGAAGATGTGTGACAAACTGCAGTTAGTGGTAGATTTGGAGATTCAACAGGAGAGTAAAAAGCCAAGAAGTCAGTCACAACTGAACACAGCGAGAAGTCAAATGCAAAATTAATACAAATAAAATAGAAAAGAAAGGAGAGACATTTTCCAGCGTTCACTGTTAAAGTGGAATTTAGAAGAAACTCAAATATTTTCAAAGAGGAGAAAAATGAAAAAGACATGAGAGAAAAGCTTTTTCTGTTCTGTTGTTCATTAACTTTAAGGATGCAAAATTAAATGGTAAATGGCCTTTATTTGTATAGCGCTTTACTAGTCCCTAAGGACCCCAAAGTGCTTTACACATCCAGTCATCCACCCATTCACACACTGGTGATGGCAGCTACATTGTAGCCACAGCCACCCTGGGGCGCACTGACAGAGGCGAGGCTGCCGGACACTGGCGCCACCGGGCCCTCTGACCACCACCAGTAGGCAACGGGTGAAGTGTCTTGTCCAAGGACACAACGACCGAGACTGTCCAAGCCGGGGCTCGAACCGGCAACCTTCTGATTACAAGGCGAACTCCCAACTCTTGAGCCATGGTCAGCTGAGTGCTGCTCTGCTGAGCCCCTCCTACCTGTCCACCTTCAGGTGGATTCCCGCCTAATTCCAGGAAGCGGCTCACCTGTGTGTCCGTGTTTAGAGTCCAGATGTGGATCTTTTTGTGAGTTTTACATGATGAACAGTTTCAATGGATCTTTATGAAATTTTAGACACTAATCAGTGATCATCCTTTAACTAGAAACAATCAGATTAACTTAGTTTGTTCTTAAGAAGTCAGTGTTCATATATCTGCATGTGGACTATTTTACTTGAGTCATAATGTGCAGCTGAATGAAGCTCACTTAATGTTATTAGTGTTACTCATGTAAAGTTTAAAATCACCACATAATACACAGTCAGAAGCACAAAAGAACTGTACTTGTAGATCTGAGGTCTTCCGGTAGGTGGCCAATGGTGCTGGGTTCATTACTGGCCCACTGGCAGAGGACAAATCCAGCAGAAGAAGGAGGGCTCTAAGCTTGTCCACTTGGTCCCCGACTTCTTTGGGGGTTGGCACACTCTGGGGAGTATTATAGACATAGAAGCAATGTCCCACAGAGTGACGTAGTGGATCATCTACTTTGGTGTGGTCCCTTGTGTGGCGCTGCAGAGTGAAGGTTGCACAACACTACAGGTTGTACCGAAGGGAAGGACCTGCCATTCATAAACAGCCACAGGTTTCTAGGGGTCCAGATCATGCCACACAAAACGCAGGAGGGAGCGATGTCAGGGCTCTGTGTGCGGGCAGGCGGAGAGGAGGATCCAAACGCAGGACTCAGACACTAACTTGAAACTCAAAAAACCTCAGCTTTATTGCTGGTACGAAAACAAAACATGACGTGAACACTGAATATGGAAAACAGACACACACAGGCATAATCTGGTGGTACGACGCGACACTGGGTTGAGGAGAACACAGGGCTAATATACAAATAATCAGGTAATCAGGGAATGGGTAACAGGAGGGAGACACAGCTGGGAGAGATCAGGGCTAACGAGACAGGGGGAGCTAAGCTGCAAACACTAACATAAGACAAAGACTTTCACAATAAAACAGGAAACAAGAAACCACTAAACAAAGATGCAGACCCGACACTGGGAGACAGACTAGACACTGAACAGAAACTGCAATACACATGAGAACCCAAAACCTAAGAACTGATCCCTCACCAAGAATAACCGAAACACATCTATAATAATAATAATAATAATAATAATAATAATAATAATAATAATAATAATAATAATAATAATAATAAAAAACAAAGCACCAGAACATCAGAAAACAATCCATAATGCAAAAATAAACCAAAATATAAGAAACTCAAAATGCTGGGTCAACACTGACCCAGAACCGTAACAGTAAATGAACTTTTATTTTTTAATTATTTGAATATATATGAGTGCTTGTGTATAAATACACAAACAATACACATATGCTTTCAATTGTGTAATTTAAGTGATATAGGTAGCTGTTTTGGAAGCTCAGTTCATGCTAGAAATGTGTTTTGGAGTTTGTACGTGCTTTTTGGAGTTTGTACGTGTTTTGTCTCTATGAGCCACTGCATATATTTATATATAAACATATATAAATAAAACCACTTTTTTTTAACATTAGTAATTCCTTTTGTGCATAAATTTATATTATTGTTAATAATAAATTAATTAAAGCAACAAAACAACCTGAAGAGCCGGTTCGGAGCCGAAAGAGTCTGCTCTTTTTAGTGAGCCGAGCCGAAAGAGTCGGTTCTCGAAAAAGAGCCGGAAATCCCATCACTAGTGATGGGGAGGGTGCCCGGCCGACGACAGGTCAGCTCATGCTGCTACTTTACAAAAGTGCTTTGTTTGTTAACAGAGTTGTTGAATGTTAAAATAAGGTGAATTACATAAAAAATGGGGAACATGCAGGATCTGTTTCTTCACTCTTTTGTATTCTTTTTTTATGTAGCATCCGATCGGGACTCTGTATCGGTGGATACTCCAAATCAATAGATAAAAAGTTTTTATGTCAAGACTGAATGTACTTCTGTGTTTACACATTGCTTGGGAAGTCCTCAGACCGAACTGACTTTATGGTTCACAAAAGTCAACTCAGCAAGCTCCTGTCTCCTCTGTGAGCACACACACACACAGAAAGAGAGAGACAGAGAGATCATTAAGGCAAAGGATTGCAGCAGCTATTGGATTTTCACTTTGTGTTGGACTTTAGATGAACGGTCACATAAGATTCATTCCACATTTCACCTTTGCTTCAATTAAGATGTTTCTTTAAATCTACAATACCTTTTTTGTTCAATTTTTTTTTATTTACATAAAGAAGTACCCAGGTAACTGAGTGAGTAGGAACAACAATAGTTTATAAACAATTCTAAAGTAAAGTTTAATTCAATTCAATTCAATTTTATTTATATAGCGCCAAATCACAACCAAAGTCGCCTCAAGGCGCTTCATAGATACAGAGGAAAACCCAACAATCATATGACCCCCTATGAGCAAGCACTTTGGCGATAGTGGGAAGGAAAAACTCCCTTTTAACAGGAAGAAACCTCCGGCAGAACCAGGCTCAGGGAGGGGCGGGGCCATCTGCTGTGATTGGTTGGGGTGAGAGAAGGAAGACAGGATAAAAGACATGCTGTGGAAGAGAGACAGAGGTTAATAACAGATATGATTCAATGCAGAGAGGTCTGTTAACACATAGTGAGTGAGAAAGGTGACTGGAAAGGAAAAACTCAATGCATCATGGGAATCCCCCGGCAGACTACGTCTATTGCAGCATAACTAAGGGAGGATTCAGGGTCACCTGGTCCAGCCCTAACTATATGCTTTAGCAAAAAGGAAAGTTTGAAGCCTAATCTTAAAAGTAGAGATAGTGTCTGTCTCCCGAATCCAAACTGGAAGCTGGTTCCACAGAAGAGGGGCCTGAAAACTGAAGGCTCTCCCTCCCATTCTACTTTTAAATACTCTAGGAACAACAAGTAGGCCTGCAGTACGGGAGCGAAGTGCTCTAAGAGGGTGATATGGTACTACAAGGTCATTAAGATAAGATGGGGCCTGATTATTTAAGACCTTGTATGTGAGGAGCAGGATTTTGAATTCAATTCTGGATTTAACAGGAAGCCAATGAAGGGAAGCCAAAACAGGAGAAATATGCTCTCTCTTTCTAGTCCCTGTCAGTAGTCTTGCTGCAGCATTTTGAATTAGCTGAAGGCTTTTCAGGGAGTTTTTTGGACATCCTGCTAATAATGAATTACAGTCGTCCAGCCTGGAAGTAATAAATGCATGAACTAGTTTTTCAGCGTCACTCTGAGACAGGATATTTCTAATTTTAGAGATGTTGCGCAAATGGAAGAACGCAGTCTTACATATTTGTTTAATATGTGTGTTGAAGGACATGTCCTGGTCAAAAATGACTCCAAGGTTCCTCACAGTGTTACTGGAGGCCAAGGTAATGCCATCCAGAGTAAGAATCTGGTTAGATACCATATTTCTAAGCTTTTCAGCGCCGAGTACAATAACCTCAGTTTTATCTGAATTAAGAAGCAGAAAGTAAGCGGCCATCCAGGTCTTTATGTCTTTAAGACATTCCTGCAGTTTAACTAATTGGTGTGTGTTATCTGGCTTCATGGACAGATAGAGCTGGGTGTCATCTGCATAGCAGTGAAAATGTATGCTATGTCTTCTAATGATGCTGCCTAAGGGAAGCATGTATAATGTAAACAGAATTGGTCCTAGCACTGAACCCTGTGGAACTCCATAATTAACCTCAGTGTGTGAAGAGGACTCTCCATTTACATGCACAAACTGGAGTCTATTAGATAGATATGATACAAACCACTGCAGCACAGTACCTGTAATACCTACAGCATGTTCTAGTCGCTCTAATAGGATACTATGGGCGACAGTATCGAACGCTGCACTGAGGTCTAGCAGGACAAGCACAGAGATGAGTCCACTGTCAGAGGCCATAAGAAGATCATTTGTAACCTTCACTAAAGCTGTTTCTGTGCTGTGATGAACTCTGAAACCTGACTGAAACTCTTCAAATAATCCATTCCTCTGCAGATGATCTGTTAGCTGTTTGACAACTACTCTTTCAAGGGTTTTTGATATGAAAGGAAGGTTGGAGATTGGCCTATAATTAGCTAAGACTGCTGGGTCTAGAGATGGCTTTTTGAGTAAAGGTTTAACTACAGCCAGCTTGAAGGCCTGTGGGGATTATTAGAGATAGGTTGATCATATTTAAGATCGAAGAATTAATTAATGGCAGGACTTCTTTGAGCAGTTTTGTAGGAATGGGGGTCTAAAAGAAACGTTGATGGTTTGGAGGAAGTAATTATTGAAGTTAACTCAGAAAGATCAATTGGAGAAAAAGAGTCTAAGTTAACATCAATGGTAGCTGTAGATAATATTACATCTGTGGGATGATTATTGGTAATTTTTTCTCTAATGATAAAAATTTTATTTGTGAAGAAGTTCATGAAGTCATTACTAGTTAACGTTAAAGGGATGGTTGGCTCAAAAGAGCTCTGACTTTTTGTCAGCCTGGCTACAGTGCTGAAGAGAAACCTGGGGTTGTTCTTATTTTCTTCAATCAGTGATGAATAGTAAGATGTTCTGGCTTTGCGGAGGGCTTTCTTATAAAGCAACAAACTATTTCTCCAGGCTAAATGATGATCCTCTAAATTTGTGACACGCCATTTCCTCTCCAGATTACGAGTTATCTGCTTTAGGCTATGTGTTTGAGAATTATACCACGGAGTCAGGTACTTCTGATTAGAGACCTTAGTTTTCACTGGAGCTACAGTATCCAGAGTCGTACGTAGTGAGGAGGTGAAATTATTAACAAGATAATCGACCTCTGTTGGGGTAGCGTTCAGATAGCTGCTCTGCTCTATGTTGGTACAGGGCATTGACGATGATAACAGTGGGTGGATTATATTCTTAAACTTAGTTACAGCGCTTTCAGAAAGACATCTACTGTGATAAAGTCTACTCTCCACTGCTGTGTAATCGATTATTGTAAATGTAAATGTTATCAGGAAATGATCAGACAGGAGAGGGTTTTCATTTAACACTGTTAAATGTTCAGTTTCTATGCCATATGTTAAAACAAGATCTAGAGTGTGATTAAAGTGGTGGGTGGGTTCTTTTACATTTTGAGAGAAACCAATTGAGTCTAATAACAGATTAAATGCCATGTTGAGGCTGTCATTTTTAGCATCTACATGGATGTTAAAATCACCCACAATAATTATTTTATCTGAGCTCAGAACTAAATTAGATATAAAGTCTGAGAAATCAGACAGAAACTCTGTGTAAGGCCCAGGTGAACGATGAAGTAAGACTGGTTTCTGAGTTTCACAGCTGGGGTGGACAATGTTAAGCATCAGGCTTTCAAATGAATTAAAAGTCTGTCTTGGTCTTTCATTAATTAATAGACTGGTGTGAAAAATTACTGCCACACCTCCCCCTCGGCCTGTGCTTCGAGATTTCTGGTAGTTCTCGGGGGTGTTGATTCATTTAAACTAACATAATCATCCTGCTGCAACCAGGTTTCTGTAAGGCAGAGTAAATCAATTTGTTGATCAATTATTAAGTCATGTACTAACAGAGACTTGGAGGAGAGAGACCTAATATTTAATAATCCACATTTCACTGTTTTACTCTTTGGTTCAGATGTGGATACTGTATTGTTCTTTCTTTGTAATTGTTTATGTTTAAGTTGTTTGTTGCTGGTTTTTAGTTTGTTTTTTGTCTTTTTGGAAGCTGACACAGTCTCTATGGAGATGGGTTTTTGGGGGGGTAGCAGGAGGAGAGAAGCTGCAGAGAGGCGTGTAAGACTGCAACTCTGCTTCCTGGTCCCAACTCTGGATAGTCATATTTTGGGGGGTTTAATAAATTTGTCCATATTTCTAGAAATGAGAGCTGCTCCATCCAAAGTGGGATGGATGCCGTCTCTCCTAACAAGACCAGGTTTCCTCCAGAAGGTTTGCCATTTATCTATGAAGCCCACATCGTTTCTGGGACACCACTCAGACAGCCAGCAATTTAAGGAGAACATGCGGCTAAACATGTCACTCCTGGTCTGATTGGGGACCAGGAGTGTCATCCGCAGTTTGTGAAAACTGCAGGTGACACAGTAAAAACGAATCAGTAGGTTCACAAATGACGGATACAGACTCTTTTCAGAGGTAAAGGTACACTTCATGTACTGATTAACATACAGTTCAAAGACATGCATTAGGGTGCACACTTGGGCATCTTTTATTTAGCACGGTTTTACAATTGTGGATTTTCCTATATGAGTATGCTCAAGAATTTGTTTGAGCTAAAAAACTTGAAAATATACAGATATTTTAAATGTAGTAATATTGCATATCTAGACAAAATGTTTTTGGATAACAAACCAGTCACATTTTAAACACTGTTTGAATAATCAAAGAAATATTTTTAAAGCGCAGGCCACAACAAACATGCTAACCTTGTGAAAGGAAGCAGAGAAACATGCTGTATTGTTGCAATTGTCTTTATCATAAGCAACACCAGAAACACTCTGTGCGGATAGCAAAGTATGCGCTGTGGGGGTGGTGCGGCTGGCTGGACCCTAAGCTTCCATGCCGGGATCTGCCGCACAACCTCTCGGGGGCACGAAAAAACTTGTAGTAGTTGTAATATTGCCAAAATATTGCTTTTGAATGTGACGTGTCAAGTGCCAGTGTCCTCTGCATGCCATCTCCGTCCCCCTCTTCTGTTGCTTTTTGTCCTTTTGCTCATATGCTATTCTGGTGGCTAAGCATTGATTACCTACGACCGACTTATTCTTTTAAATCCTCGCCCACTCCATACTTATGGACAGCTACAGCTTGGAGCCGTGTTGGAGCAGTAATACCATCTTAACACGGACAGATTCTCTCCCTGGTTCATGCTCCCCACCTTTGCCTCCTTTCCACCAGAGACGCCATAGACAGTAGGGTCCGTACACAGTCAACGGTGTCCGTGTACAGATCAAGGCTCATGTTAATGGACCGGTCGTGGCTGGCTTCGACTTCACCATCGGGACTCTCCGTGCTTCCCCGGATTCCTGGGAGCAGTTTACTTTTAGAGTGCTCAATCATTGGCTGTGTCCCAATTAAGGGTCTGCACACTTGAAGAACGCATTTTAAGTGCAATTACGTCACCGCCACGCGACAACGGCTGCTCCAATTCGAAGTGTACTTCAAATGCATACTTCAAATGCATACTCCAAATGCGCCGTCGATTTCCCCAAATATCAAGCGTGGTCCAGTGCACGCTTCGTGGTCCCATATATCCCACAATCCAAAGCGCGGCGGTGGGTGTGGATAATTGTGCCGCAAAATACGGCAGAAGGGAGCGACCGAAGAGTGAACTGTCAAAAGTAAGTACTGAATATGACGTCACTTATTTATGTGCGAATGTTTAATAACGAAGAACATTAAAACATTGCTGTTGGCCACATGTCGGCAAAGTTATGTGACATTAGTGATGTTTGTACTTTCAGCATTAACTTGGTTTTAAAGCCTCTACATAGTATATATATATATATATATATATATATATATATATATATATATATATATATATATATTGTTGCGGGTTCAGATATTGAGGGTGAGCACAAAAACAATAATGGTCCAGAAGAGCTTCAGTCAAACAATGATTTTAATGAACACACGCGTGGGGAGATGTATACTGCCCGCAGACAGCATCGATCTCTGCCCAATAATACACAAACAGTTGTTTTATACAATCAGGGTTTGGTTTATGATGCCCCCTCATGCGTCAGAACACATACAAAGCACATACAATAATATTGACGACTTTCGACATATATGGAAAGAGCCTTCTCTCTGTCTCGAGGCCAGGTGCCGACTCTCACTTATCTCCTGGAGCAGACTGTCCCTTTCACAGGCATACTTTTGCAGTCACAATCTTTTGCAAACTGTTATTCGAACTCCTAGCCTACACATGAGTCTAACTACTGTTTGTGTGTGTGTGTGTGTATGTCTCGACCTCCAACGCACTCAGCCTCACCCCGCCCGTTGGCGCTTCTGGCCTTTTACCAGACAGAAGCTCTCTGTGATAGGTGTAATAATCATAACTATGAACATGTGTAATCTATTGAATAAATGCTTTGATGAAATGATAATTAATGTAATGGTAATGATGATGGTGTCATGTTTCGGCTGTGTCCAGGCAGGAGAAGGACCCAAACGCAAAACTCACGACAACAAAAATAAACTCAAAAAGCTGCTTTATTGCAGAAGGGCACAAAAAATATAACTAAACTAAACTGGGACATGGATAACTAACGCACAGGGAAACACAGCCATGAGGGAGACTACGACACTGACAAAGAGAAACACAGGGCTTAAATACACAGAGGGATAACGAGGGAATGAGACACAGAAGGAGAGCACAGCTGGGAGTAATCAGGCTGGACGAGACAAGGGAAGCAAAACTAGAAACACTCACATGAGACGTGGACCTTCAAAGGAAAACAGGAAACACACTGACTGAACTCAAAACATGTAAACTTAACAGCAACTGAGACAGAACATAGGGAGCTGAAACATGGGACAGAAAGGCAAAGTAGACACAACATGAACATAATGACGCCCACAGGGAAAGAGCAAAACAGACCACCAAAGCACAGGACCTCTTTCAAAATATAACAGGAAACATGAGAGGCAGACATGACAACATAAGACACACAGACATGAAACACACGAAGGGCAAGGGAGACGTCACAGGGGTTGAAAACACAAGAGGGAGCTAATAAGCAAATGAACATAAGAAACCTAATAAGCTTAAACAAACACTATAAACATCAAAAGAACTAAAACTCAAAACACTGGGTCATAAGACCCAGGATCGTGACAGAGCCCCCCCTTCAAGGGCGGATTCCAGACGCCCTAAGCCGGCAAAACAAAACCAAACCAAAAACAACCCACCCAGGGCGGGCGGCGGGGGTCCAGGACGGAGGGCCGGAGACTGACCAAAGCCAGAGCAAAAGTCCAAAAACAAAAACCCGGAGTTCATGAAAACAGTGCGAAACAAAAGTCTAAGAAAGGCACCGAATCACCGGAGATAGCTTGTAAACCGTTCAGGAGGCCGGCCCGGAGGCCGACGGCACAGGAGTTCACGATCAAACAGTTCCGGGGGCCGACAATGCGGACGGCAACGGCGGCGGCGTGGGAACAGGTCCGGGGGCCGACCGTGCGGACGGCAACGGCGTGGGAACAGGTCCGGGGGCCGACCACGTGGAAGGTGGCAGTGGTGAAGCAGGCATGGCTGGCCACACTTGGGCGGCTTGGCTGGCGGCCGGCGGCGACATGGACGAGACCCGTCGGGCGGCTTGGCTGGCGGCCGGCGGCGACGTGGACGAGACCCGTCGGGCGGCTTGGCTGGCGGCCGGCGGCGACGTGGGTCTGCACGTAGGCCCTCAGATGGCTTGGCAGGTGGTCGACGGTAGTGTGGATGTGGACGTGACCCCTCGGGTGGTTTGGTTGGTTTCCATGGACAGGCTGTTTTGACAGGCCCCGGAAACAGCCATGCTGGACGTGGACGTGGCTTGGCAGACGAGACGAGCAGAGGCGTGGCGTCGACCTCTGACTGGGTCGTGGCAGGTGAGACGAGCAGAGGCGTGGCGACGACCTCTGGCTGGGTCATGGCAGGACCAGGCGTGGCAGGACCAGATAGTGGTGGCGCTGCAGGTGTGGAAGCCGCAGCTGGTGGTGCTGCAGCAGATGTGGCAGGATGCTGGACAGGCTCGGCTGAACCTCCAGCTGGCATGGCGTCGTCCTCAGGCTGAGGCGAGGCGGGAACAGGCGCGGAAGCAGCAGGTGGTGGCACTGCAGGTGGTGGCACTGCAGGTGGTGGCACTGCAGGAGGCTGGACGGGCTCCTCGGGCCCTCCAGCTGACGTGGCATGAGGCTGGACGGGCTCCTCGGGCCCTCCAGCTGACGTGGCATGAGGCTAGACGGGCTCCTCGGGCCCTCCAGCTGACGAGGCATGAGGCTGGACAGGCTCCTCGGGCCCTCCAGCTGACGTGGCATGAGGCTGGACGGGCTCCTCGGGCCCTCCAGCTGACGTGGCATGGGGCTGGACGGGCTCCTTGGGCCCTCCAGCTGACGTGGCATGAGGCTGGACGGGCTCCTCGGGCCCTCCAGCTGACGTGGCATGAGGCTGGACGGGCTCCTCGGGCCCTCCAGCTGACGTGGCATGAGGCTGGACGGGCTCCTCGGGCCCTCCAGCTGACGAGGCATGAGGCTGGACGGGCTCCTCGGGCCCTCCAGCTGACGCCGAAGCAGGACCAGTAGGGACAGAGACTACTGGCTGAACAGAAGACTGAGCGGGTGGTGGAACAAATGGCGGAGCTGAACACCGGGGAGATGGCTGAACTGCACAGTGGGCAAAGGGCTGAGCTAACGGAAACACAGGAAAATGAACTATGGACTGGGCTGCTAACAGAGCTAATGACTGAGCTATGGACTGAAATGCATGCAGTAGTGATGGTGGTGATGATGGTTGCTGACTTAACTCTGAGACTCCAGAACACAAGGACAGGGGCTGGATAGGCTCGCCTGAGCCTCCAGCAGACACAGGAATGGGTGCAGACACCCGCCGGACACGAGCCGCTCCCACCCGAGGAGTAGGTACGGGTGCAGAGGTGGGCTGTGTCCCAGCTGGCCTCACCCTGGGAACCGGGACAGGTAGCGGCGACAGCTGGGCAGCTGCTGTCCCCACCCGAGGAGCTGGTACGGGTGCAGGGACTGGCAGAGCCTCAGCCGGCCTGGAAACCAGAGTAGGGACCAGCTGGACCTCAGCCTCCCTCACCTGAGGGACTGGTACAAGTGCAGGGGAAAGCTGGGCCCGAGCTGCCCTGGGTGCAGGGACAGGAGGCAGAGAGTGGAGCTCAGGAGCATTGTCATTGACAGTTTCTGTGTAAATGGGCTGGTGAGTAGCACCGTCCAGGGGTAAAGCTATGCTAACAGTCTGATGAGATGTGGCTTGAACTGAGTTAACTTGGTCTGACTCTAAAACATGGCAAACTGGGTCAAGGTTAAATGGTTCTGAAACACAAAACTCAACTTGATCCAATAGTTCTGAGGCACTGAGTCCAAGCTTCCTAGCCAGTTTTAATAGAGCAGATGGCACTCTGTTGCTAGTCACATTTTCCATTTGCGGCACAGAAAAAATACAGTGAGGTACTGGCGGAGCATCACAAAGAGTCTCAGATACAGGATCAGGATTATGAACGTTCAGAGGAGCTGGTTGAAAAACTAAAGTGTTCATAGGAGCAGCATGACTAACTGTGGATGGAATGGCAGAAGGTCTGGTACCAGATTGCGGAGAATGTGGCAGACAGTCATTTTCACTCACGAAAGGTGTCTGCTCAGCTGCTGTGGAGCGATGGCGGCGTGAACGCCGCTTTCTCCTGGAAGAGGGAGGAGACGAGTCGGCCCGCGAAACCTCCAGCGGACTCGGCTGAAAATCCTCCGACTCTTCACACAGGAGCGGCTGCTCAGGGTCTTGAATGAGTGGGTGTAGCGCGCCAAATAGCCAGGGAAGCCCAGAAACCATTCTCTGTAATCGAATAGCTAGCTCCTCCTGGTATTCTTTAATAGGCAGGGCAAACCACTCCTGACAAAGAAACTCCACTGCATAAATCATGTCCTCCTGGAGCTCAGCGGAGGGGTTATGAGCTGCTGGGTCCATTGTCTGGTCGTAGTCTTCTGTCATGTTTCGGCTGTGTCCAGGCAGGAGAAGGACCCAAACGCAAAACTCACGACAACAAAAATAAACTCAAAAAGCTGCTTTATTGCAGAAGGGCACAAAAAATATAACTAAACTAAACTGGGACATGGATAACTAACGCACAGGGAAACACAGCCATGAGGGAGACTACGACACTGACAAAGAGAAACACAGGGCTTAAATACACAGAGGGATAACGAGGGAATGAGACACAGAAGGAGAGCACAGCTGGGAGTAATCAGGCTGGACGAGACAAGGGAAGCAAAACTAGAAACACTCACATGAGACGTGGACCTTCAAAGGAAAACAGGAAACACACTGACTGAACTCAAAACATGTAAACTTAACAGCAACTGAGACAGAACATAGGGAGCTGAAACATGGGACAGAAAGGCAAAGTAGACACAACATGAACATAATGACGCCCACAGGGAAAGAGCAAAACAGACCACCAAAGCACAGGACCTCTTTCAAAATAAAACAGGAAACATGAGAGGCAGACATGACAACATAAGACACACAGACATGAAACACACGAAGGGCAAGGGAGACGTCACAGGGGTTGAAAACACAAGAGGGAGCTAATAAGCAAATGAACATAAGAAACCTAATAAGCTTAAACAAACACTATAAACATCAAAAGAACTAAAACTCAAAACACTGGGTCATAAGACCCAGGATCGTGACAGATGGTTATGAATAGTAGCAGTAAAATATTTTCCTGATCTCCACACTATATATATATATATATATATATATATATATATATATATATATATATATATATATATCATAATAATCTGACAATACTATAATATTGGCCATATTATATTTGCATTACCACAGTGAGATAACTTTAGTCTCATGAACAACAAGAGCTAATTGTTATTTACTAACTACTCTTGAAGTAACTGTTCGGCACAGAAATGAAGCCCAACAATCATGTTTTACAGTCCTGTGGTGTCAGCCTCAGATACTCAACTAATCAAAGTGATGTCATGACAAAAATGAATGACCAACAAAACATTTTTCTCCTTCATTTCTGTCAAACAAAGCTGTATGAGACGTTTCTCGCTGTTAGTATCATGGTTGCTAGGCAACCTGAACAGCGCGACGAAGGCTAGACCGTCCCATTTTACAAGCCTCTCACTTCCGCACTTCTCGTACTTATAGTACGCACCGTACGTAGTACACGTAGTACGCGTAGTACGCGTAGTGCGCGTAGTGCGCGTAGTTCAAGCGTGCAGACCCTGAATTGGGACACAGCCATCGATAGATTTGCCCTGCTGAAAGACAAGCTTACCCAGCCCTCCCGGTGACCTGCTCACCACCTCGGATTTGGCTTAAGGTCACCCGAGGGGGCGTGCATTGCAGCAACCTACGCCGCCTTTATTCTCATTGGCTCTGCTTTGACAGTCACCACCATCACTGAGCAGCATATCAAAGACATTTGTGCACATTAACTGCATGTTGTGGGTCAAATGTTTGTGCGTGTTGGATGTATTTCCTCTTTGCTGTGATCAGTGTTGGTCATTACTCAAAAAAGTAAAAGTCTAGAGATTTCAGATCTACCATTTATCAGCTCAAACATCCAACAACATGAATGCTTCAAAAGCATCAACATCAGCTCTTCTCTGACAGCATGGTGGGAGTTTCTGAAGTTGACAGAGTCTTCATTAATCCCATGCAAACGTACACCTATCTGGAACAACCCTGACATATTACAAAACAATAATATGATAAACTTTTCAGATTGGAGTGGTAAAGGAATCAAATATGTAGAACATATACTAGAAGGAACAGAATTTATTTCATTTGACAGACTAGTTACACAATATGGGATCAACAAGAAAAGATTTTTAGATTATCAAAAAATTAAATCCATAATAAAAAAGAAATTTAAACCGGGTCAAGTTGAACTACAAACACCACCAAGTGTGGTTCAATTTCTTACTCTTAAAACCCCCAAATTACTATCCAAAATATACAGAATGCTTTCTAAAACAGATGAATCAATATCACTTCCTATTGCAAAATGGGAAGCGGATTTATCAGTTAACTTAGACCAAAACTTCTGGTCTCAGATTTGCTTAAAAACCTTTCATCTAATCAGAAATCCCAGTCTTCAATTAATTCAATACAAAATACTACATAGAGTGCACTATACAGGTCATCGGATGTTCAAGATGGGCTTTACGTCTACCAACAACTGCTCACACTGCCAAACCAATTCACCGGACAATTATATCCACGCTCTTTGGTTCTGTCCACCAGTCCAGAAGTTTTGGCGCGAGATATGTGAAGACTTATCAAAGTGTCTGAAATGTAACATTCCAACTTCCCCCTTAGTGTGTTTATTGGGCAGCTTAGATAATGTCACTTCAGAAAAGAATATAGCCCATATGGTTTTCACTGCCCTATGCATAGCCAAGAAAACAGTCCTCATGAACTGGAAAAATAAAAACAATCTTAATTCTAACCAATACAGAAATTATCTATTAGATTACATTAGTCTTGATACAGCCTCTGCCACCACATTAGATCAATCGCTCTGGGCTCCTTTGATCAGCTCCATCACCTAGTGGGGGTGGGGGGTCATAGTTTGGTCTCGCCTTCACTGTTGTGATTGGTGTGGGGGTAGGGTCGGGCTTAGGGCGTCGAGAGGTTCCCCGGGAGCATCTTCCTTGGGGGGCTCAACCCGGGGTAGCGGTCATGGTCAAGTGGGGGCTCTGTTGGCTCTTAGGTGATGGTTTCCTCGTGGCTGCGTGCAGCGGGGCTAGGGGAGGGTCTGTGCTGACGGACGGGGGTTACTGACCTGGTAGCCTGGCTGCCCCTGGGTGGGTCCGGGACGGGCGTGAGGTTCTGGGGGCGCTCCGGCTCTGGCCTGGGGCCCTGGCCGGGCCTCGGGGGCTTGGGTCCTGGTTGGTGTGTTGCCGGGGTTGTGGGCGGGTGGGTGTATGGGGGCCCAGCCCTGGCGCGGGGTGCCGCCGGTGCGTCGAGCCACCTGGGGGGCTCTTCAACTGGGGGGGGGGGGGGGTGGTCACATCTTGCAGGAGCTTTCCTCTCTTCAGGAACTCTCTCTGCAAGAGGGGGAGATACAGGAGAGGTGGAGGAAGATCTCAGCCTGGGCGTCTATTGTCTTATGTAGTCTGGAAGATGAGTGGATGATGGGGTGGGTGCAGTTTTCTCTGTGGTGGGGTCAGGTGGGCTGTCCCGGGCTCTGTGGGGCCGGGCGGCACCGCTGCACTGGGCCCCGGTTCGGATGGGCCTGGGCCCCCCTTCCCTGGCGGGTCGCGGAGTATGGGGGTGCCTACTGGGGTCAGCGGGGGAGCTGGCCCCAGGGAGGGGTCACTTGCCCCTCCCTTCCTTCCCTCCCCATCTCCAGCTGCCTCCCTCTTCCCGCTCCACCACAACCACCCACACGTGCAGGGCCTTGGAGTAGGGGTGTGTCACCAGGGTGCAGAGGAGGTAACCCCCCCCCCCCCCCCCTCTGTCCCCTTCTGGCTGCCTCTGCCTCAATTTTATCCCGCAACTTAGACATTCACATTACTCACACTCTCATTACACATACATATAGGATCTTGGGGGTGGGCACGCTACACGGAATCCCAATTACCATCAGGGTGTACACCTCACCCCTGGCGTCGTTGCCCACCTCTCAATTTTAAATACACGTAGACATTGAGGGCTAGCAAGAGGGACTATGCGCTTACCTGCTGCTCTCTGGCAGGTAGCTCCATGCCCTCCTGGGTTTTAAATGCACCTTAGAACACACATACATCAACACTACAATGAGCGGTGTCACGTAAAGGAATGTTATTTTTCTGTCACTATGTTATTATTCACATGCACAGTCATTATTTCATCATTACTTCATTAGTCTGCATCACTTATCATTGTCATTATCCGGTTATCATCCTTATTATCATGTATCATTTACCACTCAGTATATTGGCCAGAGCGCGCAGAATAAAACACATTCACAGTAAGTCAAATGAGGACGCTGAACTTTCGGTGGCCGGGACCAACAATCTTACACAACAGCACACTCGTCTTACACAATTGTTATGTTCCCAGACGCTGATGATGGGAAACATCTGGTTTCAAGTCTGGGAAAGGGTCGTTGTTGTTCTGATAAGATGACTCCCAGGAATTGTTCTGACGTCATAAAGGGTATAAAGCTTTCTGTGTTCAGCCGAACGGGGAGTCCGGCTTCCCACACTGTATAATACGTGTGTGTTTAATAAATCACTTTTTGGACACCCCCTAGGACTCTGTCTGCGCTTACTTTTCTTCCCAAATCAAAAGAACCATTACATTTTGGTGCCGAAAACCCGGTTTGGGGGGAAAGAAGACGCGCTGCGAGGGAGCGGAGCTCCTCGGGGGTGCCAAAAGACGGGGGAAATCCAGGGGGGGGCCCACTGAGTGACAAAAACCCGGGACATAAAAGGTCAGTACCACCTGTTGAATAATTTTTATCCAAAGGTACTAAATGCGAAGTTAAAACTAAATTGAATGTTCACTCAGGGGGGGCCTTCTGCTGGGTTCTGTCCGTAGTGATTTTATTTAATTAGGATAATTAGTGGTAAAAGTTTGATAAAATTCTCTCAAAAGTTATTGTTGTTTATTTAAGGGGGTTCTCTGTGTTTTTTGTGAGGTTTTTTGTGGTGTTAAAGCTAAGAGGCTTGGTTTAAGTGCCTTAAGAGAGAGTGTGGAGTTAGATGCCAGGCACTCTTTAAGGTTAGGGGAATTTGGACTCATTGGGTGGTAGAAACGCGGTTTCGGGCGTCAGGTAATTAAAAACTGAGGGGCTGAGAGTCCCCAGGGACGCTTTTAAACAGTGTATAAATTAACCTAGACCGGGGTGAGACCCCGTAGAGCACAGTGTTCAGCGTGTAGCGGCGACAGGTAATCATAGACGTATGGTTGCCCCCTGGCGGCGCCCAGGTAGCTCGGGTGGCCTCCCGCGGGACTTCGGACACCCGTTAAAGGCCAGGTAATCAAGGATTACCTTTTACTGTGCTGTTTGGCTGAAGGGTGAGACCCGGCCGTGACTATTAACGTGGGTGACAGTGAGCTTTAAGTAAAGCTGAACGCGTGAGGTTGATTCCTTGACGCAAGACGTGGAGCGACCTGTCAACTTGCGGGGAGCGGTTTTAAATTAATTAGGGCTTAGAAATCTGACCGCGGCCGGTGAGGGCGTTCCCGACGCGGGGTTATTGATCATCAAGGCTGGTTCTGTGGACCAAGGTGAAGCCTGGGCTTAGAGCTTTCAAATTAGTCAAAAATTCAGGAAAAGTGGTATAGAAATAAAAAGAGAAATAAAACACGATAAGCTGTTCTGGCAGGCAGCGTGTTTATGTCTATACGGGCCCGTGTATGTAAATAGTGTGTAAATACCGGTGTAGAAGCGCTTATATGGTTTAAAAGCTTGCATGTATAGGCTTGCTTTCGTGTGTGGTGGAGAAAAAAGAAAAGCGTCTCTCTCTCTCTGTCTCAAGCAGCTGCAAAGAGGGGGGCTTGGTGAACCCCGCAGTGTGTGTGTGAGGAGAAAGAGACAAAGGGGGGGGGGCAGCGCATGTGCCCATCGAGTATTAAAGGAAAATGGGGGGAAAAAACTGTTTTCCTCTATTTGTTCAATTGTTCAACTCAGTTAGGTGTACCGGTACAGAAGTGATAAGAAGTGATAAGGAACTGGTGAATAATTTGTCTTGGCATCTGGCGTCGTTTCTCATGTTGATGCAGGCCTGTGTATATAAAATGTATATAAAATAAAGTGTAAATCGGCTGTGTAAATTGATTCTATTGATTATAACTGCGTGTGCTGTGAAAGTGATTTAATACAGAAGCTGAGTGTATGAGGATTAAACAAAATAGTGTATGTTTGTGGTGTGTAGAAATCAAACTGTGAAGTCAATTGGGGGGTTGAGTTTGGTTTTATATTTTTTAGAGGAAAAGAAACTGCGGTATCGAGTCTGTGTCGCAGTTCGAAATTTGCGAGGTGCACAAGAATGGATGGCACCCGCTCTGTGTGCCGTCTAGGGCATTGTCCAGAATAAGCAGAGAAAGAAGTGTCTCACAGAGAGTTTGAATGGTACTGCGACAAGCATGAAGTGAGTGTGAGCCAGCCTCGAGGGGCGGGTTCACAGGCGGACCGAACAAGGAGTAAAATGTGTGTGTGTCTGTGAGAGAGAAAAAGGTGGGGGTCGAGTGACCAGCCTGTGCATGTGTGTGTGAATTCCTGGATGACAAAAGAAGGAGAAGTAGATCAGTTGATTTTCTGTGAAATAATAAGAGAAGAAATCCTAGTGACCAAATAGGAGAAAGTGAACTGAAAATAAATAAAGAAAACTAAAATAGTGAATTAGTGTTAAGGTAAAGATAAATAAATTGACAAAATTAACAGTGACTTTAAAGGTGATCAAGTACTCAAGGATGAATGGAGATTTGATGGCTGACTGTATGAGTGAGTAAACAGGTTAATGTGTGAGTGTGAAAGAATAAAAGAAAGAAAAGGAACTGAAATAAACAAAGAAAATAAAAGTGTGGAAGTGTGAGTGAGAAATTGTCTCCAACTGGGGAAGCAGTGATGCTAGAGGTCACCTTATTCCCCTGCTGGACACAAAATGAAACCATAATTTGGAGTGTTGTGGACGAAAATAATTAATAAAAACATCAAGAAGATTTTTTGTGTTTGCGGTTATGAACAACTAAAAAATTCACATTTGGGGTTTGAAGTCAGTAGAGTTCAAAACAAAATAAGTAGAGATGTGTTGTTTTAGGAGTGATGAAAACATCTGGAGTCACAGTGTATAATGAAAGTCTCTCAGTCTGTCGTTTACAGGTGGGGAACGGACCTGAATCAATTCTCCATGGGCAGCAGTCGGAAGAAAATTATAGGTTAAAATCATTAGAAACAAAAATAGAAACACCCAGCCAGAATTTTTGGCTGAATTGTTTTGCAGTTTCCCGTTCTCATCCTGAACAAGCAAGCTCCAAGGAAGCTAATCTCTCCCTGAAGACACAGAGTGCAGTTCCAGAAGCATGAGCATGAACATCAACAATGGACAGAAGTCCAAGAGACAATACCGGAGTTCTGAGCAGAGAGGTCCAGCAGCGCTGTGGGCAAACGGCATCAGAAAGAGAAGACCCACCATCTAGATTGGATGGATGGATGGATGGAGATGCGTTTCCAGCAAGCTGCAACCTCACTGTGTGTGAAGGACCTTTGACAAGACTGTCTGAGTTTGACATTTGCCATGTTTGGAGCGAGATGGCAATGAGAGAGACAGTGGGACAAAGAGATACACGGGACAAAGCTGAAGAGAACTGACTGCTATTGGACTGAAAAGTGGGAGAAAAGAGCGGAGAGAAAGGAGCACGTGATGACAGAGGCTGCTGCTTTAGTTTGGGGAATTAAATTGGGTTAAGGAATCCGGGGAGACAAACGACTGCCTGGGAGTGGAGGATTGACACAGTGTCCAGACCACCACAAAAGGGGGAGGAAGACAAGCACTGAGGTATGCAAGAGTACTGGTAGAAAAATGAAGAGATAACACCACACCTTGACATGATATGCACTAGAGATAACACAAAATCATACATAAAGTGTAACACATTAAAAGAGGGCATTTGTAGAAGGGGTTAACAACACACAGTGTGGTTGCCGATGGTAACCTGCAAACATTGGGGTTTAGCTGTGCCTGATTATGTCAGAGTTTTTCATTTAGATGTTTCTGAAACAAACTTAGGAGTGAACGGAGTGTTTTTGTTTCAGAAAAAAGGGGGAAGGTACATAAAAGGATACATAGAAATAGAAAATGTATTAACCTGACTAACACACACACACACACACACACACACACACACACACGCGATCAGCTCATTAGGATCAAACACAATTTTAAGAAGGTAATACTGTTACCAGCATCCTGTCTGGTTTATTGAGTGGGTTGAGAACTGATACATAGATTGAATTAGTATTATTTTGGGGAAGATGATAGCAGGGGTGAACAGAATCCTGCTGCCAGAGTTTAAAAGAGTGAAACTAGCAGATTTTTTGTTTTGTTTTGTTTTGTTTTATAAGAGTGAGAAGTCCTAAGACCGGGCTTCTGTATTTTTTATTTTATTTTTATTTTGAACAGTGCACTGATTTTGTTTGTGAATTTCTTTTCTTTAAGCAGATCTGCACGTTGGGAATTAAAAGCGCTACACGTCGTCAAGAAAATTGTTGCAAGTGAGTTTCTCCACATTAAAATGGGCTCTGGGGAAGCCATTTATTTGGGACAATTAGAATATGAGAGTCCCGGCCTAAGAAGGATTCAGCGAGGTAATCCGATCTAAAGTTCTTCTTTTTCTTTTTGAAATGACGTCATTTTGCTGAGGGTGGAGATCAAATGCGACGGTGGTTTCCACTATCAGCAAAGAAAGAATGAATGGATGAATGAATGGGAATAAAACAAACTGACTGACTGGTAAAAGCTGACAAAAGCTGATAAGACTTGACCACGACTCAAAGTTAACCTCCACCTAGACAGGACGAAAGGGTGGATGAATTTTTGTGTGTTTCTTTTACAGGAGCAGAAAGATGACAGCAACATCCGAGGTTGCGTGAGCTGTGGCCTACCGATTTAACTTTTAAATGCCACTTTCTGTGTTTGTAAATTTACCAGGGGTGTGTTATTCATGGGTTTGTGTTGTGTGTTGCTCACAGAGGTAACTGTGAGAAAGAGTATACACCTGCGCAGCGCTAACATTTGCATTTTCTTCTCTACAGCATTACAGTTCTTCATGTGGTTTGATCATGTGATTTACCACAGGACAATTGATTGACGTTTGGTTTTCTACTGCAGGATTTCTGGGCTTATGTGTGAAGAAACTGTGTTTATAGGTTATGACGCCTGACCACCGGGATGGTCAATGTGTGTTGCTAATGTTTGTTTTGCTTTTGTTAAGAGTGCATGTGGAGGAGTCGGTAGAAAACAGACAAGTGACATGAGGAAACAAATAAGAGATGCAGTGTTTATGGAATAGTTCAACATGGAGCTCACGAGCTGGCCACTTTTTGAGCTCCTAGTGATAAATGGGGGGAGTGACATTGCTTAAGGAAAGTCACTGAGTAAATTGTGGAGTAAATTGGGATGATTCATGATTGGAGACAAATGATGGTAATAAGAGTGAGTTAATGATCGGAGAAAACCTGAACATGATACTTGTCTGTTGTGCTGAATACTTTATTGCTCTCATGATCTATAGTTGGTTGTAAATAAGAAGTTTGATTTAACAGATTTGTTTTGCAGGATACTGGGAGCTGGGAGTTAGACAGGCTTAACATGTAACTGCTGACTCAGGTTTTTACACAAGGTTACAGGTTTCCAGGAGATTGTTTTAGAGAGAAGGTGCAACATTCTTGTACATGTCTCATTGGGGAGTTGAAACATGGAGGAAGCCATGTGCAAGAGGAGGTGAGTATCATAAAGTGTAAAGGTCACTCCTCGGGAACTGGCATGGTGGCCAGAGGAAATCAGGAAGCCGATCGAGCTGCGAAAGAGGCAGCAGGCTATAAAGCACTACGGCAGATCGTGCAAATAAGTGTGGAGGAAGAAGTAGGAGTCAACATGTTGGAGGAGGCCAGGAAGGCCCAAGAGGAGGCGGCCCCGGAAGAGAAGGGGGTCTGGAAGAGCCGAGGAGCATGGGAAGAAGGAGGTCTCTGGCGAGGACCTGACGGACGACCGGTGTTGACCGCCAACCTAGCAGAACAGAAGATTACAGAAGCACATGGGCTTGGCCATGTGGGTGTGGCCCAGATGGAGAGACATCTGTGCCATTGGTGGCATCCCTTTTTGAGGGATTAAGGAAAAAGCTAGGACGTGCCTGATCTGTGGGAGGCACAATCCAAAGCCAGTGATTAAACCAGAGGCAGGTAAGTTCCCCATTCCAGAAAGACCAGGGGAAGAGATTGTCATTGATTTCACTGACATGATTGACGTGGGACCGGGAGGAGTCCGGTATTTGCTGGTGAGTGTGGATGCTCTGACGGGGTGGCCCGAAGCGTGGCCAACAAAGAGGGAGGATGCAAAAAGTGTGATTAAGTGTTTAATCAATCATTACATCCCCCGGCATGGTTTTCCTAAAAGAATTCGCTCAGACAATGGAACTCATTTTAAAAATAAAGATTTGGCAGAAGTAGAACAGAAGCTGGGGTTGCAGCACCGATTTGGGACGGTGTATCATCCTCAGTCCCAGGGGAAGGTGGAAAGAATGAATCTAAACCTGAAAAATAAGATAGCTAAAATTTCTGCTCAGACGGGGCTAAATTGGGTTGCAGCCCTGCCAATTGCATTGATGATAATAAGATGTTGTGTTAATCAATCCACAGGTTTCACACCATATGAGCTGTTGACAGGATGACAGTTTCCAGGTCCTTGGACAACAGTCCCGGCGGAAGAGAGTATAAAAAGTAATAGAAAGCATGCTGAATGTTGGAAAGAATTAAAAGCTCTTGTGTCTAGTTTCACACAACAGGTTGGAGTGGGGGTGAATGCGGTGGACAGGTCCGTCCCCGACGCCAAGGCGGTGTGGCTGAAGGTCATTAAGCGAAAGTGGAGAGATCCAAGGTGGACGGGGCCATTCGAGGTGACTGCTCGTACCACCAGTGCGGTTCGGTTGAAGGGAAAGGGTGAGACCTGGTTCCATTGGTCTCAATGCGCAGTGGCGGACGAGAGCTTACTCGAGATAAGCTCCACCCAAAGTAACACGGGGGGAAACATAGAGGCAGAATAATCCTCTCCCCCTGTGCAGCGGTTCTCCCCAGCAGTCTACCTGGGGAGACGAAGAAAGAAGAGGAGCGTCACGCGCCAAGCATCAATTCATTCCAGGCTCATGATAGGCTAGGGCTCTAGTCTAAAGTAATTGATAGTTTAAAGCAGTCATAATAGTTCTGTACGTTAATCGCATACTTTTATACTCATAATCTTATACTCTGATTACGAAGTTTAAAGTAAAAGTAAAAGAGCCTGGGGACAGTGATCATGAGACTGTGGGAAAATTGGAAATTAACGGGAATGTTGGGGTTGATAAGTGTTGTAACGTGTTTGTTTGTTTATTGGCAGACAGGTGAATTGCCCAGACGCAGAGGTCTATCCGCTCCAGAGTCCAAAACGATCAAGAAGAGAAATGGTTTGTTGCCACAGATTACACTAGATTAAAACCTCAAGAGTTAATAGAGCGTGCCACAGGTTTTGGTGATAGGAATCTTTGGTTAGATTGGGTGGCTCAAAATGCTAAAGAGCAGGAAGTGGTTGATTGTGTTGCTCGTGCTACAGCTCGACCTCGTCTGTTCACTGAACCCGCTCCTCTGTATCCAGAGGATGAGTGGGGTTATGATTGTATGCTGAGATTAACTAGAGAGGCAGTGAACACAGGTAACTGCACCACTTTGTCAGGTTTATATCCGCCAATTGATAAACGTACACAACCAGGTTCATTCACACCTAAAAAGGATAATTATACATGTTTTGAGTTCTCTACAGACAGTGTGAGATACACGTTAGGAAGAATTGATCCAAGCTGGTGTCAGAGGACAATCCCCGGCAGGACTACCAATAACGTAAGTGACCCAAGTACCATTATAGGCACCTGGGCAAGGGGTGGGCTATATTATTATTGTGGGCAGTACACCCTTTTGGTACAGGTTCCACTGGGGAGTGTGGGAACCTGTGCTCTGGTGCGCCTAGGAGCACCGTTGATGCTGATAGGAAATAGAGTAGAGACAGTTCCACAGCAAGACACTGGTGTGTTGACAGCCAGACGTAGGAGAAGTGTTAGGGGTGTGCACAAATATGACCCAAGATGGGACTCGCCAACCTGGATTGACTCAATAGGAGTTCCCAGGGGAGTTCCAGATGAGTATAAGTTAGTTAATCAGATAGCGGCCGGTTTTGAAAGTGTGTTTCTATGGATAACTCCAAATAAAAATGTTGATCGCATTAACTATGTCCATTATAATGTGTTGAGACTCTCTAATCTCACCAGGGACGCGGTAGAAGGCCTTGCGGAACAATTGGGACCGACGTCGTTAATGGGAATCCAAAATCGAATGGCCCTTGACATGTTGTTGGCTGAGAAGGGTGGTGTGTGTGCCATGTTTGGGGACATGTGCTGTACTTTTATACCCAACAATACGGCCCCAGACGGTACGGTTACTAGAGCGCTTGAGAGTCTGAAAATGTTATCTAAAACCATGCATGAGCAATCGGGTGTGAACACTGGACTGGGAGACTGGTTCACGTCTGTCTTTGGGCAATGGAAGAGTGTTGTTATGTCTGCCATGTTTTCTTTTGTTGTTTTTCTTGCTATATTAATGATCGGATGTTGTCTCATCCCTCTGATCCGGCGAGTTTTAGTAAAGATGCTGGAGAGAGCCCTGAGCTCTGGCTCGAAGGGTTCAGCGGCGCCTGAGTCTATGATGCCCTTGAAGGAGATTGTAAGCTGGAAGGAGGAGTGAGACGAATCCTGGTGTAAGTTGGTCTCGCAAGCGAACCCAAGAGGAGGAGTTGTCACGTAAAGGAATGTTATTTTTCTGTCACTATGTTATTATTCACATGCACAGTCATTATTTCATCATTACTTCATTAGTCTGCATCACTTATCATTGTCATTATCCGGTTATCATCCTTATTATCATGTATCATTTACCACTCAGTATATTGGCCAGAGCGCGCAGAATAAAACACATTCACAGTAAGTCAAATGAGGACGCTGAACTTTCGGTGGCCGGGACCAACAATCTTACACAACAGCACACTCGTCTTACACAATTGTTATGTTCCCAGACGCTGATGATGGGAAACATCTGGTTTCAAGTCTGGGAAAGGGTTGTTGTTGTTCTGATAAGATGACTCCCAGGAATTGTTCTGACGTCATAAAGGGTATAAAGCTTTCTGTGTTCAGCCGAACGGGGAGTCCGGCTTCCCACACTGTATAATACGTGTGTGTTTAATAAATCACTTTTTGGACACCCCCTAGGACTCTGTCTGCGCTTACTTTTCTTCCCAAATCAAAAGAACCATTACAGCGGGTAGAGGGAGGTTAGGAGTCTTCTCTCACCCTCATTCTCTGTGGTCTGCTGGAGCAGGGGGGCTAGGAGGAGGAGTTGGCCGTCCGACTGGGGTCCGGAATGTGGGGCCTCCCTGCTGCTGCGGAGTTGGGGCGGTCTGCTTCTCCCCACCGCAGGGAAAAGGGTAACACAACCTGGGTCTGGGTGCAGTTCCCCCCTCCAGGGGCAAGGGTACCTAGACCCGGTTCGTAGAGTACGCTTGGGGAGTGTGATTGTGTGTACAGCGTCTCTTTATGTCTGTCTCCACGTTGGTTGAGTGTGGAGTAAGTGCATATGAGTGCATGAGGGTGGGAATGGATGTTTGTATCTGTGTGTGCCTGTATGTCTGTGTCCATATGTCAGGTTGGGTATCAGACGCCACCTCTCTGAGGACAGCTCACGCCCTTCAAGGTTTGGAGGCCTATCTCCCCCCACCACTTCCCCTGCCGGGGGCGGACTCCCTCAGACATCGGTGCGTTGGTGGTTCTTTGTGTCCGGGGGTGGGCGTCCGGGTACACACCGGCTCACTCCTTGGTGGCTGCTTATCGGGGCCTGGAGCCTGGGGCTCGCTTGGGCCACTTCGGAGGTGGGGTGCCCCCGGCCTCTCGGCCTGGGGCTTGGTCACTCAGGCACAGCTGGCTGCCGGCGGAGCTCACGGGCACGTCACTGCAACGCCCCCTGGCTTCTGCTCCGTGGCTGCTGGGTGACCCCTCATCTGGTACTCTCCTCAGCTCTTTCTGGGACAGTGGCACGGCTGCCCCTCTGTTGGTCTTCCTTGGTCTCTTGTGTTCTGGGGGCCTCTGGATGTCTGGAGTTTTGATCTCCTCCATACCTGCTTCATGCCCTGGAGGACGGGGCAGTGGCCCCCCACACCCTCTAGCAGATCATTACATGAGGGAACCTTTTAAGAAAACAAGCACGTCCATGCTCACAGGTGTACACACGGGTGATCACACACACAAACTACACCCTTTTTGGCTCCTACCTCAATGCACACTGTGCTGTCGATCTTACGTGCTGCACAATAATGTTTAATATTTAGTATTTACTGTCATATTCCCATAGATCATTGTGATGTTGTTTATTGTATTACTCTCGTTTTCTTCTGCTTGTTTTCTTTTTTCTTTCTCAACAGGTGATCCAGGTGATCGATATATGTATTTTTTTTTTTCTGCTTATTCTGTTGGTTTTTGTTTTTTGCCCTTCTCCCCCGTCCCTCTTCTCAACTGTTTTTCTTTCCCTCTTTCTTTCTCCCTTTTCTTTCCCCCAGTCAAGTCTGTCCCGTATTCAGCAAGTGAAAATAAAATAAAGAATAAAAGGTGAATCAAATGGACCATTACGGCAAAGCTGGGATGGTCAATTTGGTAAAGAAAATCCGTTGGGCATCTTTCTTCGCCTTTAGACAATAATTCTGATGGCAAAAGAGCCAAACGGGACAGGCAAAAAAAAAAGAAAAAAAAAAGAAAAAAAAAAGAAAGAAATACTATAAAAAGCAGAAATACTATATTAAGCACAAATCTTATAAAAAGCAGAAATACTATAAAAAGCAGAAATACTATAATTTAGCAGAAATACTATATTAAGCACAAATACTATTAAGCACAAATACTATAAAAAGCAGAAATATACTACTATGATTTGGTAGAAAAACTATAATTAATCAGAAATACTATATTTTGCAGAAATACTATATTAAGCACAAATCCAGTCAAGCAGCCTGGGAGCTGCTAAATTTGAATCCACCAATCAGAGAGGCTGTGTACTTTTTCCTGCCAAAACAGGTGCAGCCGTTTTTACACACGCAGCAGAGAGACAGGATTTTTGCAGTCTATTTCTCATAGTGACGACTAAACTCAAACAAATGACCATAATTTCCTAACCGTAGGGGCTAGAAGGGTCATTCTTACACCGTTTTGTTCAGAAGAGATGGGGGAATGTTCAAGTGTTGACAATTTATCATTAAAATATGAATTATTAAAGATATTTGACTTCTAATGCACCATAACTGAGTAGAGGCGAAGCGAAAACTGCCTTGACTTCCCCTCAAATAACGCTTTGTAACTCTAAATCTATTTGGAGTATTGATATTATTCTTTCACCGTAAGAGACAGCAGGCTTTGGTGAACAGTTATGGAAATTTTCAGGTCTCTGTGGATATCCAAAAAAAAGATATGACGAGAGAAAAAATTGCCTCATTTCCAGAGTTTGAAATCTGAAGAAATCTGAGCGAGGGACGATTTTCCTACCCTCAAACAAGTCTAACTCATCTCAGAACGGTAATAGGTGAGAAAATAATTCTTGAATTGTGAGCGTCAAGATTGTCTGAAGATATACTCGGACAAGCCTTATGTCTTAACTTTGCTTCGTTAAGGAGATATGACGATTCGAATATGCCTCTCATTACAGAAATCAAGCGGTGATTTTGAACAAACTCTCCATTGACTTTCTATGGAGAGTTTTCCGACTTTGTGTTGGTCTGAGGAGATTTGCCAAAATTCTATAAATCCCACAACAATGATGGTGACATTTTCTGAAAGCCAGCAAAAATACCTACGTTTTGATGTATAATTTGTGGAAGTTGAGTGAAAATTGAGCAAGTAGCAAGAAGTTGTTCGGACATGAAGAGAAGACTGCGAAACCTACAGTGTCTCACTTAGAACCAAGTGCATAGCAACCATAACAACGCATGTATTTTGTGAAAAATCACAATTTTGCAACTTAAAACTTTAAGAGGGATAAAAATAAAACGGTAAAAGATTTGAAAAAGCTGATTTATACCTGAATAGCCCAATAATTTGAGAACATTTTAAAGTTTGAATGGTTGTTCTAAGTGAAAATATGAGGAAGTAGTTAAGTTTCAAAAACAAGCAAATTTTAGCAGAATTGCGGAAGTTTCCCATTCATTTCAATGGGACAAATTAAAGGAAAAAAGCTCAATATTTTAAAAAGTATAATAGTATAAAATACCAAAAGATATAGCCGGAAAGAGCAAAAATAGCAGAATAGTTGAAAATTTGAATGGTGAAAATAGCACAAAAATTGTCGAAGTAGTTAAGTGCCAAAAAGTGTACGGAAGCAACTAGAATAATAACTAGAAAAATTTGCATTTCCTGCGAAAATGCAGTGTGGATGCCTTAAAGCTGAAGCTGTCTGCAAAAACTAGCTGAAAAAGCTGAAAAGTTGCAGAAATTGTAAAAACTTTGCAGAAGCAAAGGAACTTTGCTAAAATGTAATAACTTGGCAGAACTGCAATATCTTAGAGGAAACATCATACTTGGCAGAAATATCGTAACTTACCAGAAACATGATAACTTCTCAAATATACAAGAATTTAGGAGAAATAGTATAAGATAACAGAAAGAATATATTTAGCCAAAAACACTTAAACATTACAGAAACACTATGATTTAGAAAAATAGTACAACATAGCAGAAATACTGTGATTTACCAGAGACACTGTGATGAACTATGAATATTGTAATTTTAAATTAATACTATGTTTTAGCATAAATACTATAATTTGACAGAAATACTATCATTTGGCAGAAATACTATGTTTCAGCACAAATACTCTGGTTTAGCACAAATATTATAACATAGCAGAAATACAATTATATAGCAGAAATGCTATATTTAGAAAGAAAAATATAATATAGTAGAAATACTATGATTTAGCAGAAATACTGTAATCAGCACATATACTGTAACATGACAGAAATTCCTCCACTTAGTAGTAATACTATAACATAACACAAATGTTATGATTTGGCACAAAAACCATGATTTGGCAAAAATACTATGATTTAGCAGAAATACTATGATTGAGCAGAAGTACTAAGATGTAGTAAAAGTACTTTGATTTAACAGAAATACAATTATGGTGGAGTAATACTTTAAAATGGGAGAAATATTGATACACACACACATACACAGAGCCTAAAGGGAACAGTATTTGTGCCATGGAGTGTTAACAAGAATGTGAGGTCCATATTAGAAAAGCTGGTAAAATGATAAAAGTTTGCAGAATTATAATAAATGATGAATATGAATTACTGGTCTGTGACAGTGTATTAATTTGTAGGGAAAAAAACACATTGCCCAATGTGGAATCGAACCAACGACCTTTGGCTTGCAGACCCACGTCACTACCAACTGCGCCACTGGGAAAGAGAGCCGGGCGCCTGGAAAACAGGGTGATGAGCAGTCAGAATTAGATCGCGGTGAGAGGCGAAAAACACCGTTTTTTGGAGTTACAAAACGTCATGTAACTCAAAAACTAGGTGGACTAGAAGCATAATTCTTGTACTGGGTGAATCAGCGGACTTTGGTGTACTTTGACTGCGATTTTCATTGCTCTTTGTACAACCGTCGCTGACACATGACAAGAGAAGAAACGGCAGACCTCAGATATGATTGGCTGGCTGGGAAGCCGTGCAGGCCCTGATATGTGAATTTCAGGGCTAAGTGTCTCAGTCCTCACAGAGGATTGGCTGCCTGGGGACCTGGCAGTAATATATAGAAATAGTATGATTAAGCAGAAATACTATAATTTAGCAGAAATACTATAAAAAGCAGAAATACTATAATTTAGCAGAAAAACTATAATTTAGCAGAAATACTATAAATAGCAGAAATATTATAAAAAGCAGAATTACTATATTAAGCACAAATACTATATTGTCACGGTATGGCATGGCAAACCGTGGGGGTTGTGGGGAAGGAGGACCCAGGCGCGGTGCTCTGTGTATAAACAGTGCGTTTATTTACAGTGTGTGGAAATAACACCAAATTCCAGTGCTTTCCCCAGACTCCCGTGTCGTGTCTTCTCCCAGTGTTTGTGCTCTCCGCTCCCGTGTCTCAGCACTCCCCGTGCTGGCTGCTGTCTGGCACTCCACCCCTCTCCTGGGGACACAATAGAAGCAGCCGTCAGGACACATACAATCGCGGGCATACACACACACTAACCAAGCACAACTGGATGACTGACGTGGAGTCTCACGTAATGATCCCGTGTAGGTGGGAGCTCCAAGACTCTCTTAAGTAGCTTAAGGCTTAAGAAACCAGAACCAAAACAAGCAAAAACAACAAACAACAAACCCTCCCAGGTCACAGTCCCAAAGTCAGACCGCGCATCCCGCAGCGGCGCAAAAAAAGCGCCGCTCTCCTGCTCGCCTAGCTCCGGCGCGGGCTCCACCCGCTCACCGAGCTCCGGCGCGGGCTCCACACGCTCGCCGAGCTTCTCCTGCTCACCGAGCAGCGGCGCGGGCTCCTCCGTCAGCGGCGCTGGCTTCTCCTGCTCGCCGGGCAGCGGCGCTGGCTGCGCTGGCTCCACCGGCCCGCCGGGCAGCGGCGCTGGCTCCACCGGCTCGCCGAGCTCCTCCGGCAGCGGCGCTGGCACCACCGGCTCGCCGAGCTCCTGCTCGGGCAGTGCGAGCTCCACCGGCTCGCCGAGCTCCTGCTCGGGCAGTGCGAGCTCCACCGGCTCGCCGAGCTCCTGCTCGGGCAGTGCGAGCTCCACCGGCTCGCCGAGCTCCTGCTCGGGCAGTGCGAGCTCCACCGGCTCGCCGAGTTCCTGCTCGGGCAGTGCGAGCTCCTCCGGCTCGCCGAGCTCCTGCTCGGGCAGGGCAGGTCCGGGTGGCGACGTAGCAGCCGGTGAAGAAGATGGCAGAAGGGTGACTGCAGGCGGTGAGATGAGGCGGTGCCACAGCTGCAGATGTTGAAGCAGCGAGTGGTGTGGAGACCTCTGACCGAGGTGATGTTACCTGCGCTGTCGGCTCGTCCACTGCAGACACAAACACAGATGGTGAGGGAAATGGAAAATTGTCCGTACTACTCACCACAGCCGACTCTTGAGAAGTTCGTGGATTAGGCTGCGGTGAGGAAAGCCGGCGGCGCGAAGGTCGTTTCCATGTAGACGTCGGGGCCGGCGTCTCAGGCTGTGAATCCACCAGCGGTCCGGGCCGGTGAGCAGCCTGAGGAGGAGAGTGGAGGTGGAGGGTGGAAAGCAGGAAGTCCAGGACAACTGGATTGAGGGAGTCCACCAGCCAGGGGAATTTAACAAGTGTCTCCACATATGTACAAGCATAGAGCAAACGGGGAAGCAACACCAAAAATACATAGTAATACATATAACTAGTACATAACTGCACAGGGATCCTGGGTTGCTCAGACCCAGAACCCTGACATATATTAAGCACAAATCCTATAAAAAGCAGAAATACTATAATTTAGCAGAAATACTATATTAAGCACAAATCCTATATTAAGCACAATTCGTATAAAAAGCAGAAATACTATAAAAAGCAGAAATACTATATTAAGCTCAAATACTATAAAAAACAGAAATACTATAAAAACCAGAAATACTATAATTTAGCAGAAATACTATAATTTAGCACAAATACTATAATTTAGCACAAATACTATAAACAGCAGAAATACTATTAAAAGCAGAAATACTATTAAAAGCAGAAATACTATAAAAAGCAGAAATACTATAAAAAGCAGAAATACTATATTAAGCACAAATACTATAAAAAGCAGAAATACTATAATTTAGCAGAAATACTATATTAAGCACAAATACTATATTAAGCTCAAAACCTATAAAAAGCAGAAATACTATATTAAGCAGAAATACTCTAATTTAGCAGAAATACTATATTAAGCAGAAATACTATAAAAAGCAGAAATACTATATTAAGCAGAAATACTATAAAAA